>NC_090838.1:25669500-26281000 GCF_028021215.1 Eschrichtius robustus
AAGCCTTCAGATGAGACTCCAGCCCTGGTTGACACTTTGAATTCATATGAGACAACCATGGGGCAGATGACCAACCAGCTAAGCTGTGCCCAGATTCCTAACCCACAGAAACTGTGAGATAATAAATAGGTGTAGCTTTAAACTATTACTTTTGTTGTAGTTTGCTATGCAGCAATAGGTAACCAATACATACTAGTAGGATTACCTTGGACAAACATAATGGCTGTAGAACATTCAATTGAGCCAATGTTTTCCCCCCAAAAAAGCAACTGACTATAAGCCAGAATACTCTAGCATTCTCTTGGGAAGACAACTGTTACTGTCATGGCAACCTGATAAAGTGGCCTTATTTTAGGAGATAAAAGATGAAAACAGCCTGGCCCAGGACTTCATTATAACATCATGTTCCCATTATCAAAAGATGATAAAGAAACAACCCAGAAAAAAACACTGAAGATGATTAAAAGAAAGCAGACAGCGAAGAAAGATTCAAGGACAAGAATGAATTAGGCCAGGGAAGAGTAATCTGGGTTGATAGGTAAGGAAGTTGAAAATGATTTCAAGTACATAAGGGATAAATGAATACATATGTACGGTTAGGTAAAGTTATAAAATTTCCTCCTAGAGATTTTAAAGAAAGAAAGAACAGGTTATTCTCCATAATCCAGTCAAGCTCTGTGCTTCCAGAATCTACACATCAATTCAAAACACCACAAAACAATGACATCACAAGTTTGAATATTCTGAGTTGGCAAAAATATGGGAAGCAGCACTGAGCAAGTACAGCCACGTGTCCCGATACTAATTTAGAGAGTATGGGTTAGCAAATGTAGTCATGCCTATCCATAGGAGTACTAACTACTACTCTGATTACTGCTGCTATAATCTTTGGTTGTCTAGAGAGCTGTAACTATCTTAGAAAACTCAACAAATACTGTATATAGATTTAATATAAATTTAAATATCAAAAGAAAATCTTCCTTATCACCTGCAAGTTAACTCTGCCAGAAAGGAAACTTGTGAATAGATGGTCATCACTCAACCCTTTACTGTGCTAGGATACCAACAGATCATTACCACACGTAACTGCACTAAATCCCCCAGGTACCTTTAAAAGACTCAGCTTTTCTCAAATCAAACCACTGCATCCAGAGTCTGAAGAACCAGAACTTGTTTCACTTTTTAGGAGAGGCCTTAAGAAAAGAAAAATAAAATATGGAAACAAATACTATAGTGAAGTTGGGTTCTTTAGTTTTTTACATAGTCTGATTCCAGGTAACAGTTTCATTCCACATATGCCTCACACAGAAGACTTTAATTCTTCAGAGTTCTAAGTAGACGAACAAAGGAAAATAACTTTACAAGGTTTTTAAAACATTTTTTTTTCTGGCCAGTTACCCCTTTGGTTAAGGTCTTGATATAAAAGCGCGCCATAGGAGTGATGTCAGCGAGATGACAATAGGAAGCCTTCCCCCAACAAACACACCAATTCAACAACAATTCATGGATAAATTCCCTTTGTGACAAATCCTGAAACTAGTTAAGTAGCAAAAATCCAAAACATTGACAACACCAAATGCTGGAGAGGATATGAAGCAACAAGAACTCTCATTCATTGCTGCTGAAAATGTGATAGCAATACTACAGTCACTCTGGAAAACGGTTTGGCAATTTCTTACAAAACTAAATGCACTCTTACCATACAATCCAGCAAACGCACAACTTGGTACTTACCCAAATGAGCTGAAAACTTACATCCACACAAAACCTGCACAAAGATGTTTATAGTAGCTTTATTCATAACTGCTGAAACTTGGAAACAACCAAGATGTCCTTCAGTTGGTGAATGGATGAATCAACTGTGGTACATCCAGACAATGGAATATTAGTTAGTGCAAAAAAGAAGTGAGCTATAAAGCCATAAAATGACTTGAAGGAAACTTAAATGCACATTAGTAAGTAAAAGATGCCAATCTAAAAAGGTTACAATAGCCTACGATCCCAAATACATGACATTCTGGAAAAGGTAAAATTATGGACACAGTAAAAAGAACAGTGATGGCCAGGAGTATGGAGGATGGTGGAATGAATAGGCAGGAGCATGTAAGATTTTTAGAGCAATGAAACTATTCTGTATGATACTATAACGGTGGATACATGTCATTACACATCTGTCAAAACCCATAGAAGGTACAATATGTGATGTTGTAAACTGTGGACTTTGAGTGATAATGTATCAGTGCAGGTTCATGGATTTTTAACAAATATACCACTCTGGTTCAGGCCATGATAGTGGGAATGGCTGTGCACATGTCAGGGAAGGGGATATATGTGAACTCTGTACTTTCTGCTCAGTCTTTCTGTGAACCTAAAACTGCTCTTAAGAAGTCTATTTTTTAAAATTAAATTAAAATTAAATTTCATGGGCACAGGTAGTCTGACAAAAACCTCAACTGATTTCTTAAATGTTCCAACATGTTTCCTGTCCTTCTTAAGGCTTAAGGTGATCATGGAGAAGAATCAAAAAGAGTATCTTGCAAATTGTGAAGATAGTTATAGAAAGTGCCAAAGTGCCGATAAGTGGTCAGCTACCCACAGATATTGCCACAAGGACAGCAGCTGTCTGTGTACATGAATTCTGATAAGTTGGTAGAAGACAAAGGTCTCTTCAGTTGATAGGCGTATCTTATTCAAGGGGATCATCACATAGTATCCAAATCCTCTTTTCCTGAAAGTCTACTATTTGTACATTGTTTAAATTGTGTTGTTATGCAGATTTTATTCTAAACAGTACTTTCTATAATGAGATTTAACCTGTAATATAGCCTCAAATTGGCTGAATATTACAAAGTTACATATCATTTTCAATTACTAGGTATATAATATAATCATAATGCTCATCAAATGCTTTTACCAAAAAAAAAAAAAATTTTTTTTAATGTGACGTTTTAAAAGAAATTTTAAGAGACTCGCCAAGAAAGAAAAACTGTTTAAGAACACTGTTATATTAAAAGCACAGCTAACAGTTTTAAAATGACATTACCTCCCTGAGAATCACAGCTGTAGATGCCTTGATTCCTGTGCCAGATTAAAGAACATTAATTCGTTACCAAAAAGTAAAACTGAAGGACTTCAATACAAACATCTCTTTTAAATTTTAACAAAGTAAAAGTTAAGATTTTTCTATATCAAAATCACTAACTCAGATTTCCCCAAATTTCATAGTGGTTCTAAGGAATTCTAATTGTTAACAACAACAACAAAAAAAAACTTTAAACTTTTGCATTTTCAAAAACTGCATTTTTATACCAGTTATCAATTTTCACTGAAATGTCTAGGGGTTTCACATACATAATCTCCAAGTATTTAAGTAATTTCAATTATGTTACATGGCCTAAAGGCTGTCCATCAAGTTAAAATCTTGACTATCCTGCTCACAGAAGTGAATTTAAGGTAAAGCAATGATTTGAAAACTTTTGAGGTATATTCTTTCTTGCTTCCCTCCCCTCCCACACACCCACAACAGACAACACACCAAAGGGCTGTGGCATTATGCTTCATAATGAATTCTACAATCTCACCTTGAACTAAGAGAAATTTCACTTAATCTTTGAAACTTCTCCCGGGCAGAACCTTACCTAAACCATTCTTGATGAAGCTACGTCCCCTCTTCTTCACCAAACCATCCTATGACTGTGTGCTCTGTTGTGCTCCTAAAGCTGCACAAGTGTTTCCCAGGGTCTGGTCTGATTTAGGACTATTTAAAACTAGCTATTGACTGAAATAAAAACAGCTCTTCATCACCCAGAACATGTTCCTAAAGATAAAATCAATCCTGACCTCTCCACTTTACTATTCCACATTTTTCTTAAATCTTCCTCCAAACCCTATTTCCTCAAATCACATGTGCCACTTACTCTGAACTTTTTTTCTCCTTTTTTCACGTGTGGAGTCCAAAATCAAGCACAGAACTCTTACAAGTGTTTCAACGATGTGTAAGGATTCTGCAAAACACCGTTAGGATGGCCATTTTTCTCCCATCGTACCTATGATGCCATATTATAAGTGGATGGCAATAAGCAAAGTTTGTATTTCCAGAAGAGTTATTTTTTGTTTCTCTTTTTGAAAACTCAATGGGAAGGCTTGCATTCCTGGGTCCCTTGAAACTGAAACAGAGAGGCAGTTCTTAGTAGACTGCCACCCCCACGGCACTGCAAGGACAGCAGACTGAAACACACTCCCATCTTTCTGGGAAAGAGGCCTATTTGCTTGTCTTGGAACTTCAGCCTGAGGGGCAGCCTTCTGGTTTGGCACACACCTGGAGACTACAGAGGTGCTCTCAGGGAACAGGATGCCATCTTTGCACTCTCCATCTGCCTCACAACAGCTCTCGGGTATTTTCCAGAAAGGAGCTTATACACTCATCTGGAGCACAGATTTGTGCACCTGTTGCCTAGGGAACACCTCCAGATCGCCCAGCTCTAGCGGCCAACAGGGCTTATGCTTGCGGTCCCACTGGTCCCACTGTATAAGTTTGCATGCTTCAAAAGCTGCAGCCTAAGGGTTTGGCTCCCAATCAGCCTGAATCTAGGTGCTGACTGAGATACTCCCCTTTCGGACAATGACAGGTCTTGACACACCCTCAACTACTGGAAGTTATTAAAGATAAAACAGGCTACATGAACAATCATAAAGCCTTCAGATACAACCAACAGCTAGGGCAGGGTTGAATGATAAGGTTCATCTCCTAAACGAGGCTACCCCTTCAAGACTGGAAGAGGTGGTTTTTTATCTAATGCATAGAAACGAGCAGAGAGATGAAACTGGACCACTATCTTACACCATACACAAAAATTAACTCAAAATGCATTAAAAACTTGAATGTAAGACCTCAAACCATAAAATTCCTAGAAGAAAACATAGGTGGTAAGTTCCCTGACATCAGTCTTAGCGATGACTTTTTGGATCTGATTCCAAAATCAAAGGCAACAAGAGCAAAAATAAACAAGTGGGACTATATCAAACTAAAAAGCTTCTGCACAGCAAAGGAAATCAACAAAATGAAAAGAAAACATACTGAATGGGAGAAAATATTTGCAAACCACATATCTGATAAAGGGTTAATATCCAAAATATATAAAGAACTCATACACCTCAATAGGAAAAAAAAAATCCAATTTAAAAATGGGCAGGGAATGTGAATAGACATTTTTCCAAAGAATACATACACATGGCCAACAGGTACGTGAAAAGCTGCTGAACATCACTAATCATCAGGGAGATGCAAATCAAAACCACAATGTGATATCACCTCAAACCTGTTAGAAGGGTTATTATCAAAAAGACAATAAATAACAAGTGTTGGAAAGGACTTGGAGAAAAGGGAACCCGTGTACACTATTGGTGGGAATGTAAATTGGTGCAGTCGCTATGGAAAACTGCATGGAGGTTCCTCAAAAAATTAAAAATAGAATTACCATATGATCTAGCAATTTCACTTCTGGGTATTTATCTAAAGAAAATGAAAACACTAACTCAAAAAGATATATGTACCTCCATGTTCACTGCAGCATTTACAGTAGCCAAGATATGAAATCAATCTAAGTGTCCATCAATGGATGGATAAAGAAACTATGGTGATCACATACCGATACACAATAGAGTATTTATTATTCAGTCATTTAAAAAGTATAAAATCCTGCCATTTGCAACAACATGGATGGACCTTGAGGAGATTATTCTAAGTGAAATAAGTCAGAGAAAGACAAATACCATAAGATCTCACTTACATCTGGAATCTAAAAAAACAAAAAGCAAAAAAAACAACAAAAACAAAACCGAGCTCACTGATACAGAAAACAGATTGGTGGTTGTGAGAGGCAGGCAATGATGAGTGGGTGAAATGGGTCAAACGGTACCAACTTTCAGCTATAAAACACATAAATTATAGGGATATAATGTACAGCATGGTGACCATAGTTAATAGTACTGCATTACATATTTGAAAGTTGCTAAGAGAGTAGACCTCAAATGACCTCATCACAAGAAAAAACATTGTATAACTCTATGGTGACATGTTAACTAGACTTATTGTGGAGACCATTTTGCAATATATACTAATATACTTTATGCCAATTATGCCTCAATCAAAAAAAGAAGAAAAAATGACATTCTTTCTTAGATAAAGGGAAAAAAGAGACATAGGATAAAAAATGACAGAGAAAGCTGTATCCCTTCTGATGTCATATGATGAAAGAAACTGAGATTTAAGTGTTGTTTTAGGCTTGCAAAATTTGCCCTATTACACACAAAGGAACCCCATTCAAGAAGAAACTAAAAATCCATTTTTATTAATGATTTTTGTAAGAAAACAACATATTTACATACATGTTTACAAACATTTGCATAAAATGATTTTTTTCCTTTCATTTTAAAAGGTGTTTTTCATTTGGCAAAAGATTAAAACATTATTTACCATTAGCAATGAAACCCAGTTAACTTTATAAGTGGTTATTTCTTCCCTTCACCCTTTTCCTTATATTAAATACACTTAAAGGCTACCCAAGCTAACACTAATATTTAGAAGGACAATGAACTAAAGGAGCATGACTAATGGTAAGACTGCCTGTTAGGAGATAATGCTAAATTTATGAGTGCTAATTAAGAATATGAAATACAGCAATTGCATACTTACAGGGTCCTATTTTCCTTGATGTGTTTCATTGAAGGAAGAGGGAGAAAGAGAAAAGGAGTGAGGGAAAAGGGGCAAGAAGGGGGTCGTTGCTCGTGGGGTCTTTTTTGGGGGGTGGGAGGGATGGAAAGGTCCTTGGAGGGGACCACAAAAAAGCATCTGAGACCACAAGTACAGTTAGAGAACATGCCTAACACCATTCCTGCACACAAACATGGGGCTGCTGGGTATTATCTCCTGAGTTCCACTCTCCATTAAAAACCAGGACATGGAAGCAACCTAAGTGTCCATCGACAGATGAATGGATAAAGAAGATGTGGCACACATATACAATGGAATATTACTGAGCCATAAAAAGAAATGAAGGGAGTTATCTGTAGTGAGGTGGATAGACCTAGAGACTGTCATACAGAGTGAAGTAAGTCAGAAAGAGAAAAACAAATACCATATGCTAACACATATATATGGAATCTAAAAAAAAAAAAAAAAAAAGGTCATGAAGAACCTAGGGGCAGGACAGTAATAAAGATGCAGACCTACTAGAGAATGGACTTGAGGACACAGGCAGGGGGAAGGGTAAGCTGGGACAAAGTGAGATAGTGGCATGGACATATATGCACTATCAAATGTAAAACCGATAACTAGTGGGAAGCAGCCGCATAGCACAGGGAGAACAGCTCGGTGCTTTGTGACCACCTAGAGGGGTGGGATAGGGAGGGTGGGAGACGCAAGAGGGAAGAGATATGGGGATATATGTATATGTATAGCTGATTCACTTTGTTATAAAGCAGAAACTAACACACCACTGTAAAGCAATCATACTCCAATAAAGATGTTTAAAAAAAAAAATGAATTGTAGGGGAAAATGAAAAAAAAAAAAAGTCATGGCTAAGGATACAAGAGAATGAATAGATTACCTACTACCAGAAGCCACAGGTTGTGAGCTATCTTGAAAAAGTTTCTCCCAGGTAAAAGCAGCCTCTTCAGGACTACAAAAGTAGGCTGTTGTTGTCGTTGTTTTCAATATACAGGGGAAAAAAAATACAATAAAGAGAAAAGAAGGATGGATACAGATCAGTATCTTTCTTCACATCGTCATCTTTTATCTTAGAGGTAATGTCTTTTTTTTTCTTCCAATAGCTTTATTAACATTAGCAGCTTTATTCGCATACCATACAGATCATCAATTTAAATCAAACAGTTCAATGGTTTTTAGCATATTCACAGACTTATGCAACCATCACCAAAATCAATTTTATCACCCCATAAAAGAACACCTGTGCTTTTTTTTTTTTTTTTTTTGGCTGCATTGGGTCTTCATTGCTGCATGTGGGCTTTCTCTAGTTCGTCTAGTGGGGGCTATTCTTCATTGCGGTGTGCGGGCTTCTCATTGAGGTGGCTTCTTTTGTTGTGGAGCACAGGCTCTAGGTGCACAGGCTTCAGTAGTTGCGGCACGTGGGCTCAGTAGCTGTGGCTCATAGGCTCTACAGCGCAGGCTGTTGCTCCACGGCATGTGAGATCTTCCCAGACCAGGGCTCGAACCCATGTCCCCTGCATTGGCAGGCAGATTCTTAACCACTGCGCCACCAGGGAAGTGCCACCTGTGCTCTTTAGTTATCATCTCCTTCGTCTCTCTGTCTCTAAAGACTTGCCTATTCCGGATATTTAATATAAATGGAGTCACGTAATTGGTCTTTTATAATTGGCTTTTTTCACTTAGCATGATGTTTTCAAGGTTCATCCATGTTGTAGAGTGTTATCAGTCTTTCATTCCTTTCCATTGCCCAATAATATTCCATTGTATGAATATACTACATTTTATCCATTCAGCAGTTGATTTCTACTTTTTGGGTTTTATATGAATAATACTGCTATGGACATTCATGTATAACTTTTTGTGCAGGCACGTTTTCATTTCTCTTGGGTATGTAGGTAGGAGTAGCACTGCTGGGTCAATCATAAGATAACCTCTCTGTTCAGATTTTTAAGGGACTGCCAGACTATCTTCCAAAGGGGCTGCACCATATTATATTCCCACCAGCAATGCACAAAGCCTCCAATTTCTCCACATCTTTGCCCACATATTATCTGTCTTTTTTATTATAGCCAGCCCAGTGTGAAATAGTATCTCATTGTGGTTTTGACTTGCATTTATTTCCCTGATGTCTAATAATGGTAAGCATCTTTGCTTATTGGCCATTTGTACAAGTTCCCTGGAGAAATGTCTATTCAGATCCTTTGCCCATTTTTAAATTGGGCTTCATTTTATTATTGAGTTGTGAGTTATTTATATATATAAAATACAAGCCCCTTTCCAGATATGGGATTGCAAAATTTTCTCCCATTCTGTGGGTTATTTTCTTGATGATGTCCTTTGATGTAAAAAAGTTTTAAATTTTGATGAAGTCGTTTGTCTTTTTTTTCCATTTGTTGCATGTGGATATCTAGTTGTCCCAGCACCATTTGTTGAAAAGACTATTCTTTCCCCATTGAATTATCTTTACACTCTTCTTGAAAATCAACTGATCATACATGAGGATTTATTTTTAGACCCTCAGTTCTATTCCATTGATCTATATGTCTATCTTCATGCCAGTACCTCCCTGTCTTGATTACTGTAACTTTGTAGTAAGTTTTGAAATCAGGAAATGTGAGTCTTCTAGTTTTGTTCTTCTTTTTCAAGATTGTTTTGGCTATTTTAGGTCCCTTGCCTTTCCATATAAGTTTTAGGATCAACTTGTCAAAATCTACAAAAAAGGGCAGCTGGGATTGGGATAGTGATTGTGTTGAATCTATAGATTACTTTAGGGACTGAGGCAATGTCTTTTTAAACGTTAGGAGATAACAAGCATTATAGAATTAAACCAGTAATACTACTGTTGAATTACTTGTATCAATTAACTAAAAGGGGGGAGAGAAACAGATAAAACTTGGCATTTACTGCTTTAGTTCCCAAATACATGAAAGATACTCCTAGGAATAACCAATTTAGTTTGACTTAAAAAGGGTTTAAATTTTTTAAACAATATTTTGACTATTCATATTATTTTCCATTTATTATATAAACCTCATTATCTTTATTTGAAAGACTATTATTCTTCAGTGAACATGATAAAATCCCCATGCTCAGTAATCTCAGCATCTCTATTTTGCTACACAATCCATTGTTGCTTTCTTGAGGGTGTTCCTAGGCTGATCTGCAAATAAGTACAAAATTTGGTAAAGGTTTATTTTTTAAGAATATTAAGTGCTGCAAACTCTGTTATAAGAGAGAGAAGTAAAGTATAGCTCCCTATCACAGTGCTGCTCATGTTGGGCAGAAAGACTAAAATTCAGTGAAAATAACTCCACTTTCAAATATGTAGTTTTCCTAAAATTGTAGAGAAGGTACTGGCAATGTAGAATTTTTTTTTTTTTTTAAGGAGGGGAAAATAATAGGATAGAAACTAACAAGAAAAGCTAAAGATTCTAACCAGATAGCTTTTTGCTACCATGTGGTATTAAAATTACTATAAAACTTTGCTAAAAATAATTTTTATAATTCATTTTATATCAAGAGTAACTTCAATCATCTACGAGTTGGTTACAGAAACCTGAAGCTACTATAGACAGACATAACTTCAGTTAAAGAGGTAAAATTTCAATGAAAAAAAAAAGGAAATGTAGTTGTACCACATAAAAGCTGTTATCGCACACTGAACGAAAGGAACAAAAGTTCCTTTCAAGTAATAAACTACTAATGATTTAAATACTGTACATTTACCTAAATTTCTATTAGCTAAAAATTTTTTTAATCTTCATTTTATAAACAAGCCTAAATGAAGGTAGAAATTTAAAACAACACTAATAATGCAAAACCTCTACATTACACTTAAAATGTAAATTACAATCAAGCAATTTTGAATCCAATATCAATTCTAATGTAAATACCTGAGTGGAAACTGATATCCTTCAGATATTCAATCACAAAGCTGATGCAAAACACTAGACCTAAATTTAGACCTGTTTTAGTACTAACAATTGGTTCAACTTCCCTCATTCAATAATGTAAACATTTAGTTAAAAATTACTTCTGTTGAGACAATAAATGTGAAGATTTTTCAAACAGCAAAAAATGTAAATCAAGCACTGCAAGGTACAATATTTTCCTAATACAAAAACAATAAGAACCAGAAATTACAAAATTATCTGTGGCAATTATGGAGATCTACTTTTTAAATAGAAACTTTAAAATACTTTAACTATTAGAACATGCATCATTGTTTCATCCAAGTTAATTTTCTCTGACAACTGTACCAAGTAGAACTTTCAGGAACAGACTAACACTATAAGATTCATCAAATTAACAAACATCCAGAAATATAACATTGTTAAATACAAGTACTTAACATTAATGTAGGCAGGGAGCACTTTTTAAACCTTAAAAAGTCCAGGTTGTACTTGAATATTTATATGTACAGACGTATTGCATAAGTGGCCTACTGGTGATGGAAAATATGTGAACTTTTGAAAAGAGACAATTTTTCAAGCTTGTTTTACATCAAGTTATCTTGAGATTGTTCACATTTAGCACAAAGAATCAGCTTCCAGTAAAGACTGTAAAAAGATATTTCACATTTTTGATCTAACATTCCTTACAGAAAATATTTAGTGTTCAGGAAATGGGACAGCCTTCTTGACACATTTTAAAAATCATCTCTGGTTCTTACTCCAAATTTTCAATCTATCATGTTGAGATATTTGAAATGCCAAAAGTCTTGACTGGATTTGATAATAAATTAGTTAGTTGTTGGGAAGTAACATGTCTAAAAAATAACAAGATTAATGTTTTTGAAATAACAGAACTTACATTACAAATGAATAGTTACTTTAATAGACTATACGCTTTTTCCAATATGCCACTGCAGAGATTCTGAGGAGAGAGTTTCCACTTTAGACCAGTTTGATGTGTCCCAGGAGAAAGTCAGACTTACTCCTTTGTAACTATTTTCCCCCTAGGCCATATTATCCAATTTAATCACCTAGCTGACCTCTGAACATTTCTAACAGACAAATGTAACCTCAAAGGTCAATAAACGCCCTGTCATATATTCAAAAGAACATGGCAGAATGTGAAGTTACCACAAGGCAAATGCACTGAGGGAAGATACTCTGTATACACTCTCTGGTATTTTTGCTTTAAAAAAATACAAATGTTTAAAGATGTTACTTTACAATAAGGATAACTAATTAAAATACATTCTTTAAATGTTTTGTTTTTCCTATGGAAAAATATCTGTGCGTGCTAATCTTAGGATGGGCCTATAAATAGAACTATAAACTTGGTTAAATTCATGCATGTTCCATCGCATAAACCAAATCAATAGAGAATACATTTCAGACACACAAACACAATTTTTACATGGAAAAAAAGAAGACTGATAACTAACATATGCCTAAAATGAATACAAATCTCCCACATCAATTTTTTAAAAACATATAAAAATCATTATTTCTAGTTCAAAAAAAAGGTATCAAAGAACTACAAAAGATGTACTTACAATACACTGAATTTAACGTAGCGCTTATTCAACTTTAAAACTCCATATTCTTAATCTTTAATAAATCAAAAAAAGTTTTGAGTTAACAAGGACCACAGAACAATCTTTGGGGAAATTAGCCAGGAACTAAATTTATCCTTACAATCAATGTTCGGCAAGGCTAATCCTGGTCATGGATTGTGAATAAGCAGGTCCTGATAAGAGATGAGAAGGCTGGATTCAAGTAGAAAATAATCTATAATGTTGGCTGAACCAAATTCCATGTTAATTCAATTTCTACCAAAATAGATAACCCACTGTGTCCTTATAAAGCATTTGGAAAATCAGGCCATAATTTTTTTTAGAAGGACAAAAGGATATGGTAGAAAGATTTCCACATAAGATATTTACCCTGAATTTCTACTTAAGAGTTTTACCTTGAATCTTTCCTTTGTTAGGAAATGAAGTTAAGGAAATTAATTTGAACATGGATGTGATTATGAGACTAATTAAAGAATCAGAATATTAAAATACTTGTTTTAGATCTTGTTCAAAATAATTGCCTTAAAAAAAAATCTTTCATATCTAACAAGAACACTAGTAATAACTTATCTCCCAAATCAAACATGTTTTAGTTTACCCCAGAAACAGACTCTGAGACAGGATTCAAAGACAAGAATCTCATTTGGGAGGTAATGTCAGAAAACATTGTTAAAGGAATGAGAAGTGAGACAGAGAAGAAGAGGAAGAAAATAAAGAATGCATATTTAACAGTCTCCTGTTGTGGGCAATGAGGTCCAGCCCCACTGGAAACTCTAGGAAACAACATGAAACATGCCTCAAAATATTACCAGAACGGCAAGGAAGCTGGAATAATTATTCTCCGATTCCCATCTATCACTGGCTGAGGGATGCTCCCAGAGGATTATCTTCCTAGCACTTCCAGTCTGCCCTGCGTGCAGGTGAGAAAATCCAAGGCAGAGTCGCAGGTGCTTGCAGGACACGTTAATGCATGAACTGGAATGGTGAGAGTGTCTGCTGCAAAGTCTCACCATCAGAAATCACAAAACTTAAATTCATTTTTTGTCACAGTCTCATTACAAAGAAGCAGTGCCTTTTTAATGATGCAAGCAATAGCACAGAATTTTGAGGTCTAAAAGTAAACCTCCCAGCAAAGAGAACAGAAGTCTGCAGTTATTAGGAGTATTTTAATCCACCAAAAAAAATCTATTTTTGCCTGAATTAATCAAAGTAGATGTTTACATGAATTATTCCCATTTTCACTAAAGTTGCGCAAACCCATTACTATTTGAATTCAATACGATATCTCAAAGAGCCAGCACCAAAAACAAAACACAGAATAATAATATGGTATAGCATTTGTAACACACAGGACTAAAAATTAGAAGAGCTGAATTCTTGCTAGCTCTTCATACTAACTTGCCATGCGAACTTATATAAGTCATGTTATTTGTATGGGCCTCGGAGTCTCTATCAGTAAAAATACAGTAACGTCTGGCCTACTTATTGTTGAGATTAAGAGAAAAGAAAAAAAGTTGTGAAACATATTTTTTAAATTACAATATGTTAAAAGTACAATATATTAAATAATAAGGTATTTTTATTATCATCATAAAAAGTCAAAGGTGGAAAGGCCCTTAGGAGTCATACTATTCACTTCTAACACACATTAATAAAGAGATAAACTCTGCTCTAGGAAAGACCAGTGATTTGTTCCAGCAAATCAGTAGCAACTCACTGGCAAAGCTGAAAATGGATTCCAGTGCAAAGCTTCTAGCACCCCATAACATCTTTTTACTTGCGAGTTGGCTAGACATGTCATTGGACAAACAGCTAAAACACATTTTAATTAACTGTTTTAAAAACTCTGTAACACTTTTAAATAACAGTAAACACCATAGGATATTATAAAATATGAGCTAAGAATCATGGGCCAATGGTTTCAAATTTACCAGATCACTTATATTATCATTCATTTGGCATTACATAGAGCCTGGGAATATTAAATTCTAGCATCTTTTAAAATTAATAAGGAAGCTGGTTTCCACAATCAAAAACTGAAAATGGAAAAAGCCAATTAAAAATTGCTTCCAGTTAAAAGGTTTGTTTTCCTGTCCTTTAGAAAACACTTCATATAAAGATTGTCTTTTGTTCTCCTTGCTTTAAAATTCAATTCATCAAAATTGAACAAATACCTATTGAAGTCTCTTATGTGCTAGATTCAAATGGGTAAATTTTAAATGGAAAAAAAAACTTCTTAGAAAAGAATTTCCATTTATAAAATTATTAAGGTAAAAATATTTTATTAAATCTAGTTCAACAGTCTAGGTACTTAATTTTAAAACTCACAAAACTCAGTCTTGTCATTTATATGATGTCATTCACATGTTATTCTAATTTTCTTAGTTTTCATCTTGCTTTAATACTTTTTACTTAAATGTATATGATATCACATTCAGTAAGTAATTCAGAGAGTATTGTGGTCAGAAAAATTAAAATATTTTCCAAAGTTTACATTGGCAGACTTAAAGACCAGAACTAAGGTCTTACTCATAGCTGAATACACTTGGCCTTGAATAACTTAATAACATTCTCTTTGGTTTCCTTATTAGGCTGATAGGAAAAAAATAGGACTGCATCTAGTAAAGTTACAAACCTCACTTTATACAGTATGAAATATACATTTAAATATAGTGTACAATTTATAATGAAAAACCAATTGCATTATATGGCTTTCAAAATCAGGAGAACTGGCTTTAAATTTTTTCCATTATTTTTCTAGGGTGATGGCCAAAACCTTGCATTAGAATTAAATACAAACAAACACTGTAAATGTGATATGCCCCGGGTACAAACCACTCTGTGACCACTGGAGAACCCTTGAACAAATGACAAATCTAAAACTCTACGGTTCTTCACAGGGGGCCCAAAAAACAGAACATATCAATAAACTTAGGATAGGCAAACAAACTCCATACACAAGAATGACGTTACAAAGGCAGAAGTTCCAGTTACCAGCATTACTTTTACCAAATGTATATAGCATGGTCAATGTAATACTGTGACATGCCACTTGGTCGTATTTACAGCGTAGGAAAAGAGGAAAAGGGCAGAGAAAACTTATCTGCCAGCTGCTCTTGGTTCCCCTCCCAATATTTTGACATTAAAATAATATAATATAAAAAGAGCAAGCTCCCTCAATACCCTTTTCTGCTACTGATATAGCTCTGTTTTAGATTTAGGAAAGCTAAGTCACTTTCACTAACAATTAAGTAACAATCGTCAATTTATAATCTCTGTTGAAAGTTAGTGTTAAATGATCAAAATCAGTTTTTATTTAAAAATGATTTCCCTTAACAGTTTTATACAAATGAAATAAGTTCCATTTTATTTGTACTAATTCCATTAGCTTTTTTTCAGCTTGGTGATCCATAATTTCAGGTCTACACAGGTAATATACCCCAGTGGTGGTGCTGATGCTGATAGTATAGGGCTCCTACTTTGAGAACCACTGATCTAGCTTTTGTGTGAATACTTCCAATGATTTTATGAGGACAGAGCTGATTTTCATGTAGAAATTCTCATACACATAATTCTCCTTCAACGCGGAACCAGAAACTTCCATTTCTTATAATTAATTTTTCCACCTAGAACAAGACAGAACAATTCTATTCCTTCTTACGCATGGCAGTCACTCAAATATCTGAAGAAAATTCCCTCTCTTTAAACTTATTTTCTCCAAAATAAGTATCACCAATTTCTTTGCATCCCACTCAAGACTTTCAACAGTCTGCCTCCCTAAGAACACTATACTTCACAATGTCACTTTTGATATGTGGCACTTACAATTTAACACAATAATATAAAAGTTTTAGTCTGAATATCAGAGTGCATGTGGTTTACTACATCTCCTAATCAATAATAATTTTATAACTATATTAGATCTTTCAGCAACTGTATCACAGCACTTTCCAACTGCCAGTCTGTGGACTGATACTACTCCTTGATGAAATTTTCAGTGATACAAAGTAGATGAGAAAAGAACAGTGGAGTAATTTTTCCATCAACTTAAAGTCATTCAACTTAAATAACTCTCTTTTATTCTAAGTTTATGTCCTCCCTAAATATGGGAGGAATTTGAGGGGGTCTTAAACAAAGTGATGGTGATGGAAGATGGTAGTTATTTTTCCAACAGTCTTTCTTTATATGGCAAAATAAAGTCTCACATTTCACAATTTCTCTTATCTGTTCCACCCTCTACTATCATCTAGGTAGCCAAGTGCTTAAGAATAATTTATATAATCTGCAACCACCAATCACAACCTCCACTCATCACTCTTTTGATTAATTATGGCAGCAAAGCAAAACTCCTAATGGGCTCTAGCAAATAAAAGGGCTTCAAAGTGCTTTTTTCCCTAATAGTTTCTAGTTTCCCATACCCACTTCCCACTTACCTTTATAATCCTAAATAACATTCAAACCCAGCCAGCTAGACTACATCAAATTAAGAGAGGGCTGGAATGACAGAAACTCAAAACCATTTGTTGCAGTTTAAATTACTAGCCAGTAATTTGAACTACAAGTGAACTATACCATCTAGGACAGCAAACTATGGCCTATGGACCAAATCTAGCTCACCATCTTTTTGTGTAAATAAAGTGTGAGTGAAGCACAGCCACAATGACTCATTTACACATTGTCTATGGCTGCGTTTGTGTTACAATGGCAAAAGTGAATAGTTGTGAAGAGACTAGATGGCCTGCAAATCCTAAAATATTTATTATGTGGCCCTTCACACAAAACATTTACCAACCTCTAATCTACGATAATGAACTATTTGCTACCAAAGAAAAATTTGAGATCTGCAATAATAACCATTAACTAACTCAGGACACCTACTATCTCCATTGGAATATCTAAACACTGGAATCTGAATAATCCTTTATCCCTACTCTGTATAAAGATTTGTTGCCCACCCAAGACAGAGAGCAATTACTTACCTGCTCACTGAGCTAATCTTTAACATACATTTCTCAAGGACTCATTACCCGAATAGTGAAGAATCCATGAATATACTGCTCTGTGCAATCTAAGGTTTAAAAAAAAGTTGCTGCAAATAATTCAAAAGTATATCAAAAAAAGAAACTGTATAGAACTACATAAAATTTCCTTTACATTTTATATTTCAAATAAAAACACTTTTAAAGGCACTTAAAGCAGGAAAGCTTAAGTTCAACAATTTAGGTAATATTAACTGCATTAAGTAATGCAAATTAATTTCCCTTTTGTATTAAAAAAAGGACTTTCATTTTCATGTATGTAGAGTTGAAATCAAAAGATAATACTTCTAATCCAATTCAACCATGTAGTTTTTTAAACATAAATGACATTAGAATCTCTAAAGAGCAAAGTCACAAGATCAAAGTACTCTGAAACCGGAAAGTGCTTAAAAGATCACCTCTACATTTTACAGTTAAAGTTTTGATACAACATGAAATATTTATGGTGAGACAAATAATTAGTGGCAGAGGCAGATCCAGAACCCAACACTTAACTATCAGTTTGGAACTCTTTCTACTTTATGACTAAGAAAGATAGCTCATATTCCAGGATAAAGTAAAGTGATGTTGAAGTACTTTGGAGATTTAAATGTACAGTAAACATACTCAGAGGGCTATAGCCCACTCAACCTACCAACCCTCTTGTGTTTTTTATTAATCAATTAACTATAAAATTACAGAAGGGAAAAAAATAATTCATTATAAAGCCACTCTTAATAGAATGATCAAAAGAACAACCAACTATTTGCTTACCAAATTTTCAACGATTAGAAAAAATAATAGTGGAAAAGCGGCAGTATGATGAGTACTCGTAAACTGCTAATTTGGTACAATCTTTCTGAAGGGTAACTTGGTCATATTTTAAAGAGCTTAAAAAGTTCTCACCATCTAAACCAATTATCCCATTCCCATGAATATATCCTAGAGAACTAGTCTAATATAGAATTCAAATTTCACATACAAAGATGTCCATCCCACTATTATTTATAATTGTCAAACATTAGAAACAATCTAATATCCAAAGAGAGAACTGGTTAAATTATGTTGTATTCATACAATAGAGTATTAGGCAGCCATTTTTAAAAATCACATTTTCAAAGACATGGGGAAGTACTTATGATGGTAAGTTATAAAAAGTAGGATATACAACTATATGATCAGCATAATCTCAATTTTGTTATTACGCACACACACAAACACATATACACACTCATACATATAAATAGCATAGACAAAGATCAAAAGGAAATACAAAAAATATTAACAGTATATCTCTGGATAGTGAGATTGCAGGTAATTTTTTTTCTCTTCTTTATAGCTATCAGCATTTTCTAAATTTTCTGTAATAATCATGTATTATTTTTATACCCAGAAAACATTAAAAATTTACTCTGTAGTCAATTTTGAAATTTTTATAGTCTTTAAAATAAATAAGGAATAAATATTTACAGTACTCAAAAGTATATCTGAATGATGGGAAATAAATCACTAATATGTAAGAATATAATTTCCACATATGGATAGGTGGGTAATTTTGAATCCAAAAGATTACAGTATTTTATCTCAGTTCTTGAGTATAGAAAGTTGGTATTTAGTAAGTAAGAAATGCAAATCTTTAAATAAAATTGGTGCAAGGCATCTAAAAATTGTGCTATTCTGGCATAACACTGAAGATATAAATGCTCTCCAATGTAACAATACCCACTGTTATATTAAAATAGGTATAATCTAGTACATACATGATGGCCAATATTAACTAATTGAATTAACTTTTTTTTTTTTTTTGCCAAAGTGACTACGATTGGTCTATGCTAAAGGAAGAAATACAACACCATACCATTATTTTAGTTGGAAGAGCCGCACCAAAAATCGTGACAAAAAAAAATTGTAGAACTGTAAGAAAATCCAGTGGTTTTTTGTTATTGTTAATGACTTCTTGCTAAAAATTCAAGTAAGAGAGTCAAATTGCTTGAAGCACTAAAAAAGCATAGCAGCAGTGTATGGTCTGCAATGATTTGAAAAACACTAAGAACATTCTTCAATATTTCCTCATTTGCAGACTACTGCCTATCAAGCACTATCTCTGAATTACAGGACTACACCTATGTTCTTCACCAATCTTGAATTTATACTGTGTTATAATACAGTAATGACACAAAGTGATGTCACACATAAAAAGGCAAACTGTATGTAATTTTAAAAGCTAACTTTAAAATATGATTCTAATATCTGTGATAAAAAAATCACATAAATATGTAAAATATAAAAATACATCCTAACATATTTTTACATAAGAGCTAAAGTTTACCACTTTTAACATAAAAATTCTGAAATGGAATTAATAAAAAACAATTTTCATATGTACCACAGAGCAATAAGTTTAAATCAGACTATTTTGAGTTGTGTAGCCCTTTATTAGCAACTAAAATAGAAGGTATCTGTTGTACAACACGGGTAGTAATTGACTATAGCTGGAGATTTTTATATTCTAATACAGATCATTTATAAATGCAATTTCTTTATTAAAAAGCTTCCACCCTTTTTGTTTGTTTGTGTACAATTTGCAAAACTATTCTGAAAGCGGAGTATATGTGCACAAGTCTGCAAAGAGTGCAAATTTAGGATATGGTAAATGCTTTACAAGTTACTTTCAAAAAACTGACTGCCACAACTGTGCCTTTACATTGCCTTTTTTTTTTTTTTGATCAAAATATTTTGATGCCAGCCTTCCTTCCACTGCTCTAAACTATAAAGCATTTTTTTAATGAGTTGAAATTAAGGAAGGACTACACCTACTAGAAAAGAAGAGAAGAAAGTTCTATTAGTTTGAGGTTTCAGAATCCCCCCAAACCAGGACCAGTATCTTGGTAAGGGTTAGGCTGGGACCCTGGACAGAGTATGAGTATGTGCAGGTGGCATCCCTGAGGATTCAGAGCTTCAGTGAACCGTGAGTGCTCCAGCTGCATAACTCACTGAACTGTCTTGCCAGTTTCGACACTGGCTTGACTGGGCATAATTCAAAAAGGAAAAGCTCATATTCATTCCATTCTTCTGCAGCTCTGTGATAGCCTAGAAAAAGAAAAATTTGGTTATGACAGACATCACACAAAAAAGTGAGCACTCTTTGAATGTGCTGGTAGCTTAACTTTGAAGCCTAGATCTCTCTCTCACTCTTAGTTTCTTGAATTTCTCGTCGCCCCATATTAAATAGGAAAAAGAAAGAACTCCTTATTTCATTCTCTCAAAGAACTTCTCCTAATCTAGCTTCTTGATAAATATCAGTCATCTTCCACTCTATCTCTCCCTGTATTTAATAAGGCACTTTAAAAAATAAATAAATAAAATTTAAAAAAAATCATAGTATCTTTCTTTCTGTTCTCTAAACCAAACCTTGGCCACTTTCGTCTTGAAATGTTGGAGTCTTTTCTTTGTCTGAAATTTTAAATGTATATAAATTAAGTTCCAAATCTAAGAGGTATACCAGGGTTTTTACTTTAATTGTGAATTGGCTCATCATTTATTTTACTAAAGTTTTATTTGACCCAATTCAAACTTTAGTAAATTAGTATAGCTTATTCTAGTTCAAATTTCAGAAATCAATTTAAGCCCTTAACAGGCTTTTCTCCCAGTCAATCAACACTGCTTAAGAGAAGATCTTTCCTAAAAATCCACAATGTACTATTTTTCAAATCACAGTAAAGTAATACTAGACCTTTAGGTTCCTACCCTAGACTATTCTAGACTACATTACCAACTCCAGTATTTCTCTGCCTCTCCAAACAATGAGCCCATTATTACTTCCTCTAACCATTCCTGAGTGTACACTGTCTTCTTTTTGAGTCTCTCATTTTCTTTCAATTTCAGTTTTATTAGGAAAAAAATTAATGCTATTATCTCTTGAGAAAATCCAGCTAACCAAAACTTCTGCCTCTTTACCAGTCTTTAAATGAAATATTGTTTTTGTTATAAGGAGAAAAACATATACATGTCATCTGCCTTGCTTTATTAAATTATGAATATCTAAAACTCAAGAGCAGAATCTTCCATTTATTTTTTATAAAGTCAAGAACACTAAATAAAACCAAAAAATTAGTAAGACCGTATTTCTTGAGACGTTACTTTAGTTTATATTTGTAAAGAGCATATTGGAATTGGCTCAGAGTCAAGAGAAAAAAATGGGTTTCTCTTCTAAATAACTTTCTGTATTTAAAAGAAAGTATTGACCTGTCAAACAGTGATATATAATTTTATTTAAGTCACCAAAACAATGGAAATTTAAATTATCTTAAAGGAACTAGAAAGAAAATTGACTATGTATCTAAAACCAAAGCTAATAAGGTGTCACAGATGATAACAATTAAGACATTTTGAAACATAATAGGATCAAATGTTAAAAAATCAAGGCTTCCTAAGGATACTCACATTTAATAACACCCCAATGGGATGTCTTCCACATATAGTATTATGGTATTTCTTCAAGTAATTGCTAAAAGATACAGGGTCTAATTGTTCTATAATACTCATACCCTAAAAAAAAAGAAGAAGAAGAGAAAAAAAAGAATAAAAGAAAAAGAAAATAAGACAATTTATTATTTCCTAATTACATTTTAAAACTGTTACTTAGAGCTAACAATCAATTTTTCAATGAAGGAGAAGTAAAGAAAATACATTAAACATTAAACTCTGTGAAATATCAAATTCATTCATCCAAGGTAATCTCATTATAGTCAACTCTCAATAATATACATACTTTATTAAGTATGTATATTAAACATACTGAAACATTTAATCCCCAGGTTTCTCTGACCTCCTGGTATGTTTCTACACCACATTGCCCAGTTGTCACTCAGCTCACAACTCCTCAAACATTTCACGATTTTATGTTTTTCATATATAATATTTACACAAGTAAACCTGTCGTGAAAATTTTCATACAAAATCTAAAATTAAATTTGATATATGGCTGTTTTTCCAATGTCCATTATATTTCTCATACCACTGGCATAAATAATCAAGAGCTGATTATAATTTAACTTTTTCCATAACATATACTTAAACGTCAACAGTGTGTAAGGCATTTTTAATTATCAGTATTTAGGTATGTGATAAAAAGAGACCACAAACTGAGAAAATAGTTAATGTATTTTAATCAATTTAAAGCTCATAAAAGACTGATAAAAGCTTAAGCAAGATAGGTCTTTACAAATAAGTTGAAAAAATAAAAGTTTTTTATCTCTTAAACTAGAATGCTTTGCTTTCAAGATTTTAATTGAGAATCAAAATTTTTAGACTACTATTGAAACAATAACTATCATTTGGACACTTGTTTATACTTAACTCTGTATTCTGCAAATGCATTCAAAATAATGTGCTCAAAATACATCAATACAGAGCAACTTTAACTCATCTGAATCAAGCAAATAAATCAATGATTCTAACTCATCCATTCACCAACCTTGTTTTCTTATTCAGGTGAAATACTTTACATTTGTGTTTAATAAATTGGATTAATATCCTCTGGGAGAAATGTAAATGGTGGTTTAACTAAGGAATTAACTGATACATTTTTGTGTTTTCTTAATTATATTTCAACATGTTTTAACAAGCACAGTGTAGAATCACCTGGAGTAATCAGATGAACACTCATCTGAAAAATGATAGCAATCAGTAGGTAACACAGTACAAATATTGCAGTGGCAGTATGTAAATCAAAATTTAATTTTATAAAGAATCTTTCTTCAGAATATCCAAGTCTTTCATAAACATTATCATATTTTTCTACAAATATATCTGAAAGATAAGCGTATGTGTGTATAGTCAACTTTCAATTGCTTGCACATCAATTAGCCACTCTCAGATTTATCCACAACCAGTGTTTAAGGCTAAGTTGGGTTTCCCCTGTCAACTAGGAGGCTTCCAGGTCACCATTCTCCACTGACATTTGGTGCAAACCAAGTGAAATATGAACTAATTTAAAAGTTAAACCTAAGATATACAATTAGTATTATAATTCTGGTACATAGAAAAGCACTCATATTTCTAAACCAAGTAGTAATGCAGAGATGGAGTCACAAATCTCTTCCATAAAGATGCATAATCAAGGTAGAACTCCCTAAAGATGAAGAAACTAAGGCATAAAAAAGGTTAAAAGCTTGTCTCAAATTTCTAATCCTAGGCTATTGGATTTCTAATCCTAGGCTTCTCTTTGACTTACTCTGCTTCATATAGAATAACAAGAGACATACCAACAATTCTTTAATACTCTCACATAGGTACAATTGGTATACATATTATAAAAGAACTTTAAATGCTCCTGGGTGAAGCCTAGGACAGCTTACCTTACCTTAAATAGAATTCCACTTATTAATAAATCATGTAACACTGAAGTTCAAATGTGTATTTTAATATTAAAATCTCAAAGCACATTGTGAACAAACATCACATTTATATATATTAACGTGAGTAATTCAAAGAGAAGAAAACTAATGATCACATTTGTAGAAGACAAAGAATTCAAAGTAACTGGCCAAGAAATTCTGCACAGAAAATATAGAATTATAAATGTAGAGAAGTGTAAATAAATAAAGTGTTCAAAATGAAGATATAATGGTTAAATTACAACACAGAAAGTAAAAAATTGAGGTGACGGAAGTTAAGGGATTACATTTAAAATTGTAATTTCCTGAAGTGTGCTATGTACCTACCAGGGCAAGAATCAATTCCATTACACTCAATTCTCTGACAAATATGACAGTTAAGAGGTATGCCTTCTTGGGACTTTCCTGGTGGCGCAGTGGTTAAGAATCCGCCTGCCAATGCAGGGGACACGGGTTCAAGCCCTGGTCCGGGAAGATCCCACATGCCGCAGAGCAACTAAGCCCGTGTGCCACAACTACTGAGCCCACATGCCACAACTACTGAAGCCCTCGCACCTAGAGCCCGTGCTCCTCAACAAGAGAAACCACTGCAATGAGAAGCCTGCGCACCGCAACAAAGACCCAATGCAGCCAAAAGTAAAAAAAAAATTTATAAAAAAAAAGGAGGTATGCCTTTTTATAAAGGAGGGATAGAGAGAAAAATTAAGGCACTTCTCATGAGTGAACCTCTCCAACTGGAAAATTCATGAAGTATGCAAACAACAGCAAAAATGATTAGTAAAACTGCAAAATGGGACACCCATTAACTAACACAGAACACTGACAAATAAGCTTTTGTATATATTTATGTTTTGATGCAAACAATTTTGAAATTACTATTACCAAAATTCCAAGAAGATAAAAATGCTAGTTTGATACTACTGCACAAATTCCAAAAAGATGAAAAATAAAAATGCTTCCCAAATACGCCTAAAAGAACTTTTTGATTTCTTAACATACTGGAAGATATGATCAGTAAATCTAAAGTCCAGGTGATAGAAAGCTTGCCTAGGGCCTGGTATATTGAGAATTTGTTCACATGAACTTAATCTAATATGAAGCAGTGAAGTGGGTCACTACCCATTCAGCTCTAAGATACAGACATTATAAACACCAAGAGCCTATCCATCACAGTACGGGTTTCTGAGGAATTTAACAGTTTCAGCAAGAAATTCTCAGACTGAAAGCTAACTCCCTACCTTGAGGGGAAGAAGGGTGGAGGGAATCTATCATTGTGCTGACTCTCCAAGTAATGAGTGAAAGCTTGTATTGTCAAATCCTAAGTGGTAATCCCAAACTGAATAGGCAGTTTTAACTGCCTATTTAACAGAGCTGTAAATTCAAGACTCTAATAAGACAACAAAGGTCTTCCCTTTTTAAAAGTTTATCTATATATAATAAATTATTTAATTTAAATTTTATTTAATTTTAAATACTATCACCTAGATGTAATCTAAAGTAACACACACAAAAGAGTAGCAAAACATTTTTAGAAGTCTTTGAGAAATAAAAACTAGAATCATGTCTATCAATTATTAACAGATAATTAAAACCATATTATCAAATCATTAGGACTGTGGCCTTATTTTTTAAAATAAGGATACACATTTATGTTGGAGAGATGGGTACACATTTAGGAAGATGAGGTAGGAAAAGGAAATATTCTAGTTTCTTTAAGAGGTATCAAGATAAAATCTTCATTAGAAAGAAATTTTATGGAAAAAAGAAATCACCCTAGATATAGCAGTGCTAAGAACCAGTGTACTAATAAATAGATACCTTAAAGATGATGCTGTAAAACTGACTAAAGACTACTAAAGAAACTAAACTACTGGCCTAAGTTCAAGAGAAAGAAGTATGAGTGGACAAACATGAACAATTTCACTTTCAGAAGAGTAAAAGGAAGAAAAGAAGTTGAAGTTCAAAGTAAACAAAGTGACTACTAGTAAATTTGGAAGGAAAAGAAGTTACAAAGCTGACTACAATGACATTTTCAGATTCTCTCTGCCAAATCATAAATAATATGCCAATAGCCATAAGGAAACACTGGTCTATATCAAAAGTAGTATGGAAAAAATAACCTATGATCATGTAATATATATAAAATATGTATAAATGTGGCTAATGTTTCCAGTATGTAATCTAAAAGGTTCACATAAATCAACATCTTAAAATATGTTCTGCTTTGGTCACCATAATTACTGAAATTGCAAAGTACTCATTTCCAAAAAACATGGTCAGTAGTCAGTAATATTCTAAGACTTTCAGAATCTATATCTCTTATAACTAGTTATTTTCTCCCAAATACAACATTTGGAAGATTGTTTGTTTTCCGATACATTCTTTCTTCCTTATGTGTTTTCTTCACATAATTAATCTCCAAGATATTCAAATGCTAGACATAAAATTTTTGCCAAAAAAAAAAAAAAATTAGCGGTTTTTCTTTTGCTTTTGGAAACTAAAAACTTTTATTTATTTTCTAGCATTTTAGTAACTACATTTAATAAGACTTTTCTGATAACAAAAAAGAGACCAAAACTTAATTAACATAATAATTTTTAAAAAATTAAATCTAAAATTTTATACTTAAAAATAATCTTTTCACTCTATCAAACTTTCCAAACGTATAATTACAATTCAGAATTGCTAACATTTTTGCAATACTTGTACAGAGAAGCATCCTACTATATTTTGCTCCGAAAAGATTGTATATAGCAACTAAGATATTAATTCTGAAATGAAAGAAATTATTTACAACATAAAATGACACTTGTGAAAAGCAATATACAGTGGGATATTCACCATTTGGTTATATAAACCAATTAAGAAAACACATTGTATAAGAGTCTGCCTAATAGTGAGTGTACATATACTCATACATGTATAAAATCATATATACATGAGTATATGTACAGACCTAACCATGCTTATTATTTTAATCCATTTATTCTAACTCCCAGAATGGACTTATAACTTGAATTAATAGCATGCTAATAAAAGAACAGACCACTTTAGACTCCTTTAAAAATTCTATATATTATTAACAAATTCTATATATAAATAGAAATGTTTCAATAAACAGACCACAAAAATCAAGTCCAAGTCAAATGTTACATCAAATACTAAATTCAAGCATATTAATATGAAGCAAATACTCAATAATTCACTGATTTACAAATTCTTACATTTGCAAAATTAAATGTTGCCTGATTAAAGTTTACAAATGATTTAAAGAGCTGAGTAGAAAACAAAGGGAAAGAAGATGAATAGGAAATTTTCTTCTACTTCAACAGATCAGGGGCCATAATAGGCTAGCTCAAACTCACCTACGAAGCTATTCTGGAATAAAGTTCTTGGGACTCTCTCCATATTACTGAAAGTGGATATCCAGGGGTGGGTATGGGCAAGTCTATTTTGAAAAAGTTCCACAAGTGATTTCAGTTGTAAAGATGGGGTTGAGGATTACTATAGTAGGCAACCTTATCTCTGCCCTGGCTTTGATTACCATCACATGTTGAGAATGCCCAAACTTACTCCAGACCTCTTCTCTGAGCTCCAAACCAATATGGTCAATCCATTAGCAAAGCCCTGTTGAATACAAGAACTCAAATCTATGAACTTCTTCCTATCTCCACTACTACCACCCCAGTCCAAATTACTATCTTCTCTCCCCTAAACTCCTGCCAATGCCCACTGTTACTGTTCCTGACCCTCTTGTAGAATCTATTCTCTACACAACCGCCAGACTGACTTTTAAAATAATTATTTTATTACTACATCATTTCACTTCCCACTGTATTCACATAAATGTCTTACCCTGGACTATAAAGCCCTACATTATCTGATCCCTGCCCACCTCTCTTACCAGAGCTGTGTCACTCTAACCCCTATCTACTATATTCCTACAACCCTGACCTTTTTCCCATTCTTCTAACACACTGGCCTCTTTCCCATCATAAAGTTTTTGCAATGGCAGTTCTGTCTAGAATACTCTTCCCTCTAATCTTCACTTGGTTTGCTCCTTCTTATTTATATCTCAGTTTAATATTCCTTCTCAGGAAGTCTTTCTCCAATCATTCAATCTAAAGCAGCCTAGAATTATATACTATTTAAAAACACTTTTAATATTTTCTGCATAGCACACATCACTATTAGAAACTAACTTATATACAATATCCTTAACTTTAAAAAAAAAAAGTGTATCTCCTCCGGTTAGAATAAAATGTCCGTGAGAGCAAGTTGGTTTGTTTACTGCCATATCTCCATCAGTGCCTAGAACTGTAAATGCACTCAAAAATAACCGGTGAAAAGAAAATCCAAATGCCTACTTGGTTGACATCTCCACTTGGATGCCTTAAAAGCAATAGCAAATATAACATATCCTAATACAATTTATGATCACCCTACCTCGTAAAAAATCTAGTCCTATCTTCTTGTGCTTCCGACCTAAGAGAACAGAACCAAGACTTAACCAGCAGCATAAACCAGATATTTAGGAAACATCCTTTTTTTACTTTTTTATTTTTTAGAAATTGTTAAAGGTTACATTCCATTTACAATTATTACAAAAGACTGGCTTTACTCCCCATGTTGTATGATACATCCCTGTAGCCTACCTTACACTCAATAGTTTGTACCTACCACTCCCTCACCTCCATGTTGCCCCTCACCCCCTCCCCACTGGTAACCACTAGTTTGTTCTCTAAATCTGTGAGTCTGCTTCTTTTTTGTTATATTCACTAGTTTGTTTTATTTTTTAGAAGGAATCATCCTTGATACTTCCTTCCCCTCCAAGTTCAATTGATCTCCAAGTTCTATCATCAATTTGTCTCTAAAATATACTGGATACATCCACTCTGTCCCTCTCTTCCACCATCACCAACCCATCCACTGTCTAAATTACCATGTCTCACTTGGATTATCAAACTAGTCTACTCACTTCTCCTCTGGCCTCCCTCCAACCCGTTTGCTGCACTGCAACTATATGATCTATTCACATACAATCTGATTTTATCACTATCCTATTTGATATCCTTTAAACGCCTGTTCTAGATTCTCTAGCCTAATTTCTCACTACTCTCCCATCCACTCATCCATTAATTTAACAAATATATATACTGAGTACCACAAACAGGCTGATACAAAATGGACAAAGATCCTGATCTCACGAAGCTTATGATCTAATAGGGCAGGTTTTCATCAACAAATCAACAAATAATAAGTCATATAGTAATAAGTACTAAGAAGAAAAATAAAGCAGGGTAAGGTCACAGAATAACTGTTCACCACAGGGGCAAAATGGAAAATTGTGGGCACATTTCTGGGTTGTGTCAATAACTAGAAGATGCTGTCAGGGGATTTAGTAGGTGGAATCCAGGGATGCTGACTGTCCTGCAATACAGGACAGTTCCACACAGAAAGAACTGCTCTCATCCTATAACACTTTCACATGTCCATGTATGCGAAAAACCTGCCTATAATTATCTACACTCTAACGCCATTTTACATACAAACACAAAGAAGTTTTGCATGATTTTAATATACAATTGATTTCCCAGGAACAAACTATCATATAAAGTGAGGGAAGACTGTACTTTGTTTAGTTTACAGTTTTGCTAAGAAATGTTCACCATTTTGGAAAATCAATTCACCCACCAATGTAACTTGGTAAATGTAAGTCACAAATATAAACAACTGTTTGTATGTGGCTGTAATATTGATACTATGTGTAAGCACCTAACTACTTCATTGTCTCTTTTAGTACAGTTGGTGCCTGAGCATTTACATTATTAAATATATATTAATTTATTATAAATTACTTTCCTTTTATTTCTTTCTCAGATTACACTTAGGGTGTTCATTTAATTCAATTATGTATATAGGAGGATTATAGTCACCAATTCATTCATTTGAAAAATATTTGTTGAGCACCACTTACGTTCCAATCGCTATTCTAAGCACTTGGATACATTAGTGAACAAAACAAATGTCGTTATGTAATAAATAAGTAAAATATTCAGTTTCTTAGAAGAAAAAGTGGAACACAGTAAGGTAAGGTGGACTGGGAATGCTGAAAGGGTGGAGTGTAAGATGTCAAATTAAATACGGTGGTCAGTAGGCCTCATTGGGAAGGTGAAAACTGAGCAAAGCCATAAAGTAAGTGAGACAGTCCAGTGCAAAAAGGGTAAAAGCCCTACGCTAGGCACATATATGGCATTATCAAGAAATAGTAAGGAGACCAGTGTATCCACACTGCCTCATAAATATCTTACATCTCTATACTGTAACAGCTTCTTTCTAAATCTGTTCAATGATTAGACTGTAAGATCCATTAAGTGGGAGATCATGTTTTCTCTTCTTAGTATCTTCAATACTTCACATAGTACCAGACACACAGTGGATACTCATTAACCATTTGCTATATGAAGAAAATAAATGATACAGAACCAGGAAAGTTTTCTGAGGCAACTAAGAACTAAACCTCAGAAAAATAAGATTAGAATAGTAGCCAGAAAAGAATTAATTGACTGAAATGGCAACATAATAAAGCCAAAAAAAAAAAAGCCCCAAAAGTCAGTGAATTAAAATCCAAACAAAATTCCAAAGGTAAAAGCATTAGGCCATAATTGGATTTAAAGTAACAAAGTAAATTTAAATATGATAAAATCTCCTAAGTAACTATTTTGTATGATAAAATCTCCTAAGTAACTGCATTCATTCCATTTGACTTTTAATAAAATAATATTACTCAATATAATCTACTTATAGTTTCAGATCCAGATTCCTTAGTAAAATGTTTTATCTACTTTAGACTAAATATTTTTATACTAAAACATATACATAAAGCTTTTCACACACTGGTAAAGTTGACTTTAACAGATTACAGACTTAAAGTCTGGTGGAGTTTAAAGACAATTTAGAGACCAAGCCTCTCCAAGTCTCTCATCTTAGAGATGACAAATTGAAGACTAGAAAACTGAAATGATCTATTGAAGGTCAGAGCGAATTAGTGATATATCTGCTAGATTCAACTCCTGGACTAGTTAAGAATACAATAATGCTTTAAAATTCTAATTTAAAACAAATTCAAATTCCATTTAAGAAAAACCCAAATGGCCAAAAAATATAATTAAATAATAAAATAAACTTAGAATTTGCTATGGTTGTTTCTGCTTAACAGTAAGCAATGGAATTAGTATCCTGTTGTCCCTAAAACTAAGACATTCCCCAAATAGTATCTAAAAATCTGTATCTAATTATTCAAGGTGTAATTAATCAAATAAAATTAAGATGAAGGAAATTTCTACTAACAGAACAGGGATTATTTTTATAATCAATATCACATGATTACAAAATATATATTGCACATTTAGTTAAAGATAGGGAAAGAATTATTAGCCCACTGTATATTTTAACATAATAAGTCTTGAATCACTAATCTGAAATTAAAGAAAAAATCTTACAGCAGTAAAACCCCACACCTGAAGGACTTACCATTTTATCTAGATGTTCAATGGATCTATAAATCTCCCCCTGGGATTCATCATAGTAACTGTAACGGAACCTTTGACCTTGAAACAAATATCATGTACAAAATAAAATAGGGAAAAATTAGAAGCTAAAAAGAAAGCAAGCGCTTACCAAATAATTTCAGTTCTCATGGAAGGCAAAGCACAGCTTAAGCCTCTGAGAGAATCATTCCCAAGAGCCCTTGTACATAAAAATAAAAGGCATATTTGGGAAGGTAATAAAGAAATGATATATCACCAGTGTTTCATGATGTTAAAAACTATTTCAAACTGTAAAACCTTAAAGTCATGAGCAATACAAAAGACTATGGAAACAAACAGTTTAAAAGTTAGAAGCATTGTTAAACATATTATATCGGTCTATAATGGAAAGTAAACGCCAAGAATATGATTCAAGAAAATTTGGCTTAAGGAAACTATCTCAATTTAACAAATCAATGAAAGCTTAGCTTTTGTTGTACAAATGCAAAGATTTAATCTCTACTACAGAAAAGAAAGAAAAAAAGTAGGTCAGAGATATATGTGGCTTGTATAATTTTTATGACCTAGATTTTAAAAATTTATCTCATTTTTGCAAAACTTTCTACTTGGAAAAGGATCAATACAAGTGCCTTTAAGTAGGATACACAGAAGTATAAATATAACAAATAGTCCTACTCTGACAATAAAATCTCAACAAAGGTACCAGCACAGGACATTCAATGTTTAGCTATTCTCCAAAGAACAGAGAAGGTAAAACGGAAGAAGCTTAAAAAGAAGGTAGAAAACAAAAGGCTCAGGAAATAAATTTTGCTTCCTACTATAGTCAAAGAAAAGCCAAAAGTTAAACATATTCATAATTAATTACATATTATTATTCAACTGATTATGTTGTATTTCAGATATATCTAAACCTATTTTTCAGCAATGCCTTTATTTCCAAGAACTCATTACTTTTATATTCTTTATTTTTAAAGATTCACCAAAATGCAATTCTGAAGGTATTAGAGTACACTAATCATATACACACATAGTATGCATCTTGTGCTTCAATTTTACAGCGAAGTTCACATATCCAGTTATTATCCTCCCATCTGAGGAGGCGGGTTTCTTTGGCTGGATAATTATGATTTTTAAGTTTTCTGCTTCTCTCACTAAAAGAATCACCTTACAAATAATGAGCCATGTAAAATTATAACACCCTTTTGATGTCCTTTTTTAGAGAAACCACACATCACAGTTCTTAACATTTCATTAACTTGTTGATGCTAATCATCTCTGATGGTCACCTTTCTACAACATACCATATTTCCTTAACTTTCACATATTAACTTTTCACATACATTAACATGCACAGCTACTCAATGTGGCAGTTCTTATTTCCCCGCACCCCCTTCCCAGCGCCACTATTAAATAAATATTGCATCTTACAATTCATGATATCCTATAATCAAGCAATAGGGTTCTGAGACAATTACCTGCATTCTGAATATAACAACCTTTTCTGGTAAACACTGGAGACTACTGCATGTTGCTATAACTATCAGATTCATTACAGTCCTTGCACTAAAAAAATTCTTAAACAGTGACAATTCTATCACTGAGTACCCCTATATTAATAATTCATCAGACATTTCTTACAAAATTTAGAGTTAAGTATAGCTTTGTTTTTCTTTAAAGAATATATGTACTTCCTCCTAGCTAACAACTGGAACTATATAATTCACCCTATCTTTCCTATTTGCCAGCTGGCTGCCAGAAGGTTCAAAGCCAAATATAAAGTCTGTCATAATAACTTAGTGATTCAATTCATTGGTACTAAATTTCTACTTCTGTTTCAAAGTTCTTTTGATAAAGCTGCCCCAAATCTTCTGTGAAATGAATAAACAATTAAAAGAATAATCTTAGACAAGAAAATTCTAACACACTGTCACTGTAATAAGAGTAATATCCTTGGACGAAATCAAGATGAATATTCTTTGAACCTGAGCTGCTTCCGGTTTATATTAACACATTCTCTTTTTCTTGCTTCTGGTGATAACTGTCAGTTTTAGTTGTCAATAATCCCTGTGACTGGGACATAACTATCTTATCTCAAGACTGCTACTCTCAGGTGCAGAGAAAAATGCATGTACTTTGTGACATTTACTATTTGAAAGTCTTTTCTATTTATTTCCAAGTTCAGAGCTGCTGTGTCAAACGGCTGAAGTTGGTCAAACCTGCCTTAATCATAAGTCAAAAGTGTAACTATATTTTAAAACGCGGTCTTGTTCATATGGACCATTTTCAATGTAACTTTCACTTAAAAACTACTTCTGAAGTAAGAGAGAAGTACATAGAATGTTTAAAGTAAGTTAAAATACTAAATCAACATGTGATTTAATAAGAATGACAATATACACAGAAAATCAATGAGCAAATGTTTAATATTTTGCTATCTACTTTTTGCTACTCTTTAGTAGCCACCTCGCATTTAGTAGCTGAAGAACTGAGTAGAAATATTTGATAAGCGTTAAAGGATTTATCAGTTAAGAAGCTAAATTTACACTACTAAGCTACTACACTGAAAAATGTATCCTACTTACGATAGCTCAAATTGTCTTACGATAATTTTTAATTATACAAACATTTCAAAATTACTTTTCAAAATTACTACATTCTGGTCAATATACTTAAAGAAAGCATCTAATTTGAAGTAAATAGTTGCCATCATCCTAGCCTAAATGTATATACATACATATGTATGAATATATGTGTGTGTGCACATGAGTACACACACATACAAGTTCAGTTAAATACCACTTGGAATTTGAGTTCAAAAGATTTTTTTTGTTTCTAATTATTAAAAAATGAAGTTTATCAAGATTTTACTTAACAAGAAATAAAAAAAAAGACAACCCTAGTGCAATACACTGATCATAAATGCACTTTTAAGTATTTATTGTTCATTTAAAATATACTACGATTTCATGTACCTCATGAGTTTTGTTTTACAATATTTCTAACATTCAGTTAAGCTTATGCATCTAAACTGAACAAATACAGTTGCCTATGTGCCTGGAGAACTGGACTTGTGAACTTTTATATAAGTATGAATAAAGCATATCACATAGTAAGAGAAAATTACTTACCTGAAACTTATCCTTTCAGAAGGTACACTGGGAAAATGGATTCTTTGAGCCCCTGTTTCAACTCCAAGTATGAGCTTTCTAGCTTTAAGAGCCATTGACACTGCCCCTAGGGGCAGCACAAGCTTTGGAACTCCCCTAGTGAGTATGTCAGTAGTTTCTCCAGGTGCCTTCCCTCAGTTCTTTTCAAATTCAAAAGATGAGAGGAAAAATAACCCAAGAAAAAAATCCTGTAAAGCAGAAACCTTACTCTTTGAGGGAAGGAGGGTAGCTCATTTGTGAATCCATTCCAGAGCACGCTTTCTGAGAAAAAGAAATACAGGTAAGTAATTTTCCCATCTCCAAAGGTGACTGGTGATTAATGAGTGGATTCACAGAGTGTGGAGAATAAGCTCCAGGGATGTCTGTTTAACACACAACAATCAACTAATGAGGACAAACATAACAATGAATGGTACAAGAACCAACACTACTTTTGAATTACCTCAAAACAAAAAGTAAAAAAAATATTAAATACCTCAACATTAAGCTATACACTAGATTGCAGAAATAAACATGAGCTTGGAAAGTTGTTCAATAAAGCCCCCAAAAGATCAGTCAGTAAGACAGACTAATCTTTTAATAAACAATTAAAAGAATAGAATAAAACTGGACATATATCCAGTAAAAACTGTACTGTTATACATTTACTTAATCACTTTATGTTTATATGTTAAAACGTTTTCAAATATTTGAGTTAAACCTCACAACAACCTGTGAGATAGACTATTAAACCACAGTACATTAAGGACCTAAACTGGGGACACTCATAATTGACATCACTACCAAAGAAAAAATGTACTTCATACAGAAAATATTATCCAAGTAGCTCAAATAAGGTAATCATTTTTATAAGCAAAATACTATAGTCCTTTCATTCTGAAGTCTTAGTTATAATGTAAAATTATTGGCTTTATCTCAAACTTGTAAAAAATCAAAACCCTAAATATGTGAAATCAGTATGTACCAATATTAGAGAAGACAAATGTGAAAGCCTGAATAAGATATATTTCAGGAATTAGCTAACTTACACTCAAACCAATTTAAATATTTAGAAAATAGTAATACCCTCAGACCCAAGAGACTAACAACAGAAAGGAAGAAGAGTATGCATGAATAATCACGTGTTAATAGATATTAAACTAGAAATCTGAATAAAGATATAAATTTCATAAATATTGAAGGAGAATGCCAATTTTAATAAGTGGCACATATTTATAAAAAAGAAATTATGTAAGCCTAGACAAATGTAAGTTTATAGATAAAAATCCAAAACTGCTGAAGTGACTGTAGTGTAAACTCTATTCATATTTTAACAAAATAATATAATTTATCATTAACATCTACCAAATAAATTTATTGAAACTGATTTGAACTTAAAACTACCATTTAAAAAGAAAATTAAATAGAAGCATGAACCCACTTTTAAAGAATCAATTTCTATTAGGTCCAGTTTCATTCAGAAACTTCTTAGAAGTTAACTGAAAGTTATGTTAATGAAAGTTGTCAATAATCTAAATTTGGAAGTATAAAGTTCAGGGTGATCAGGAAAACACAAATATTAACAGTATATATGGAAAAGAGCAAAAATGAAACTCAGGAAAATAGAATAAAAATTCTACTAATTAGAAAAACTAAAACAGGTCCAGACAAAATCCTCTTACATGGAGCCATCCTTTAGGATGTGGAACTTGGTAAGTACACAAAGTATGGGGACAACATTACTTCACCATGGTAAAAGTCAAATACTAGCGGCAAATGTATGCCACTCTTCCTGATAGCAGCAGGAAAGGGGAAAAGAGGTGGGATCATTAAAACGTTACCAGGGAAACATCATCCTATTGGACTCCCTAATGACCAAATAAAAGGCAGGAATTGAAACGCAGGGGGTTGGCGGGGTGATTCAAATGAGGGGATAGAAAGACAGGGCACAATAGAATCTAGGTTCCCAACTCTCCCTTTGCTTCTCTCACCCAAAAATAAAAATTGAGAGTATTTTAATCTTTCTATTTTTTCTCTCTCTAATATCTCTTTCAAGTCTAATAAGAGCTAAATGGTATCTGAAAGATGAACATCTTTAAAGCAAAATACCCTTAAAAAAAAAGTCATTCTTATAATGGACACTGGCTAACAAATAAGGCTGACAAAGGCAAAATCCTTCCAGTTACACACATACAGGTCTCCTAACTGTCTCTATCATCAAGTTTCTCATTTTATTTTCCACAGAAGCTGGACATTATATTATATAAACAGAAATGACCACTAGAGATGAAAGATGTCATCACTGCCAGTACTCTATTATTCAACAAAAACAAAAAAATTCCACTGTATATATGTAATTGATCAACTGTACCATAATCAATTAAGTGATTTTTCTTCAAAAACCAGCTATTCAGAAATGTGGAGTGTGTTAAGAGCCTAACTCAATGAAACTTCTAAGATCTCTGAGTACTTGAGAAAATGAATCCTTCCTGTGAAATGATTTAGAATTCAGTGTCATCATTATTTAGTATGGTAAGATCAATCTGCACAGCATCTTTAAAACAAGAAGAAGAAACTACTAAGTATTATTGTCATGAGAGAAAGCTAGATTTTTGAGATGGAAATATACCCCTCATTAATTTAGGAAAGATGACCAATGCCACTAAAGCCATGAATTTGAAAAATATGAAACAATTTCTAAGTAACCACAGTTTAACCCATAACTAGCCAATGATTCATATTATTTCAACAGGCATATAAAATAGAAAATGAAGCTTATTTTACAAAAATGACAGTTACTATTACTATCGTAGAAAGGAGTCTAACAATTTTGGAATAGTGTCCATGTAACTCTTTCCACTTACTCCCAAACCGCCATCAAATTTCCTAACAAGAATTAGTACAGTGCTTCCCATAAGTGCAAAGTAAGCACTTAATGAATATTGTTAGTGATAGTGATACTGAAAAAATAAACACTTGGAAAAGTTCCATTACTTAATCACCAAATGTAAATATAAATATGTTTTAGTCTCTAGATGATTCCCATAGCTAACATTTATCAACCTCTGGAAATTTTGAGTTCTTTTTTGTAATTATCACCAAAAAATTCTATCTTGCAATTTAAATTCCAAAATTTTCAAGAAATCAGGAGATCAAATGGCCTAAATAATTTTCTGAGGACCTAGATAGAATATAAGACAAAATTCATCTTTTTCTCTCAACATTCTACCTAAATATAGTAGTGGCTTAGGATTTGCTTTATAATCATCAATGAGGTAAAAAGGATGAGTCCACATAAAAGAGCAATATTAAAACATCTACTCATGTTTTATGTGGATTTATGCTGTGGTTGTACATGCTGCCAACCTTGAGGGAGGGCCCTGAAGAACACTATCAGGGGAGCGAATTATTTAAATCATAAAAGTGATTTTAAATGATTCATAAGAGCCTTAATTAAAAGTGAAGAGGGAGGGGACACATGCTTCAGGAACTTTTAATTTCTAAAACATGCTTTATTATCAACACAAATTCATAATACTAAGTAAAATAACCTTTTTTTAATCATGATACTCCCTAGTTTTATTACTAAACTTCAAAGTTCCCAAGAAAAGAACTCTTTCAAGCATATGCCTACTCAGATCTAAGTAATATACTTATATCCATAAAAAATAACTTCTGCCAAAGGTAGCAAACCAACTAGCAAATAGATTCGTTATTAAAAGAACCCTGAGAGCCTCTTAAGGAGTCTGACAAGGTAGCAGAGCTACATGCATACCCTAATCCAGGGCTTCCAACCTGAGCACTATCAACATTTGGAGCAGGATAATGCTTTGATGTGGGGGGCTGTCCTGTGCATTGTAGGATGTTTATTTAACAGCTTTCCTGGACTCTACTCCTTAGATGCCAATAGCATCCCCACCTCCTTCCCCACCCCAGCTGTGATGACCAAAAACGTCTCTAGGCATTTCCAAATGTCTCCTGGGGGGACAGTCAGCCCCAGCTGAGAAATCAGTGCCTTAAACAGAAATACTTATCTATACCATTAGGGAGGATGGTTCTCTTGAACCGAAATCTCAAGGCCATGCATAGTGCAGCATGAGGTAAGAGAAGAAGAAACCAGCCTATCCAGGCCTGATAAATGTTGAATCAACTCCGGCAATCAATGATAAGACATGTAAAAGCCAGGGCTCCCTATATCTCATTAAGGATGTTTTTCTGGCCATTCTGTATCTGAAAATTTATGGTGTTGTGCCTTATGTTTTTACTATAATCAAAGAAATAACTGAAGAATGAACAGATAATGGCATCCTTAAACCGTTAAAATAAATGAGTCAAAGAGATGTCCTAAAAGGAATAGGATTCAGAAATATTCTACAACAGTAATGGATAAATGAGAACAAATTGTATCCAAAGAATTCAAAAAACAAAATTTACTAAACAAGGCATCCATAAATGTCTCACTTCCTTTATGATCTATTCACTGTGAAGCTTCCTTATTCTTTTAATTCACAATAATAACAAACATCTCTTAGGAGTCCTTACCCTTATGAACCATTACCAATTTAGACCACAGTGCTAATAGCTAACATGTTACAACCTTTGGAGGGTAGCTCTAAACTGATGGCAACTATGGGCAAAAATTAAGCACCAAAGGAAAAAAAAGAAAGAAGAAAAGACTAATTACAAAAAAGGAAATGTGGGAAAGGACTTGCATAGCACACAGTGCTCTTCTACGGTCTAAAGAACATTTGTTTTATCCACCAAAAATTTAACTTCAGAGAATCTATCCCACAACTCTACCTGGAAATGGGGTTAAAAAAATCTTAACTCCCACTAACCTAAGTGTCTAAGCAAGGATGCCCTCACAGTGTGAATCCAATTATACCAGTCGCCTTTGGAAATGTATCCATAATCCCCTATTACAATCTCATCCTTTTTAAATGACCAAAAGACTTTTTTTATTCACCTTTAAACATTGTTGCTAAAAGTAAAACTTTCCACAGAAAGTGACAAAGAACTGAAAATCAGAGCTTAGAATGAAAAGATACCTTTAACCACAAGTGCATAATATCTACCATGAAATGTTAAAATCTAGAACTTACCCCAATGGCAGAAATCAGAAGAAACCACAAAGAGATTACTAGGATCCGCTAGATATTTACTGAAGAGTTTTCCGAATTCCTGTTCTTTTGACTCACTCAGAGCTCCAACCAATACAGGAATAATGGTAAACTCATCCTTATGGCTTAAAGAAAACAGAAAAAAAAAAAAAAAAAAAAAAAAAAAAGTCATTTAAGAAATATAAGAATAAAAATAGTTTTCCAATGTGTTGGCACTAAAAAGTGGAACATTTATTAATAATGGAATGGATAATATACATAATATTGCTGAATTCTTAAAATCTATAATGTTTAAAGAAAACCGTTTAAAAATATGAGGTACAGAATACTAAAAATATCTATTTAAATTACAGAAATGTACAATACTTCTTTAGGTAAACAAAGCTATTTTACTACTAATAATATCCTCTAATATAAAAATAAGCCCATCAAACCAACACCAAGTCAAGTCTTCTCAACTACCCATAAAAGCTACAATCATCTCTGCCCAATGCTTCTGTAATTTTAAAAGAGTATTAAATTCTTCCTCACTTACTTTAATTCTATCCGATTATAAATACCACCATTTCTGGCACTTGTTCTATAAACCTGCCAAGTGAGACCTACAAAACTTATCTTGGCTCCCGTAAGATTCACCAAATGCACCTTACTCCTATACTAATAAACAGATACAGGACAGTCTGAAGATACAGCTCAAATTTCACTGGCATCTAGGGTGGACATAGAATTCAAGGAAATAGATATTAATTTCTAGCAGCAAGAAAAAGACGCCACGCCCATCCACAATGTTTATGGCATATCCACAAGTCCCTTTTTCACTCTATAGATTGAAAGATTTATGGAAAAGGAACAGAGCAGATTAATTAAGAATAACTGTGACGGGCTACAGAAACAGACCTTTTAAATTTTTCATTGTAGTGAAATTTTGTTTACATATATTCAATATTATTTATATTCTAAAGGATCCCAGATTTGGAATTTTAGAAGTATGAATCATGTTTGTCTGACTTGTTCTAAACAGGACTTCAAAAAAAATCATTGTAATAAATGCTTTTTAATATGATAATCCGGCACTTAATTGATGTAGGACAAACAGAATTCATAAAAGGGTCTGTAAAAATACTAGGTTTAAGTATTACCAAAATAAATGTTAGCTCAGCTTCATAAAGCTAAATTCAGGGCACCCAAGCGCCTCCCCCAAAAAGGCCCCCTTACCCTTGTCAATTGCGAAATAAACAGATCATACAGATCTCCAGTCCCTCTGCAATGCAGGGGCTTCTTGGGCAGAATCTGCATCTATGGAGTAAGAAAAAAAGAGGAAGCTGGCAGAGGAAGCTGCCATGGGATATCTCTTTCTCTGATTCTTACCACTTTGCTTAACAACTGCATGAACGAATAGGGGCTCCTCAGTAAGTTAAGAGTGATTATCATATGAAAGAAAAGAATTTGAGCTCTAGTAAAAATTCAAGAAGATTGTTATGAATTGTTCTAACTTCAAGTACTACCTACATAAATAAATACACTAAGATCATTAAAGAGTCTGCAAGTAATTATGACATAGTAGGGAAGCAGTTATATAGAGTATAAAAAACAAGAAGTCAGAAGAAATGGGCTCAAGTACTATCTCTATCACATACAAATAAATGTTGAGAGCATAGGTAAGTTACCAACCTAAAAATTTATATTATTTGTAAAATGATCATAATTACAATACCCTTTTCATAAAACTGTTACAAAGTAAGGAATACTACAAGAAAAGTACTTTGTCAACAATAGTTGCTTCACTCTGAGCAAACAACACGTCTCCTCTCCATAACAGCCACCAAACTATTCAATTAACCTGTCTGAACTATCTATACAGAGGTAAAAGTCTAATACTACTTAGAAATCTAAGCTCTGAATCAAGATTCATCCATCCACCTCTTTGTTATTTCTCTTTTTAAAAAATTGCTTGTTGTTCTCTATCCCCACAAAGCATGACTTAGAGAAAAGAGCATTTGGCTTTGAAATGTAATATTCCTAGGTTTTAGAATCCAAGTTGTGAAGCTGGTCTTCCCTAGTGAAGGAGTATAAAATCTCGCCCTCAAATAACAATTATAAAACTGTCAAAAAAACCAACCATTTTGTGCTCTGGACATCAACCAAGGGCGAAAAACACAGTGAGAAGAGTTTATTCGTGAAAAATAAACTGATTTCTTGGGAAGAACAGTGGAAGTCTGGCATCTTACCAGGAACTGACTCTATCTCCCTCCCCTGCTCCACCAACATTATGGTGAAAGCAAGGTGAGATTGCCTGTGAAAACCAGCAGCTTCACCGCTGAAGGAAGCTGACTTTGATTTGGAGTAGAGAGCAGAATACCCACACCCAGCAAGAAACAGAAAATCCTGCAGCTTTTGTAGCCTGAAATTACCATATCATTTGAGGCAAGCCACAAACCTGAGGACTACCTAGAAATCTAACAGGGAGGTCTGGGAAAGGAGAGACCCATATAGGGACTGAATAAATTCATATATTCTGAGGAGATGCCCTGATGGTGCCCTGGCTGAACAGGAGGCAGCACATGTGTGCAGGGGAGGTCCATAAGGCCCTAAGCTCTCGCCAAATGCCAGGTAATTGGGAGGGTGAGAGCAAGCACAAGGGTAAGTGGAGACCTGAGAGACACCAAGCTCTTACACATCCCTGGCTGACTGGAAACCTCCACACATGCACAGGGAGCCCAGAGAAGATCCAACAGAAAGCAAAAGGAGGCAAACTTGAAAATTTCATATGTGCTCGCCAAAACATACACAATCCAGCAGCAGAGGGTGAAAGGTATACAGCCTCAACATGTTTAAGCACAACCTCCAAACAAACAGTAGCTAGGCACTAAGCAGTGCAGATACAGGGGTGAACTCTAGAAAGCCAGGGTAAAAAATATAAATAAGAATTTTTTAAAAGCTAAGGAGATATATCAGTAGCCAAATACTGTGAGAGAGACAAATTCCACATATAGAGTCCACGAAAGTTACTTTTAAAAAAATTAATGAATGAAACAACCACCACCACCATCACTACCACCTGCAGAAAAAAATTAATAAAATCAGAATAAAGTTGCTATAAAAAATGGGCAGAAGACCTAAACAGACATTTCTCCAAAGAAGACATACAGATGGTCAAGAGGCACATGAAAAGATGTTCAACATTACTAATTATTAGAAAAATGCAAATCAAAACTACAAAGAGATATCATCTCACACCAGTCAAAATGGTTATCATCAAAAAATCCACAAACAATAAATGCTGGAGAGGGTGTGGAGAGAAGGGAACCCTCCTACACTGTTGTGGGAATGTAAATTGGTACAGCCACTATGGAGAACAATATGGAGGTTCCTTAAAAAACTAAAATAGAGCTAGCATATGATCCTGCAATCCCACTCCTGGGCATATACCCAGAGAAAAACATGGTCCGAAAGGATACATGCTCCCCAATGTTCACTGCAGCACTGTTTACAATAGCTAAGACATGGAAGCAACCTAACTGTCCATCAACAGAGGAATGGATAAAGGGTTGGTACATATATACAATGGAATATTACTCAGCCATTAAAAAGAATGAAATAATGTCATTTGCAGCAACATGGATGGACCCAGAGATTGTCATATTGAGGGAAGTAAGTCAGACAGAGGAAGAGAAATATTGTATGATGCCGCTTATATGTGGAATCTAAAAAGAAATGGTACAAATGAACTTATTTACAAAACAGAAACAGACTCACAGACTTAGAGAACAAACTTATGATTACCAGGGGGAAAGGGTAGAGGGGAGGGATAGTTAGGGAGTTTGGGACTGACATTACACACTGCTATATTTAAAATGGATAACCAACAAGGACCTACTGTATAGCACAGGGAACTCTGCTCAATATTATGTAACAACCTAAATGGGAAAAGTATTTGAAAAAGAATAGATACATGTATATGTATAACTGAATCACTCTGCTGTACACCTGAAACTATCACAACATTGTTAATTGACTATAATATAAAATAAAAAGTTTAAAAAAAAAGAATAAAGTTGCTATAATATACTATTGGATTGGCTAAAAAGTTCATTCCGGTTTTTCTGTAAGATCTTATGGAAAAACACAAACAAACTTTTTGGCCAACCCAATACGTAAAAAGTCCAGTTTCAAGAAAAAAATTGTGAGCCAAAGAAAAAGGAACCTGTGACCCACTCTTGGGGGTAGGGTGGGGGTGGGGTGGAAGTAGAAGCTGTATCCAAATGGGACCGGATATTAGATTTAGCAGACAAAAGATTTTAAAAGTTATTATAAATACGTTCAAAGAAATAAAGGAAACTATGCTTAATATATACAACATCAAACATACGAGGATGCACACAATGGGAATCCCAGAAAAGTTACAGTAAAAGTATTAGAAAAAAATAATGGCTGAAAACTTTCCAAATTTCATGAAAAACATTAATCTACAGATCAAAAAAAACTCCACACCCAAAGTAGGTAAGTATAAAGAGATCCCCTACCTAGGTACAACATAATGAAACTGATGAAAATCAAAGACAAAGAGAAAATCTTGAAAGCAGCAAAAAGAAAATGACTCATTACTTACAGGATAGACTTTTCAACAAATGGTACTGGGATAATTGTGTATCCATAGGAAAAAAGTGAACTCAGACCTTTACCTCATACCATACACAAACTGGATAATAGCCACAACTATAAGCTAAAACCGTAACACATCTAGAACTGGGTTCAGCAAACATCTTTTGAAATGGGCCATACTGTAGGTTTTCTGGGCCATACAATATCTGTAGAAACTACTCAACTGTCACTGTAAAGAGAAAGCAGCCATAGTCATTAGGTAAATGAATGGGTGTGACTATGTTCCGATAAAACATTACAATAACAAGCTGTGGGCCAGATATGGTCTGCAGAACACACTCAAGAAGAGAAAATCTATGTGACCCTGGATTCAAAAGCAGAATCCATACAAGAAAAAAAAAAAGATAAAAATTCATCAAGAATGTTTGCTCTTCAACAGACACCATTAAGAAAACAAACAGACAAGCCATACAACGGGAGGAAATCTTTGCATATCATATATATGAATAAAAAACCTGTGTCCAGAATATATAAAATCTTGTAACTCAGTAAAAAGATAAATTATCAAATTAAAACTAGGGCAAAATATATGAATAGACATTTGACAAAAGAAGATACATGAATGACTAATAATCATATGAAAAGTTGCTCAACTTCATAAGTCACTGGAGAGATGCAAATTAACACCACAATGAGGTTACACTACACATCTGTCAGAATGGTTGTAATAAAAAGACTGACAATAACAGGTACTGGCCAGAACGTGGAGAAACAGAACCCTCATGCATTGTTTCTGGAATATAAAACAGTGCCATCACTTTGAAAAACAGTTTGGCAGTTTCTAAAAGAGTTAAAACACAGACTTATCATATGACTCAGCAATTCCATTTCCAAGTAACTATTCAAGAGAAATGAAAACATATGTTCACATAAAGACTTGTACAAGAATGTTTATATCATTATTCCTAATAGCCAAAAATGAAAATGATCCAAATGTCCATCAACTGGTGAATGGTTAAACAAAATGTGGCATATTCATACAATGAAATAACTACTTGGCAATAAAAAGAATGAACCATGGATACATACCGCAACATGGATGAATCTCAAAAACAGTATGCTAAGTGAAAAAGGACAGACACAAAAGACTATATTTTGTATGATTCCATTTATTTAAAATTTCCAAAAAATACAAATCTATAGAGAAAGAAAGAAGGTAAATGGTTGCCTGAGATTGAGAATGGGAGCAAGAATTGCCCTCAAATGGACACAAGGTTTCTTTTTTGGGTGATAAAAATGTTGTTTTAGGGCTTCCCTGATGGCGCAGTGGTTAAGAATCCGCCTGCCAATGCAGGAGACACGGGTTCGAGCCCTGGTCCGGGAAGATCCCACATGCCGCGGAGCAACTAAGCCCGTGCACCACAACTACTGAGCCTGTGCTCTAGAGCCCACGAGCCACAACTACTGAGCCCGCACGCCACAACTACTGAAGCCTGCACGCCTAGAGCACGTGCTCCACAACAAAAGAAGCCACTGCAATGAGAAGCCTGCGCACCACAACGAAGAGTAGCCCCCGCTCGCCGCCAACTAGAGAAAGCCCGCGCGCAGCAACGAAGACCCGACACAGCCAATACATACATACATACATACATATATACATAAATAAATAAAATTTTTAAAAGAATGTTGTTTTAAAACTAGATTGTGAGATGTCTGCACAATCTATAAATTTATCAGAAATCAGTCAGCTATAATCTTAGGTGGATGAGTTTTACAAGATATAACTCATACTTCAAACTTCAATAAAACTGTTAAAAAAAGAAGAAGAAAGAAAGAAAATCCATCTTTGCCAATTGCAAACTGTGCTACTTGCACCAGGTTACTTAACCTATCCTAAGCCTCAACTGTCATCAGTAAAAACAGAGTTAATAAAATCTACCTTGCAAAACTCTTGTGAGCACTTTAGTAATGTAGATGAAAGTTTTATCCCTTCTTTTTCTGTCCTATACCTTAACCCGTGCTGCAGAAAATTACTATATCCAAGATGTGTAACAAACAAGAATTGAAATCCCAGAACCAATAGTGAAGCACTCTCTTTAAAAACAAACAATATGGGCTTCCCTGGTGGTGCAGTGGTTAAGAATCTGCCTGCCAATGCAGGGGACATGGGTTCAAGCCCTGCTCCAGGAAGATCCCACATGCCACGGAGCAGCTAGGCCCGTGCACCACAACTACTGAGCCTGCACTCTAGAGCCTGTGCACCACAACTACTGAGCCCACGTGCCTCAACCACTGAAACCCACGCACCTAGAGCCTGTGCCCTGCAACAAGACAATCCACCACAATGAGAAGCTCGCGCACTGCAACGAAGAGTAGCCCCCACTCGCCACAACTAAAGAAGGCCCGCGCGCAGCAACAAAGACCCAATGCAGCCATAAATAAATAAATAAATAAATAAATCAAATTCTTTAAAAACCAAACAAAAAACCAAACAAACAATATCGGGACGTCCCTGGTGGTCCAGTGGCTAAGACTCCGTGCTCCCAATGCAGGGGGCCCGGGTTCGATCGCTGGTCAGGGAACTAGATCCCACATGCCGCAACTAAAGATCCTGCATGCTACAACTAAAAGGTCCCACGTGCCGCAACTAAAAGATCCCACGTGCTGGAACAAAGACCCCACGTGCCGCAACTAAGACCCAGTGCAGCCAAATAAATAAATAAATAAATATTTTTTTTAAAAAACAATATCACCGTATCACCAATGCTCTTAATGGTACACAGCACAAAAAGTCTAAATTCTGATGTAAAATTCTAACATAAAAATGTGAATTTGTAGCTAACAGTTCTACAGTTAATGCTATAGTTAATAACACTATTGAATATTCGAAACTTGCTAAGAGTAGATCTTAAAAGTCCTCATCAGAAGGAAAAAATGTGAACTCTAATATGAATATTCTAAGTGATAAGAAAACAATTTAAATGGCAGTGTTTTTACTTAATTAGTGGTATATAAGTAACTGAAATCTTAAAATTGATGACATTTTAAACTAGATGAAATACTGTATACAAATAGTTATTTGCTTATTCTTTCTATGGCATTAATCTGAATATTTCGCCCCTGAACAACACTGATGAACATGAGAGTTTGCTTTTCTATACAAATTGTTCCAACTTCCCAAAGATTTTAGAAGCAGTCCAGAGCTTCTCAGGTGAGAATTAAAAAAAATCATAGGTACTTCCCTGGTGGCGCAGTGGTTAAGACTCCGTGTTCCCAATGCAGGGGGCCCGGGTTCGATCCCTGGTGGGGGAACTAGATCCCACACGCATGCTGCAACTAAGAGTTTGCATGCCACAATTAAGGAGCTGGCAAGCCACAACTAAGGACCCGCCTGCTGCAACTAAGACCCAGTGCAACCAAATAAATAAATAAATAATAACTAAGTCAGTCAGAAGAAAAATTATTCTTATCCCTAAGGTGCTGAGGCTGTTGCCACAATAATATCACTATATAATTTACTCTCCTCTCCTCTTTTAGACAGAAAATATTCATAGGGAAAAAAGAGGACAAAACATATGTAAATACAAAAAATCTTTACTCTGATAAAAATAAAATACTTCCCAATCTTCTCAAATGTCTTATGCTATCTCTTGCTCATCCTTTTCATGGTCATGGAAACTAAAATTATTCCATTACGACCAACAAAGAATTTGTACTTATTATTCCAGAGATTCTCCATGTTCTATCTATAATTCTAAAAAATGCTCTCTTCCGGATACAGGTAATACTCAAAAGGAAACTTCTATGTTCATGAAAAAGTGAAACTGGGGAAGGGGAAGAAAAGGGAAAAGGGAGAAGGTAAACTAGCTGTCAATGATAACTAAAATTACCATTTAAGTCATTATAAATCTTTACTGTTGGATCAGGTAAGTGAATCTAATGAGATTATCAAAACTAATTTCAAAGGTTATATCTTTCTGAATTTCCATTCCAGTAGGAATACTGATTAGAAAGGCTTTACAAGAGCAGGCATATTTCAGGTACCAGAGAATCGTACTAAACTCTGTTTTGGAAACTCAACCATTTGAAGCAAGAGTCCTATGATAAATTGGCCCAAGTCTGCTGTCAGAATTATAGAGACATTCTAGTATTTTGAGAGAAACAAGTCAACATTTCCATGCCCTATGCTCTCCTAAAATTACACCCGGGTTTACACCTAAAACTTAACAGCTTTACCATCTCTGATAATTGTACACTCTTAGGCCTTAAACTTATCTTAAAATTATCTTACTCTCCCACATAGAAATATTTACCAAGTTTTGCTCATTCTAACCTTTAAATGTCTCCCATAATCTGCTCAGTCTGCTACCCTATCCACCACTACCTTAGTTCAAAGCCCCCGTGATTTCTAAACTATTTCTACCAACCTCTTCCAATTCTAATCCATCCTTCACAGTACCATCACGCCATCAAAGAGTAATACTCTTATAGTCAAGTTCTAATCATCTCCCTCTTTTGCTGAGGAACTTTTACTAGCTCTATACCAATCATGGAATGAAATACAAATATCTTAAAATGACATTCAATGCCCTTCATAATCCTGTCCCAACCTACTTTCCAACTTTCTAATCCTGGCCCTCTTACTCTACACCTCTACAAAGTTACCTATTCAAATGTCTCCAGTCCCACGTTGGTATCATATATGTGTGAAAAGTCGGATAAGGTATAAGATAACAGGAAGTGGCAGGACCAATATCCAACTAAAAACATTCATATCTGTGAAAAAACTTTTTCTAACTATGCAGGCCAAACAAAAAACATCTACAGACAGACCTCAGTTACTAGCTCGGCCTTCTGCAACTCCTGCAAGCTAAGTCGAATAATTTTCTGTTCTTAAAATAAGCCCTGGGCTTTCTTACTCCTATACTTTGTATTTACAGTACTCCCTTTCCCTCAAAAATTCTGCCCCATTCTGTGAAAATTATAGCCATCCTCAAAGTCCACTCAAATATCACCTTCTCTACAAAGCCTTCTGTGCCCCCCTAACTCAGCTATCACCTACATCCCCCTTTTCTGTTCCTATAAACTCTTCAATCGTACTTATTACATTTTGAATTATATTACATTTATTTATATACAGTTATCTCTCCTACTAGACTATATGCTGAGGAAACACACAATATTAACTTATTTTGTATCACTTATCATTCCTTGCACAATTAGGCAACTCTACTAATACCAGAAAAATTCAGATTAACCAAAATTTTTAAATTTTGAGAGTAAATGTCATCTTAAAAACAATCAAATCTTTACATCAATAACTAGTAAAACTGAAGAGGGGGGGGAGTTACGATTATGGGCCAAAATGAGTTTTGTTTACTAGCCTACTTAATTACTCCCCATGAATAAAATACATTATTCTTAATCTGCGATTAACAGAAACATTGGAAAAGGAGTCTCTTGTGTATTCCTGTGAAGGTGACAAAGGTAAAGGAAAAGAAATCCTTTTTCCAACCCAAAATAGCAAGTTTTAAATAATAAAATCACGGACTTCCCTGGTGTTCCAGTGGTTAAGAATCCGCCTTCCAATGCAGGGGAAGTGGGTTCGATCCCTGGTTGGGGAACTAAGATCCCACATACTGCGGGGCAACTAAACCTGAGCGCCGCACTACTGAGCCCGTGTGCTCTGGAGCCCACGCGCCACATCTAGAGAAGAACCCGCGCGCCACTACTAAGACCCAATACAGCCAAATAAATAAATAAATATTTTAAAATAAATAAAATAAAATCAGAGCTATAAACTGCTAAAAAGTCCTGCTGAGACAAGGAAAATGATATAGGTCATAAACTCATATCGACATAAAAGAAAGGAAGCACATTAGAGAGGGATAAAAGAATGTAAAATAACATCTTTCATTTATTTCATTTTATTTTTCTTATCTTAATTGATCTAACAGATAACAATTGTTCAAAATAATTATAGCCATAATGTGTTTGGTAATTATAGCTTATTATGAATGATAACAATGTTATAAGGGACAGGAAGGAGAAATCGGGAATACTCTGTTATAAGATACTTGCACTACATGAATCAGTACAGTGTTACTTGAAAGTACACTTGCATCAGTTGCAAATGTATGTTGCAAACTTTAAAGCAACCACTAAACAAAGTAAAAAGAAGTATAATCAATATACAAAGAGAGAAAAGAAAATGAACTCATATTAAATGCTCAATTAAAACCTGAGCAAGAAGAAAAAGAGGGGAAGACAAAAAAGAAATAAAGAACAAGGGCAATGAACAGAAAATGGTAACAAATATAACAGATATTAATCCAAGTATATCAATAATCTCTTAATAGGTGAATGGATACACTGTGATACACCCATAAAACGGACTATTATTCAACATAAAGAAAAATAAGCTACCAAGCCGTAAAAAGACATGAAGGAATCTTGAAAATATATTACTAAGTTAAAGAAGCCAACCTGAAAAGGCTACATACTGCATGATTCCAACTACATGATATTCTAGAAACTATATGACTATGAAGACAGTAAAAAGATCAGCAGTTACCAGGGGTTGGATGGAGGTAGAGAGGGGGGAGAAGACGAATAGGTAAAGCACGGGGGATTTTTAGGGCAGTAAAACTATTTTAACTGGTACTATAATGGTAGATACATGACATGAGGCACTTGGCAAAAACCAATAAACTATATAACACAAAGAATGAACCCTAATTAAACTATGAACTTCAGTTAATAATCATGTATCAATATTGGTTCATCAATTATCACAAATGTATTATACTAGTATAAGATGTTACAAATAGAAAAAATGTTTAGTTAATAGTAATTAATACCATACAAGGCATCTGACAGTATTCTCACTCAGGGAACCCAAAAATATAATTAATACAAATAAACACAAGAATTACAAGAATTAGGTTTAACAATCTGGATAAACTATACAAAATCAAGATTTTCTAAATATATATAATGGTATAAGTACTAAGTTACCAAATCCTAACCATGGTGAATTTCTAAGATTGGCTAGAACCTAAAACATAAGATGAAACAGATTTAAATACACGGTACTGTGCTTTCAAGTTGTCCATGTTCCAAAATATTAGTAGTAACAAAAAGCATTATATGGCTAAAAAGATAATAATGATACTTTTACAGTGAACATGAACATTTTTATAGGGTCATATTTCTCAAACACTTTGAAAGTTACTAAAGAACTCTATTTACTTTGCACATTTTTCTGAACAAAAAAAGCATTGAAATTAGGGCAAAGGAATTGTTCTATATCTTGACGGTGGTGAATATTTACAACTCTGCATTTATCAATATTCATAGACTTCTATGCCATAAAGAGCATATTTTACAGTATGTAAATTACCCCAGAAATCAATTAAAAATTTATAAACTGTAAATAGAGTAAATGGGAATGATATAGAGAAAGGAATAAAAGGGGGGGAAGATAACTGACCAGAGTAAAATGCAAAGAAAAAGAAGAGGTGGGATCATGTCGTTAATTTTAAGAGTGAACAGTTTTTTGCAAGATAGACGATTTCTACATATCCGAACTTAACTCTCTCAAATGCAATTATATGCAATACTAAAAACTATGAATTTCAATCGTAAAGATAATATATGGAAAAAGGATCAGAATAAAATACTTAAGATATCATCTCCTATTTACGTTTTAATTTTCACAAACCATGCGTATGTATAAATCTTATACATATATCGTATATACACAAACATATATGCATACATATATGTTGGCATATCTATAATAATTTTTACTGTCAGTAAACACTGGTTGAGGAGAAGCAAAGAGGCTTTCACTGCTCATTTTGTACTTCTTGATGTTGTTTACACTTTTAAACCATGTACATCCATTTTTTAAATGTCAACAGAATTAACTGAGCAAGGGGATTATGGGTCATTTTATGTTTTCTCCTCTATAACCTCTAATGAATATCATTTTAAAATCTGTTTAAAATAACAGAGAATTATAAATAATATCTTAGATATTTAATTGTTTAACCTGTAATAATTTTTTATAGTAGTGAAAAATGAGGGAAAAGTTTTAAAATTAAATGATCAATTGAAGTATTACAGAGACGTATACTAGAAAGTCCTATGTATACCCAATAAAAAGGAGTTAAAAAAATGACATGGAAATAGGTTCATGATATGAAAAGCAGTTAATAAAAAAAATCTGATCTCATTTTTGGAAAAATATTTAATAAAAGTATTAAAAATAGATTGTTATTAATTTATTCAACAATTAATTACTGAGATCCTTTTGTGTACCAGGTACTGAGATGGGTACAGAAGATACAGGGTAGACTAGCTGCCCTGGAGTAGGGAATAGGTTAGGTAAGTACCAGAGAAGGGAGATAAAGAGCTATTTAACTCCAGTGCTACTGTGGTAGGTTGTCTACAAATATAATCACCAAAATTCCTCCCACTTCTGAATGCTCATGCCACTCCTCCCATTAGGTATAGAGCCAATTTCTCCTTCCCTTTGAACCTAGCCTTCCAACTTACTTTGCCAAGTAGAATGCAACATAAGTGATACTGTGCCAGTTCCGAGCCTAAATATTAAGAGGCCTAGAAGTTTCTACTTGCTTTCTTGTTACCCTGAACTGCCATGTACTTCAGGATAGTCCAGCAGGAAAGGGAAACCATGTGTAGAGACAGGCCCTGAAGGAAGAGTAACAAGTGGAGATAGCACCCAGATGAGAATTAAGGTGCCCCGCAGACAACCTGAATCACAGCCCCAAACAGAAAGCAAGAGCACCTTGGAACATCTAGCCTAAGTCAACCTGTCTCAACTGGCAGCAGATAAAACAGAGATGACTGGTCGCCACTCATCCCTGACCAAATTTCTAGCCCAAAGAATCATAAGCAAAAAAAAAAAAAGGTACTTTAAGGTGATATGCCATGCTGCAATAGATAACTGAGACCAAAAAATGGTACCTGGAAAGTGTATTACTGTAAGAGAAACCTAAAAAATATAATATTGGCTTTGCGGACACAGAGATAGGTGGAAGTTGAAAGGGCAACAAGGAGCCTAGAAACTGGATGAGCAGTAAGGACACTGCTATAGGAGGCTAGAAATAGGGTTATCCATATTATTTACTGGGAGAACAATTAGCATAACTGTCATATGACATAACTTAGAAGATTAAAAATACACATAGTGAATCCACAGATCTAGCTAAGAAGATTTCCAGACAAAATATTCAAAGTGTCAATGGCTTCTTTATAGCCAAGTATGAGAAGGTACAAGAAGAAAAACATGAGCTGAAGAATTATAAGCAGAATTTAAAAGAAATATTTCCAAACAGGAGTTGCTTGGTTGGAAAATAACTGTTTCTCATCGCTAGCCTCTACAGATAGCAAAAGACTGTCAAAGAAACAGCATAAGGACAAAGATCAAATCCACAGTGCTACCAAGAACATGGGCTCAGAGGCATCAAATCAAAACGCATCTGTAAAATGTATTAGGACCTCAGGAAGACTTAAGACAGTGCTTGTATACTCTCTCAGGCAGGTAAAAGGGCTTCTAAGAAACTCCAGGCCCCTAACTTGAGATCCAAAGTAGTAAGAATCCTGTCTCAGACAGAATTGTGGATGCGACTTTTGTCTAATGGAATGCACTTATAATCTGATGTATAGAAAACCCACAAAGTGTTTAATGGAGTTCAATCGGTTTGTACTAAAAAACAAATCAAAACACTGTTTCAAATGAAAAGAGGCCTTTAGGGTCTTAAACTGTCACATACATGAAGCAGACTAAAACTGCTACTTAGATGCAAACAAGGCCCATTTCTTATGGAAAAGTAAAAATGACTCAGAGAGGAGAGCCAAGAGCCGAAAGGATCCAGTCAAGAGCTAAGAACAATACAGGTCTTCCTCAGCTTACAATGGGGTTAAGTCTCAATAAACCCACTGTCAGTTGAAAATACATTTAATACACCTAACCTACTAAACATCATAGCTTAGCTTAGCATACATTAAATGTGCTTAGAACACTTACATTAGTCTACTGTTGGGCAAATCATCTAACACGAAGCCTTTTCATAATAAAGTGTTGAATCTCCCATGTAATTTATTGAATACTGTACTGAAAACGAAAAACAGAATGGTTGTCTTGGTACAGAGGATTTTAAGTGTACTGGTTGTTCACCCTTGTGATCATGAGGCTGCCTGGGTGCTGCGACTCACTGCCACTGCCCAGAAACATGAGAGAGTAAGCATACACATTGCTAGCCTGGGAAAAGATCAAAATTCAAAATTCGAAGTACAGTTTCTACTTAATGTGTATCACTTTCACACCATCAAAAAGCCAAAAAATCTTAAGTGGAACCATCATAAGTCAGGAACCATCTGTAATGAATTATGAAGCCACTATCAGAAGACAGAACCAAGCCATAATCAAGGATATTTTCTATTTCCTGGTTAGAGTTCAGAATTGCTTTGGACCAGAGACTACTACATGCTTCCCATTCTTTCACTCTGCAACGGAAGTAACTATTGTGCTTTACTGTCCTTGTCTCAAAACTGTACATTGAGTGTATTGGGAGGGTGAGAGGGAGACTTGCCTTCTTAGTTCACAGGTATCCAAATCAGAAAGAGCTACACCCAAGGAGCCTCATCCATATCCCAACCTAACACAGATCATAAGATAATGGACTTTGAACCTGAGGTCATAACTGGATGAGATTTCTGGGCATCTTAGGAGAGCTGGGGGTGTCCTCCATGTTGGAGAAATGGGGATTGTCCACCAGAGGAAGAATTGCGGTAGTCCATCTGCAAAGATGGCTGCCAACAATTCCTCCTACTCCTGTACACATATGCTACTCCTTCTATCAAGAGGTAGCATCTGTTTCTCCTTTGAAAAACAAAAAGCAGTTGAAATGATACTATGTAGTTTCAGGCCTAGGCCTTAATGGGCCAAGAAACTTCTGGTTTTGTTCTCTTGTTATCCAGAATCACCATGTAAAGAAATCCAGACTATCCTTCTAGAGAGAAACCAAGAAAATAGAAAAGCCCTGGTTGGTAAACAAACAGGCCATCTAGAGAACAGATGAGGTGTCTCAAGTAAAAGCCAGCACTAAGGCCATCTTGGATCCTCAAGGCCCACTCCAGCCATCTCAGTCAGTATCTTGTGGACCAGAGCAAGGTATTCCCTACTTAAACTCCTGATCCAAAAATTGTGAGCAATAAAATAGTTATGATTTTAAGTCACTAAGCTTTGAGGCAATTTGTTACTCAGTAATGAATGACTGATACAGGTAGTGAGTGCAGCAAAGACTACAAAGGAAAAGCACTGGGTACTTTCTAAGAGTCAGTATTAGGAATCCTAATGTAATCTGAGATGTAGGGAAGGTTTTCTTGAGAAGTGATATACTTAAAAGTGGTTATTTAACACTATTTAATAGGAAATTATGAACAAAAATTTTGTTCACTGGTTTCAAATTTCTATTTTCCTAAATTTCCACATTATGCCTGTTTTACTTTTGAAATAACAACAAAGATGTTATTTTATTAAAGCTTCCTTAAGGATACTGTTGGCAGTTTATTGGTCCTATTGTATTGAAATTTACTAAGTCTAAAATATATTTTCTCATGACAAAATATGCAAACATTTCAGCAAATAACAAAAGTTTTCTACTGTCCTATGTAGTTGAAGAATGGGATGTTCTGATTACACTAGGATTCCAAAAATTAAACAGCCTATATTGGTTTAATAACTTCTAAAGAATTAGAATGTATTAAAACAATTAACCTAAAATTATACTGCTTATAATTTAACTTCTTCAGGTTTATGTAATTCCTCATAGTTATCACTGTGAAAAGATGTGGATAACATAAGACTGAGAGAAGTAAATAATACTTTGATAACAGAATTAAGAGTGGAAATAACCCCCAAAACTGCAATAATGGAATAAAAGCAACATGGAAAAATTAAACAGAAGTAACTGAAGAGACAAACACATTTAGGGTTAAAAAGAAATCAACCACAAAAGTACAAGAGGAGAAATAATCCAGCTTAACAGTATAAAAAAGCCTTGGGGTTTGAGCTGACCACAAGTATATCAGACAATAGTAAGGTAAGCCATATCAGCATAATAACTGCTTAGATAATCTCAGACCACATTAATGCATTTAATTAACAAATATTTACTGAAAACCTATAATGCACTACTTATTTTCCTAAGAGAATACAGTAATGAGGACCAGAGAAGAAATAATCTCACCATATTTAGAACTGGTCAAACTACATATGGAATATTAAGTCCATATAAAGGAAATGGTTGAAAAAATTAGAGAAATGTGACCTATAAAAGGAAAACTTCCTAATTTGAATACTGCCCTAAAAGAAGAAAGAAAGCTCTTCAAACAATTCTTTCATTTTACCAAAATAAATTGACTATTACGTGACAGGCGTTGTGCTAGGCACTGGGGTATTAAGTGGAAAACAAAATAGATATTGTCCCTGTCTTCACTCTACTTATAGTCTAGTGAACACCCTATCACTAGAAGACCTTTTAGCAGGTACCAAATAAGAATCCGTCAAGCACTTTTTATAAAAGAGATCTCTTTTATAACAGATCTATATTATATTTAGATAATTATTATATATTATTATACAATAATCTCTTTTATAATAGAGATTCATGTACTTTGATTAAGGCTGAAATAAATTACCTCCAAAGTTACTTCCAAATCTAAAATGTTATGATTACTTACTTATAGCACTGTAACATGAAAGAATGTAATTGTTACTCTGAGATAAATGAATGTATAATGAATAAGATAACAGGCAAATCAATACACACAAACACACACACACGGGTTGTTGTTGTTTTTTTCTTTTAATATTTCTACCTAATAAGACAACCATGTCACTTTACACGTTAAGCCTTCATAGGCAAACTACTCAAAACCAACTTCAATCCACATTCAGAAAATCTAATCCCAAATTTTTATTTCATTTCAACAAAAATTTTAAAATCTCTTTACCCTAATGATTATCTCACCCTAGTTAAAATAATTCCAAAGAAATTAATATCCATGATTTCTCTGGGATTTCTTATATTAATTAATATACCTTTCCATGGCTTTAGCTGTATAAGGCAAATGCATTTCAATACTGTGTTCATCTTCATCTGTCTGCAGAGACATTCGTTCAAACATTCCTGTCTTCCACAGTTCTCCGTAAACTAGAGATTTCAAAATATAGTAAAACAAATATATTAATGTATATCCTTACCCTGTGAGACTCTATCCAGTAACACAAAACTACATGCTTTGGCAAGAGACAAAAAGCACCATATAATATTCTCCATTTTTAGTCTAAAAAAAAGGAAAAAACAACTAGCTTCTTACATACCAGACAAAACAGTAAGACACGTAATGATTTATTCAGCACTTTCTTATGTTACGTAGTTACATAAAAAATAATAATTTAAATTTTTCATCAGTTCCTTTCATTATATCTAAAATCACCTCTGAGTCTAAGCTTATCCTTGACCTTATTCAATCAGTAGATACTAACAAGAACAGTTGATTAGAAATCTTACTGAAATATGGAAAAATCCCCTGGTCTACTTACTCATGAGGTTAATAATATAGTTTTTGAGTTTTGCTTTGTTTTTTAATACAATGTACAGACTTATTGTTTTACACCTCAGGTTCCTGTCATACTAAGATAAGAAAAGAAAATTCCTACTGAGAATGCTATTTTCCTCAACATTAAAAATTAAGCTCGTGGTATAGACTGGAATATAAATTTACCACAGTACCATGCCTTAAATAATCTTAAAATTTTTAAATGATTTAGTAATTCAGATCCTTCTGATGAATTACACTTAAAACTAGATATTATCAATATATAGTAAGAAAATGATGAAATATGTAAAAAAAGATATAAGAATATTTTTATTTTATCATTGAACAAAACCAGCATTTTTATAACTGCATCCTTAAATGGGTTTACCAATATCAAAGAAATGAACAAATAACGGTATGACTTTTTTTTCTATAAAATTATACCTGATTAAAAATCCTCCATTCCTCATTGCCAGTCTATCCAAAACCAAAATTTTCAGAATGCCCCAACAAGGTTTTAAAAATAAAGCGTGTCCCGGAGGAAAGGGGAATTGGAATGAAGGTCGTAAAAAGGTACAAACTTCCAGTAATAAGATAAGTAAGTACTAGGGATGTAATGTACAACATGATAAATATAATAAACACTGCTGTATGTTATATACAAGTTGTTGAGAGTAAATCCTAAGAGTTCGCATCACAAGGGAAAAAAATATTTTTTTCTATTTCTTTAATTCTGTATCTATATGAGATGATGGATATTCGCTAAACTTATCATTTCATGACGTACGTAAAGTCAAATCACTATGTTGTATAACTTAAACTTATGTAGTGCTGTATGTCAACTATATCTCAATAGAACTGGAAGAAAAAAATAAAAATTTTAAAAGCATTTTAAATATTTGAAAAATGTGTACCCTAAAACCATTCCAGGGAGTAAGGCTAGTAATATTCCAGTTTCATTAATAAGCTATAGCCTAACAACAAATTGCTAATACTCTATAATACTTAAAACCCCAAATTATGAAAATTTAGGCCTAAAAATTAAAGAAAAAGAGGTGATCATTTCCTCTGCAAATAGCTTCCTTCATTCTACAGAAGAATTTGTTGCAAAATTTCTTGAAACAATAAAAACACTCAACGTACTTAAAATATAATTTGATGAACTGGAAGGATACACACCAAGTTCATGAATGCGGTTACTTTTGGAAATGCAGATTGAGTTCAGATGAGGGGAAATTCTGAGTCAAGTGTGGATGATAAGTACATGAGTATTTGTTATAGTAGTCTCTGTATTGTTTGGTATTTTTTAAATTATGTACAAAATGAGACATGATTAAATAAAAACTGTGATTTCTAGAATTCTGTTTAAAAATCAAAATAATAGATATGTCTTAAAAATAAAATGCACTTAAGATTTATGTGGCACCCTTCTTGCAGAGTTTCACAACTACGGTCTCAATTTTTTTCCCATAAAAATCATATATGAGGATATAAAGTCATTATCACCATTACCATTTACGGTGAGGGAACTGTTATACACAGAGGAAGACTAACATGCCCAAAATGTTTCAACAAGTTGTTGTGGGTACCAATTCCTTGTCTCACGGTACAATGAGTACATGGTACTTCCCTGATTATAAATGTAACCACTACACTCCAAAGACTAGCGGATCTGACAGATTTTTGTGGCTGGCAGAAAAACTGTAGTTGTCTTTTAGGCATATGGAAGAGTTTCTTTCTTAGTTTTTGTTTTTTGCAGATTAGTTATAACAAATTTTATTTTTACAATTCAAATATTACTATGATATTCATACTTTTAATTGTAAATTAACTTATAATTCCTATTTGTAAAAACTTCAGCTGTTTACAAGCTATAAAATTTCTATATACTTACTCTTTTGGTCAATACGAAGGTCATACAGAGGTGTCCTATATATATCCACACTGGAAAGTGCACATCGAGAAAGGGGCACATGATGAGAAGGCCCAAGGATGAAAATTCTCCGGCTAGGAGGTATACAATAAAAAACACAGAACAATTGCACTTCTACACAAACTTTATTAAATAAAAAGGAAAAAACAAGTAATTTTAAAAAATTACATGTAATATTGTTTTCCTTGATTGAGTTCATTACCTAACGTTATGTGCTAAACTGTGTTCTCTTGAAATCATACGTTGAAGTCTCAACCCCTGTACCTCAAAATGGAACCTATTTGGAGATAAGGTCTTTAAAGAGGTGATTAAGTTAAAATGAGGTCATTAGCGTGAGGCCTGAATTCAATATGACTGGTGTCCTTATAAGAAGAGGAAGAGACACCAGGGGTGCACATGTACAGAGAGGTGATCAACCATGTGAAGAGGCATCAGGAAGACAGTCATCTGCAAGCCAAGGAAGAAACCTAAGAAGAAACCAACCCTGCCAAACCTTCATCTTGGACTTTTCCAGCATCTGGAACTGTGAGAAAATAAATTTCTGTTGTTTCAGTCACCTAGTTTATGGTAGTTTGTTATGGCAGCACTAGCAAACTAATGTTCCTACCAATGACTTGCTCCTCAGTTAATTAAGTTCAATTCCTTATCTCTATCTTTTTGTTGGAAAGTCTTTAAAAGAACCATATTTAACACCCGGGAATACTAGTTACTGATTATCTACAGTAAACCACCCGACTATGCTTAAAATCACCTCTGTATCACATGGCTAGGATACATAAGGTTTTCAATAGCTGTATTAATTGAATTTTAAACATTTCAGCTATTAAATAAAATCTCAAAATAACAAATTCTAAGCTTGCCTACAACATTAATAAAAATACATAAAAGTATAAATTCTAAAGATCCAAAATATCATTACAAAGAAGCATTCTGTTAAAGCTATTTCCACATTTCTTCCATGGCAGAGAAAAAAGGCATCTTGTTGAGAAGAACTCTGTGTAATAAGCTTTCTCAGTTCCCATTCAAGTAGAAGTCATTCTCAAAAACAAAGAAACTTAATTATGTGTTATTTGCACTGTAGGCTGAAGAAAAGAACTGGGCTAAACTGTAGCTTAAATCTTTACAATCCTTTTATCTTAACATCAAGAGTAAAATTAACTTATTCTCATTTTATCTCAAACATCTCTACAATCTAAATTCCAAACTCTCCATTTTCGCTGTTTCTCCCAGATTCATATGTACTAAACTTTCCCCACCACACACACACACACACACACACACACAAGTTACAGACACAAAAGAACCAAAACTATAAGAAAAAAAGGAATATATGTAAGCTATATACCTAGAAAATTAAGTGCTACTCATTGCTCATCTAATGGACAAAAACACAAAGACTGAGACACAGAGCTATATCTCTTTCACATCAAAAACTTGCAGGCCAAGGAATGTGTGCTTTAGCAATATATTTATTTTGACAGAATTCTATTACAGCTAAGAAAATTAACCTATTGTCAGCTATATCTTACTTGCTATATGGGGTGTTGGGGGGCGGGGGTGGATAAGAAAGATGTGGATAAGGACAAGGTGATTCTCAGTTTAGTCCCAAAATCTCCTGAAGATGTTGCAATCCTCAAGATGTCACTCAGAGCCCACATGTAAGACCTCACTCACAGGCCATTTCTAGTCAGAAACATAATCCCTTTCCTTGTCTCCCCTGCTAATACTCACTTCTTGTCATCATCTCTATGATCAACTCAATAACCATTTAAGAAAAAAAAAATCAGATCTATAGATTCCTAAATGAACAAAAGATACCACTATGTTCTCGTATCTTAACAGCACATAAATATCACCACATTTTTTAAATTAAAGTTTAATGAGGGACATAGAAAATGGTAAATCTCAGTGCTTAGGAAACTTGCTTAAGGATAGGTATTATATGAATCAAGAATCAAGTAAGAAAAAAAAGCATTTTTATGATTGAGGAATGTATTTCTATGAAGAGAGAGAGAGACAGAATATTTAAAATCAGAACACTCCTGGGAAATTCAGAATATATAATTAAAATATGAAATGACTTTTAAAAATCAATCTAGGCATAGATATATTTCATAGGTAAGTGTAACAAGGTTCTTCTAACAGTGGCTAAAAGATGAGCGTTACTCCAGAAATAAAGACCCGAGCTCAGCTTCGAAAGCCTAACTGCCTCCTCTAATATGTGACTATTCATCTTGCTTGCCTTTTTGTCAGACCCAACCTAGATGAAAAGATAAAGTCTGGTGGGGAAAAGAGGTCCCATCAGTCTGGATTATCCAACTGTGTACCCAAAGGTTGAAACTCATCCAAAAGCAACATAGTGAAGTTCCACATTTAGTTAAGAGAGATAATAGGAAAAAAGAGATTTAGGTCCCATCAATATAAAACCCTTAAAAGTGATATACCCAAAAACAAACCAAAAAAGGCTAGGTATCAATGAAAAGAAGAAAAAAGAAACTGGATATTGAACAAGTAGTAATCTCAGAATGAGTCTCTGTGTTAGCTATATGCTATAAGACAATTAATAGCGTAAATAAAAGATAATGCATTTTTTCCCCCTAGATTGCTAGATCCCTAAACACCAAGACCATACAAATATTTTGGAGAGAAATGTAATATAGGCATTGGAAGTAATGCCACTTTTGCTCCCTTTAATTAATTACAAAGTTCTTTGTCTTCAAAGAGTAAATTTTAAATATTGGCATATAATCACTGTTGCCATACATGTAAAAGAAACCTTTAATATAAAAAAAATAGAAAAAAATCAGTAGGCATTCTTTCAGAAATAAATGTAGTTCACATATAATAATACCTCCAGAGAATCCACATTTGTGGAGTTACTTACTACGAGGAGTATAGTCTGTACACCTAACACATGAGTTACCTGAGTGTCTGTTCTCATAAATATTCAACCACTTATACTAAATAATGGAACACAAGTAATTTTTTTAAAGTGTTTCATGGTTAAGTGGAGATATTTTAACTAAAGAATAAAATGTCATGTGGCCCCAAAGAAGATTCCTTTTGGCATTCTTTTTCTGCCCTGCAAGGTTTTCTGAAAGATATGAATCAAAATCAAGTTACTATCTAAGTAACACCCTGAGTTCCGGTTTTTAATTAAAGTTTTAGTAATAGGAAAACACTTTGCAACTCTAAATATGGGAAAGAACTTAATTAAATGTATAATTTTTAAAATTCCTTAAACAGCCTGAGTACTCTTTCTAAAACATGAATCAGATCATATCACTTCCCTGCTTAAAAAGTCTTTCAATGGCTTTTCTTGGTCAGAGGATAAAATACAAAATCCTTAAAATGGGTTCTAAAGTCTCATATCAACTGGCCCCTTCTTGTGTTATTCTTCCCCCCTTGGATCTCAGTACTTTATGCACACTGGTCTTGCAGTTCCTTGATGACAAGAATACCTTTGCCTATTTCAAAACTTCTTCACGTGTAATTGTTTCTTTTGCTTGGCTTAAAAATCATTTCCCCAGAGATGCCTTCTCCAATACCTTATCCACAGTATAAATCCAATCACCCTGAATCACAGCAGTTCTCAAAGTGTGAACTGTGAATTCACAAGAACCTTTCAAGGAGTCCACAAAATCAAAACTATTTTCATAATAATACAAAGAAGTTATTTGCCTTTTCAACATGTTAACATTTGCACTTGTAGTACAAAAGTAAGACTGCGTATACTGCTGGCTACAATCAAGGTAGCGGAATCAAAATGTACTAGTAGTCATGTATTCTTCACCTTCACCCATGCTGTATTTTTTTTAAAGCCAGTTTCATTTAATTTCATTAAATCTTGAACTTCGAGTACAGTTTTATAAAAATATTGTGTATGACAAAATGCATTCAATTTGTGGTGATAAACACATAAAGCACTTCTACTGCATACAGAAGTATGTCTCAAGGAAAAAGCATCTGTGTGATTTTGAGTTATGAGCTGAAGTAGACTTTTTTCCACGGAACACAATTTTTACTTCAAAAAATGACTGTAGACAAATTGTGGTTATTCCAACTTAGGTATCTGGCAGAAATTTTTTAGAAAATGAACAAAATGAGCCTGACACTTCAAAGAAAATATTTGACGTATTTGTTGCCAATGATAAAATTGAAACTTTTAAGTGAAAATTAGACTTTTGCAAAAAGCTTCCCAATAATTAAAAATTTTTCTCATGAAATTGATGGTGATATTAACAAATGTGATTTTTTTTTTACATCATATGATGAAATGTCAACATTTGAAAGATCTGCATGACTCAATGAACAAACGTTTTCCAAATGTTCATGCAAGATGTTACAAAATCATGCAAAGGTAAAAGATCCATTCAAACTTTAAGGACAAAAGATGATCCTGGTTGACATGTAGAGAATGGGAAAGGGAAAGAAGAATGGAAGCTAGTGGTATCAAATTTATCCTTCTCTCTTGGACTGTTATTTTTTCTTATACTTATTATTCCCAAAAGGATGTTTTCTCTATTTTCTTAAAGAACTATGAAGATATTGCAAATCTCAGGGAGGGCCACTTCCAAGAGAATACAACAAGACTGTCCATGATTATTTTTAACACTGAGACCTTCACACTTATTTATTCAGAATTCAATTACTATATACTAATTATAAAAATAAACTGATCACATCATCATCCATCATTTGCATTTCTTTTTACTGATCTCCTTTATCGTCACCTTCTTAGTCCTTGACTCTCTTCCCTTATTATTTTTTTCCTTTCCATTCTCACTGTCCATCAACTTATTTAACACACAATTTCCACTTATATCAATATAGGCTCTATATATTCCTAGGCCAAATTTAATTCAGGGGTACCGTTTTAGCACATATCATCATCAATAAAAGTTCTGCCAAATAGAAAAAGGTTTGGAAAAGGCTGTTATATAAACTAGCCTTGATTATGGCTGGTTTAAAGGCCCAGGGTCAAATAAAGGAAGCTTCTGAAAAGTTTTACAATCTAATTTCTATTTTACTCTTATTCATGAAACAAGTTAAAATTATACATTAAATATGTATTATGAAATATTTGTTAAAGATGTGCATCAAAACATCATAAAGGAGGCGAAGCTAACCAAAACCTCATCAATCTGGCAATATTATCATTTTATTAATTATTAAAAACTTCCTAAAAAATAATTTTCGATAAAATGTGCAGAGCATACTACATAAAAACAAAAGAGAGCAGCTTTTTTGCTTTAACAATTTGAACTAATTGCGCATAAAGGAGTAGGCTGTGGGTGAGATTTTCTTTTTAAACTCATGGCTGTTGTGAGTTACTTCTGAATGATTATACTTCATCTCTACTAGTACGGGTCTAACCTAAGAATCAACATTTGACAGAATTAAAATGATCAGTTTCACCTATTCACACAGTGTATGTACAACTGGCAATATAGACTAGAACCTGAGACTGGTTCACATGTAGTGAATTAACTATTTAAATAAAATGTTGGTCAGCAAATTAAGTAATTTGGGTGGCTAATTCCAGCAGAAACTTTTGAAATTTCACAAGTTTCTTATTTTAGAGAGTGGTATACTAAGCTTTTAAAGTTCACAAATTTCTCATTTTAGAAAGTGGTATACGACTCAGTCTCAATTTGACAGAAAGATTTTTTTAAGCTAATTTCAGAGCTGTCATTAAATTATTAAGAGCTAATATACTTCAAAAACCATATTAAATTCATTGTCAGATTCTAAAATAACTCAGGTACCTTATCCTGTCAATGAGAAATTATTCTTCATTCATTAAACACAACCTAACACGTACAATAAAGAATTTTCAATTATAAAGTGATTAAAATAGAACAAAGGCCTTTGAATTTTTCTTAAAAGTATTCATCTCCAGGTTTTCAAAGAAAATTTTAAAAACCAAAATATTTAACTGTTAATGTTCCTGGACCCAATTCCACTGTGTGCATTCATGTGAGTGGAAGAGGGGGCACACTCAATTCTGACACTATCTACCTTGAGATAGCATCAGATTCCACAGGTTACGGGTTCAGTCCTACAAAAACGTCCCCACACCCACACCCATCCCCCGTCTCAGATGCCAGTCGCAAGCCCAGGTTGTCACCTGTGCTTCTGACCAACCAGTTACAGATTGGCGATTCCAACAACCACCTCCTTGAATCTCAATTCAGAGGCCAATCATAAGTCCAGGTTGTTACCTGTACTTCTGACAGACCGGTTACAAATCAGAGGTTTAATTTGCTAGAGTGGCTCACAAAACTCAGAGAAATATTTCACTTACTAGGTCACCAGTTTATTATAAAAAGATATAACTTAGCAACAGCCAGATGGAAGAGGTGCATAGGGCAAGGCAAGGGGAAAGAGCCAAGACCTTCCATGCTCTCTCCAGGCGGGCCACTCTCCCCAAATCTCCACGTGTTCACCAACCTGGAAGCTCTCCGAACCCTGTCCCTTTGGGTTTTTACGGGGGCTTTATTACATAGTCATGATGGCGACTGATTCAACCTCCAGGCTCTCTCCCCTCCCCAGGGGAGGTCAGGGAGTGGGAATGAAAATTCCAACCCTCTAAACACAAGGTTGGTTATCCTGGCAACCAGCCCCATGCTTAGGTGGGGTCTGAAAGTCACCTTATTTACATACAAGAGACACCTTTGCCATTCTCACCACTTAGGAAATTCCAAGGGTTTTGGGAGCTGTGAGCCAGTAACTGTGGAAAAAGACTAAATATAGATGTGAAATATATTTTGGTCATCTAAATGACCAAATATATATTTCATATAAATCACAATACTGTATTAACCTTCTAACACTTCCAGAACTAAACACTTTACCAAACAAAAGGAAGGTAGAAACTAAATGTTCAGATAATGAAAAATAGTATTAAAGCTTCTCATAACCTATATAAGGTATAATCAAATTTATAAAGTCAAATTCTTAATGAAATCAAGAATATAATAAGTATGTAAAACAAATTACTTCAGTGACAAAGCAATTATGATATAATTCCCAGCCACCTAATCAAAATGGTATCTAACTATATTACTTACGTAATAGATGGATCCACTTGTTTGTAAGCATGAGCAGCACAAGACCCACAGTACGTATACCCTGCATGGCTACAAAACAAAAAAATGTTTAACTTAATCATCAGATTCAAAATCAAGTTATTCGGGGAAAAAAAAAACTTTTGAAAGAAATCTAAAAATTATGGTAAACATTATGCGTACAGATTAAAAAGCAATGTATTGATAGATAATGATGCAACTTCTAGAAGATAACAGGGAACACATCATTGTTCTGTGTTCCACTGTTATTTTATTTTATTTATTTATTTATTTTGGGGGGGGCCATGCTGCACAGCATGTGGGATCTTAGTTCACCAACCAGGGATCAAACCCATGCCCCCTGCAGTGGAAGCATGGAGTCTTAACCACTGGACCGCCAGGGAAGTCCCCCTGTGTTCCAATTTTAAATGTTAAAAAGTATTTGGTCTGAAGGAAAATTATATTTGGAAATATTCAAGGCTTATTTGAAGTTGCTAATGTAACATTAATAATATATGAGCTCTTAACACTCCTCTTCAACACCATTAACAGACTATTACATACATAAAAATGATAAGACCAAGTCAAATCAGAGCAAAACAAATAATCTACAAGAAACAACTCACGTCCCTCTGTGTCTTTAGTGGTAAGAGAATTGACCTGACCTTCTGTGTATTATGCCTTTCATTTTCTCTCCCTACTACTCATCCCATCCTTTTCCTCCTCTGGTCTCAGCTTTACATTGGTTCTCTGATCACCCATACAATGACTTTGTTTCAGAACTTCATTTTTCTTTCTTGACTCAAGCTATGTGGGTCTAGAAATATTTCCCTTAATGCTTACTATTTAGTGTACGGCCAGTAAATGTTTAACAAATGGCTCTGCAGGAAAAAACTGTATACATATGTACATCAGCTTATTATAAATTTTACTGAAATAAAGAGAGACATATCACACAACTGACAAACAATGAAAAAATACAAAATACTCTTTACTGCAAATTCAGCTTAGGCAATTGATTGTCCCAGAATGCTTTCACTGATGGTAGCTGAACTCTTTAACCCACAGCCAAGCAACGGCTGCAAATGACAAGAGTGAAATAATGAAGACATATGTCTGAATTTCACTCATTCAACAACGACTTGAATGACTTCTTTGCTTATTAGACAACAGTTTTTCAAATACTGGAAAGCATATTTCTTTCCTCATTTTTTTATGCTTGTCACAGTGTAAAGGTTACAGACATAACATAATTTTAAGTTTCATCTGCCTTATTAACCTTTCCCCATTACTTTTCTTGAGTATAGACAATCAACAAAAAATAAAGTCCTGATTTATAGCAATCTGTCTATTAATGTGGAGTAAATCATTCCCATCATGGACAATCTCAAGATGCACAGTAAACTGAAAAGACAAAACACAGACTGGGAGAAAATATTTGTAAAGCATATATCTGACAAAGGATTTATATCTAAATATATAAAGAAAAAGCATATATCTGATAAAGGATTTGTATCTGAATATATAAAGAAATTTCAAAACAACCTAACACTTTAAAAAATATAGGTAACTGTTTTACAAGACAAAAAGAATTCTGAAGATTGGTTGCACAACAATGTGAATGCACTTAACACTACTATATAAATGGTTAAAAGTAGTTAAAATGGTAGATTTTATGTTACTACAATTTTTTTTAATTTTTAAATAGGAAAAGATGTGAACAGATACTTTCATCAAAAAATACACTGGGATGGCAAAAGACACACAAAAGAAGGCTCTACATCAGTTAGTCATTAAGGAGAGGCAAATTAAAACCACAATGAGCTACCACTAAACACCCACTAGAATAAGCTAAAATGAAAATGAGTGACCATACCAAATGTGGCAAGGATGTAGAACTGAAACTCAGTCTGTAGGAAATGTAAAACGGTACAACTACTTTGGAAAATGGTTTGGCAATTTCTTTAAAAAAAAAAAAAAAAAAAGCTAAACATACTTCTGCCATAAAACTCCTGCCAGCTATTCCATTCCTAAAAAAAAAAAAAAAAAAAAAAAAATATATATATATATATATATTTAAGCATTATGTGCACACAAAGATTTGTACACAAATATTCATCCCATTTTTATTTGCAAGAGCCAAAAACGGAAAGAGCCAAATGTCCCTCAAAAGGTGAATGGATAAACAAATTAAAGTATATCCACACAATGAAATAACTCTTCAGCAATAGAAAGGAATGAACTACTGACACACTCAAAATAATTATGGTAAAAAAATAAATATGCTGAGTGAGAGAAGCCAGACAAAAAGAGTTCATACCATATGATTCCATTTAAATACTTCTACAATAAAAAATTTTTTTAAAGAATATGTATGTATAAAACTGAGTCACTTGCTGTACAGGAGAGACTGGCACAACATTGTAAATCAACTCTACTTCAATTAAAAATAAAAATAAATAATTCTAAATAAATAATTAGAAAATAAGAACTAATCTATAGTGACAGAAAGTAAATCAGTGGATGTGACAGGGTGGGAGAAGGGCAGAGAGGGAAAGAAGGGCACAAGGAAACTTCTGAAGATGATGAATATGTTCGTTATCTTAATTGTGGTAATGATCTCACAGGTGTATACATATTTCAAACTTATCAAAGTGCATACTTTATATGCAGCTGAATGTTAATCACACCCCAGTAAAGCTCTATTTTAAAAATGATACTCATCTGATATAGACACAGAAAAAGAGATTCACATAAGTCAATCACAACCATACAAGATAGTAGGGTCCTTAATTAGGAGTAAAGTAATATGGGACGTATGCTAGGCACACTGAAATCACTGAGGCTTTATTGGTCAGATTAATGGTAGTCACTCCATCCTTACACCTCTGTCAAGGGAGCCTATCAAGTTGCCTGAATATAGCAATATTCTCACAACCCACTCTAATCTTAGCCAGAAGGTAATACAAGTTGTTCTGTGGCTCAGCAAATTCAGTTTTGCTGTCATCCTGTACTGATCTTGATATTCTAGGCTAACCAGGGGCTCTATTTTAACCAGTTATGTCCCCAATCTTCCAGTCCCCAAGACGCCAATACCAACTACTTCAGATACTTAATACCTGTTCCTCATCTGAACATCACTGGCTCCTGTCAGTTCAGATATGCACTATCTTGCCTGCCCATGCAGACCTTAAAAACCATCTGATCCATCTGGATCCGCCCTGGTCTGTCACAAACCTGAATGACATTCAGATTTTCAACACTGCTTTGCTCTCAGCTGTCACTCACTTCACATCCCTCCACTTCTCAATCCTTACTCTTCTTGAATTTAAAGGCCCTGAACCCCGATCTATACTCCGATCTCTAAATCAACCTGTCTTTGTACTCTGAGTCTCTCCCAGTTTTACCAACGCTGTTCCTACCCAAGCTCAGTTCTTAAATGCCAGAAAGGCTTCTTAGAAACGTTAGATTCTTGAAGTACAGGTAGGAAAGAAATAGTAAGTAGAAGGGTAAGGGCATGAAGGGAATAAAGCCTGAAGGAAAAACATGAGCAAATGTCCAAGTGTATGATGTAAATGAGAAAATATGAAATTGGCCTGAATGGAACAAGAGAGTAATGTTAAGCCAGAGTCAGACAGAGGAGTCTGGGCTTGATAAAACAAGTTACTGAAAAACTGCTGTATGCTCTTGGAACAGGGGAGTGACAATATGAAACTGTTATCATGTACTGAAAAACACAAGCACAAAGGACGTGTTAGAGGCAAGAGGAGTTACATGAAGCTCTCTTGGAAACTGTGGCGTGAGGTAGTAATATCATGGTCTAGGTCTAGAATGGTGTCAGTGCCAGTGGGAAATGAGAAATCAATGCTCTAGGGTCTAGAAGGAAACAGTGACATATCTTAGTGACCAAGTAGGAGGAGGAAGAAGAGGACAGTTATCATGATGGTGATAAATGAGTGCTTACTGCATCTCAGGCACTCTTCTACGTAACTCAAAGCATTACTTTTAATCCTAACAACTCTATGAAATAGGAATTATTATTCTTTTCATTTTATAGATGAAGAAACTAAAGCAGAAAGGTTAAGAAACTTGCTCAAGGTCATACAGATAGTAAGTGGCACTCCAGGATATAAAGCCAGGCAGTAGAGCTCCAGAACCCATTCTTAAGCACCGTAAGAGACCTTTACATAGTTCAAGGAAGAAGGGAAGGAGTCCATGGAGTAGGAAAAGCAACAAGCCTAACAACTGGAAAATACTTACAGAACCATATATCCTGTAAGACTACAAGGAAGGATGATAGTTTTGAAAACACGATTAACTAAGGTAAACTTGTTTCATAACAAGAACTTAGATTTCATGGTTTCAGTCCTTTTTGAAGCTGAAGGTTTAAAAGTCTGCTTGACCTAAAGACAACATAGTGGCAAAAGGAGAGGAAGATTCTTTTACCTTTTTTAAAATTTTATTTATTTATTTATTTTATACAGCAGGTTCTTATTAGCTATCTATTTTATACATCTTAGTGTATATATGTCAATCGCAATCTCCCAATTCATCCCACCACCACCCCACCCCCGCTTTCCCCCCATGGTGTCCATACATCTGTTCTCTACATCTCTGTCCCTATCTCTGCCTTGCAAACCAGTTCATCTATACCATTTTTCTATATTCCACAAATATGCGTTAATATACGATATTTCTTTTTCTCTTTCTGACTTCACTCTGTATGACAGTATCTAGGTCCATCCACGTTTCTACAAATGACCCAATTTCATTCCTTTTTCTGACTGAGTAATATTCCATTGTATATATGTACCACATCTTCTTTATCCATTTGGCTGTCGATACGCTTTTATGTTGCTCCCAATGACTTGGCTACTGTAAACAGTGCTGCAATGAACATTGGGGTGCATGTGAGTTTTTGACTTATGGTTTTCTCTGGGTATATGACCAGTAGTGGGATTGCTGGGTCATATGGTAATTTTATTTTTACTTTTTTAAGGAACCTCCATACTGTTCTCCATAGTGGCTGTATCAACTTACATACCCACCAACATTGCAAGACGGTTCCCTTTTCTCCACAGCCTCTCCAGCATTTGTTGTTTGTAGATTTTCTGAGGGATGCCCATTCTAACCGGTGTGAGGTGATACCTCACTGTAGTTTTGATCTGCATTTCTCTAATAATTAGTGATGTTGAGCAGCTTTTCAAGTGCCTCTTGGTCATCTGTATGTCTTCTTTGGAGAAATGTCTATTTAGGTCTTCTGCCCATTTTTGGATTGGGTTGTTAGTTTTTTTAACATTGAGCTGCATGAACTGTTTATATATTTTTGAGATTAATCCTTTGTCCATTCATTCGTTTGCAAATATTTTCTCCCAGTCTGAGGGTTGTCTTTTGGTCTTGTTTATGGTTTCCTTTGCTGTGCAAAAGCTTTGAAGTTTCATTAGGTCCCATTTGTTTATTTTTGTTTTTATTTCCATTACTCTAGGAGGTGGATCAAAAAAGATCTTGCTGTGATTTATGTCAAAGAGTGTTCTTCCTATGTTTTCCTGTAACAGTTTTATAGTGTCTGGTCTTACATTTAGGTCTTGAATCCATTTTGAGTTTATTTTTGTATATGGTGTTAGGGAGTATTCTAATTTCATTCTTTTACATGTAGCTGTCCAGTTTTCCCAGCACCACTTATTGAAGAGACTGTCTTTTCTCCATTGTATATCTTTGCCTCCTTTGTCATAGATTAGTTGACCATAGGTGCGTGGGTTTATCTCTGGGTTTTCTATCTTGTTCCATTGATCTATGTTTCTGTTTTTGTGCCAGTACCATATTGTCTTGATTACTGTAGCTTTGTAGTATAGTCTGAAGTCATGGAGTCTGATTCCTCCAGCTCCGTGTTTTTCCCTCAAGACTGCTTTGGCTATTTGGGGTCTTTTGTGTCTCCATACAAATTTTAAGATGATTTGTTCTAGTTCTGTAAAAAATGCCATTGGTAATTTGATAGGGATTGCATTGAATCTGTAGATTGCTTTGGGTAGTATAGTCATTTTCACAATATTGATTCTTCCAATCCAAGAACATGGTATATCTCTCCATCTGTTGGTATCATCTTTAATTTCTTTCATCAGTGTCTTACAGTTTTCTGCATACAGGTCTTTTGTCTCCCTAGGTAGATTTATTCCTAGATATTTTATTCTTCTTGTTGCAATGGTAAATGGGAGTGTTTCCATAATTTCTCTTTCAGATTTTTCATCATTAGCGTATAGGAATGCAAGAGATTTCTGTGCATTAATTTTGTATCCTGCAACTTTACCAAATTCATTGATTAGCTCTAGTAGTTTTCTGGTAGCATCTTTTGGATTATCTATGTATAGTATCATGTCATCTGCAAACAGTGACAGTTTTACTTCTTCTTTTCTGATTTGGATTCCTTTTATTTCTTTTTCTTCTCTGACTGCCGTGGCTAGGACTTCCAAAACTATGTTGAATAATAGTGGTGAGAGTGGACATCCTTGTCTTGTTCCTGATCTTAGAGGAAATGCTTTCAGTTTTTCACCGTTGAGAATGATGTTGGCTGTGGGTTTGTCATATATTGCCTTTATTATGTTGAGGTAGGTTCCCTCTATGCCCACTCTCTGGAGAGTTTTTATCATAAATGGGTGTTGAACTTTGTCAAAAGCTGTTTCTGCATCTATTGAGATGATCATATAGTTTTTATTCTTCAAGTTGGTAATATGGTGTATCACGTTGATTGATTTGCATATATTGAAGAATCCTTGCATCCCTGGGATAAATCCCACTTGATCGTGGTGTATGATCCTCTTAATGTGTTGTTGGATTCTGTTTGCTAGTATTTTGTTGAGGATTTTTGCATCTATATTCATCAGTGATATTGGTCTGTAATTTTCTTTTTTTGTAGTATCTTTGTCTGGTTTTGGTATCAGGGTGATGGTGGCCTCATAGAATGAGTTTGGGAGTGTTCCTTCCTCTGCAATTTTTTGGAAGAGTTTGAGAAGGATGGGTGTTAGCTCTTCTCTAAATGTTTGATAGAATTCACCTATGAAGCCATCTAGTCCTGGACTTTTGTTTGTTAGCAGATTTTTAATCACAGTTTCAATTTCATTACTTGTGATTGGTCTGTTCGTATTTTCTGTTTCTTCCTGGTTCAGTCTTGGAAGGTTATACCTTTCTAAGAATTTGTCCATTTCTTCCAGGTTGTCCATTTATTGGCATAGAGTTGCTTGTAGTAGTCTCTTAGGATGCTTTGTATTTCTACGGTGTCTGTTGTGACTTCTCCTTTTTCATTTCTAATTTTATTGATTTGAGTCCTCTCCCTCTTTTTCTTGATGAGTCTGGCTAATGGCTTATCAATTTTGTTTATCTTCTCAAAGAACCAGCTTTTAGTTTTATTGATCTTTGCTATTGTTTTCTTTGTTTCTATTTCATTTATTTCTGCTCTGATCTTTATGATTTCTTTCCTTCTGCCAACTTTGGGTTTTGTTTGTTCTTCTTTCTCTAGTTCCTTTAGGTGTAAGGTTAGATTGTTTACTTGAGATTTTTCTTGTTTCTTTAGGTAGGCTTGTATAGCTATAAACTTCCCTCTTACAACTGCTTTTGCTGCGTCCCATAGGTTTTGGATTGTCATGTTTTCGTTGTCATTTGTCTCTAGGTATTTTTTGATTTTCTCTTTGATTTCTTCAGTGATCTCTTGGTTATTTAGTAACGTACTGTTTAGCCTCCATGTGTATGTCTTTTTTATGTTTTTTTCCCTGTAATTTATTTCTAATCTCATAGCGTTGTGGTCAGAAAAGATGCTTGATATGATTTCAGTTTTCTTAAATTTTCCAAGGCTTGATTTGTGACCCAAGATGTGATCTATCCTGGAGAATGATCTGTGCACACTTGAGAAGAAAGTGTCATCTGCTGTTTTTGGATGGAATGTCCTATAAATATCAATTAAATGTATCTGGTCTGTTGTGTCATTTAAAGCTTGTGTTTCCTTATTAATTTTCTGTCTGGATGATCTGTCCACTGGTGTAAGTGAGGTGTTAAAAGTCCCCCACTATTATTGTGTTACTGTCTATTTCCTCTTTTATAGCTGTTAGCAGTTGCCTTATGTATTGAGGTGCCTCTATGTTGGGTGAATATATATTTATAACTGTTATATCTTCTTCTTGGATTGATTCCTTGATCATTATGTAGTGTCCTTCCTTGTCTCTTGTAACATTCTTTATTTTAAAGTTTATTTTATCTGATGTGAGTATTGCTACTCCAGCTTTCTTTTGATTTCCATTTGCATGGAATATCTTTCGCCATCCCCTCACTTTCAGTCTGTATGTGTCCCTAGGTCTGAAGTGGGTCTCTTGTAGACAGCATATATATGGGTCTTGTTTTTGTATCCATTCAGCCAGCCTGTGTCTTTTGGTTGGAGCATTTAATCCATTCACAGTTAAGGTAATTATCGATATGTATGTTCCTATGACCATTTTCTTAATTGTTTTGGGTTTGTTTTTGTAGGTCCTATTCTTCTCTTGTGTTTCCCACTTAGAGAAGTTCCTTTAGCATTTGTTGTAGAGCTGGTTTGGTGGTGCTGAATTCTCTTAGCTTTTGCTTGTCTGTAAAGCTTTTGATTTCTCCATCAAATCTAAATGAGATCCTTGCTGGGTAGAGTAATCTTGGTTGTAGGTTCTTCCCTTTCATCACTTTAAATATATCATGCTACTCCCTTCTGGCTTATAGAGTTTCTGCAGATAAATCAGCTGTTAACCTTATGGGAGTTCCCTTGTATGTTATTTGTCATTCTTCCCTTGTTGCTTTCAATAATTTTTCTTTGTCTTTAATTTTTGTCAATTTGATTACTATGTGTCTCAGCGTGTTTCTCCTTGGGTTTCTCCTGCCTGGAACTCTCTGCGCTTCCTGGAGTTGGGTGGCTATTTCCTTTCCCATGTTAGGAAAGTTTTCAACTATAATCTCTTCAAATATTTTCTCGGGTCCTTTCTCTCTCTATTCTCCTTCTGAGACCCCTATAATGCGAATGTTGGTGTGTTTAATGTCGTCCCAGAAGTCCCTTAGGCTGTCTTCATTTCTTTTCATTCTTTTTTCTTTATTCTGTTCCGTGGCAGTGATTTCCACCATTCTGTCTTCCAGGTCACATCTATCCGTTTTTCTGCCTGAGTTATTCTGCTATTGATTCCTTCTAGTGTATTTTTCATTTCAGTTATTATATTGTTCACCTCTGTTTTTTAATTCTTCTAGGTCTTTGTTAAACGTTTCTTGCATCTTCTCGATCTTTGCCTCCATTCTTTTTCCGAAGTCCTGGATCATCTTCACTATCATTATTCTGAATTCTTTTTCTGTAAGGTTTCCTATCTCCACTTCAGTTAGTTGTTCTTCTGGAGTTTTATCTTGTTCCTTCATCTGGTACATAGTCCTCTGCTTTTTCATTTTGTCTCTCTTTCTGTGAATGTGGTTTTCGTTCCACAGGCTGCAGGATTGTAGTTCTTATTGCTTCTGCTGTCTGCCCTTGGATAAGGCTATTTAAGAGGCTTGTGCAAGCTTCCTGATGGGAGGGACTGGTGGTGGGTAGAGCTGGGTGTTGCTCTGGTGGGCAGAACTCAGTAAAACTTTAATGCTTGTCTGCTTGTCTTTTGATGGGTGGGGCTGAGTTCCCTCCCTGTTGGTTGTTTAGCCTGAGGCGACCCAGCACTGGAGCCTACAGGCTCTTGGCGGGGCTAATGGTGGACTCTGGGAGGCCTCACACCAAGGAGTACTTCCTAGAGCTTCTGCTGTCAGTGTCCTTGTCCCCACGGTGAGCCACAGCTGCCCCCTGCCTCTGCAGGAGACCCTCCAACACTAGCAGGTAGGTCTGGTTCAGTCTCCCCTGGGGTCACTGCTCCTTCCCCCTGGGTCCTGATACGCACACTACTTTGTGTGTGCCCTCCAAGAGTGGAGTCTCTGTTTCCCCCAGTCCTGTCGAAGTCCTGCAATCAAATCCCACTAGCCTTCAAAGTCTGAGTCTCTGGGAATTCCTCCTCCCGTTGCCAGACCCCCAAGTTAGGAAGCCTGACCTGGGGGTCAGAACCTTCACTCCAGTGGGTGGACTTCTGTGGTATAAGTGTTCTCCAGTTTGTGAGTCACCCACCCAGCAGTTATGGCATTTGATTTTATTGTGATTGCGCCCCTCCTACCGTCTCATTGCGGCTTCTCCTTTGTCTCTGGATGTGGGGTATCTTTTTTGGTGAGTTCCAGTGTCTTCCTGTCGATGATTATTCAGCAGTTAGTTGTGATTCCTGTGCTCTCACAAGAGGGAGTGAGCGCACATCCTTCTACTACTCCGCCATCTTGAATCAATCTCCCAAGGACAGGGAGATTCTTAACTTAGATAGAGAATACACTGCAGTGTATCTATTTTTTGATCATTAAGTATACCCCATACTCACTTATCCCCCACAGTGAGGAACTCTACCTCATGAAAGGACCAAGGTCACAGTCAAAGAAGAGAATTTGTAATACTTTCCTTTACCCTGGCCCAGATATATGGTAATGAATAAAGCCATAGTAATAATCATCAACTCTTACCACTAATCCTCTGTTCCTACACCCTTCTCTTGCTAACAGAATCTATAACTCTACATGTATGTGGAAACAGGTTCCAGTAAGGAATCACTCACAATAAAGGAGGCTTCGCTAAGGGAATGGCTACATTTTTTTCTTTAGTCGTTCTGCATAATAGCCAGAAGAGCAATGAAAATTTGAGCTCTACAGATATTTGAATATGCATCATAAATGTGTGTCCAAGTCAGTCTTTTTAAAGTTCTTAAAACCTTTAATACAAAGTCATCCCTGCTAGCTGTTACAGGTACCTCTGATTCTCAATGTAACTTCTCATGTAAACAAATACAAAATTATACTATTATTATATCTATAATTTGTCATTAGGCTAAAACCATACCTCTAAAAACTGATCTTTCTTTTAACATAGAGTACTTTTGCTTCTTCCTTTACACCTACGCAGCAGACCCTTTGCATCAGCAAGTTCAGCTCCTAACCTACCAGAATTTCTGTGCCCCTCAGAGAGCTGCAATTAAATGAGGATGCAAGGTCACTGTCCACAATCATTCACTAGTTAAGTGACAGTTTCCCATACAGCAACCTTGCAGTGTGGTATAATTTAAATTCCTACCTCAGGAAAATTACTAATCACTACATCACATGGACTTTCACTTATATCAACTATGAATGCCAAGAGTCTACTAAACATTCTGAGAGGCTTTTCATCAAAGTGGATATAGGGAATAATAAAAGAACACTTACTTGAATTCAACAAAGTCAGATTTCCGTAGTCCTAATTCTACTGAATAGCAGGAAAAATGCAAAATAAAAGACTGCCCTAGATGAAATGAGAAGATTGGACCAGATGAAATGAGATCTCCTCCAGCAATAAGCAAAGTTTGTAACCTTAAGTTAAAATATGATCTACAAACCTAGAAACTAAATTTAAAAACACCTGTAAACATACAGGATCAACCTGAATGACAACTGGCCCCAAACAGTTTACAGAAGCAGCAACCTCCATCTCAATTTTATTTTGCTGCACCTAGCCTTTTATTCTTTTCTTTCACAGGCACTGCTCAATGGCCCTAAAGATTCCTGCTTCAATAAAAAAATCAGTAAATGATTATATCCAAAAAATATCCAGGTAAAACAGTCATTATTTAGAATATTTTATTTTTACAAATGGAATCTCACAAACATTAAGTAAACAATATTATGAGCTAAAAAGTCAAGTAAGAATAAACTAACCACAATGTTGCATATTTAGGGGTTTTTTTTTTTACTGCTAGAGTATATATGATTTGAGATATTGCCATGAATAACCTACCAGTCCTTCTTAATCTTAACAAGACTGGGAAAGTCTTGATGGTTTCTACCAGATTTAGCTCGAACTCCGTGCTAATGCGAGGAGCCTGTCTTCTGGCCTATCATTCACACAGGGCACATCTGCTTTCACTATGTGAAAGGAAACAAGACAAAACCAAAACAAAGCCAAACAAGCACACAACACAACACAGAACGCACTATGAGACTGTTTAGAAGATTGTTTGTTAACATTAACAAGGACTGCAAATCTCCAGTAACTTAAATTAACTAGATAATTTATGAAGATTCATTGTCTCATGACATGCACTGGTAGAGCTCTACAGGTATGCTTCAGTATATACAACCTGATCTTCTATATAAATGTTTCTTAGTTTTTAAATTTTTTAAACAGGTTTTTATACTAAAGGTATAATGTACACAGTAAAAAAGTCAAACCATAAAAAAAGGTACACAACGAAAAGTGAAAGTATCCTTTATTCCATACTATTCCTACTAGGTTAACCACTAAGAAATCAAATTCTGCTTTAAATGTATGGCCTTCAATATTCATTGTCTGTGCTTGACAGTAAAAAATAACTTCATCATGTAAATTAAGCCCCTTCCACAATTATCTGCTTATATTTTTATATTCAATAAGATGTTTCTTAAGTGATGCATACCTGTACAGCTCCATTCTAAGGGTTGCTGAGTTATTCCTGAATACTGCAAGATAAACAACAATTTTGGCATCAAGGTATCTGGCAGTCATGGTAAGAAGGCTTCTGGAACTCCTAGCTCATGAGATCATTTCAATATATATCCCAGGGCCACATACTGTCTCCTGTGCCTCAATATAAGTAAGACAGTTCCAAATGCAACCAAAAGATATTTTTTAGTCAAATTAAATTCTTTTGAATCCCTCTCCTAAATGTGCCTGGTTATGTTCTATAGATTAGAATTCATTGAAATTGATCAACAGTTGGTTTATGGGTCAATATTTAATCATTTAATGATGTCAACAATAAATGACATTATTCTATTTAATCTACACCCATATAAAAATAAGCAAACTGTTTAAGCATTTTCAAAAATGTGCTATCTAGGTTCTGAGTTTGTTTTTTTAAGGTTCCCCTTGTATGATCTTTTCCTATGAAGGCAAAATCTAAGAAAGGTGGTCCCAGAGAGCTAGAATTTATAAAATTTTAAAAGTATGTTTTTGATTTGAAATAAAAGTAGAAATCTTAAAATTTTAAGTTGTCTAATTACTATATAAGCTCGTTCTTACAAAGACCCTTTTGTGCCTATAGAACAAGAAAATATTTATTGTTGCTTTTCTACCTTAAAAAAAAAAAAGGTAACTCTGGAAAGGAAAATATAATAAGATGGAAACCATATAATAAGATGAACTTGACTATATTTAAAGTTTTCATATATTAACAAAGTAGAAATTGCCTATACGTACATAAATGTAACTACAAAGTCACTATATAGCAGAAACATGCACACCAAAGCCAAAACTATTTTCAAATATTCATTTTAAAACCTAAGGTAACTTGGAAATCTTTTACAAATTAATATATTTGTAACGTAGACTCAAACATTTCATTTCCCAGAGCATTTCCAAACATTTCAGTTTAAAACTAACTACAAGAAGCAAACAAGTCTAACTACTTTTTCATGAATAACTAACTTCATTTTAATTTTATGTTGATTCAGCTCAGCTCCCACATTTAGAGTAAGTTTTAACTAGGAAGGTAGTATACCATAATAGTCAAATACCAGCAAAGTAATGGGAATGACAATAAAACATATCTCATGAGATGCTATAAAGAGATGATTACTAATCCACTCTTTCTCACCCAACCAAGGATCTCACTTACACAAACTTCCCAACTTATCCTTGCATCAATTTTTCTTTCTCTACTGGATCATGTCATCAACATTATAAACACTTTAATATCTCCCACCTTAAATAAAAATTCTCCCCGACACCATATTCCCATTGCCCGATTTCCTTGATTTATAGCAAAATTTCTCAAAAAAACTATCTATACTCACTGTCTTCATTTCCCTCCTTGATTCTTTCTTGAACCCACTCCAACTGTGCTTTCATCCCCACCACCCCATAGAAATTGTTCTTATTAAAATAACCAGCAATCTCCATAGTATCCAATTATCAATTAGCAATCCTCATCTTATTTGACTTCTTGACAGAATTTGACACACCTGATCATCTTTTCCTCCCTGACACATTTTCATCCTTTTGTCTCCCAGAGACTTCACTCACTCTTGGTTTTCCTCCTTCCCCACTGGTCCTCCTTCAAAATCTCCTTTGCAAATATTCATCTTCATCGTGACCTCTAAATTAAGCTGGCTTGCCTAAGGGCTTGGTCTTTGAACCTCTTCTCTTCTCTATTTTACTCCCGAGGCAACCATGTCTGATTAAAGTTACACACTTAGCTGTGTTAAGTGTGATATGCCAACACAACCTAGCCCTTCTTCCCTGTACTCCAGATTCATATATCTAGCTGCCTCACTTGGATATCTAATAGGTATCTCAACATTAACACAGGCAGAATAAAATTTAGATTTTATATAAACACTTCAAATTCTACTCCCCACCTCCACCTTTGTTTTCTCCTTTAATTAGTACCTACCCCAATTTCACAAGCCCAAACTTAAGAGTCATCCTTGACGTGTTCTATTTTATTGGTCCTGCCTTCCAAATACCCAGAATATACAGCTTCTCATCACCTCCACCTCTAGCTCCCAGCCAAAGGCATTATGTCATCTCTTTTCTGTACTATAGTAATAAGCCTCCTAAATTGGACTCCTTGCCCCCACAAAACAGAAAGTTCATACAGCAGCAAGAATAATCCTTCTCAAACCTAAGTCAGATCATGTCACTTTGCTGCTCAAAACTTCTCATTACTTGCCTTATCACTTGGAATAAAAACCAAAGTTTTTATGTTCTCCTACAAAGCCTCCCTACAATCTAGCCCCCGCTGCCTACCTCATCCACTACTCTTCCCCATACACACACACCACTCCAGCTACACTGGCCTTGCTTTTCCTCAAACACATTAAGCGTATCCTGCCCCAGAGCTTTTGTCCTTGCTTCGTCCTCAACCTGAAACACTTTTTCCCTGGGCATCTGCATAACCTCTCTCTCACATCATTTAGACTCAGTTGTTACCTTATGAGGAAGACCTTTTCTTACTATCCTATCTAAACTAGCAACTCCCTACCCATACTGTCACTCTCAATCTTCTTATCTGCTTTATTTTTTCTTAGCACCCATCAGCACCTGACACAGAATATAATTATTTATTTACTGTCTGTCTTCCCCAAATACTAAAAGGCAAGCACCATGAGAGTAGTGATTTTGTTTTATTCAAAGAGCAGCACAAAGAAGAGTATCTGGCATTTAGCCTGGTAGATATTTGCTGAATAACAAAATAAGTAATAGCAAGTCATTATGCTAAAAGTTTTATAAAGATTAGCTCATTTAATCTTTGGAAAAACTATATGAAAGTAATACTATTATTCCAATTTTACCAAGGAGACAAAGGCACAAGAGATTAAATAACTTATATGTCACACAGTTGGTAAGTAGTATAGTCAGCTTCCTGAATCTTTTAAACGAGATGAAGTTAGACCATACAAATGGAGTATTTAACAAAAAGTTTGGCACAAAAAATACATAACATTTATGGAACACTTATTATGTGCCAAACATTAATGTAAGCTTTTTATGTGTATTTACTCATTTAATTCTCATATTGTTTAATAAGTGGTTGCTATTATTTTCACTATTTACTATTTATCAAGGTACCAACCTGAACTCAACAGAAGTCACATAAAAGATGCTGCTGTGACAGAAATAGCACAAACTCCAACATTTACCAAATCAAAATTAACTGAATTCACATCATACACAGACACATAGTTAACTGTATGTTTGCTAGCCTGTAGTTCTCAAAAAGCCCTCTAACATAGACGAAATAGTCACAGATTTTCTTCATTAAAAAAAAAAATCTACCCCTCCCCTAAAAATCTGGCTGCTACTCCATACTGCATCATATTATGTTTAATCCATTTTTTATTATAAGTTTAAAATTATGTGATTAAAGTAGATCTTTTCAATGTTTAAAACAGAACTTATTCATTTGTACCAAATACTACTGAAATCACCAAGTTTATCTAATGTAAACAACTCTCTGTTTTAAAAGTCAGTTTTATTACCAAAAGTAAAATTTGATATTTCTGCATCTGAGAAAATAAAGTAGCCAATTCCTTTATCCTTCAGTTAAAGTGAAAGCCACAGGAATCATGAAATTTAGTGAATATAACTTCTTCAGTTCAACACAGCATTTGATTTTTAATTTTTAATTCAATCCGTAGATACTCATTCTTTATTAATAATTAACATATGAAAGATTCTGGGTAAAGACCCTTAACACTTACGGTGCAATAATGGCTCTAGCAGGTCTTTTTGTGGACTGTACTTGTGAAAGCCAACCTTCTAGCTGTGCATTCAGTTGCGGTCCTATAAAAAGAGAAGGAGAGAAACAGGAGTGAGCAAAGCAATACAGTACTAATAACCATACATGACACAAAGTCCTCACTGAACCTATTTGGAACTAAAATAGCTTAATGGGCAGTGGATCATCATTTTGGATGTTAACGTTTGAAACTTAACCAACTACAAAGTTTCTAGTAGCAAGCCATATGATAAAAACAAGTACTGATTAAACAAAATTTGCTTTTATCCATCCACCTATTTATTTACAACCATCTTCATTCAAGAACAACAATACAATCTACAATTTGAGGCAATGATCAAACAAAATAAAACAAGAAAGAAAAAACTATAGTATATGAAAATAAGTGAATATTTTTTAGAGTACCAAAACCTGCCTTAATCACTAAAATCACATCCATGGAGTGATCATTACCACACTCAATGATCTTTCCTGGCTTCCACTCCAGCCCCCTATTCCCATCACCATATAAATAACCGGTGTAACTACACCACCTCAAAAATCTCAATTTCAAGCATCTCACTCTCTTCACTTCCTATCATTCCAGTTCACGTCTAGAAATCTGTTGGAGTCACTTTTCCAACTGTCCTTCATCCTCTCTTCTTCACTTTTTATACCCATCCTGAGATTTGATGATCCATCACTATAATCACTCCCTTGCCTGTGGCCTCCCTCCTTTGCTCCTCTCTTCCTCCAGCGTAGTCAAATCATAGTTAAAACCAACCTTCCACTTAACAAAGCACCTCCATCTGAACAGCTGAATGAGACTGTAAAGATACACAACCATATGAACTTTGAAATTATACTCATAAATTACAGCAGATCCTTAGCAAACAAAGCTCAGAAATCATACCACGACAACCTAGTGAATTTGCTCACCTATCTTTAAGATAGAGAGTTACTTCATACAGCTTCTCTTTTTACCTTAAACCATCATCCCCTTCCCATTCCCATTCCCAACAGATGATCAAACTTTTCACTTTGTTAAGGAAAAACAAGCAGAATAACCAACCATCCTGGTTGCTCAGGACTTTGCCAGTTTTAGCATTGGAAGTCCTGCATCCTGGGAAACCTCCCAGTCTCAGGCAAACCTGAATGTTAGTCGCCCTAAATTCGGAAGAGAACTACTTCCTCTTCCCACCATTTATTCTGCTTTCTCTCCTGTTTCAACAAACTGTCCTTGCTCCTATCAAAAGCCAAACAGGGCTTCCCTGGTGGCGCAGTGGTTGGGAATCTGCCTGCCAGTGCAGGGGACACGGGTTCGAGCCCTGGTCCGGGAAGATCCCACATGCCGTGGAGCAAATGGGCCCATGAGCCACAATTACTGAGCCTGCCCGTCTGGAGCCTGTGCTCCGCAACAGGAGAGGCTGCAATAGTGAGAGGCCCGGGCACCGCGATGAAGAGTGGCCCCCGCTTGCCGCAACTGGAGAAAGCTCTTGCACAGAAACGAAGATCCAACACAGCCATAAATAAATAAATAAAATTTAAAAAAAAAAAAAAAAAAGCCAAACAAATTACTTCTGCACTGGATCTCACTTTGTTTTTCATACTCAAGGACTCTGCTCTTACAACTGTCCTTGTCTCCTGCACTAACTTTTCCCTTTTTACTAGATCATTATCATTACCGTGCAAATATGCAATACTAGCAAATTGATTTCCACTGTCCCCTTTTTCTCCGGCTCTCTCTTTTTAAACTTTTAATTAAAAAAAATTTAAACATTACAAAAGAATCTAGATAATAATATAACAAACACTCATGGATTGACTGCCCAAATAAAATTAAACCTTAACATTCTATCTTATTTACTTAAGATCTTCTTTTATTAAGAAATAAAATACTGGACTTCCCTGGTGGTCCAGTGGTTAAGAATCCTCCTGCCAGTGCAGGGGACATGGGTTCAAGCCCTGGTCCGGGAAGATCCCACATGCTGCGGAGCAACTAAGCCCGTGCGCCACAACTACTGAGCCTGTGCTCTAGAGCCTACGAGCCACAACTACTGAGTCCACACAACACAACTACTGAAGCCCACGTGCTCTGGGGCCCGTGTGCGGCAACTACTGAGCCCTCATGCTGCAACTACTGAAGCCCGTGCGCCTAGAACCCGTGCTCCGCAACAAGAGAAGCCACCGCAATGAGAAGCCCGTGCACCGCAATGAAGAGTAGCCACCACTCCCCGCAACTAGAGAAAGCCCACGTGCAGCAACAAGCCAGTGCAGCCAAAAAAATACTAAAAAAATTTTTTTAATTATTAATTTTAAAAAAAGAAATAAAATATTAAAGACATCTGAATTCCCTGCTGATCCCATTATATACCTCCCTCCTAAGGTAACCAAGGTAACCACTTTCTGATTTTGGTGTTTATTATTGTGTTATACGTTTACTAATTTATGTATCCATAAATAATACATGTATTATTTTGTTCTCCATGGTTTTTTTTGTTTTTGTTTTTAAATGTTACATAAATGTAGTGTACCTGTTCTTCTAAACTACTTTTAGTCAAATTATTTTTAAAAATTATTCATGTTGATACATGTAGCTCTAATTTATTCATTTTCAATGCTGTATAGTATTGTAATATATGAATATACCAAAATTTATCTGTTCATTCTCCTACTCAGACAGTTTGGTTGTTTCCACTGTTTCACTGTTAGTATACAATCCTACAAGTCTCTCATGAACGTCTGTTAAGAGTCTCTCTGGGATTTATCTAGAAGTAAAAGTACTGGATCATTGAGTATGAACATCTCCAACTTTACTAGAACACGACTAAATTGCCCACTGAAGCAGGCAGATCAATTTACTCACCAGTGTAAGAGCAAATAATAATAAGAGATTTAATTCTCCCTGTTAAAAATAAGAGAAGAGGGGCTTCCCTGGTGGCGCAGTGGTTGAGAATCTGCCTGTTAATGCAGGCGACACGGGTTCGGGCCCTGGTCTGGGAAGATCCCACATGCCGTGGAGCAACTAGGCCCATGAGCCACAATTACTGAGCCTGCGCGTCTGGAGCCTGTGCTCCGCAACAAGAGAGGCCGCGATAGTGAAGAGGCCCGTGTACCGCGATGAAGAGTGGCCCCCACTTGCCGCAACTGGAGAAGGCCCTTGCACAGAAACGAAGATCCAACACAGCCAAAAACAAATTAAAATTTAAAAAAAAAAAATAAGAGAAGAGACACCACACATATACTTTTCTTTAAAAATTTGTAATTCTAAATTCTTTCTCTTTGAAATGTATATAAATCTTTTAAAAAGCTAAATAAATATCATATGATATCGCTAATATGTGGAATCTAAAAAAGGGGGTACATATTAACTTATCTACAAAACAAAAATAGAGTTACAGATGTAGAAAGCAAACTCATGGTTACCAGGTGATGTGAGGGGGGGATAAATTGAAAGACTGGGATTGACATGTACACACCACTACATATAAACTAGGTAACTAATAAGGGCCTACTGCATAGCACAGGGAACTCTAGTCAATACTCTGTAATGGCCTATATGGCAAAAGAATCTAAAGAAGAGTGGATATATGTATAACTGATTCACTTTGCTGTACACCTGAAACTAACACAACATTGTAAATCAACAACACTCCAACAAAAAAAAATTTTTTTTAATAAATTTATTTATTAATTTATTTTTAGCTGCATTGGGTCTTCATTGCTGCGTGCTGGCTTTCTCTAGTTGCGGCGAGTGGGGGCTACTCTTCATTAAGGTGCGGGGCTTCCCATTGCGGTGGCTTCTCTTGTTGCGCAGCACGGGCTCTAGGCACGTGGGCTCAGTAGTTGTGACTCGCGGGCTCTAGAGCGCAGGCTCAGTAGTTGTGGCGCATGGGCTTAGTGCTCCGTGGCATGTGGGATCTTCCCAGACCAGGGCTCAAACCCGTGTCCCCTGCATTGGCAGGCAGATTCTTAACCAGTGCGCCACCAGGGAAGTCCCAAAAGTTGCTTTAAAAATAAAATAAAAATTAAAAAATTAAAATTAAAGGGACGTTCCTGGTGGCGAAGTGGTTAAGAATCTGCCTGCCAATGCAGGGGACACGGGTTTGAGCCCTGGCCTGGGAAGATCCCACATGCCACAGAGCAACTAAGCCCGTGCGCCACAACTACTGAGCCTGCGCTCTAGAGCCCGCGAGTCACAACTACTGAGCCCGTGAGCCACAACTACTGAGTCCACGTGTCACAACTGCTGAAGCCCACGTGCCTAGAGCCAGTGCTCCACAACAAGAGAAGCCACCGCAGTGAGAAGCCCGTGCACCACAATGAAGAGTGGCCCCCGCTCACCGCAACTGAAGAAAGCCCACATGATGCAACAAAGACCCAACGCAGCCATAAATAAATAAATAAATAAATACATTTATTAAAAATAAAAACTTTCTAAAAATTTAAATTAAAAAAAAAAAGCTAAATAAGCCTCTAACCAGCAACTCAGGACCATCTTTCTCAAGGACCCAAAAGCCATCTCTTTGAAATGTGATCAAGGGAGATAGTGCCCCTTTCTGCCAGTTTCTGTGGGATAGGAACCTAACTTCAGAGGGCCACCTAGCCCCAAGCTGCAAAATTACCTCCTGTCATAAAAATATGTAAGTTTAGTTTTCCTTTGGATAAAGCAATTAGCTAATACATATGGTCACCTCAATTACCAAGTGAATTTAGGATGAACTATGTGTGACAAATGTTTCTATCAAGTCCTCTTACTTCAACACTACTCATAATTTATCTTGAGAATATACATATAATGGGTTTTATCTGCCTAGCTAAATAAAAGGATGAGCACTCTTCACATATTTGCAATCTGTTAGCAGATAGCCAGTGATGTGCATCATATTGTAGCTTAATGCTTAGTCAAAAATAAAACTTTCTTTCTCTTCTACCTTTGAAGAGAAGTTTTCTGAGATGGCAGGAGGTTTTGGTTTAAATTATATTTCTCCAACATCAGCAATGGCTCAAATTTCCCATTTCCCTACATCCTTACCAACATCTGATACTGTCAGAATTTTTAATTTTTGCCAATTTGATGGGTATGAAATCGTACCCCTTTGTTTCTTCTAATTTGTACTTGCCAAATATCCATTGAGATGAAGCATTTATGGATTTGGAAATTCTGTGTTTAGGACTATATACATAAACAAGTCAAGTTTATAAATGGCTAGCCCATCTATAAACTGCCAAAGTACAAAAAAGGTCTGATTCAGCAATCAAATGATGTACTTTATTTTTAAAACTTAAATTTAAGAACAGTTACCAAAAAACTTATATTAAATAATTTCATTACTAATTCAAGGAAAAATGGTTCCTAATTTCAAAGTAAATTAAAATTTTGGCTTCCTAATAAATTTCATGTTAACTTAAAATAAGTATTTCCATGTCATAGGAAGTTTACAAAACAAATATAAAACTAAATAAAACAAAAAAAATATCTCCCAATTCAGCAACCCTACTGCCCCCAACTTCACTGGTTTTAAGCACTAAACCAAGCTTTCTTAACAGTCCTTCTGTAAAAGAACCAGTTTCTTCAGAAGGATCCTAAGATAAAAGTCAAACTTCAAGTTTCTCAATTATTTTTAACTAAGATAGCTGAGTGTATCTATTTATTACAAATGGCTGCTTAACTGTTGATTTGTAAAGTGTCAAATAAAAAATAAATTTGCATTCTTCCACAGAGGCCGATACTTGGCAATATGGTATCCTAAATACATGAAGGTGATGTAGAATGTGTGCTTTCTTTCTCAAATATCACTGAATTTGAAGGCACAGTGATGAATGGAAAAAATGAATCAAAACGAACAATCCTCGCAAAACTACTTCATGGTAGTCTGACCTTGCCCTGAGAGGAATAAATGGGCATGTACTCCTTTGGATAAAGAGTAAAAGTAGGTTCCCAAAGGATCAATGCTAAAGTATTTCTTTAAGAAACAGACAATAAATAACGTGCTGCAGGCAAGTCAGTACACTTCTGTTTGAGTCCCAATTAAATCAACAATATTTCACAAAAAAGTTTATTTGCATGGTGACAAAACCACAAAGATACTACACACACACACACACACACATTTTCAGGAATTCCTATGCAACTAATTAACAGAACCATTCTAAAATATGGTAGTTAAGTAAGCCAAATTGATTTTTAACTCTCTTTAGTCTGCTCCTCCTATTCCTCTTTGGAGAGAAAAAAAAATTCAATGGCCTCCTGACTCTGAAAACAATCATGTGTCCTATACTGTTCTCAAAAAATGTGCAATGGAACCACCTGAGGATCTCATTAAAATACTAATTATGATTCTATAGGTCTGGAGTGGGGCCTGAGATCCTTCATTTCGAATATGCTCTGCAAGTAAGAGCAACGTTTGCTGGCCTATAGACCACACTCCAATAGCAAGTCTAGATCAACAGTGGCCAACCAAAAAAGGGACTTGGACCGCAAAGACTCCACAAAACTATATGCATAACAAGTTTTACCTAAAGATAAAATAAATCTCTAGATAAATATAAGATCTATCAATTACAGATTAAAAAATACATATTCACTTAACAGTGGTAATGAAACCTCTTTTACTTTTTTTAAATCATCTATTTTGTCAATCAAGACATAGTAAAGAATAATTACTGTCCTCTAGGAAATTCCATACTTTCTAACATGAAGTAGGTTCCTTAAAAAGAGGAAAGTAGAGAAGAAGAACTACAATCCTGCAGCCTGTGGAACGAAAACCACATTCACAGAAAGATAGACAAGATGAAAAGGCAGAGGGCTATGTACCAGACGAAGGAACAACATAAAACCCCAGAAAAACAACTAAATGAAGTGGAGACAGGCAACCTTGCAGAAAAAGAATTCAGAATAATGATAGTGAACATGATCCAGGACCTTGAAAAAGAATGGAGGCAAAGATCAAGAAGATGCACGAAATGTTTAACAAAGACCTAGAAGAATTAAAGAACAAACACCTAGAAGAATTAAAGAACAAACAAACAAAGAAGAACAATACAATAACTGAGATGAAAAACACACTAGAAGGAATCAATAGCAGAATAACTGCGGGAGAAGAATGGATAAGTGACCTGGAAAACAGAAGGGTGGAAATCACTGCCAAGGAACAGAATAAAGAAAAAAGTATGAAAAGAAATAAAGACAGCCTAAGAGACCTCTGGGACAACATTAAACACACCAACATTCACATTATAGGGGTCCCAGAAGGAGAAGAGAGAGAAAGGACCCGAGAAAATATTTGAAGAGATTCTAGTCGAAAACTTCCCTAACATGGGAAAGGAAATAGCCACCCATGACCAGGAAGCGCAGAGAGTTCCAGGCAGGATAAACCCAAGGAGAAACGCCAAGAAACATAGTAATCAAACTGACAAAAATTAAAGACAAAGAAAAATTATTGAAAGCAACAAGGGAAAAATTACAAATAACATACAAGGGAACTCCCGTAACGTTAACAGCTGATTTCTCAGCCGAAACTCTACAAGCCAGAAGGGAGTGGCATGATACATTTAAAGTGATGATAGGGAAGAACCTACAACCGAGATTACTCTACCCAGCAAGGATCTCATTCAGTTTCGACAGAGAAATCAAAAGCTTTACAGACAAGCAAAAGCTAAGAGAATTCAGCACCACCAAACCAGCTCTGAAGTTACAACAAATGCTAAAGGAACTTCTCTAAGTGGAAAACACAAGAGAAGAATAGGACCTACAAAAACAAACCCAAAACAATTAAGAAAATGGTCATAGGAACATACATATCGATAATTACCTTAACTGTGAATGGATTATATGCTCCAACCAAAAGACACAGGCTGGCTGAATGGATACAAAAACAAGACCCATATATATGCTGTCTACAAGAGACCCACTTCAGACCTAGGGACACATACAGACTGAAAGTGAGGGGATGGCGAAAGATATTCCACGCAAATGGAAATCAAAAGAAAGCTGGAGTAGCAATACTCATATCAGATAAAATAAACTTTAAAACAAAGAATGTTACAAGAGACAAGGAAGGACACAACATAATGATCAAGGGATCAATCCAAGAAGAAGATATAACAGTTATAAATATATATTCACCCAACATAGGAGCACCTCAATACATAAGGCAACTGCTAACAGCTATAAAAGAGGAAATAGACAGTAACACAATAATAGTGGGGGACTTTTAACACCTCACTTACACCAGTGGACAGATCATCCAGACAGAAAATTAATAAGGAAACACAAGCTTTAAATGACACAACAGACCAGATACATTTAATTGATATTTATAGGACATTCCAACCAAAAACAGGAGATGACACTTTCTTCTCAAGTGCACACAGATCATTCTCCAGGATAGATCACATCTTGGGTCACAAATCAAGCCTTGGAAAATTTAAGAAAACTGAAATCATATCAAGCATCTTTTCTGACCACAACGCTATGAGATTAGAAATAAATTACAGGGAAAAAAACGTAAAAAAAGACAAACACATGGAGGCTAAACAATACGTAACTAAATAACCAAGAGATCACTGAAGAAATCAAAGAGAAAATCAAAAAATACCTAGAGACAAATGACAACAAAAACATGACAATCCAAAACCTATGGGACGCAGCAAAAGCAGTTCGAAGAGGGAAGTTTACAGCAATACAATCCTACCTCAAGAAACATGAAAAATCTCAAATAAACAATCTAACCTTACACCTAAAGGAACTAGAGAAAGAAGAACAAACAAAACCCAAAGTTAGTAGAACGAAAGAAAACATAAAGATCAGAGCAAAAATAAATGAAATAGAAACAAAGCAGTAGCAAAGGTAATAAAACTAAAGCCTGGTTCTTTGAGAAGATAAACAAAATCGATAAACCTTTAGCCAGACTCATCAAGAAAAAGAGGGAGAGGACTCAAATCAATAAAATTAGAAATGTAAAATGAGAAGTTACAACAGACGCTGCAGAAGTACAAAGCATCCTAAGAGACTACTACAAGCAAATGTATGCCAATAAATTGGACAACTTGGAAGAAATGGACAAATTCTTAGAAAGGTATAACCTTCCAAGGCTGAACCAGGAAGAAACAGAAAATATGAACAGACCAATCACAAGTAATGAAATTGAAACTGTGACTAAAAATCTTCCAAGAAACAAAAGTCCAGGACCAGATGGCTTCACAGGTGAATTCTATCAAACGTTTAGAGAAGAGCTAACACCCTTCCTTCTCAAACTCTTCCAAAATATCACAGAGGATGGAACACTCCCAATCTCATTCTACGAGGCCACCATCACCCTGATACCAAAACCGGACAAAGATGATGCAAAAAAAGAAAATTACAGACCAATATCACCAATGAAGATAGATGCAAAAATCCTGAACAAAGTACTAGCAAACAGAATCCAACATCACCATGGTGTATGATTAAAAGGATCATACACCATGATCAAGTGGGATTTATCCCAGGGATGCAACGATTCTTCAATATACGCAAATCAATCAATGTGATACACCATATTAACAAACTGAAGAATAAAAACCGTATGATCATCTGAATAGACGCAGAAAAAGCTTTTGACAAAATTCCACACCCATTTATGATAAAATCTCTCAAGAAAGTGGGCATAGAGGGAACCTACCTCAACATAATAAAGGCCATATACGACAAACCCACAGCAAACATCATTCTCAATGGTGAAAAACTGAAAGCATTTCCTCTAAGATCAGGAAGAAAACAAGGATGTCCACCCTTGCCACTATTATTCAACATAGTTTTGGAAGTCCTAGCCAAGGCAGTCAGAGAAGAAAAAGAAATAAAAGGAATCCAAATCAGAAAAGAAGAAGTAAAACTGTCACTGTTTGCAGATGACATTATACTATACATAGATAATCCAAAAGATGCTACCAGAAAACTACTAGAGCTAATCAATGAATTTGGTAAAGTTGCAGGATACAAAATTAATGCACAGAAATCTCTTGCATTCCTATGCACTAACAATGAAATATCAGAAAGAAATTAAAGAGAAACAATCTCATTCACAATTGCAACAAAAATAATAAAATACAAAGGAATAAACCTACCTAAGGAGGTAAAAGACCTGTACTCAGAAAACTATAAGACACTGGTGAAAGAAATCAAAGATGACACAAACAGAAGGAGAGATATACCATGTTCTTGGATTGGAAGGATGAATATTATGAAAATGACTACACTACCCAAAGCAATCTACAGATTCAACGCAATCCCTATCAAATTACCAATGGCATCTTTTACAGAACTAGAACAAAAAATCTTAAAGTTTGTAATGGAGACACCAAAGACCCCAAATAGCCAAAGCAGTCTTGAGGGAAAAAACAGAGCTGGAAGAATCAGACTCCCTGACTTCAGACTATACTCCAAAGCTACAGTAATCAAGACAATATGGTACTGGCACAACAACAGAAATATAGATCAATGGAACAGGATAGAAAGCCCAGAGATAAATCCACGCACCTACGGTCAACTAATCTATGACAAAGGAGGCAAGAATATACAATGGAGAAAAGACAGCCTCTTCAATAAGTGGTGCTAGGAAAACTGGACAGCTACCTATAAAAGAATGAAATTAGAACACTCCCTAACACCATACACAAAAATAAACTCAAAATGGATTAGAGACCTAAGACCTCTAATAAGACCAGACACTATAAAACTCTTAGAGGAAAACACAGGAAGAACACTCTTTGACATAAATCACAGCAAGATCTTTTTGATCCACCTCCTAGAGCAATGGAAATAAAAACAAAAAAAAACAAATGGGACCTAATGAAACTAAAAGCTTTTGTAAAGCAAAAGAAACTACAAACAAGACGAAAAGACAACCCTCAGAATGGGAGAAAATATTTGCAAATGAATGAACGGACAAAGGATTAATCTCAAAAATATATAAACAGCTCATGCAGTTCAATATTAAAAAAACGAACAACCCAATCCAAAAATGGACAGAAGACCTAAATAGACATTTCTCCAAAGAAGACATACAGATGGCCAAGAAGCACATGAAAAACTGCTCAACATCACTAATTATTAGAGAAATGCAAATCAAAACTACAGTGAGGTATCACCCACACCAGTTAGCATGTACATCATCAGAAAATCTACAAACAACAAATGCTGGAGACGGTGTGGAGAAAAGGAAACCCTCTTGCACTGCTGGTGGGTATGTAAATTGATACAGCCACTATGGAGAACAGTATGGAAGTTCCTTAAAAAACTAAAAATAGAATTACCATATGACCCAGCAATCCCACTACTGGGAATATACCCAGAAAAAACCATAATTCAAAGAGACACATGCGGGGGCTTCCCTGGTGGTGCAGTGGTTGAGAATCTGCCTGCTAATGCAGGGGACATGGGTTCGAGCCCAGGTCTGGGAAGATCCCACATGCCACGGAGCAACGAGGCCCGTGAGTCACAACTACTGAGCCTGCGCGTCTGGAGCCTGTGCTCCACAACAAGAGGCCACGATAGTGAGAGGCCCGTGCACCACGATGAAGAGTGGCCTCCGCTTGCCGCAACTAGAGGAAGCCCTTGCACAGAAACAAAGACCCAACACAGCCAAAAATAAAAATTAATTAATTAATTAATTAAAAAAAAAAAAACAATGTGAATCTGTAAGCTGAGAGTAAGAGCACACAGCTAATCCTTGGTAACACTGAAAAAAAAAAAAAAAAAGACACATGCACCCCAATGTTCATTGCAGTACTATTTACAATAGCCAGGTCATGGAAGCAACCTAAATGGCCATCAACAGCCGAATGGATAAAGAAGATGTGGTACATATATACAATGGAATATTACTCAGCCATAAAAAGGAAAAACTGGGTCATTTGCAGAGATGTGGATGGATCTAGAGACTGTCATGCAGAGTGAAGTAAGTCAGAAAGAGAAAAACAAATATCGTATATTAACGCATATATGTGGAACCTAGAAAAATAGTACAGATGAACTGGTGTGCAGGGCAGAAACAGAAACACAGATGTAGAGAACAAACGTATGGACACCAATCAGGGAAAGTGGCGGGGGTGGGGGGGCTGGTGGTGGGATGAACTGGGAGATTGGGATTGACATACATACACTAATATGTATAAAATGGATGACTATTAAGAACCTGCTGTGTAAAAAAATAAATTAAATTAAATTCAGGGAAAAAAAGGAAAGTAGAATACACCTCAAAAAGCCCGAGGACCAAAATAAAATTTAAAAATTTTTAAATAAATAAATAAAGCCTGAGGACCATTCTAGTCCTATCACTTACCTTTCCTAGAATTTTATCTGTATTGTGTTTCAGTCACCACACAGCTTTATGTTCTACTAGTTATTTAATAAACTATTACATCATAAGGTTAACTATGACCAATCATGTTATAATTTGCTTTCATTTGTTAACTGAATAAATATTTATGGAGCAGCTATTTATGTGCCAGGAAGTGGGATGAATGCTGGAGTTATAGCAATAAAAAAAAGAGAGGAAATGGGACTTTCCTGGTGGTCCAGTGGTAAAGAATCCTCCTTGCAATGCAGGGGATGTGGGTTCAATCCCTGGTCAGGGAACTAAGATCTCACATGCTGTGGAGCAACTAAGCCCGTGCACCACAACTATTGAGCTTGCCCGCCTCAACTAGAGAGGCTGCGTGCCACAAACTACAGAGCCCATGCACTCTGGAACCCACGCCAGAGCTACAGAGCCCACGAGCCCTGGAGCCTGTGCACCACAACTAGAGAAGAGAAAACCCACACACCACAACTAGAGAGAAGCCCGTGCACCGCAATGAAAAGATCCCGCATGCCTCAACGAAGATCCTGCATGCCGCAACTAAGACCCGATGCAGCCAAAAATAAATAATAAAATTTTTTAATAAAAAACTTAAAAAAAAAAAAAGGAGAGATACCTGCCTTCATGGCACTTTATAAGTGTCAATGTCTTAAATCCAAAGAATGGTGGAAAGATGATAAATTTAGACACCAGGACAAGCTAATAGGAAAGACAGTTTCGGTTAGGAGAGGAGCCTTCCAGTGCTAATCAAAGTATTCCACATACATAAGGTAAAGAATGATCAACTATGACAACTTTTTTAACATTCTTTTTTAATTGGTACCAGCATAGTAAATATAATTCTACAGGACTGGTTAAAACAAAGTAACCAGGCTTCCCTGGTGGCGCAGTGGTTAAGAATCCGCTTGCCAATGCAAGGGACACGGGTTTAAGCCCTGGTCCGGGAAGATCCCACGTGCCGTGGAGCAACTAAGCCCGTGCACCCCAACTACTGAGCCTGTGCTCTAGAGCCCATGAGCCACAACTACTGAAGCTCATGTGCCTAGAGACCGTGCTCTGCAACAAGAGAAGCCACTGCAATGAGAAGCCTGCGCACTGCAACGAAGAGCAGCGCCCACTTGCCACAACTAGAGAAAGCCCACGTGCAGCAACGAAGAACCAACACAGCCAAAAATAAATAAATAAAATGAAAAATTTTTTTAAATGTAAAAAAAAACCCAAAAAACCAAAGTAACAAGAGACAAAGCAGAAGCAAAAAATACAAAGCCAAAAAAGTAGGTTGTCAGCATCTAGTATTTTCTTCTTAATCACTCTAAATCTGTTAAAACCAAGCTAAGAAATAAACTCTAATCTGTGATGGAAAGTCTACAAATAATAAGATTAATATGTTAGGGAGTTCCTAGGTGGCCTAGTGGTTAGGATTTGGCGCTCTCACTGCGGAGGCCTAGGTTCAATCCCTGGTTGGGGAATCATCCCGCATGCCACGTAGCGTGGCCAAAACACAAAAATAAATAAGATTAACATGCTAGACTTTTTATGACAGTGGCTCCTGGATCGCTGAATGTTACAGGCCAATAAAATTTCAGAAGAAATTTAAGGGACCAACATAGGGTTGCAATTTTTTTTTTTTTTTTTGCACATGTCAACTTTATTTGAAGTACTGACAGTAAACTTATTCAAAACAATGTAATGTTGCCTTGAGGTATTTTGTATATGAGAAAGATGAATGTTAACATTTTCCATCACAGTACTGGTTGTACAATGATAATTATCATGATTATGAAATTTGTAGCAAGATGGATCCTGGTTTTCCATATTTAGTGTTATTCTAATTATATATTTTATATTAAAAAGATTAAAGTATTGAGAAGTCCAAAATGTCAAAAACATGAGCTCTCATCTCAAAACAGATTTTGTCATTATAGATGGTTTAATTTCCATACCAATAATAACGTTATGTTACTTCACTATCAATATGTTATGCAGGTAAAATGAGATGAGACATTATCAATTAAAATTTTTTAATTGAAATATAGTTGATTTACAATGTTGTGTTAGTTTCAGGTGTACAGCAAAGTGATTCAGATATATATATATATATATATACGTGTATATATATATTCTTTTTCAGATTCTTTTCCATTATAGGTTATTACAAGATAGTGAATATAGTTCCCCATGCTATACAGTAAGTCCTTGTTTTTTCTCTATTTTATATATAGTAGTGTCTATCTGTTAATCTCAAATTCCTAATTTATCCTTAGCTCCTGCCTTTTCCCTTTGGTAACCATAAGTTTGTTTTCTATGTCTGTGAGTCTATTTCTGTTTTTTAAATAAGTTCATTTGTATCATTTTTTTAGATTCCACATATAAGTGATACCATATGATATTTGTCTTTCTCTGTCTGACTTTATTTAGTATGATAATCTCTAGGTCCATCCATGTTGCTGCAAATGGTATCATTTAATTGTTTTTTGTGGCTGAGTAATATCCCACTATATATTGTACATATACCATATCTTCTTTATCCATTCATCTGTCGATGGTCACTTAGGTTGCTTCCATGTCTTGGCTATTGTAAATAGTGCTGCTGTGAACACTGTGGTGCATGTGTCTTTTCAAATTAGAGTTTTCATCTTTTCCAGATACATGGCCAGGAGTGGGACTGCTATTGTAACTCTATTTTTAGTTTTTTAAGAAACTTCCATGCTGTTCTCCATAGTGGCTGTGCAAATTTTTTATTTTCTCAAGAAAGGACACTTAAAACACATCAACCATTTATCTATGACCACCATGATTTCTTAAAATAAATACCGTAACACCAAAAAGTAATAAGTGCACAATTTTAAGATAACCTCAGTCCTTTAAACTGAATAACCACATTTCATTGATTCCAAGAAGGCGCACCAGTGTTTTATGTATCACTAAGAAAGAAAGAAAATAAAAAACCTTCCAATTAAAATAAGACAGATGGTTTCTTATCACTTAGAATTTTTATATTTATTGGAAAAGTTCTTAAACTTATTTAGATGTGAATTCTCATAACACAAGTTTATGTAAAAAAGAAAAGCAAAATGAACTCAAGATACTCTTAGAATTTTCTTCACATTCACAATCTAATATCTAAATTGCTTTTTAACTCAGTCATCAGTGACCCTGTTTTTCCATAATATCATTCTCTGTACCAAAGGAATTAGTGATGTGATATGCCTTTTAAAAATGTTCCTCTACTGCCTCGGGACTCTAGTCCAAGAAACTGACACACATTGTCCAAGTCTTGATGCTATATCTTTTCTGATCTTACCAAAAGGTATCACCAAAAGGTGCAACCAACAGGTTTCAGAAGACAACCCAGGCATGTTCATCTCTTTCATAAATGGTCCTTAAATGGTATGTTACCAGAAACACCAATGGGTTGCAGTTGTCTAGTCATACCAACAGGATTAATTATTGAGTTGGAGTATATGTAGGCAGTGACAACTATTTCGCAACTGACAATGATTTAAAGATGCCATTGATTGTAAAACACATCTCAATTTCAGAAATGTTAAAATGTGGGAAAACGTACATCTTAAAATCAATGAAATATAGTAGCACTATGAAAACCACACTCTCCACAATGTTCTGGCATTTTTTAATTTCAATGCAAAACAGTGAAAAAATTCATCAAAAAACAGCATTTGGGAACCACTTCTCACTACAATGAAAAGTATTTCTCAGAAGGCTTACTGACTATAATGACCTCATTTAATTTAAAAAATAACATTTCAGCAGTTCTCCCTAAATCCCTTCTCTCATTACTGATGTCTTACTGTGACCATATACTTATAATTTATTGCTATGCTATTTACAAAACTAAGTATCCTATTTTTAGATACATGGCAAGGGATGCTGTTTGTTTTTATGTATCTTATGACAGGACTCCTCATACAGAAAATAATATGCCCTTAGGAGTACAAGAACACAAGAATTGTCTCACTGAATCTGACCCAAAACCCATCCAGAGCAGTACTGTATCAAACCAAAAAAACAAAAACAAAAATAAAAAAAACCTTGCTATGAAGAACACTATTGTTCTCCTTGATACAAACCTCAAAGGGTTAGACCAAATCCAAATATCTTGGGTTCCTTATTACCCACTAAAATTATGAACATTTTAAGAATCTGTTTATATTTTTTGCTAAACTCTGTAGTTCAGAATAGAATCCATAGCGGCAAATAACTATCCAAATGAACAATCTTTAGTGCATACCAACTAACCCATATCTGGCCAAGTGGACATCACTTACCACTTTTCTGTCCACTCATATACAGTCTCTCAAAATTTTCATATAGTTAATACCAATTCCACTGGCATTTCATATGTAAAAGGGCTTCAAATTTGAAGGATCACGGTGTATTTCTCCCTTGAGGTGATTTACAAAACCATAACCTGAAAATAGGTTCAGCATTGATCCCTTTAACAGTCTATTAATTTGGACTCCCTATTCTTACTCTTATTCTGTTTATAAACAAATTCCCTATCCCTATCAAATGATGCCACTAAGTTCCTTGAGAGTGCCTGGTTATAGTATATTACCTAAACTCTTTTTTAAGATCAAGATACTGATTTTTGTCTGCTATTTCTTCATTATAAAAAAAATATATATATATATATGTTCAGTATGGAAATTGTGGGGAATACATATTAAGAAGGGGGAAAAACAAAAATCCCATAATTATTTTAAAAACCCACCAAAATTAATATTTTCCAAATTTCCTTCTAGTCTTTAAAATGATATACAATTCTGTAACTTGATTTTATTTACATAACATTATACATAGGTATTTCCCTGTATTATGAACTCTTTATAGACATTTTATGGCTAAATAAGATTTCTTTTTGTAAATGGATCACTGCTTCCTTAAACATTACTCTAATATGATGTTTAGGTTCTTTCTTTCCAATTTTTTGCGCTATTATAAACAATTCTGTAATATATATCTCTATTTCCATATTTTAAATTATCTCCTTTTGAGATTCTCAGAATGGAATTACTATGTAAATCAATGAGTCTTTTTAAGATTTCAATACATATATTCAAAATGTTATCCAAAATTGCATCCATTCAAAATCATGCACCATGCATGAACAATACCTGTTTCACCATACCCTCACCATTCTCCTCAAAACAGTATTTTAAAAGATTAATTTAACTCATCCCTCATTTGATAAAAATTTAATGCCTGACCTCAATTATATTTGACATTTCAAAATAAATTACTTTATTTCTTCAGAGTAATTTAAATGCCTAGGAAAAATACATTTTGACTCTTAAGATATGTATTTTCTACTTGGACCATGAAATAGCAACATAATTGTTGCTGCCAGTCACAAGTTATCCATTACTAATGTTTAGCAAACAACTACTATCTATTGGCCTTTACAGTAGGCAGGTCAAATTCAAAACCAAGCCTATTATGCTGCATTATGCTACTGTTTTAAATCGCTCACAATCCTTAAGACTTTTATATTCTCCTGCCATTAAATCTTTTTAAGTAATGGGGTATTTTTTTAACCTTTTAGTTACGATAATTCTTTCTCCTATAATAGTCAAAAAGTGGTCTACAGACGAGAATCATCCAATAATGTGTTTATTTTAAAAAGAGATCACTATGTCATCACAATCTCTGGGGATGGTTACCTGGAGTTTTTAACAAGCTTTTAACAAGCTCTCAGGTGGCTGTGATACACACTAAAATGTGGGGCCCCTGCCATAAAGGCATTCATGTACACATGCTATATGAATGAATACATGAATGAATGCAGCTAACAGACTCTTGGACAGTTTATATTAGTTATAAACTGTTTTCATTACATAAATAAATCACATAATCTATAAGTTAGCAATATATAAATGCATGAATTTTTACCTCTAAACTACTTTGAATCCATAAGTGATCCACCGTTTCTTAAAATTTACATAAGTTTATTTTTAATAGTGTTTCTAGCCTCTCACTTCAATCAATGCCTCTCCAGCTTTTCCACTCAAATAACAAATGAAAAAGGAAAATAAACTCAGATTCATAGAAACTGGGTGATATGCAAACAAATTCTTTTAAATCTTCTGTTTTAGTCCAAAAATTCATGTGAGGGGCTTCCCTGGTGGCGCAGTGGTTAAGAATCCTCCTGCCAATGCAGGGAACGTGGGTTCGAGCCCTGGTCCAGGAAGATCCCACATGCCACGGAGCAACTAAGCCCATGTGCCACAACTACTGAGCCTGCGTTCTAGAGCCCGTGAGCCACAACTACTGAACCCATGTGCCACAACTACTGAGCCTGCACTCTAGAGCCTGTGCTCCACAACAAGAGAAGCCACCACAATGAGAAGCCCGTGCACCGCAACAGAGTAGCCCCTGCTCTCCGCAACTAGAGAAAGCCCACGCACAGCAACGAAGACCCAATGCAGCCAAAAATAAAATAAATAAATTTTTTAAAAAAATTCATGTGAATGTAATAAACTAAATGACAATATCCATAGTAATTTCAAAATTCCCATGCTCCTATCTGCAATTTAAATGGAGGCTTCAAGAAGATACACCACATTTATCCTCTAACACAGGGTCAAGTACTCTAGTTAGGAAACACGAACCTGGATCATAAAAAGCAACAAGCTAAATGAGCTGAAGTGGTACAAATGCTTAAAGTTGGGTCCACAACACTTCCTTAATGCATATCTAACCAGGAATCATTATTTTCTTCCAATTGCAACTTTTTTTTTTTTAATATTTCTTTAGGTTACAACCAGCCAATTGATACTAGTGAATCTGGATAATTTGGTACCAAATGCAAAAACATAATTTATGGAAAAATAAAACAAGTCTGCCTTAGCGGAAAGAATCAGGAATAGGATAACACTTCCCACACAAGGAAACAATTCTCAGGCAATTGCTAAAAAATAAAAGTTTCTTAAGGTAAAAGGAAAAATTAGAATTTTCATTTTTCATATATTTCTACCACTAAACAAATCTGTAGACATTATCACATCTCACTCTATTCTGTGTAATACAGATTTTCTTCTCTAAGAGTTTTCACTTACAGAGTTTGATCTGAAAAAGTGTATCAGGTCCAGTGGACTAGATCTAACTTATAAGACTGCACGTGTGTAAACTGCTATAACAAAAGATCTGAAACAATCTAAGCACCTACCAAAAAAGAAATTGGTTAAACTAATCATGGTAGATCCATAAAATAGAATATTCAGCAACTGGAAAACAAAGAGGCAAATTTTATGAACCTCTATGAAAGATCTTTTAATTGAGGGTAAAAAGAAGCATGGTACAGAAGGATACAATATGCTGCCATTTTTGTGTGTGCATATATATCATACATGATTATGTACTGATTTTTATTCATGTGGAATTCCTCTAGGCAAACACAAAAGAAATGGATAACAATGACTGAATCCTGAGAAGGGGACAAAGAGTAGAGGGAAACTTTACTTTTCACTGTATACCTTTTTCTATCTCTTGTATTTTGCACTATACACATATACTACCTACCCAAAAATTAAGTATAAAAAAAGACGGTGCAGTCATATAACACTAAATAATGATGCTGCAGACACATGTTTACTGACATGGAAAAAAGCTTATAAACACTAAACCCAGGGACTTCCCTGGTGGTCCAGTGGCTAAGACTTAGTGCTCCCAATGCAGGGGGCCCCGTTCGATCCCTGGTCAGGGAACTAGATCCCACGTGACGCAACTAAGAGTTCGCATACTGCAACTACAAAGCCCGCACACCACAACGAAGATCCTGCACGCAGCAACGACGATCCCGAATGCTGCAACTAAAGACCTGGCGTAGTCAAATAAATAAATAAATATTAAAAAAAAAAAAAAAACTAAACCCAACTAACAACAAATCATTGTTAGACCTAAGACAATACCTAAATTAATAATCTAGGTTAAAATAAATAAAGCCAAATGGTTGAGAATTGCTATTTGACCAATAAAATATGTATCAGAGTACTGGAATACATATGGACCAATCTGACAAGACTTCCCTGTTACCAAAAAGGGATTTCCCCTTTTACTTCACTTCCCTAGGTTTGACATTCATCACCAAATTTCTGGTAGATAGAATCAGTGAATACAGAAACATTCTAGAAAAGAATGGTCCAGAAAAGACAACATTAAACACATTATTAATATTTTTTTTAGTTTATTTATTTTTATTGAAGTATAGTTGATTATTAATATCTTTCTTTATAATTCTTCTCCATTGAAAATGCAATGCTTTCAACAGTTGTTTTTTTTTTTAAATTTGTCTATCAAGGACTAGAGTTATTCTCCACTCTGATTTTCTCAGCAATCATGTACCAGAAAATCTAGAAAAGTCAAATTACTTTTTGAAGTAATTAACTATAATCTAATGCAATTTTTGTTTTTGTACTCTTGTGGCATGTTTGAGGCCTGTTTCCTTCTTTCACTAAGCATTGGTACTGCATATGCCAGCTCATCCATCTAAAGAATTGTGTTTCTGATTTTGCAACCATAAGATGCAAACAAAAAGAATCTCAGCAAGTTTTTACTTGATAACTAGCCAAGAAAACATGCCTAATGTGGACTGAGAGATGGGCATACCAGGTATCAGATATGCAGAAAAGAAAAAGATAGTCGGTCATAACAGCCATCAAGATAAAAGGCTTTCCAAGTTCTGAGATTGATGATTTAGGGAGAAAATTAAGTTTGGAAACCAAGGGATATGGTTCAACATGGAAGTTGAGGTATACATGTGCATCCACTCTGCCAAACCCTTTCCATATCCTTTGTACTGTTTTCATCAAACTGCTTAACACTGAAACAAATGTGTTAATGTAAAAGCTGCCCAGATTGAAGAATACCTGGGTTTAAACCCAAGTGGCACCTCTCCCATTCCCAGAAGATCATACCAGAAAAGTTTTGACAGGCTCAGCCATACTCAGGCACTAGCACCTTTAAGAGGCCTTAGACAATATCACTGGCACTTTCTTTTAAACCACAGCCACCACAAAAATTATATTAAAGAAATAAAAACTCCCTCCCAAACTCCTCTACACTTAGGCTATTTCAAAAGAAATATAGATAACTACACAACCAATCTTAATTCTATAAGCCAACATTTCCCAAACTGTGTTAGCAAAATTAGAATATAGAATTTTGTGCCTAAATAAATTGGAAAGGGGTGAGTGAAAGAATCAATGATGACTAAACTTGGGAGCTGCATAAATGATAGTGCCACTATCAGTGACAGAATTAAGACCAGGAATTAAGACCAAGTTTGTTCCAAGATGAAGACTTTGACTTAGACACACTGAAAGTTTTAGGAGACAATAAGGCAACCAGGTAAAGATATGCAATTGGTAAAGAATAAGAGTCTTAAATACAGAAAAAAAAAAGGATTAAGGACAGAAACAAAGAATTCAGAGTCATTTAATTAAGGTGGTGAAAGACAAGAATGGATAGGAACTGCCTAAATGTGTACAGATTGATGTTGACAACACAAATGTTAAAAATCTGAGGCTTAAGATACAGATATGAGTAAGAAGTTGAGTCAGTGAAGGAGGGGAAAGAGGTGCAGCACAAGAAATAGAGGGAAAATACAGTACAAGGAAAGCAAAGAGGTAAGATCTTCAGGAAGATTAGCAGAATCCAATGGTCTCTAATGAATGAGCATGATGAGAACAGAAAAAATGCCAATCAATGTAGTATTTGCTGATTATGAGAAATCAGTAACCTTGGAGCAATTAGTTTTCAGTGGCTGGGGGTAAAACTTGCATTTACAAGTAGTTACAGACAAGATGAGTTACAAGAAAATGGAGTCATCAAATGAAAACCAATCCAAGAAGAATTGAAAGCAACTATCATTGCCTTCTTTTTCATCACCTCTAGGCCTCCCAATCTGAGGTCTCCAACGCTTCAAATACATCAATTTACTCACTTTATGAAATATAACCTTAGGCATTAGCAATCATATTTTTATACCTCTTAATAAAGAAAGCCATCTAATAATGTCATGGGAAAATCAACATTCGGGTATGCTTTTGGAATTTTATCCAAATAGGTAGCAAAAAACCTGAATCTGAGAGTGTATTTTTTGGAAGATAAACACCCTCTAAGATTTTCTCTACACATTCAAATTTAAACATGTATTACAGGGACTTCCCTGGTGGTGCAGTGGTTAAGAATCAGCCTGCCGGGCTTCCCTGGTGGCGCAGTGGTTAAGAATCTGCCTGCCAATGCAGGGAACGCGGGTTCGAGCCCTGGTCCAGGAAGATCCCACATGCCACGGAGCAACTAAGCCCGTGCACCACAACAACTGAGCCTGGGCTCTAGAGCCCGCAAGCCACAACTACTGAAGCCCATGCGCCTAGAGCCCAAGTTCCACAACAAGAGAAGCCACCGTGATGAGAAGCCTGTGCACCGCAACGAAGAGTAGCCCCCCGCTCGCCACAACTAGAGAAAGCCCGTGTGCAAAAACGAAGACCCAATGCAGCCAAATATTTAAAAATTAATAAATAAATAAATGTATTTTAAAAATAAATAAATAAAAATAAACATGTATTATAGGTTAACAATCCTGTAGCTAGTTCTACAGAAACGTTAAGCCAACATTTCGTGTTAAAAAGGAGAGTGATAATTAAAAATATTAGCATTTGGTATTGGTAGTATAGCTTTCATCTAAGGACATAAAAGCAACCTTTAAACATCTATTAATAATGGGCTTTCTAACAATCCTGTTTGCTGCAGCAGAATACAAGCATGAACATGATTACAGTCTACCCTGAGGACACATAAAATATAACTTAAAACATTTTTGATTAATAGTCAATAATTACAATAAATGGGGATATAACAACCAAAGTTATTTTAAAGTACTTCAGAATAAAAGTAAATCTTCTCAATTTGAACTTCAGTAACTGTCATCCAGAAAGTTCAGAAAAGGACCAGACCAAATTTTTTATTCCAATAAAGAAAAAATTTGTTAAGTAAATACCATGAACAAGGTAATACATGCAACAAAAGCATGCTGTTTTCAGCTACTTTAGATATACTTGATGTTCAGTTCAAAAAGGAGGTAAGAAAAGAACTGTAAACAAGAGGGACAGGAAAAAACGAATTTATAGTGTACCTGCGATGTCACAGGCATAGTACCGGGTTCCTTAAAATGTTATTCTTGATTAACTGTCATAGTAATCATATGACATAGTTATTATCTCTAGCTTACAAATAAATTTAAAAAACAAAGTTTCCTTGGGACTTCCCTGGTGGTCCAGTGGTTAAGACTCCACACTTCCACCACAGGGGGCACGGGTTCGATCCCTGGTCGGGGAACGAAAAACCTGCACATCACATGGCGCAGCCAAAAAAAAAGAAAAAAAAAAAACTTTCCTCAAGTTCATACAGCTAATAAATGGCAATGTCAAGATCTCTGAGCCATATCGGTCTGTCTCTGAACTGTGGGGCTGTCCTACTTCACAGCACAATGCCAACACTGATATTCAAGTGATCCAGGTGACAATCCTAGCTTTCCTACAGATCCAGGACTCAATTTCCTTTCCTGTAAAATGAAGAGGGTAAACTCAATTATGTCTGTAATTCCAGGTTACTGTAACATACTAAGAGGTAGAATTGTTTAGGTTGATGCTTAAAAAAGATAATTATCAATCATTTTATATGCATTTTACTAGGTATGACTCCATGCCATCAGCTTTCATTCTACGCCTTCCTCAAATGTTATATCAGAAACTAAGAAAGATCAAGGTAGGAATGACTGAGCAGACATCAAGAACCTCTTTCCCAAAAGTGAGAAGAGAACAAAATTAACTAACATATAAGAGAATTTAATTACTCCTAAGAAATTACACCTTTCTTGATAAAAATCCTGAAACAGAGACCTTTTTTTTTTTTTTTGGGCTGCGCGGATTGTGGGATCTTAGTTCCCTGACAAGGGCCTGAACCCAGGCCACCACAGTGAAAGCGCTGAGTCCTAACCACTGGAACACCAGGGAATTCCCAACAAAGCCTTTTAAAGTAAAGCTTTGCGAAGTATGAACCTCAATGTACTTTCATCATTAAAAGAATCATCAACTTTACCAAATTCATTGATTAGTTCTAGTAGTTTTCTGGTGGCATCTTTAGAATTTTCTCTGTATAGCATCATGTCATCTGCAAACAGTGACAGTTTAACTTCTTCTTTTCCAATTTGTATTCCTTTTATTTCTTTTTCTTCTCTGATTGTCATGGCGAGGACTTCCTATATACTAACAATGGAAGATCAGAAAGAGAAATTAAGGAAACAATCCTATTTACCATTGCAATAAAAAGAATAAAATACCTAGGAATAAACCTACCTAAGTAGGCAAAATATCTGTACTCAGAAAACTATAAAACACTGATAAAAGAAATCAAGGATGACACAAACAGATGGAGAGATATACCATGTTCTTGGATTGGAAGAATCAATATTGTGAAAATGACTATACTTCCCAAAGCAATCTACAGATTCAATGCGATCCCTATCAAATTACCAATGGCATTTTTCACAGAATTAGAACAAAAAACTTTACAATTTATATGGAAATACAAAAGACCCCGAATAGCCAAAGCAATCTTGAGAAAGAAAAATGGAGCCGGAGGAATCAGGCTCCCCAACTTCAGACTACACTACAAAGCTACAGTAATCAAGACAGTATGGTACTGGCACAAAAACAAATATAAATCAATGGTACAGGACAGAAAGCCCAGATATAAACCCACGTAGCTATGATCACCTAATCTCTGACAAAGGAGGCAAGAATATACAATGGAGAAAAGACAGCCTCTTCAATAAGTGGTGCTGGGAAAACTGGACAGCTACATGTAAAAGAATGAAATTAAAACACTAACACCATACAAAAAAATAAGCTCAAAATGGATTAAAGACCTAAATGTAAGACAGGACACTATAAAGCTCTTAGAGAAAAGCACTCTTTAACATAAATCACAGCAAGATCTTTTTTGACCCACCTCCTAGAGTAATGAAAAGAAAAATACGCAAATGGGACCTAATTAAACTTAAAAGCTTTTGCACTGGAAAGGAAACCATAAAAAAGATGAGAAAACAACCCTCAGAATGGGAGAAAATATTTGCAAGCAAAGCAATGGACAAAGGATTAATTTCCAAAATATACAAATAGCTCATGCAGCTCAATATCAAAAAAACAAACAACCCAATCAAAAAACGGGCAGAAGACCTAAATAGACATTCCTCCAAAGAAGACATACAGATGGGCAACAAACGCATGAAAAGATGCTCAACATCACTAATTATTAGAGAAATACAAATCAAAACTACAATGAGGTATCATCTCACACCAGTCAGAATGGCCATCATCAAAAAATCTACAAACAATAAATGCTGGAGAGGGTATGGAGAAAAGGGAACCCTCTTGCACTGTTGATGGGAATGTAAATTGATACAGCCACCGTAGACAACAGTATGGAGGTTCCCTAAAAAACTAAAGATAGAACTATCATATGACCCAGCAATCCCACTACTGGGCATATACCCTGAGAAAACAATAATTCAAAAAGTCACATGTGGAAGATGGCGGAAGAGTAAGACGCGGAGATCACCTTCCTCCCCAAAGATACATCAGAAATATATCTACACATGGAACTGCTCCTATAGAACACCCACTGAATGCTGGCAGAAGACGTCAGACCTCCCAAAAGGCAAGAAACTCCCCAGGTACCTGGGTAGGGCAAAAGAAAAAAGAAATAACAGAGACAAAAAAATAGGGATGGGAACTGCACCAGTGGGAGGGAGCCGTGAAGGAGGAAAGGTTTCCACACACTAGGAAGCCCCTTCACGGGCAGAGACTGCGGGTGGCAGGGGGGGAAGCTTCGGAGCCACGGAGGAGAGCGCATCAACAGGGGTGCGGAGGGCAAAGCCGAGAGATTCCCGCACACAGGATCGGTGCCGACCAGCACTCACCAGCCCGAGAGGCTTGTCTGCTCAACCACTGGGGCGGGCGGGGGCTAAGAGCTGAGGCTCGGGCTTCAGTTGGATCCCAGGGAGAGGACTGGGGATGGCGGCGTGAACACAGACTGAAGGGGTTAGCGCACCACAGCTAGCCGGGAGGGAGTCCAGGAAAAGGTCTGGAGCTGCCAAAGAGGTAAGAGACTTTTTCTTGCCTCTTTGTTTCCTGGTGCGCGAGGAGAGGGGATTCAGAGCACCGCTTAAACGAGCTCCAGAGACGGGCGCGAGCCGCGGCTATCAGCGCGGACCCCAGAGACGGGCATGAAACGCTAAGGCTGCTGCGGCCACCACCAAGAAGCCTGTGTGCAAGCACAGGTCACTATCCACACCGCCCCTCCTGGGAGACTGTGCAGCCCACCACCGCCAGGGTCCCGTTATCCAGGGACAACTTCCCCAGGAGAACGCACGGCGTGCCTCAGGCTGGTGCAACATCACGCTGGCCTCTGCCGCCACAGGCTCGCCCCGCATCCTCTGTACCCCTCCCTCTCCCCGGCCTGAGTGAGCCAGAGCCTCCGAAGCAGCTGCTCCTAAACCCCGTCCTGTGTGAGCGAACAACAGATGCCCTCAGGTGACCTACACGCAGAGGCGGGGCCAAATCCAAAGCTGAACCCCGGGAGCTGTGCAAACAAAGAAGAGAAAGGGAAATTTTTCCCAGCAGCCTCAGGAGCAGCGGATTAAATCTCCACAATCAACTTGATGTACCTGCAGCTGTGGAATACCTGAATAGACAATGAATCATCCCAAATTGAGGGGGTGGACTTTGGGAGCAAGATATATTATTTTTCCACTTTTCCTCTTTTTGTGAGTGTGTATGTGTATGCTTCTGTGTGAGATTTTGTCTGTATAGCTTTGCTTTCACCATTTGTCCTAGGGTTCTGTCGGTTTTTTGTTTTTTTTTTTTTTACTTAAAAAAAAAGAATCTGCCTGCTAATGCAGGGGACACGGGTTCGAGCCCTGGTCTGGGAAGATCCCACATGCCGCGGAGCAACTAGGCCCGTGAGCCACAACTACTGAGCCTGCGCGTCTGGAGCCTGTGCTCCGCAACAAGAGAGGCCACGATAGTGAGAAGCCCACGCACCGCGATGAAGAGTGGCCCCTGCTTGCCGCATCTAGAGAAAGCCCTCGCACAGAAACGAAGACCCAACACAGCCAAATAATAATAATAATAATAAATTTTTTTAAAAAAAACATTTTTTTCCTTAATAATTTTTATTTTTTATTTTAATAACTTTATTTTATCTTACTTTATTTTATTCTATTTTATCCTCTTTCTTTCTTTCTATTTTTTCTCCCTTTTATTCTGAGCCATGTGGATGAAAGGCTCTTGGTGCTCCAGCCAGGCATCAGGGCTGTGTGAGGTGGGAGAGCCAACTTCAGGACACTGGTCCACAAGAGACCTCCCAGCTCCATGTAATACCAAATGGTGAAAATCTCCCAGAGATCTCCATCTCAACACCAAGACCCAGCTTCACTCAATGACCAGCAAGCTACAGTGCTGGACACCCTATGCCAAACAACTAGCAAGACAGGAACACAGCCCCATCCATTAGCAGAGAGGCTGCTTAAAATCATAATAAGGCCACAGACATCCCCAAAACACACCACCAGACGTGGACCTGCCCACCAGAAAGACAAGATCCAGCCTCATCCACCAGAACACAGGCACTAGTCCCCTCCACCAGGAAGCCTACACAACCCACTGAACCAGCCTTAGCCACTGGGGACAGATTCCAAAAACAACAGGAACTAAGAACCTGCAGCCTGCAAAAAGGAGACCCCAAACACAGTAAGTTAAGCAAAATGAGAAGACAGAAAAACACACAGCAGATGAAGGAGCAAGGTAAAAACACACCAAACCTAACAAATGAAGAGGAAATAGGCAGTCTACCTGAAAAAGAATTCAGAATAATGATAGTAAAGATCCAAAATCTTGGAAATAGAATAGACAAAATGCCAAAACATTTAACAAGGATGTAGAAGAACTAAAGAGGAACCAAGCAACGATGAACAACACAATAAATGAAATTAAAAATACTCTAGACGGGATCAATAGCAGAATAACTGAGGCAGAAGAATGGATAAGTAACCTGGAAGATAAAATAGTGGAAATAACTACTGCAGAGCAGAATAAAGAAAAAAGAATGGAAAGAACTGAGGACAGTCCCAGAGACCTATGGGACAACATTAAACGCACCAACATTCGAATTATAGGAGTCCCACAAGAAGAAGAGAAAAAGAAAGGGACTGAGAAAATATTTGAAGACATTATAGTTGAAAACTTCCCTAATATGGGAAAGGAAATAGTTAATCAAGTCCTGGAAGCACAGAGAGTCCCATACAGGATAAATCCAAGGAGAAACACGCCAAGACACATATTAATCAAACCATCAAAAATTAAATATAAAGAAAACATATTAAAAGCAGCAAGGGAAAAACAACAAATAACACACAAGGGAATCCCCATAAGGTTAACAGCTGATCTTTCAGCAGAAACTCTGCAAGCCAGAAGGGAGTGGCAGGACATATTTAAAGTGATGAAGGAGAAAAACCTACAACCAAGATTACTGTAACCAGCAAGGATCTCATTCAGATTTGATGGAGAAATTAAAACCTTTACAGACAAGCAAAAGCTGAGAGAGTTCAGCACTACCAAACCAGCTTTACAACAAATGCTAAAGGAACTTCTCTAGGCAAGAAACACAAGAGAAGGAAAACACCTACAATAACAAACCCAAAACATTTAAGAAAATGGGAATAGGAACATACATATCGATAATTACCTTGAATGTAAATGGATTAAATGCTCCCACCAAAAGACACAGGCTGGCTGAATGGATACAAAAACAAGACCCATATATATGCTGTCTACAAGAGACCCACTTCAGACCTAGAGACACATACAGACTGAAAGTGAGGGGATGGAAAAAGATATTCCATGCAAAGGGAAATCAAAAGAAAGCTGGAGTAGCAATTCTCATATCAGACAAGATAGACTTTAAAATAAAGACTATTACAAGAGACAAAGACATAATGATCAAGGGATCAATCCAGGAAGAAGATATAACGATTGTAAATATTTATGCACCCAACCTAGGAGCACCTCAATACATAAGGCAAATGCTAACAGCCATAAAAGGGGAAATCAACAGCAACACAATCATAGTAGGGGACTTTAACACCCCACTTTCACCAACGGACAGATCACCTAAAATAAAAATAAATAAGGAAACACAAGCTTTAAATGATACATTAAACAAGATGGACTTAATTGATATTTATAGGACATTCCACCCCAAAACAACAGAATACACATTTTTCTCAAGTGCTCATGGAACATCCTCCAGGATAGATCATATTTTGGGTCACAAATCAAGCCTTGGTAAATTTAAGAAAATTGAAATCGTATCAAGTAGCTTTTCCGACCACAATGCTATGAGACTAGATATCAATTACAGGAAAAGATCTGTAAAAAATACAAACACATGGAGGCTAAACAATACACTACTTAATAACAAAGTGATCACTGAAGAAATCAAAGGGGAAATCAAAAACTACCTAGAAACAAATGACAACGGAGACACAACGACCCAAAACCTATGGGATGCAGCAAAAGCAGTTCTAAGAGGGAAGTGTATAGCAATACAAGCCTACCTCAAGAAACAGGAAACATCTCGAATAAACAACCTAACCTTGCACCTAAAGCAATTAGAGAAAGAAGAACAAAAAAACCCCAAAGTTAGCAGAAGGAAAGAAATAATAAAGCTCAGATCAGAAATAAATGAAAAAGAAATGAAGGAAACAATAGCAAAGATCAATAAAACTAAAAGCTGGTTCTTTGAGAAGATAAACAAAATTGATAAACCATTAGCCAGACTCATCAAGAGAAAAAGGGAGAAGACTGAAATCAATAGAATTAGAAATGAAAAAGGAGAAGTAACAACTGACACTGCAGAAATACAAACGATCATGAGAGATTACTACAAGCAACTCTATGCCAATAAAATGGACAACCTGGAAGAAATGGACAAATTCTTTGAAATGCACAACCAGCCGAGACTGAACCAGGAAGAAATAGAAAATATGAACAGACCAATCACAAGCACTGAAATTGAAACTGTGATTAAAAATCTTCCAACAAACAAAAGCCCAGGACCAGATGGCTTCACAGGCGAATTCTATCAAACATTTAGAGAAGAGCTAACACCTATCCTTCTCAAACTCTTCCAAAATATTCCAGAGGGAGGAACACTCCCAAACTCATTCTACGAGGCCACCATCACCCTGATACCAAAACCAGACAAAGATGTCACAAAGAAAGAAAACTACAGGCCAATATCACTGATGAACATAGATGCAAACATCCTCAACAAAATACTAGCAAACAGAATCCAACAGCACATTAAAAGGATCATACACCATGATCAAGTGGGGTTTATTCCAGGAAGGCAAGGATTCTTCAATATATGCAAATCAATCAACGTGATACACCATATTAACAAACTGAAGGAGAAAAACCATATGATCATCTCAATAGATGCAGAGAAAGCTTTTGACAAAATTCAACACCCATTTATGATAAAAGCCCTGAAGAACGTAGGCATAGAGGGAACGATCCTCAAAATAATAAAGGCCATATATGACAAACCCACAGCCAACATTGTCCTCAATGGTGAAAAACTGAAACCATTTCCAGTAAGATCAGGAACAAGACAAGGTTGCCCACTCTCACCACTATTATTCAACATAGTTTTGGAAGTTTTAGCCACAGCAATCAGAGAAGAAAAAGAAATACAAGGAATACAAATCGGAAAAGAAGAAGTAAAGCTGTCAGTGTTTGCAGATGACATGATACTATACACAGAGAATCCTAAAGATGCTACCAGAAAACTACTAGAGCTCATCAATGAATTTGGTAAAGTAGCAGGATACAAAATTAATGCACAGAAATCTCTTGCATTCCTATACACTAATGATGAAAAATCTGAAAGAGAAATTAAGAAAACACTCCCATTTACCACTGCAACAAAAAGAATAAAATATCTAGGAATAAACCTACCTAAGGAGACAAAAGACCTGTACGCAGAAAATTATAAGACACTGATGAAAGAAATTAAAGATGATACAAAAAGATGGAGAGATATACCATGTTCTTGGATTGGAAGAATCAACATTGTGAAAATGACTCTACTACCCAAAGCAATCTACAGATTCAGTGCAATCCCTATCAAACTACCACTGGCATTTTTCACAGAACTAGAACAAAAAATTTCACAATTTGCATGGAAACACAAAAGACCCTGAATAGCCAAAGCAATCTTGAGAACGATAAATGGAGCTGGAGGAATCAGGCTCCCGGACTTCAGACTATAATACAAAGCTACAGTAATCAAGACAGGATGGTACTGGCACGAAAAAAATATATAGATCAATGGAACAGGATAGAAAACCCAGAGATAAGCCCACGCACACATGGTCACCTTATTTTTGATAAAGGAGGCAAGAATATACAATGGAGAAAAGACAGCCTCTTCAATAAGTGGTGCTGGGAACACTGGACAGCTACATGTAAAAGAATGAAATTGGAACACTCCCTAACACCATACACAAAAATAAACTCAAAATGGATTAAAGACCTCAATGTAAGGCCAGACACTATAAAACCCTTACAGGAAAATATAGGCAGAACACTCTATGACATAAATCACAGCAAGATCCTTTTTGACCCACCTCCTAGAGAAATGGAAATAAAAACAGAAATAAACAAATGGGACCTAAACTGAAACTTAAAAGCTTTTGCACAGCAAAGGAAACCATAAACAAGACGAAAAGACAACCCTCAGAATGGGAGAAACTATTTGCAAATGAAGCAACTGACAAAGGATTAATCTCCAAAATTTACAAGCAGCTCATGAAGCTCAGTAACAAAAAAACAAACAACCCAATCCAAAAACGGGCAGAAGACCTAAATAGACATTTCTCCAAAGAAGATACACAGATTGCCAACAAACACATGAAAGAATGCTCAACATCATTAATCATTAGAGAAATGCAAATCAAAACTACAATGAGATATCATCTCACACCAGTCAGAATGGCCATCATCAAAAAATCTAGAAACAATAAATGCTGGAGAGGGTGTGGAGAAAAGGGAACACTTTTGCACTGTTGGTGGGAAAGTAAATTGATAGAGCCACTATGGAGAACAGTATGGAGGTTCCTTAAAAACCTAAAAATAGAACTACCATACAACCCAGCAATCCCACTACTGGGCATATACCCTGAGAAAACCATAATTCAAAAAGAGTCATGTACCAAAATGTTCATTGCAGCTCTACTTACAATAGCCAGGACATGGAAGCAACCTAAGTGTCCATCATCGGATGAATGGATAAAAAAGATGTGGCACATATATACAATGGAATATTACTCAGCCATAAAAAGAAACGAAATTGAGTTATTTGTAGTGAGGTGGATGGAGTTAGAGTCTGTCATACAGAGTGAAGTAAGTCAGAAAGAGAAAAACAAATACAGTATGCTAACACATATATATGGAATCTAAGGAAAAAAAAAAAAAAGGTCATGAAGAACCTAGTGGCAAGACAGGAATAAAGACACAAACCTACTAGAGAATGGACTTGAGGATATGCGGAGGGGGAAGGGTAAGATGTGACAAAGTGAGAGAGTGGCATGGACATATATACACTACCAAACATAAAATAGATAGCCAGTGGGAAGCAACCGCATAGCACAGGGAGATCAGCTCTGTGCTTTGTGACCACCTAGAGGGGTGGGATAGGGAGGGTGGGAGGCAGGCAGATGCAAGAGGGAAGAGATATGGGAACATATGTATATGTATAACTGATTCACTTTGTTATAAAGCAGAAACTAACAAGAAAAAAAAAAGGTACGAAACTCTATATTAAGGGTCATGCAAAAATACACAAACAAAAGGAAGAGATAAACTCTTTTTCTGAAAGATAAAAAAAAAAAAAAGTCACATGTGCCCCAATGTTCACTGCAGCACTATTTACAATAGCCAGGACACGGAAACAATCTAAATGTCCATCAACAGGTAAATGGATAAAGAATATGTGGTACATATATATCACAGAATATTACTCAGTCATAAAAAGGAACAAAATTGGGTCATTTGTAGTGATGTGGATGGACCCAGAGTCTGTCATACAGAGCGAAGTAAGTCAGAAAGAGAAAAACAAATATATGTGTAATCTAGAAAAATGGTACAGATGAACCTATCTGCAGGGCAGGAATAGAGACATAGACGTAGAGAATGGATGTGTGGGCACAGCGGGGGAAGGGGAGGGTGGGATGAATGGGGAGATTAGGTTTGACATAAATATACTACCATGTGTAAAATAGATAGCTAGTGGGAACCTGCTGTATAGCACAGGGAGCTCAGCTCTGTGCTCTGTGATGACCTAGAAGGGTGGGATGTGGTGGGGAGGGAGGTTCAAGAGGGAGGAGATTATGCATACATAGAGCTGATTCACTTCATTGTACAGCAGAAACTAACACAACATTGCAAAGCAATTATACTCCAATAAAAGAAAAAAAGAACCATCAGATGGCACTTATTAACTGCCAACATTATTTAGAAGATTTTGCTACTTTGATTTTGTTTAAGAGAGTAAAGATCTGGGCTCCTTAGGAAAATGGTGGATTCCACATCTGGGGAAGGAAATGTAAAATTAAGCTTGGAACATGGTATACCAGTTGCAGTGGTTAATTTAATATGTCAACTTGACTGAATCATGGGGTGCCAGAAGTTTGGTCAAACATTATTCTGGGTGCACCTGAGGGTTTTTCTGGATGAGATTAACATTTGAATCTGTAAAGAAGTAAAGCAGGACTTCCCTGGTGGCACAGTGGTTAAGAATCCGCCTGCCAATGCAGGGGACACAGGTTCGAGCCCTGGTCCAGGAAGATCCCACACGTCGCAGAGCAACTAAGGCCCCGTACCACAACTACTGAGCCTGTGCTCTGGAGCCCGCAAGCCTCAACTACTGAGCCCGCACGCCTAGAGCCCGTGCTCCGCAACAAGAGAAGCCACCGCGATGAGAAGCCCACGCACTGCAACGAAGAGTAGACCCCGCTCGCCCCAACTAGAGAAAGCCCGCATGCAGCAACGAAGACCGAACACAGCCAAAAATAAATAAATAAATTCATTAAAAAAAAAAAAGAAACAAGTAAAGCAGATTGCCTTCCCCAATCAGTTGAAGGCCTGAATAGAACAAAAAGGCTGACCCTCCCACAAGTAAGAGGGAATTCTGCATAAAGCCTTCAAGCTGGTTTTTCCCCTCCCTTCAGACTCAAACTAAAACAACTGCTCCCCCTGGGTCTCAAGCTTACTGGATTCTTGACTGGAACTACACCATCATCCTTCCTGGGCCTCCAGCTTGCCAACTGCAGATCTTGGGACTTGTCAGCCTCCAAAACTGCATGAACAAATTCATTATAATAAGTCTCTTTATATACATTTATATATATATATAAATATACATAGATACATCTATAGATATATATATCCTACGTCCTATTGGTTGCGTTTCTCTGGAGAATACAGACTAATACACCAGAAAGCAAGAAAGCCGTCAAAGACTATTAGGGCCATGTCAAAAGGACATAAGAGCCAGCTTAATGAGGCTCCCACTGGCTAAAGGTGAGACAATTTGAGTATCTTTTATTTTTTTATTTATTCTTTTTTTTTTTTTTTGGCTGTGTTGGGTCTTCCTTGCGGTGCGCGGGCTTTTCATTGTGGTGGTTTCTCTTGTTGCGGAGCACGGGCTCTAGGTGCGCCGGCTTCAGCAGTTGTGGCATGCTGGAATCAGTAGTTGTGGCTCAAGGGCTCAGTTGCTCCGCAGCATGTGGAATCTTCCCAGACCAGGGATTGAACCTGTGTCTCCTGCATTGGCAGGCAAATTCCCAACCACTGAGCCATCAGGGAAGTCGCGAGAATCTTTTAAATCTATGAGTTTACAATGACACTTGAAGAAAGAAATTTGCTGGTTACCTTTGGATACTGCTAGGGATCCAACTCATTATTTTGATAACTGGTAAATAAAGAAAAAGAATCAAGCATTACTCATCTCACTTTTTCTATATGAATTTTTCCTTTGGGTAGCCAAAAAAATTGAGGATAGAAAATATCCCTTTAAAGAAGTATTACAGATAATAAATGAAGGTAGAATGATAAAAATATCACCACTTTATAAGCCCTAACGAATTAATAGATCTAAACAATGATCATGAATGACTACCAACATCACCAAAATAGACAACCGGGCATGCCTTACTTCCTGACAAAAAAAAAAGGCTAAACCTGATGAAGTCTCTAGATCTGTGCTATTCAATACAGGAGTCACTAGCCACATGTGGCTATCGCGCACTTGCAAGGTAGCTAATCCTAATTGAGATGTGATGTAAGTGTAAAATACAAACCAGATTTCTAAGATTTAATACCAAAATAATGTGAAATATCTCAATAATTAAATAGGCTATGTGTTGAAATGATAACATTTTGGATATAATGGATTAAAAAAATATGTAAAAACCAATTTCACCTGTTTCTTTATTTTACTTTTTTTTTAAAGTGTATACCATAAAAATTTCAAATAACCAATATGTGGCTAAAATTTATGGCTTTCATTGTATTTATATTGGACAGTGCTGCTCTAGATCTAGTTACCAAAATTTATGTAATACTGGGAGAGAAATATATGTTGAACACCACCACAGAGATGCAATTACCAAAATCCAGTCTATGGGAATCACTAAAAATCACAATATCCAGTTTCTTCAACAACACAGTAACAAAATTGCAAGCGGGGGGGAAAAGAAAGAATGAGTAAGATAGAGGAGGAATGTGTAGATTTAAAAAGACAATGTCAGGAACATGACAAGGATGCCCCTCTCTCATCACTGTTTTTCAACATTGTACAAGAAATTTTACCCAATACATTAAGACAAGAAAAGGAAATAAAAGTATACAGATTGGGAAGAAAGAACAAAAATTGTTCTTCTAAGCAAATGACATGATCACCTATGGAGAAAATCCAAGAGTCAACCAAAAAACTCCTGAAATTAAAAAGCAGGGGACTTCCCTGGTGGCGCAGTAGTGAAGAATCCACCTGCCAACACAGGGGACGTGGGTTCGAGCCCTGGTCCGGGAATATCCCACATGCCGCAGGGCAACTAAGCCCGTGCGCCACAACTACTGAGCCTGCACTCTAGAGCCCACGAGCCACAACTACTGAGCCCACACGCCACAACTACTGAAGCCCATGCACCTAGAGCCCGTGCTCCACAACAAGAGAAGCCACTGTGATGAGAAGCCTGTGCACCACAACGAAGAGTAGACCCCGCTCACCAAAACTAGAGAAAGTCCGTGTGAAGCAACAAAGACCCAACACAGCCAATAAATTAATTAATTAATTTAAAAAAATAATAAAATAAATAAAAATAAAAAACGATTATAGCAAGGTTGCAGGACAGGCTAAAATTAAAAAGTCAATTGCTTTTCTACATACCAGCAATGAACAAGTGGAATTTGAAATTAAAACACAATACTATTTACAGTACCACACCCAAAAAGGAAATACTTAAGTATAAATCTAACAAAATATGTATAAGATCTATATGAGAAAAACTACAAAACTGATAAGAAGCCTCAATATTGTCAAGATGTCAGTTTTTCCCAACTTGACCTATAGATTCAATGCAATCCCAATCAAAATTCCAGCAAGTTATTTTGTGGATATCAACAAACTGATTCTGAAGATTATATGAAAAGGCAAAAGACACAGAAGAGCCAGTACAATACTGAAGGAAAAGAACAAAGTTGGAGGACTAAGAACTGACACTACCCAACTTCAAGACTTAATATAAAGCTGCAATAATCAAGTGTGGTATTGGTGAAAGAACAGACAAATCAAGTAATGGAATAGAATGGAGAACCCAGGAAATAATCCACATAAATACAGTCACCTGATCTTCAACAAAAGAACAGAGGCAATACAGTGGAGAAAAGATAATCTTTTCAACAAATGGTGGTGGAACAAGTGGACATCCAGGGGTTATATCGTAAAGCTCTGTGCCTTCTGCTCAATTTTGCTATGAAGATAAAACTGTTCAAAACAAAATCTATTTTTAAAATAACAATAAAATAATAATTTTTAATAAGAGAAATATCAACCAATTGCAATGTATATAGCCCTTACTTAAATCCCACCTTAAAAACAGTTTTAAAAGAAATTATGACAATCAGGAAAATGTGAGCATTAACTGGAAATGAGGGAATTAATGGTTTTTTAACAGTGATAATATTACTATGGTGATGTTTTAAATTTTTTAAAAATAGTTTCTCTCTTTTAGAAGTATATACTGAAATGTCTGCACATGAAGTGTTATGCTGGGACGTGTGTTAAAGTAATGTGGGGGGAATACGATGTGGGGGGCAACCATAAATGGTATAGACAAAACACACGGGTAATGGGCTAATAATTTTGTAGTTCCATGTTAGGTAAATTGAAATTCATTGTACTGTTCTCTCCACTTCATTAAAGTCACAGATTTTTAGAGTTGGAAAGAACTTTAGAAATCAGAACACCATAAACATGAGGGAAAGAAATGGAGACAAAGCCAGAAATACCTGAGTGTGTGACTTGAACAAAAAACTTTCTGACTTTGTTTCAGCTTTTTTTTTTTTTTTTTTTAATCAGCCACGCTGCACACATGTGAGATCTTAGTTCCCCAACCAGGGATGGAACCCGTGCCCCCTGCAGTGGAAGCACGGAGTCCTAACCACTGTACCGCCAGGGAATTCCCTTGTTTCCTCTTCCATAAAGATGAGGATAAAACACTTGCCTTACATGGGGTGGTTTAACATTAATTGGAATAACACATATAAAAACATATGTTTCCTTAAAACCAACTCTTTTAACCCTTTCCTAAAGTACTAAACAAACACTAGCTCAACTGGCCCAATCTTATTTAAAAAGTGAGAAAATAAAGAAAATCTCCAAACTCCACATGCAGTTAGCGCTCCTCTTTCCTAATACCATCCCTTCATTGCCAGTTTATACCCTACATTCCCAGTTTATACAGAGTATCTATGCTCTGTGTACCCTCTTGCTTAAATGCAGACTTATTTTAATACAAACTTGCTGGTCACCAGACAGTGATAGTTACTGCTACTGGTTATTTGGTGATTATCTTTAGAGTTCAAAACAAACACCCTTCTTTTGAATAATGGATGATATTTACAACCTTCTTCTCGCATAACTGTTTGCCATTAAAACTAACACAATATTGTAAATCAACTACACTTCAACTTTTAAAAATTCCAACAACAACAGCAGCAGCAGCAGCAACAACTAGGCCTAATATTCATATCCCAAAGAAAGCTAAACCACTTGTTGCTAGCTCTACATGCATTTCAAGAATCTCACTTATATTGTTTTAGCTAAAATTTATTAAAGATTTAAGTTAAAAATCTTTGAAAAGAATATTACATTTATGCAAAAGAACCTAACTTAGTAAATGCGGCCACATGTAAATGCTATAAAACCAATATTCTGTCAGCAGTTATTTCTGGGTGTCAAATTATGGTTACTTATTTTGGTCATCTCTATACATTCTAACTTTTTCTTTTTTAAAGGTTTGGTTTTTTTTTTAAACTTTATTTTCTTTTAAGTAAGTAAGTTATTTATTTTTGGCTGCGTTGGGTCTTCATTGCTGCGCGTGGGCTTTCTCTAGTTGCAGCCAGCGGGGGCTACTCTTCGTTGCAATTTGCGGGCTTCTCACTGCGGTGGCTTCTGTTGTTGCGGAGCACTGGCTCTAGGTGCGTGGGCTTCAGTAGTTGTGGCATGCGGGCTCAGTAGTTGTGGCACGTGGGCTCTGTAACTGTGGCTTGCGGGCTCTAGAGCACAGGCTCAGTAGTTGGGGCACATGGGCTTAGTTGCTCCACAGCATGTGGGATCTTCCCAGAGCAGGGATCAAACCCGTGTCCCCTGCATTGGCAGGCGGATTCCTAACCACTACGTCACCAAGGAAGTCCCTTTTTCTTCAGTAACTAAGTATTTTTATAATGGAAAAAAAGCTTTGTATAAATATAGGATAATGCAGGACTTCATTCAATAAAGGAAGAAGAAAAATAATGAATACTAAATTGTTTTGTAGTTATCAGCACAATTTCACTAAATGAAACTGCTATGTAAAAAATATTAATATGGGTTTCCCTGGTGGCGCAGTGGTTAAGAATCTGCCTGCCAATGCAGGGGACATGGGTTCGAGCCCTGGTCCGGGAAGATGCCACATGCTGCAGAGCAACTAAGCCATGAGCCACAACTACTGAGTCTGCACTCTAGAGCTCGCGAGCCACAACTACTGAGCCCGCGTGCCACAGCTACTGAAGCCCTCATGCCTAGAGCCCATGCTCTGCAACAAGAGAAGCCACCACAATGAGCAGCCCATGCACCGCAACAAAGAGTAGCCCCCGCTCACTGCAACTAGAGAAAGCCCACGTGCAGCACTGAAGACCCAATGCAGCCAAAGTCAAAAAGAAATAAAATAAATATTTTTTTTAAATGTTAATATAACAGGTCCCGATCATTTGGCAATCAATAGTATCTCTTTCTAATAAAAATATAATTCCTTAATAAAACTTAATGGGTTTTTAATGTGTTAGTGTTTAGCAGAGGGTTTTAAATTTTTGACTTGCTGTTTATGTATGTTCTGAAAACAGTTATTATGAAATTACTGTTCTGACCTCTGTTCTCAAGTCTTATCTTGGAGAGCCACCTGAGGCCTCAGAACAATGAGGGACTGACCAGGATGATAAGGTAATAGGAATCAAACTCACAAGTGCCAGTCAACAGTCAAGACTCCTGCCTCTGTGTCTCAATCTCTGGTCCAAGAGCCACATTCAAGAGAACTGCTGATGTACTTAATAAAAATTCAGACCCCCCCCCCAACAAAGCCTAACTCAAAAAGACTGAATCAGAGTATACAGGAAAGTATCAAGCCTAAATCTGGCAAATAAAAGCACTTCATTGAAGATTATTCTATTTCTTCCTATAATCCTTAAATATCTTCCCCACCAGCCAACCCATGAAACCAGCTCACCTCATTTAAACAGTTCCAGGTATCTCATCTTGTGAAGTACCTGATTCTCCCTCACTTGGCAATAGGATGCATCTGCAGCCCTGAGCTCTGCCTGGCTTCAGTTAACACCAAGGGGCCCAGGGCTGCCTACACCCAAGCAGGGCTGACTGCATACAGCTTCTACCCTGGGATCACCAACTCTACTCAGGAACTCTCATGCTGATGTCCTGACCTGGAAGTCTCTGAATCTTGCACTGCCTGCTACCCTATCGGTATCAGCAGATTTCCATCTTCTGGTAGCAAACCTTCCAGTTATTTGGTTCTGCTCTGTTAGGGACCAATTGCAGCATGATAAATCCTCCAAGTGCCTCAGATTAATTACAAAGGAGGCCTCCTCCTCTTTCACTTTTTATCTTCTTGATTACAAAACTACCCTCAACTTCATATTCTTACATTCCAAACTCCATGCTTCCCCCCAAATTACTGACATATAAACTGTTTTGTTTCATAATTTAATCTCTATTTGTTTTTTGTTTTCATCCTAATTTTATTTTCAGTGTCCATAATAGATAGAATTTTAGATAGTAAATACATTTTCTCTCTAAACAGGACATTTCCATTCCAAGTTTTTAACCCTTTCTCATAATCTAGAATATACTAGAGTCCTGGTTCAGTTTAGTACAGTATATTCATAATAACAAAATTTTAAATTTTAAACTAAAAAAAATGGAAAAATATGGGTTCATAAACTACTAAAAAATGTAAAATACTGAACAATTTGATTTGCTCTTACATACACGACATACTTTTATTAATATTTACTAATAATGTTTACATAAATGTTATAAACAATTCAATACCATCTATCTTTTATGTAAGGAAAAGCTAGTTATTACATCCAGTTAGCCATTTAAAACTGTATTAATTACACAGGAAACTTTCTGGCAGGATTCCTAATACCCAATATTTCAACAGAAAGTTTTGTACATGTTAGACTTATGGTTAAGGGAATACAGCAGGCTACAAAGCCATATATATATATATGAAATATATATAAAATTTATATATATAGAAAAACTTAAATGATCCCATTTTTATACACAGGCATAGAAAAAAGCTAAGAAAGGTTCTTTTAGGATGACAGGTTATTTACTTCTGCTTCATATTTATATTTTCTAAATTTTCTTTAATATACCTGAATTACCTTTGTAATAAAAATAACATAAGTTTGTTTTTCTTTTTCATAATTTTCAACAGAAGGAACAGTTCTCTTCCTGGGCCCTCACAACATTTTTACATTCAGTATATTAGTCCTATTACTGTACTTGAAAATGTAGTTTGTTTTAAAGAGTTAACATTAGTTTAGCTGATCCCAGCCTCTTTCATATTTTAGACCACTGCTCAAGCAGTTTTATAGTTAAGTTTGTTTTTACTGATTCATCCATTTAACCAAACATTTATTAAATACCCACTCAATGCCAGACACTGTTATATAGCCTGGTTTCCTAATGAGTCTTAGGGAATCTGTCTGTTAACATCTTTCTTGACCAAATAGTATAATCCTCAGTCACACTCAGAATGTGCTATCATGCTCATCAGGATCAAGTAAAAAAAATACTGTAGACGCACAACCAAATGCTTCTTAATTACATGCACCCCAGTGTTCACTGTAGCACTATTCACAATAACCAAAACATGGAAACAACGTAAATGTCCATCAACAGATAAATGGATAAAGAATATGTGGTACATATATACAATGGAATACTACTCAGCCATAAAAAAGAATGAAATAATGCCATTTGCAGCAACATGGATGGACCTGAAGATTAGCATACCAAGTGAAGTAAATCAGAGAAAGACAAACAGCGCATATATCACTTATATGTGGAATCTAAAATATGACACAAACTTATCTATGAAACAGAAACAGACTCACAGACATAGAGAACAGACGGGGTGGGAAAAGGATGGATTGGGAGTTTGGCATTAGCAGATGCAAACTATTATATATAGAACGGATAAATAACAAGGTCCTACTGTGTAGCACAGGGAACTATATTCAACATCCTGTGATAAACCACAATGGAAAAGAATATGAAAAAGAATATATATATATGCATAACTGAATCACTCTGCTGTACATTAGAAATTAACACAACATTGTAAATCAACTATACTTCAATTTAAAAAATTACTGCTAAGTATTCATTTTGATTCTATCATGAATGAAATTGTTTTCTTAATTTCCTTTTTGGATTGTTCATTGTTAATGAATAGAAATACAACTGCTTGTTGTTTCTTTTTTTTAATTTTTATTTTATATTGCAGTATAGTTCATTAACAATGTTGTGTTAGTTGCAGGTTGCTTTTTGTTTCTTGCTCTTGTATCCTTTATTAGCCCTGATGGTTTTAATGTGGATTCTTTATCATGAATTTATCAAAATTAAAAACTTGTCGGGGGGACTTCCCTGGTGGTCCAGTGGCTAAGACTCCACGCTCCCAATGCAGGGGGCCTGGGTTCGATCCCTGGTCAGGGAACTAGATCCCACATACTGCAACTAAGAGTTCGCATGCCGCAACTAAAGATCCCACATGCCGCAACTAAGACCCAACACAACCAAATAAATAAATAAATAAATAAATTTTTTAAAACTTATGTACATGAAAAGATATTGTCAAGAAAGTGAAAATACAACCTACGGAATGGGAGAAAATATTTGCAAATCGTGTATCTGATAAAGAATTAATAGCTAGAATACATAAAGAACTCTTAACAATTCAACAACAAAAAGACAAACAACCCAATTTTGAAAACATGCAAGACCTGAAAAAACATTTCTCCAAAGACAATATACAAATGGCCAATAAGCACATAAAAAGATGCTCAACATCATTTGTGATTTGGAAACGCAAATCAAACCACAGTGAGATACCACTTCACACTCATTAAAATGACTATTTAAAAAAATTAAAAGAGGACTTCCCTGGTGGCGCAGTGGTTAAGAATCCGCCTACCAATGCAGGGGGCGCGGGTTGGAGCCCTAGTCCGGGAAGATCCCACATGCCGCAGAGCAACTAAGCCCGTGCGCCACAACTACTGAGCCTGCGCTCTAGAGCCCACAAGCCACAACTACTGAGCCTGCGCTCTAGAGCCCGCGAGCCACAACTACTGAAGCCCGTGCACCTAGAGCCCGTGCTCCGCAACAAGAGAAGCCACTGCAATGAGAAGCCCGCACGTCACAATGAAGAGTAGCTCCCCATCGCCGCAACTAGAGAAAGCCCACGTGCAGCAACGAAGACCCAAGGCGGCCAAAAATAAATAAATTTATTTTAAAAAATGAATAAAATAAAAAGAAGAAAATAACAAGTGATCAAAGAAGATGTGGAGAAACTAGAATCTTCATATGTTGTTGGGGCTGTAAAATGGTGCAGCCACTGTGGAAAACATTTTGCCATTTCCTAAAGAAATTAAACATAGATCTACCATATGACCCAGCAATTCCACTCCTAGGTAAAAACCCAAAAGCACTGAAAACAGGTATTCAAACAAATAGCTGTGCATAAATGTTCATAGCAGCACTATTCACAAATGCCAAAAGATGGAAACAATTCAAATGTCTATCAATGAATGAATGGATAAGCAAAGTGTGATATACATACAACAGAATATTATTTCACCATAAAAAAGAATCACATACCAATACATGCTATAGAGTGGATGAACCATGAAAACACCAGACACAAAAGGTCACAAATTGTATGGTTCAATTTATATGAAATACCCCGAAGAGACAGAGACAGAAAGCAGATTGGTGGCTGACAGTGGCTGAAGGTAGGCAGGAATGGGAGTAATTGCTTAATAGGTATGGCGTTTGCTTTTGGGATTATGAGGATGTTCTGGAACTCGATATAGGTGGTAGTTGCACAACATCGTGAGTGCATTAAATGCCAATGAAACATACAGTTTAAAATGGCTAATTTTATATTATCTGAACTTTACCTCAATAAAACAAAGACAATTTAGACAAATCTTCATTCATAGTATGATAAAAATGAAAAGTCAGTAAATCAGAAAGTGCTAATTATTCTCTCCCTCTACCTCCAATCTTTTGTACCTGCTTAATATCATGGAGAGCCATAAAATATACTACCTTGCTCTGTAATACTAAATAAGGGCAATTTATTTACTCACTCCGTTGTTTTTTGTTTGTCTGCTGTACCACACAGCATGCAGGATCTTCGTTCCCTGACCAGGGATTGAACCCATGCCCCCCGAGAGTGGAAGCGTGAAGTCTTAACCACTGGACCGCCAGGAAAGCCCCTACTCACTATGTTTTTACCTGACACTCAACAAAGAAGCAAGGTCAGTGTATCACATTATTTGCAGTTAACAATTTAAATATGTGAAAATTAATTTCAATTAACAATATTGGTTAGAAAACTATACTTTCAGTTTTCATATTCAAAACATGATTGTTAAAAAAAATATGACATGTACCTAACAAGATAATTTGTGTAATGGATATTAAAAGTGTTACGCACTTTTCTAATGACTCAAATTGGCTTCTAAGTAAAAATTAAAACACATGCACATGCATACACATTTGTTTTCTCATGGCTTCAACACCTCTAGAAATCCAGCATTTCAAACTACAAAACACCAGCAAACTTATAAAAAAATCTATGGACAGATATAGAATACCAAAATCTAAATCAACTCAATCTTGTGTTTATAACCACATGCCACAGAGAAAAATAAAACAATGGTCATGAGTAATAGAAATAGGTAGTGAAATCATAAAAGTACCAAGGGGTACATTGATTTTTCTTAAGCCAGAATAGGAACACCATAAAAAAATAAGGTTTCTCCCATTGAAACAGTCTGCAGTAGGAAAGTAAAACTAATGTAAAAAAATAAACACCAACACATTTGGCAAGTATAATGACTCCTAAATTATGCATTCCCCTGGGACAACGCTCCTTTAACCAGACAAAGCTGGTGTTTGAGGAAAATTCTCGTGTCCAGATCTGTGTGACAGAGAGAGGAGTCAGCAGTTAATGCATATACAATAGGGTCTTATCGGGCCAGTTCAGGGAAAGCCGAAACACCTAAACCCATGCCCTACCACACAGACATACAGGAGATGCCACCTAGATTTAAAGAACACTTAGCTTACACATCCTTTACTGGTTATCTAGAAAAAGGCAGTAGTGCCCTAGTTCCATTTCTTCCCCACCCTCTATGTGGGCTGAGTACTAAAAAACAAAGTGGTTTTGCCTAGAAACAAACTGTCTCTAGAAACAAACTGTCTCTAGAAACAAAACTGTCTCTAGAGAGACTGCAAGAAAAGGAAAGGAAGCAAGTACAATGCAATGATGAGCTGAGAAACGAGTCTATACTCCAAAACACATTTAAATGTGACAGAAATTTAAAATGCTGAAAATAATGTCAAACAAATACATTATAATGACCTAGCATTAGTGGTCACATTTCTAAAAATTACTAAACATATATACTCACATACTAAAATTATGAAGAGACAATTTAAAAAAAGAACCCACAATGTCCAAAAAGTTGAATTGTGCATGCAAACCACTTTCTCTTTAAGTGGCCCATAAATTGGTAATAAGGTTAAGTTTAACTACCATCTGGACTCTTTTTTTTTTCCTTTCTCTTTTTCTTTTTTTTTTTTTTTTTTTTTTTGGCCACATCACGCAGCATCTTAGTTCCCCAACCAGGGATTGAACCCAGGGCCACAGCAGGGAAAGCGCCGGGGCCACAGCAGTGATAGCACCGAGCCCCAACCAATAACCACTGGACCACCAGGTAACTCCCTCCATCTAGACTCTTAATATAGATAATTTCAATTACTTTTAATAAATATTTCTCCTAAGATTAGTGCTCCCTCAACTAAACACTAAATAGGAGAATGATAAAGTGGCAACTGAGGAAGCAAATTCTCAATTTGCTTTAAAAATTTTATATAAGAGTTCAAAGTAGAAAAAACATTAATGAACAGTGCAAACAAGCTGAAGTCAAAGCTTTCCTCATGTACATTCCATTACATTCCATTAGAAAGTATAAGTCAAACCTATAAAGGCTATATGTTTAAAATTAATATAAGGTATTCGAGAAACCGCTTTGAAGTATAAATAATTAAATATATCAAATATCCATTTCTAAATACTCACAATATTAATTCCTATGATCATATTCTTGCTATTTATACAAACCAACACAAAATACACCTTTTTCTCCTTTCAGAGTTCCAACCTTTCACTCCCTGATGAAATTAAACACCAAAATCTTCCACAAGAATATAAATTTTCAGATTGTAAACTTAAGATTTATAATGAGAAAGGATAAACAAAATGTAAACATTTATTAAAAAAACATACTGAAAAAAAAAAAAACATACTGATATTGCCATATATAGCTTTTTATCCTGTTTTTCACTAGCAAGCAATTATTGAGCTCCCTGTCTGTATAAGACACTACAAAAGGTATCGGTGACAGCCACTTGCATCTAGAGGCTTATCTAGTTGGGAAAACAGCTAAACAAAACAAGGAGGATATACACAATGCCTAATGAGGGATTAAAGAGTTCTGAAGAAGGAAAAATGCTGGGAGGGACTTCCCTGGTGGCGCAGTGGTTAAGAATCCACCTGCCAATGCAAGGGACACGGGTTCGAACCCTGGTCCGGGAAGATCCCACATGCCACTGAGCAGCTAAGCCCGTGTGCCACAACTACTGAGCCTGCGCTCGAAAGCCTGCAAGCCACAACTACTGAACCCCGCTCCCCACAACTAGAGAAAGCCTGCATGCAGCAACAAAGACCCAATGCAGCCAAAAACAAATAAATAAATAAATTTAAATCATGGCTCTTCATTCAATGTTTATTACAAACATTTTAATTTTTGGTCAAAATTTTTTGAGTTCTCTCTGCCATATCACATGTATTCCCACTATAATTAGAATAAAACCCAAATCATTTTACCAGCCCTCCAAGAGTCTATATGATGTAGCCCTAGCCTCTTTCTCCAACGTTCTTTACTGTATTTTCAGCCATGTATTCTCTCTAACTAGAAATCTCTCTCCCCAAGAACTTCACAGCATTCTGCACTTCAACTTACTTCTACCTCTACAGAAAGGTCTCTTCTAATCCCCATCCATAGTTTTTTCTCCCCTACTGACTTCTGTATTACCTCTTCACCATAATCAAATGCAGAGACAAGTAGTACCAAGTACAGTTATATAAGGCATAATATTAAATAACCCTGCCAATCTGGTCACAGCTGACTAGAACAGGAATGGGGGTCTAAACCCAAGAAGAGCCCATTTATAGGCTGGCCAACAGCTGAGAAAGTAGCCTCAGGAGTCAAAGAATTCTACACAAAGCAGAGATGGAGACCAGATAACTAAACAGTCAGTTCCTTGGCTTCTACTTCTTATAGTTTTGTTTGTTTATTTATTTAGCATTGAAGTATAGATGATTTACAATATTGTGTTAGTTTCAGGTATGCAGCAAAGTGATTCAGTTATACTTTTTTTCAGATTATTTTCCATTATAGGTTACTATAAGATATTGAATATTGTTCCCTGTATTTTACAGTAAATCCTTGTTGCTTGTCTACTTTATGTATAGTAGTTTGTATCTGTTAATCCCATATTCCTAGTTTATCCCTTCCCCCCCTTCTCCTTTGGTAATGATAAGTTTGTTTTTTATGTCTGTGAGTCTGCCTGCTTTGTATATAGATTCATTTGTATTACTTTTTAGATTCCACATATAAATGACATCATATAAATTTGTCTTTCTCTGTCTGACTTCACTTAGAATAACATTCTCTAGGTCCATCCATGTTGCTGCAAACTGCAATACTTCATTCTTTTTTATGGCTGAGTAATATTCCATTTTACACACACACACACACACACGCGCGCGCGCGCGCGCGGGCATCTGAGTTGTTTCCAAGTCTTAGCTACTGTAACTAGTGCTGCTATAAACACTGGGGTGCATGTATCTTTTCGAATTAGAGTTAACACCATAAAACTCGTAGGCAAAACATTCTTGGACATAAATCACAGCAATATTTTATTAGATCAGTCTCTCAAGGCAAAAGAAATAAAAGCAAAAATAAACAAATGGGACCTAGTCAAACTTAAAAGCTTTTGCACTGCAAAGGAAACCATCAACAAAACATCAAGACAACCTATGAAATGAGAAAAAGTATTTGCAAACGAAGGGCCCAACAAGGGCTTAATTTCCAGAACGTACAAAGAGCTCATACAACTCAATATCAAAAAAACAAACAACCCAATGAAAAAACGGGCAGAAGACCTAAATAACCATTTCTCCAAAGCAGACATACAGATGGCCAACAGGCACATGAAAAGATGCTCATACCGCTAATTATTTAGAGAAATGCAAATCAAAACCACAATGACGTATCACCTCACACCAGTCAGAATGGCTATCATCAAAAAGTCTACAAATAATAAATGCTAGAGAGGGTGTGGAGAAAAGGGAACCCTCCTACACTGTTGGTGGGAGTGTAAATCGGTGCAGCCACTACGGAAAACAATATGGAAGTTACTTAAAATTAAAAATTGATCCACCATACAATACAGCAATCCCACTCCTGCACATATACCTGGAAAAGACAAAAACTCTAATTTGAAAAGATACATGCACCCCAATGTTCTCACGGTTTAAATTAATCAGAGGGAGTTCCCTGGTGGCCTAGTGGAATTCCAGGCTTTCACTGCCATGGCCCAGGTTCAATCCCTGGTCAGGGAACTGAGATCCCGCAAGCCGCATGGTACAGCCAAAAAATATAAATAAATAAAACAAATAAGTCAAATAGCATTAATTCAGAAGAAACAGACCCTGACTTACTGAACAGCAAAGCACTAGAGCAAAAGTATTCATCAGAATCACCTGTACAGCTTTTTTTAAAAATAATAATAATAATAATAAACAAAGCCAGAATCCTCATTCCTAGAAGAGTCTAACTGACTCAACAGATCTGGTATAGGGCTGCATGGACAATTCTTATATATAACCTCTGGTTGAGAACCTCTGTAGCAGGGACTGAGCCAAGGACACTTGTTGCTAAGAGGGCAACAAAATAACCGAGAGCTCCCTGGTTTCCTAAATGACTGCTCATTCCCTCAGCCACTCTCTGTCTTACTTATACCTTGTCATGCAACAGTTGAGATTTCTGTGTCCTTTACTTTCCCATAATAAATCTCCTTCATTTAAGGTAATCGAAAACTATATCTCTGGCTTATAACCTAAACAACACAGTATCCCACTTGTCCTGTGAAGACCAAATAATCCAGATGTTAAGAATAATCATCAGATAGATAGATGTTCTTCCTTACCACATTTGGTCTAATTTTCCAAATCACTGTGATATCTATGAATCTTGTACTCAAACTTCAAATATTTTTACCAACTGATAGCACAAACGAGAACCAAAGGCAAAAGCATTTCATTGACAAAACCGGTATCTAAGTCTACATATGAAATTCATGCACTTTATCCCCAGGAAAGTTCCCTAGAATTCAAGACTTATTTCACTCAATTCTAATAAATGTATGCTAATACCAAACACCCGATAGATGAGAAGCAACAACTTAGAAGGGAAAAAGAGACTGACTGCTACAAATTGGCCTGACAACATCTACAAGAAATGAGACATACACACAAACACATTTTTTTAAATAAACAAATTTTATGCATTTGCCAAACCCAGAGAACTGAAATCATAAAGAATGAACTTAAATGTATGCAAATTAAACAAACAAACAAAAAAATGTACCAGCATGTCAGGATATTCCAAGATGGAACAGAAATGGTGACAAATAAATCTAACTGTATTTATTTATAATTTATGACACCACCTCACCCAAGGGGGTAAGGGGAAAAGCAGCTGTAAAATTTAGTAACTTTCCAAAACCACTTAACTTTGGAAAATGATGTTTTCATTAGAAATTGTAAGGCTAAAGACAAAAGGAACTGTACATACACACTTTAGTTGGTAAATGTGTTTCACATAGAGATATGGGTTAACAATTCTAAGCCTGCTTTATATATATATATATACTGGGGTTGAGCAAATGAGTAAACGGATGGTGGATGGTGGATAGGAGCCAGGTTTCTCACTATTGAAGAGGGAAGTTACAGATAAGCAAGGGGAAAAGAGTAAAAATGATGAATTAGAGTTGGAGAAATGAGTGTCAACTCATGCTTCGCTTAATAAAGAGAGAGATGGATAGATATAAAAATAGAGATATAGGTACATGAGTGAGTAAAAATAAATGTATTTCCTAGTTTTATCCAAAAACAGGACCTAGAAGCAATAACACCCAGTAGCAGTAAATACATCCCAGTGCCCAGATCTTAGCTCCTAAATACGATTACCATAAAAGAAAGCAAGAATCCTTGGAGAAATGTCACATTCTATGACTAGGGCAGTGAAAATACAACATAAGCGAGGAGTATCTTGTAGAAAGAAAGGAAGTGCTCAAAAAGCAAAAGCATGGGGCATGTCAAGGGAATGCAGAAGCCAACTTGAATGTGCTCCCAATGACCAAAGGTGGAAATATGTGAGCAACCAAAAATCTAGTGTGGGACAGGATTACCCTCCAAAGTATGAAGTAAATATACATGTGTCCATACTAATACAAGTGACTGAATAAATAAATGGGAAAATGGAACATATCTTCCTTAGAGAAGAGCCCAAAGTATTATATGTAGATACATACTCCTCCAAAAGTGTGGGCTAGACTTCAGTGACTCACATCCAAAGAACAAAACATGAAAAGGGGAAGGTAGTAATTTACAGTGGAGATAATGATGAAAAATCTGCAAGAGAAATTAAGGAAACACTCCCATTTACCACTGCAACAAAAAGAATAAAATACCTAGGAATAAACCTACCTAAGGGGACAAAAGATCTGTATGCAGAAAACTGTAAGACACTGATGAAAGAAATTAAAGATGGTACAAACAGATGGATAGATATACCATGTTCTTGGATTGGAAGAATCAACATTGTGAAAATGACTCTACTACCCAAAGCAATCTACAGAGTCAATGCAATCCCTATCAAACTACCACTGGCATTTTTCACAGAACTAGAACAAAAAATTTCACAATTTGCATGGAAACACAAAAGACCCCGAATAGCCAAAGCAATCTTGAGAAAGAAAAACGGAGCTGGAGGAATCAGGCTCCATGACTTCAGACTATACTACAAAGCTACAGTAATCGAGACAGTATGGTACTGGCACGAAAAAAATATATAGATCAATGCAACAGGATAGAAAACCCAGAGATAAGCCCACGCACACATGGTCACCTTATTTTTGATAAAGGAGGCAAGAATATACAATGGAGAAAAGACAGCCTCTTCAATAAGTGGTGCTGGGAACACTGGACAGCTACATGTAAAAGAATGAAATTGGAACACTCCCTAACACCATACACAAAAATAAACTCAAAATGGATTAAAGACCTCAATGTAAGGCCAGACACTATAAAACCCTTACAGGAAAATATAGGCAGAACACTCTATGACATAAATCACAGCAAGATCCTTTTTGACCCACCTCCTAGAGAAATGGAAATAAAAACAGAAATAAACAAATGGGACCTAAACTGAAACTTAAAAGCTTTTGCACAGCAAAGGAAACCATAAACAAGACGAAAAGACAACCCTCAGAATGGGAGAAACTATTTGCAAATGAAGCAACTGACAAAGGATTAATCTCCAAAATTTACAAGCAGCTCATGCAGTTCAATATCAAAAAAACAAACAACCCAATCCAAAAATGGGCCGAAGACCTAAATAGACATTTCTCCAAAGAAGATATACAGATTGCCAACAAACACATGAAAGGATGCTCAACATCACTAATCATTAGAGAAATGCAAATCAAAACTACAATGAGGTATCCTCTCACACCAGTCAGAATGGCCATCATCAAAAGTCTACAAACAATAAAAGCTGGAGAGGGTGTGGAGAAAAGGGAACCCTCTTCTTGCACTGTGGGTGGGAATGTAAATTGGTACAGCCACTGTGGAGAACAGTATGGAGGTTCCTTAAAAAACTAAAAATAGAACTACCATACGACCCAGCAATCCCATTACTGGGCATATACCCTGAGAAAACCGTAATTCAAAAAGAGTCAAGTACCACAGTGTTCACTGCAGCTTTATTTACAATAGCCAGGACATGGAAGCAACCTAAGTGTCCATCGACAGATGAATGGATAAAGAAGATGTGGCACATACATACGATGGAATATTACTCAGCCATAAAAAGAAACGAAACTGAGTTATTTGTAGTGAGGTGGATGGACCTAGAGTCTGTCATACAGAGTGAAGTAAGTCAGAAAGAGAAAAACAAATACCGTATGTTAACACATATATATGGAATCTAAAAAAAAAAAAAAAATGGTTCTGAAGAACCTAGATAGGGGCAGGACAGGAATAAAGATGCAGACGTAGAGAATGGACTTGAGGACACAGGGAGGGGGAAGGGTAAGCTGGGACAAAGTGAGAGAGTGGCATGGACATATATACACTACCAAATGTAAAATAGATAGCTAGTGGGAAGCAGCCGCATAGCACAGGGAGATCAGCTCGGTGCTTTGTGACCACTTAGAGGGGTGGGATAGGGAGGATGGGAGGGAGATGCAAGAGGGAAGAGATATGAGGATATATGTATACATACAGCTGATTCACTTTGTTATACAGCAGGAACTAACACAACATTGTAAAGCAATTATACTCCAATAAAGATGTTAAGAAAAAAAAATTTACAGTGGAAAAACATGACAAACACTACCTTAACCAAATGATCACGGTTAACAACACCAAAGTTAATACCATGTACTCCCAATATGATGAGGAAGTTATTTCACCTCTGCAGTATTCTTCCCCAAAACTCATAACCAGTCTAATCATGAGGGGAAAAAATCTGACAAACCCAAATTGAGTAACATTCTACAAAATCTTGACAGTATTCCTCAAAACTGTCAAAGACAAACTAAGACCCTATCACAGACCAGAGAAGACCAAAGATATGATGATATCTTTGCAATCATGATATCAATGCAATGTGGTATCTTGGATTAGATAATAGAATAAAAAAATTTTTTAAAAAAAAGGATATTTGGGTAAAAACTGGTGAAATTGAAGTCTAGAGTTCAGTTAATAGTATCGACCAACTTCTGTTCTTAGTTTTAACAAATGTATCATGGTAATTTAAGATGTTACTATTAGGGGAAGCTGGACAAGAGATATACAGAAACTCTGTATTACCTTTACAATTTTGCAGAAAATCTAAAATTATTCCAAAGTTAAAAGGTTATTAATAATAATAACAAACCAACACAAATAGCACAGAAACTGGGGGACAGCAGTAAACACATTGAGAGTAGAGACAAATATCAGCAGGCTCCTAACTAAACCCTGAGTGTCACCGGTTGTTTAAGAAAACAGGACATGGGAATTCCCTGTTGGCGCAGTGGTTAAGAATCCGCCTGCCAATGCAGGGGACATGGGTTCGAGCTCTGGTCCGGGAAGATCCCATATGCCACGGAGCAACTAAGCCCGTGCGCCAAGAGCCCGTGCTCCACCACAAGAGAAGCCGCCGCAATGAGAAGCCCGCGCACTGCAACGAAGAGTAGCCCCCGCTCGCCGCAACTAGAGAAAGCCCGTGCACAGCAATGAAGACCCAACGCAGCAAAAAATAAATAAATTAATTTAAAATTTTTTTAAAGAAATAAATTAAAGAAATATACTTGTAAAGTAAGCACACTACAAAATGTAATGAAATACATAATTTAAGGCTAACTTTGTCATCATATATTTGGCAAGTTGGTGTCAGACAAATACCGTAATAACCTAGTCAGATTGGTGATTCAATCACTCATAAAGCATTTAGTGAGCTCCTGCTCTGTGCCAGACACTTCTCTCAGTGCTAGAAATACAAAGATGATAGTGGTGATGTCACCTTCCACTCTGAACAGTAAAAACAAAACTGATAATGGTGATGTCATCTTCTACTTTGAGCAACCCAGTTTTCTTCCTAAAGACTCAAAACAGTGTGGTAAAAATGAAGACACTTGGGTCCCACTAATCAGCAAATCTAATTCAAAAGGTTTATGATAGTCCCTCACCACGCTTTTGAGAAACAGAGGTGAGGGAGGAAGTTTATCAAAACCACTTATGACTTATAAATTACATCTCCCCATTTCCCTCGAGCCACTGTAATTAGTAGAAGGAGTATGTAATATGGCATAGGGTGTACTGGGCCATGTGTGTGTGTGTGTGTGTGTGTTCGTGTAGAGAGACATTAAGATTGATAACCACTACAATAAAGAGTTCTTGGCGGGGGGCGGGGTGGGGGGATTGTTAATTATAATTGCCAAGGAAGAAGTAAGAATTTCTACAAACCAGAGGTTCTCAAAGTAACATGCAGATTCCTGGGATCCCCAAGACCCTTTCAGAAGGTCCATTAGGTCAAAACCATTTTCAAAATACTAAAAACATTATTTGCTTCTTTCACTGTATTGGCACTCATTGCATTTCACTCATTGGCATTTACTGATGGCTCAAAAGTAACGGTAGGTAAAAACGCTGGTATCTTAGCAGTACCAGCACACTATACTAGTAGTCATTACATTCTTTGCCACTGCACACTCACCACACTCTACTTAAAAAAGGAAAAAAAAACCCAGTTTCATTCAAGAATGTCTTCGATGTAGCTGTAGTTATAAATTTAACACATTTTATAAAATCTCAACCCTTGAATACACACTTTTTAATATTCTGTGTGTTGAAATGGGAAGTATAATGGTTGTCTCAGGCACTTACACGACTGCATTGCAAGCTGAACTAGCCACTTTTCTATAGAACATCATTTTTCTTGAAAGAATGACTGATAGACAAATGATGGTTACTTAATCTTGGGTATTTAGCAAATATTTCCTTGAAAGTCAACAGTGAGCCTAGGGACTTCCCTAGAGGTCCAGTGGTAAAGAATCCACCTTCCAATGCAGGGGATGCAGGTTCTATCCCTGGTCGGGGAACTAAGATCCCACATGCTGCAGGGCAACTAAGCCTGCGCGCCACAACTACTGAGGTCACATGCCACAAAACCACAGAGCCCAGGCACCCTGCAGCCCGCGCGCCACAACTAGAGAAGCCCACAACTAGAGAAGCCCACGCGCAGCAACAAAGAACCCATGCAGCGGAACAAAAAGATCCCGCGTGCCTCAACGAAGATCTTGTGTGCTGCAAGTAAGACCCGATGCAGCCAAAAAGATAAAGAAAATAAATAAATATTTTTTTAAAAAGAAAATCAACAGTGAGCCTATAACGTCTAGGAAAACAACTGTCAATCTCTATTGCTAACTACAAAATTCAAGCTTTGAGAAAATTAGAATTTTGCAAACTCATTTCTACCAGTGCGGACTTAAAAGCTTCCTACATCAAAAAGACTTTTCTGATGAGAATGTGAAATTAACAAATGTGATTCTTTGACAATGAATAATGAAATGTGTACACATTCGGAAGATCTGCATAACCCGAGGAACAAATATTTTCCAGATGATTAATGCATGGGGTTAAGAAATCCTGCATGGATAAAAGAAACATTCAAAGTGGAGGACAGACCAACTGATCTTAATGAAAACTTCATTTCATTGCTATGATTTCAAATTCCACATTGCAATTAAATCTTTCCGAAACTGCCTTTAGGAGTACACCATCTTGATTTCATTGATAGCTTCACAGGTATATTAAAAATGTGTAACTTACTATATGTCAACTATATGTCAGTAAAAGTTTAAAAAGTAAGAAACTACCACTTGACTTTTCGTATGGCATCAAAGAAGAATATCCACAACTATCTGAAAGGTCTATTAAAATACTCTGCCCTTTTCTAATTACATATCTGTATGAGACCAGAATTTCCTCATATGCTTCAAGTAAAATAACATATCACAAGACAGTGAATACAGCTACAGATATGAGAATCCAGCTGTTTTCTATTAAGCTAGACATTAAATATATTTGCAAAAATGTTAATAAATGCCAATCTCCTTACACCTGAAACTAGCACAACACTGTAAATCAACTATAATTCAATTTTTAAAAAAAAGCTGGACTTCCCTGGCGGTCCAGTGGTTAAGACTCCACACTTCCATTGCAGGCGGCATGGGTTCGATCCCTGGTCAGGGAACTAGGATCCTGCATGCCGCACAATGTGGCCTAAATAAATAAATAATTTTTGTAAAAGCTAATCTCTTATATATTCCCTGTTTTGGAAAATAAAGTTATTTTCATTAAAATTCTACTTATGGGGGGGAGGGATAAATTGGGAGATTGGGATTGACATATACACACTACTATATATAAAATAGATAACTAATAAGGACCTACTGTATAGCACAGGGAACTCTTCTCAATACTCTGTAATGACCTATCTGGGGAAAGAATCTAAAAAAAAGAGTTGATACATGTATATGTATAACTGATTCACTTTGCTGTACAGCAGAAACTAACACAACACTGTAAATCAACTATACGCCAATAAAAAAATTTTTTAAATGCTGCTTATGTTATTAATATGGAATGGGTTTATTACTGTTACTTTAAATGAATTAAAAGTAAATACTTCTAAAGTTTCTCAGTTTTAGTTTCTAATTTGATAGGTATTAATAGACACAATCCACATAAACAAAAGTTCTTTGAGGTTATCAGTAATTTTGAAAAGTATAAAGGAATTCTGAGACTGAAAACTTTGAAAACAACTGCTGGAGATCTGATGATACTTTATTTAGCTATTCACCTCTGGATAACCTTACTGAATGCATCATAACTATCTTCCTTTGAAGAACCAGAATAAACACTGAGAAAAAAAGGAGGTATCATAGGTAGAATAATAACTCTCTGTTGTAATATGAAAAGATCTTCAATTGTTAAATTTGTTAAGTACAGAAAGGCAAAGGATAAGACAAAATATGAGATATTGGCATTTATTACACTTCAGCTTCCATTTGCTGAAAAGAGGGAGAAAATGATGACGTGTCCATACGTGCTTGTATATGCATAAAGAAACACCAGGCACTCAAGAAACCGATAAAGGCAAATACCTATAAGGGAAGGGGAATATGGAATACACAGAAGGGTACAGGAATGAGACTTCTCAATGAATATCTTTAATTTTTAAAACATACAAATGTATTCAAAATTTTTTAATTTATAATTTAATTTAAACAACATAATCCTAAACCAATATTATGCCATAATTCAAATGTATTTTCAATTTTTATGTTGCTCTGATCTCAGAAAAACAAAAAATTTTACTCTATTTTTCAGCTCCGAGGCAAAACAGTATCACTAGCAACTAAATACTCATGCCAGAAAAATAAGTATCTCATTTCTAAAACACAAGAGGGAAATGTTTTTTTAAACCTATAAATAAATCCATCATCTGAAAAAAATAGTAATGAATAAAGTAATTATAAAGAAAATATTAGGAGTTCCCTGGTGGTCTAGTGGTTAGGATTTGGAGCTTTCACTGCCGTGGTCTGGTTTCAATCCCTGGTCGGGGAACTGAGATCCCGCAAGCCACACAATGCGGCAAAAGAAAGAAAAGAAAAGATTCAGGTAAAACCATGAAATCAGCAGTTATTTTCATTCTTTTATACTTAAAAGATGTCACTGACAGAATTAAAAGCAAAATTAGATACTGCACAAGAAAAAAATCAGTGAACCTGAATATAAAGCAAAAGAAATTATCCAAAAGGAAGCAGAGAGGAAAAAAAGGAATAGAATAATTCTCAGTGAACTGTGGGACAATATTAAGATATCTAACATACTTTTTTTTATTTGGAGTCTAGAAAACAAAGGAAGTGAAAAAGAAAAATATCTGAGATGATAATGATGACTGCTTTTCCAAATTTGCTGCAAACTACAACCCACACATCTGAGAAACTTGACAAATTCCAAACAGGATTAAATTCAAAGAAAATTATTCAAAGGCACATGATAATAGACTAGCAGGAAAATGTTAATAATTTTTTAAAATCTTAAAGCAACTAGAGGAAAAAAGATACCCTATATTCAGAGGAACAAATATTTAAAAATCACAGAATTCTCAGAATCTGTGCGAGCCAAAGTACAACAGAACATTTATAAAATGCTAAAAGAAGTAATGTCAACATACCCACTGAATTCAATACCTACCAAACTACCTTTCAAAAATGGAGTAAAAAAGCTACAGAAATCAAAACAGTATGGTAGTGGGAATTCCCTGGTGGTCCAGTGGTTAGGAACCTGTGCTTTCAAAAATAGGCAAAGGACCTGAAAACACACTTCTCCAAAGATGATATACAAATGGCCAATAAACACATGAAAAGGTGTTCAACATAATTAGTCATTAGAGAAATACAAATCAAAACCATAACGATACAAATTCACACTCATTAGGATGATCATCCAAAAAAAGGAAAATAACAAGTGTTGTCAAGGCTGCGAAAAAAATGGAACCCCCAAGCATTGGTGGTAGGAATGTAAAATGGTGCAACTACTGTGGCAATCAGTTTGGTGGTTTCTCAAAAAGTGAAACACAGAATTACTATATGACCCAGCAATTATACTCTTAGATAGATATCCAAAAGAACGGAAAGCAAGACTCAAGCGGATACTTGTACACCAACATTCATAGCACTATTATTCACAAAAGTCAAAAGGTAGAAACAACCCAAATGTCTATCAACAGATAAATGAATAAACAAACTATGGTATATCATACAATGGATATTATTCAGCTTTAAAAAGGAATTCTGATACATGCTACAACATAAATGAACTCTGAAAACATGCTAAGTGAAATAAGCCAGACATAAAAGGACAAATATTGTATGAATCCACCTAAATGAGGTACCTAAGATAGGCAAAATCATAAAGAAAGGAGAAGAGTGGTTGCCAAAGCTGGAGGAAGGAGTCAGTGGGGAGTTAAGTGTTTAATGGATACAAAGTTTCAGTTGGAACAGATGAAAACATTCTAGAGATGGATGCTGGAGACGGTCATATTGGATTGGCCAAAAAGTTCATTCTGTAACATCTTACGGAAAAAACCCAAATGAACTTTTTGGCCACCCCAATAAATAATACAAATGTACTCATGCCAGAGAAGTGTACACTTAGAAATTGGTAAAACAGTAAATTTTGTTATATATATTCTACCACAATTTTTTTAAGTGTCTTTGTATAGCTGGGGCCTTGCCAGATAGTTTATGCTACAATGTGATTTAAGGTGAACTCCTCTTTTTGTTCTCCTGCTACCCTGGGCCACACTGTATCAGTGTGACCTCTGCAGGAGAGAGGAGGGCTGGAGACTGAGTAGCTAAGGTCAGTCACAAGCTTGCTCCATGCCTACATGACCAGCCCCCAATAAAAACCCTGGATACCAAGGCCTAGCTGAGCTTCCCTGGTTGGCAATACTGCACACTTGTTGTCACGTGTCACTGAGAGGACAACTGGACTCTCACGCTTGGTCTCTCCTGCACTCCACTGTACTGTATGCACCTTTTCCTCATTTTAACCTGTATTCTTTCTCTGTAATAAACCCCGTCTGTAAGTATAACAGCTTTGATCCTTCTCACAAATCATCAAACCTGAAGGTGGTCTTGGTGACCCTGACACATATGGAAAAGAATATACCATATAAATATTAACCATGAGAAAGTTGGATTGGCTTCAATAATACAAAACAAGGAACACTTCAGAGCAAAAAAATATTACCAGATATAAAGAAGAACATACACTGTGATAGTCAATTCATCAACAAAATATAATCCCTAACAGGTATATCAAATAACAGAAATTCCAAAAACTTGAAACAACAAATCAAAAAAACTGAAAGAAAAAATAGACAAATCCAGAATTACAGTTGGAAATTTCAACACTGCTCTCAGGAACTGACAGGAAAAAAAGGAAAATCAATAGGAATGTAGAGATTTAAATAACCCAATTTAACCTAATTAACATTTAGAGAGCAATCTACCCCACAAGGACAGAAAACATACATTATTTTCAAACAGACACAGAACACTCACCAAGACAGACCATGTAATAAGCCATAAAACAAGTCTCTTGTTAGTTGTCTGGGCCCAAGGGAGAAAAACAGATGCAACATTTCCTAAACTTATTTGACCATAAACCCTTTCTGCAAAGGCATCTCCAGGGACTACTGTTTCTCAGAACACTTTGGGAAAACCTATCCCATTCATTCTCAACATCTCTCCCTAATTCTCCTCCTGGTTGTGACTAAGGAAATAAGGGAGTCAATAAATATACCTTTTCCTTGACTACCAATCCAGGATTAATCAGTGTTATGAAGTGCACACCAAAGTCCTAAGGCAGGAATAAGCTTGACATATTTGGGGAACAGCAAGGGGGCCAGAATGGCTGGAACAACATAAGGTAAAGGACAAGTGGTAGAAAATGAAATCAGAAAGTTAAGCAGAGGTCAAAGCATATAAAACCTTCTAAGCCTTGGCAAGGATTTTTAAGTGTGATTTTAAGTATGATAGGATTTTGAGAAAAGAGTATTATCTTATTTACATTTTTAAAAGAGCTCTCAGGCTGCTGTGTAAAGAACAGAATGGAAACTAGGCAACCAGTTAGGAAGCTCTGGCAGCAGCATAAGAGATGGCTAAGACCAGAGTGGCTTAGACCAGATTAAATGTGTTTGTCAAAGAAAAAAAGCCCTGAAAAATCTACATAAATTGTGTTGAGATGCCTTAAAGCATTTTCCCTACTTGGCTCCCAGGACATCTCATCCTCTTCCTCATGAGAAGCTTAATCTATCTTCCTCACATGATATCCCTCACCTCTTCAACCTCTTCAAGTTGGAAATGTTCCAAGGCTCACTCACAAACCTCTTTTCTCTGGCTACTCTGATTCCTATGGTGATTTCATCCAGACACTTGGCTTTAAATGTTATCTACATAATGATAATTCCCAATTTTAAAGCTCCACCCTAGGCCTCTCCCCTAAACTCCAGACTCATGTATCGACTTAACTATATAGTAAACATCTCAAACTTAACAAACCAAAATTGAGCTCCTAACCTTCCCCCTCCAAACCTGTTTCTCTTAAGTCTTCCCTTTCTCAGATAATAGCAACTTCATTATTGCAATCTCAGGGATAAACCTTAAGAAATATCCATGACTCCTCTCTTTCTCTCACACTCCACTCCAAGTATATCAGCAAATCCTTTCGACTCTACCTTCAAAATATACCCAGTAATGAACCACTTCTTACCCACTTCCACAGCTATTACTCAATCCAAGCCATCATCTGTAACTTGGATTGCTACTTTCCTCTTAACTGTTGGTTCAGCCCTTGCCACTGCCTTCACCACTCCCCAACTACTCTGAACATGGCAGTCAAGTGGTTCTAGTAAGTCTAAACTATAATAGATCATGTCACCAACTGCTCAAAACTTTCCAATGGCTATCTCACTCAAGTAAAGGTCCTTACAATGGTCTTCCAGACCTAATGTCATCTGACCACAACACCTCTGTGCCTCTGCTCCAGCTATTTATTTTCCTCTTAACCTCATGTTGAACTACTCTGCCCCATGTCACTTCATTCCAGTTGCAATAACCTTCTTGCATTCCTCAAATACTCCAGGCCTGCTCTAGCCACAGGACCTTTAAACTTGCTGTACCCTCGACCTAAAACTATCTAGCCCCTAACCCCTAAAATTATCTAGGATGCAAGGCTTGTTCTTTCACCTACTTCAAGTCTTCACTCAAATGTCAGTTCAATGACATCTACCCTGTCCTTGCCATTTAAAATTTCTCCCATTCTTGGGGACTTCCCTGGTGGTCCAGTGGCTAAGACTCCGCACTCCCAATGCAGGGGGCCCGGGTTCGATCCCTGGTCAGGGAACTAGATCCCACATGCCGCAACTAAGAGTTCGCATGCTGCAAATGAAGATCCCGTATGCTGCAACTGAAGATCCTGCATGCCGCAACGAAGGTCCCACATGCCGCAACGAAGGTCCCACATGCCGCAACGAAGGTCCCACATGCCACAACTAAGACCCGGCTCAGCCAAATAAATAATTAAACAAATAAATATTTTTTTAAATAAAAATAAATAAATTTCTCCCATTCTTTAACATTCCTTATGCACCAGCTCTGCTTTATTTGCTTTATAATTCTCCATAGCATTTTCCTCTAACATACTATGTGTTCTACTTACTTACCGTATTTATAGTCTGTCTCCCCCAACTAGAATATAAACTCTAGAGATTTTTGTCTGTTTTCATCTCCTGCTATGCACCTAGTCCCTAGAGCAGTACCTTTCACACAGAACTGAGTTTGTCCAATACTGAATGATTGAAAGTTAAATAAAGCCTCTGCAGAAGTGTCAAGTTTTGTTAGGCCCAATTCAAATCCTAGGACTAGAGTAATTAAAATATACTAATTCCTTTGTCTATTTATACCATATGAATAATATTCAGTATTCTTAAGTGCTTTTAGTTATGCTTTTATTATTTTATAATATATTTAACCTGACAATTAAAGAGGTGCTTACTGATTCCAAATAGTTCAACTTCTTACTTACTCTGGCATCACTATAAATAGAAGGAACACTAGGCTTCAGCTACAAGTCCTAGGTTCAAATTCTAGCTCTACCATTTACTAGTAGTATGACTCAGACAATTTAGCCTCCTTCAAGTCTTAGTTTCTCATCAATAAAACAGCAAGGCGGGGATGGATTAAAGACCTGCCTGCCTTACCTATCCTGCACCTAACCATAAGATTATTGTGAAAGTCAAAAATGTATGAGAAAATGCTTTATAAACCATAAATGATACATAAGTGTCAGTTAAATGTCTATATTGTAGTTTGGGAAAAACCTGAATGGAACAGAAAAGTTCAGTGTTTGGGGCAGCATATCTCATCATACCTCCCTGCCCCTAACATTTAACTCTAGTTTTGGAGTCAGACTGGCTCTTCCACTTACTTACTATACCTTAAGCAAGTTACTCAACCTCTCTGAGTCATTGTTTCCACATCCATAAATGGAGAAAATACCAACCTTGTAGCAGCCTTTTGAAGATTAAAGGTTATATAGACATATATGTAATGTAACTACAGAATACACTTAACAAATGACATTTTTATTTGTTGTCTTGACCTTCTTTAAAATGGACAAAAACCCAAAAGCAGATAATATAAACTACACTATGGAGGTAGGGAAGATGATTTTTGACTTGGAAAATTGCATGTGAAAGGATAAGAAGGAAAGTGAGAAAGAGGTAATCAAGCAATAATCTCAACAGTTTACCTATTAAATTTGTTCTTTCCTTCTTGCCTTTCTCCAAGGTTAAATAATAGGATGAGACGCAAAGATCATCATACAGAAAACCAAATTTAGTAACCTAAAAAAGTTCATTTCAAAACTAAATATTATATAGTATTTTCTCTTCAAAGGAGAATATTTTTATCAGTTTTTAAATTTCTCACACACCAAGATATACTTTGACACTCTAGAACTCAAGGTACATGCCAAAAAAAAAAAGTTGTGGTTTTCCAATTATAGAACCCTGATATAATTTTATTAAATATATTTAGAAATATGACAGAAAGAATTAAAACAACTTAAAAATAAAACTGCTATTAAGATATATATCATACAAACAGTTCAAGAATGCTTTATGAAATCATTAGATTTTCACATATTTCCTCACTTCTATGACACTAGTAATTATAAGGTGTAACAACCACTTTCCAGGGGGGGGAACCTCCCACATTAAATGTACACTTAAGATATAAAACATACCAATTTCAGAAAACATTAAAATGTGATATATCCCTCTGAGATGGTGAAAACATTCTATTTCTTGAGCTAGGGGATAGTTACACAGAGTATATTTGTGGATATTCATCAAAGTGTACACCCATTTATACTTTTTCTATATGTACATTTATTTCAAAATAAATTTATGTAATGTACCACAACCACACAGATACAGCTATCAACCAGATGAATTATTGATCTTAGTATGAAAGGTGAAAAAATAAAGCTTTTAAAAGAAAACATAGGAAAGTTAACTTCATGACACTGAGGTAGATAGAGATTTCATAAATGGAAACAGAAGAACACTAACCAGCTGATAAACTGGACTTCTTTAAAATTAAGAACTTTGACTCACCAAGATACCAAGATCCTGAAAAAGCTACAGAGTAGACGATATCTGCAATACATATACCTAAAAAGACTATATCCAGAATATACAAAGAACTACAAATCAATATGAAAAAAGTAAATACTCTAGTATAAAAAGGGCTAAAGACTTAATAGACACTTCACAAAAGCAGAAGTCCAAATGACTAATAAACATGGGGCCCCTAATATGAAAAGGTGCTCAACTTCATTAGTCATCGGAAAATAAAATCAAAACTACAATGCAATACAACTACACACCCTTCAAGAAAAACTAAAAATAAAAAGACTGACAATACCAAGTGTTGGCAAACATGTGGAACAACTGGAATTCTCTCATATACTTCTGGTGGGAGTATAAGTTTGTAAAACCACTTGGCAAAACTTCAGCAAAATCTACTAAAAATGAACATACCATAGCCATAACCATGACCTAATAATTCCACTTAAGGTACATACCCAACAAAAATGCATGTATACATTCATCAGGAAAAAGAATACAAAAATGTTCAAAGCAGCAAAACTGTAAATAACAAAAATGTCCATCAACAGTAGAATGGATAAACTGTGGTTTATTCACAGAATAGAACACAACAACAAGAATAAACAAACCACAGGGCTTCCCTGGTGGCGCAGTGGTTGGGAGTCTGCCTGCTGATGCAGGGGACACGGGTTTGAGCCCTGGTCTGGGAGGATCCCACATGCCGCGGAGCGACTAGGCCCGTGAGCCACGATTACTGAGCCTGCGCGTCTGGAGCCTGTGCTCCCCGACAAGAGAGGCCGTGACAGTGAGGGGCCCGCGCACCGCGATGAAGAGTGGTCTCCACTTGCCGCAGCTAGAGAAAGCCCTCGCACAGAAACGAAGACCTAACACAGCCATAAATTAAATAAATAAATAAATAAATAAATAATTTAAAATTTAAAAAAAAAAAAAAAAGAATAAACAAACCACAGTATAACATGGATTAATCTCATAAATGTAATGTTGAGCAAAAGAAGCTCAAACAAGTTATACTATATGATTTCACTTATACAGAGTTCAAAAACAGACAAAACTTTTCTATGGTGTTAGAATACAAGGAATACAGTGTGAGTTGGGAATTCCACTACTGATGTTTATTGAGCTGGGTGCTAATTACAATGACATGCCTATTTTGTGAAACTTCATCTAGCTGTACACTTTTCTATATGTATGTCGTACTTCTTTAAAAATCTTACATTAAATAAGGTCCCCAACTAGTGAATCATGACTTCTAATCTTTTCCTACCACCAAGATTCTTCACCTATACTATGCTCAGAGACTTAACTAGCAATGGTCCTATATCACCAGCAATGTTCTTAGGGATTTAAATGTCAATATCTCTGTCCATATCTACTATATGCTAAGCCCTTTAATGTTCACTTGTTCAGATACTTATTATCTATTACGTACAAAACCTGTGCTTGCTGAGAACTTGGGGTACAAAAAAATTAGTAAGACATAGTCCCTGTCTTCTAGGAGCTCATAATCTTATAGAAGACCACATACACAGATAACAAGGTAAATATATAGAGATACACACAGGATATTATGGGAACACAAAGGAACATCAGAAACAGCCAGGGGGAGTTAAGGCATCAGGGTAGGCTTCTAGGAGGTGTTAACACCTGAGTCCTTAAAAGATGAGAAGGAGTTATCCTGGCAAAGTGCATTCCAACACAGGAAACAGCTTGAATAAAAACACAGTGATAAGAAACAGCATAGTGTATTTAAAGAAACAATGAACAGCTGCTAGACGGTTGCTGAAGCGTAGTAAAAGGGAGAACTGGGATGGGGTTGGGGGAAGTGGCCAAAGAGATAGGAAGATGCCAAGTCATGAAGAGACTTAGACCTTATCCAACAGGAAAGATGGGTCAGTGAGATTTATGCAAAGAAATTATGTGGTCAGATAGATTATTCAGGGAGCAATGCAGAGGATGGACTTAAAGGGAATAAAGTTGGCAGAAAGAAGGACGGTTAGGAGGCAGTTATAACTGTCCAGACAGAAGATGATAAGGGCTGAAATAATGAAATGAAAGATATAGCAAATCCGGAAAAAATACAGAGTACAGACACATTATGCTGCTGATCTAGAGACCACATTTTGAGAACCACAAATATACACTATGGGTTGACAATTTTTTTCTGTAAAGGCCCAAATAAATAGTAAATATTTTAGGCTTTACAGGCCACATACAGACTCTATTTCACTTCTTGGTTCTTGTTTGTTTTTTAAACCCTTTAAAAATTAAAAACCGGGCTTCCCTGGTGGCGCGGTGGTTAAGAATCCGCCTGCCAATGCAGGGGACACGGGTTCGAGCCCTGGTCTGGGAAGATCTCACGTGCCATGGAGCAACTAAGTCTGTGTGCCACAACTACTGAAGCCTGTGCGCCTGGAGCCCATGCTCCGCAACAAGAGAAGCCACCGCAATGAGAGGCCCGCTCGCCGCAACTAGGGAAAGCCCACTCGCAGCAGCGAAGACCCAACACAGCCAAAAATAAAATAAATAAAATAAATAAATTTTTTTAAAAAATTAAAAACCATTCTTTGTTAGTGGACTTTACCACAAAAAAAAAAAAAAAAAAAGGCCACAGGCTGGATTTGGACTGCAGACGTAGTGAGTTTGCTGATCCCTGCTGTATACCCATAAAGAAGCAAGGATTAACCTTCCTATGAGATTAATTTTCCTAAAATGTTACTTGCATATCAGTCCCCTACTCAGAAACTTCTGCACTGGTCCTGATTACCTACTGCATAAGTTAAATCCCTGTGATGCATAGAATTCACAGGCATCTACACTCTAGCTCCAACCAGGCTCGTGAACTACACCCCGTGAGAACCTTCCATTCTTATTAAATTGGCCTACTTACATTTACCTGCCTCTGTATCTTTGTGGTGTTCCCCAATGTACTTTTTCCCTTTTCAAATCTACTCAAATACCCTTCCTTCAAAGCATAATTCAAATCCTTTGAAGTGATTCCACCCTCGTCCAAACTCCTAAAAGCACTACCTCAATTTATCTGATATTTATTTTCTGTCTTGAGTTACTACACTTCAGATTACCTTCTTGGAGGGCAGGGAATACTTGATACTTTTATCAATGGATCTAGCATATAACAAGGGGTAAATAAAAATGAAGGTGTGTATGTAGATATATAACACATATATGTATACACACTTTTTTTTTTTCTGAACTAGCTATATAACTGAAGCAAATGTTATTTCACCATTTTATCAGTAATTGAGCACTTTAATTCTATGGACACAATCTGAATGCTGTAGAATTACAGAATGACAATCCAAAAGCACATCTGTCTCTCTCCTACTACATGTTTTTAGGCCTAGTTTAAGGGAAGAATAATAATACAAGTAAAATTTTTCCAATGGTCAAAGTTATCAATCTAGATACAGTGGGGTCTAGAAGTCACTAGATCAAGTCAAAATTTACTTACGTATATTTTTATTCATTTTTAAAATATGAAATCACCTTTTATAACTAAATTGCCTTTTTTTTTCTTTTAAATTTGGCAGCGATGCATGGCTTGCGGGATCTCATTTCCCTGACCAGGGATTTGAACCCGCGCCCTCAGCAGTGAAAGCACAGAGCCCTAACCACTGGACCGCCAGAGAATTCCCCTAAATTGCTTTAAATTCACCCTAATTATTATTCAAGTTTAAAAGTCTCTCTCTCTCTCTCTCTCTCTCTCTCTCTCTCACACACACACACACACACACACACGCCACACATGGTCTGAATTTTTTTTTTTAACAATAAGGTTCTCCATGACAATTCACATTACCAAAATTGCATTACTGATTTCATTCAGAATTTAGGGAAATAAGAATATATTTTAAAATTTTAAGAAAGTTGTCCATTTTAGTTCACTACTGATAAATAGTTTTAATCACAGAATGTTTTCAGCTGGATTAAAGAATTCTTATATTTGAGATTACTGAAGAAGTCTTTTCAAGTCTGAAGTGTGAACTATGCCTAATTCTACTACACAAAGAATGTTCAAGAATCTATAAAAATTCCTACAGAATCATCTGGCCATATTTTCAGTGCAAAAGTTTAAAACATTTTTGAAAGGTATAGAAAACAAAATAAATTAACCAAAAAATGGCCATGAAAATGAAAACTGTGACTTTTTAACTCTTCAAAACACATTGAAGAAAAAGTTTAGTGACTCACAACCCTGAAAAGATTATTCACTGATAAATTTAAAAGTAATAATGCATTGATTAGAGGACAAAACCAGGAGCCAGAGACTCCCATTCCTGTTCTGCCACTGGTTTCTACAGAATCTTGGGCATATCCCCATAAGCCGAACAAGAAAGGCTTAACTGACATGCTAAGGTTGTGAGAACTGATGAAGTGTTTATGAAGCACTTTGGAACCATGAGGGAAGCCACTATAACCATTAAAAGTCATCTGCTTAATGCAAAACTATAGCTACCTGTTAGGCTTGCAAATCCTTTGTGTCTTCTTAACACAGCAAATCTTCAGTGAGTCAGTAAAGTGCATGTATTTAATGAGCGAGCTTAGCAACCTCAGAGAAATGAATTTTCTTCCAAATCTTTGTTTTCTCACAAACCATGTCTCTATCCAACCCAACTATTTGCAAAGGGAAACATGATCCGACCCACACTAAAGATTTGGGTCTAGATATTGATAAGCCAATACCAAATGACTGAAAATTCAGGAATCACAGTGGAATTTTGTCAACTTACCAGAAATGTGACTCCTGAAAATAATCCCATAAAACAGTCGTTCTAACAAGAGCTTTATTAAAGGGAAAGTCCCTACACTCTCTGACCTAAAGAGCTCTAAAGTATTTTTGGACAGTGTCGATAGAAGACTAACTCGCTCAAAACCTGACCCAACGCGTTAGGTAGTTCCAGCACCTGCTTGGTGTTAAGCGACTGGAGACTGGGGAGGCTGCTCAGGAAAAAGTGCTGATGCCATCTCCAGCTGCCCCTTTCGTGAATGACAGTAACAATGAAAACACTGACAAAAGAGCTAGGAGGCCACCCCAAGCCTCTGCTTAGCAATACTTCTACCCTACCCCCAACAGACAGAGCAGCAAACCCCAGAAAGGGGCCTCCTCTCACAGACCTAACATGCCCAGACCCTGCCTCTGGTCTGGCAATGTCAAAAAGTACTACCCTTCACTCCTCTCAAGACGGCTGAGCACCTGAAAGGTGAGGGGGAAATGCGGCCTCTCGTTCTGAACTGCCAAGGGGAGCGGGAGAAGACTGCCTGGCAGGAGGCGGGCGAGCAGAGCCCGTGTGCACCCCGGGAGACTAAGAACTCCCCGGGTCGCGGGCGCCGCTCGGAGCTTCGTGGGGAGGAGAGGCGAAGAGAGGAGACGGGAGGGGAGGGGACGGGAGGGGAGGGGACGGGAGGGGAGGGGAAAGGAGGAAGGCGCGTCCCTCCCGCGGCGGGAGGGCGGAGGGTCGCTCGGCTCCGCACGGAGGAAGCAGGGCTCGGGCGCAGGGCGAACCGTCCCCGCGGGGGGTGGCTGCGGCCGGCCGCCCGCTTCCCGGGAGCCGGAGGAGGCGACAAGTAGGCTCGGTCGGGGAGCGCATTCTTTCCTCAAGCCTGGTCCTGAGGGAGGGCGCAGGCTGCCGAGGCGGCAACTCTCCCTCTCGCCCAACTCCCGGCAGAGCGTGAGGGCGGCCGACCCCGGGCTGACCGGCGGGATGCCGCGCGGGTGGGAAGGCGGCGAGGCCAGCCTCCGGCCCGCTCCCTCCCCACGCGGTCCGCGGCCGGCGGCCGTCAGCGACCTCGTCCCTCCCGCCGCCGCGCGGGGCCGGGCCGCCGACCTCGGCCGGCCGGGCGCGGGGCCAGGCAGCGGCGGCGGAAGGGCCGGCCGGCCGGCCTGGGGCCCTACCTGAGGCTGTGTACCAGCTCCCGGCGTGACTGGCTTCCCGGCAGACCACTCGGTTGGACATCTTGGTGCCTGTGCCGCCTATGGTGCACGAGGATGAATGAGGAGGCGGCGGCGGCGGCGGCAGGAGCGGTTCCGCGAGGGGACGAGACACCGCGGGCCCAGCCCAGGAGGAGGCGGCAGCGGGGAGGGGATCAGCCCGGCCCAGGAGGAGGAGGAAGAGGAGGAGGCGGCGGCCCGGGAGGAGGAGGAGATGGCAGCCGGGGCGGTGGCGGCGGCGGCGGCGGCAACAATCACCACAAACTCGGGCGGCCGCCGGAAGACGGGGCCCGCGGCGGCCTCACCGAAGCCCGGAAAGCCCTGGCCCCGGCCCTCGGAGTCGCCGCTGCTCCCCAGCCGGGGCTGGTTCCGCCGAGCCACCCCCACGGCCCCCCCCCGTCCCGGTCGGCCTCCCGGAGCCACCGCCGGTGACCCCACCCCCGTGACTCCGCGCCCGCCCCCTCCCCCCACCCCCCGCGGGACTCCCCGCACCCACCCCCACCCCCGGCGGGGCCCTCCTGCCCGCCCGGCTGCCGGCCCGCCGGCCCCGCCCCGCCCCGCTCCTCCTCCGGCCGCGCGGCGAGGTTAACGGCGGACACCGGACAGGCCACACGGCATCTGGGGTCGGGCGGCCCGGCGGGGAGGCAGCGGCGGCTGCAGCTCCGCGCACACAAAAGCCCAGGGCCGGGGCCTGAACCGGGGAAGGCAGACCCGGAGAAGAGCCAACGCTTCCTTACTCGCCACTCTAACGGGTCCTGCCCACTGAGCATGCCCAGCAGCCTCTGCCAGGCCCGGCGAGGAATCTCGACGTGCGCGGTCCGCTCTCCGGGGTTTAGCGGCAGCAGAGGCTGGGAAGGGGAGGGCGCGGGGAGTAGGACGCAGCCGCAGGGCAAGCCCCCTCCCCCAACCAACTTCCTTAAACGCAGAGCACCCAGGGCAAGACGGTGCGGCTTTCCACGTGGAAAGTTCCCTGTCTTCCCCGCCACACACAGGACTCCTTAGTGGATGCTCACCCCCAAGGTTTCACTACTAGGCACGCAAGTCTGTGGCCACGATGGGAAGTTCATTTGTAGAAGCAGGCATGTGGTAGTGTGCCTGGGGTCCTGCAAACGCTACTTTTTGCTTCACCGGGCCACTCTTACCGTCTAATGTGGCTCTGACACTGTAAACAGTTATCTTGTTTCAAGTTATATTTATGTAATTGCATGTCTTAACTCCGTAACTAGACTACAGTGTGATATAGCTAGCCTCAGTTATTCTCATCTATAAAATGGGTATAACAATACTCAAGGTGTGTCCCTAGGATTATGAGTTAATAAATGTAAAGAGCCTGATAGAGTAGTCATACAACAAACATTATTTCCAACCCTCCATTATCTTTTAAATCCCATGTGTCAGGAACAAAGAATTACGTTAAAATTATACAAGAATCACAGCAAAGTAGAATATCTTGGACCTCCAAGGAAATGTTATGGAGTAGACCATTCCAAAACTGGGAAGAGAGTAAGAGAAAGTTGCATAACTTCAACGAAAGACTTGGAGTTAAAATAATAAAAATTGTTATATCTGAATTTCACACTAAACAGATCCCTGGTAGAGTCCAAAACAAACGACTGACTGCTTAATTTTCAAGTTTTCCTAGTGTCATATAATAGATTTTTTTTTCAGGTACTACATAGTTTCTACCCCTCCTCTCACCTTTTCAATTTTAAGGCTCAAGGATCTTGCATGAGATCCCAGTCCTGGTCAATTACTGGAACACTTCTGACTTTCACACCTTTTTATACACTGTTTTTAAGCTGGAAAAAAAAAACTCCACTCTGTATAGTTCTTTACTCAATTTTTAACCCTCTCACTTCACCACTAACCTGCCCAAATATTAAGGTATTACACAGAAAAAAAAAAAGGACATGCCAAGTAGTCTATTTAGGGATAACAGAAAAAGGAGGGCTGGAGCTGATTCCCTGGTACTCTTCCTGAGGTAGCAAAACTCAGTGATACCTGATGAAATGGTAAACTTTTCACTGTAAATTTCAAGAAAAGGAAATAGTTGATATGGTTGATACGGTGTTAAGAATGTTGATTGCTCTGTCATCAGCTGTGTGATTATGGATATCTAGTAATTTAACCTTTTCAACGCTCAGTTTTCTCATCTGTCAAATGCAAACAGCAGTCATATGTAACTCACAGGCTTGCTGTGAGAATCATTAAGTATCATGAAAACAACTTATAAGCTGTTCTTTATAAATGTTTTATCATTATCCTCTGCTCCTAGCAACAATCCTAGGTCTCATTCCAAACTAGTAATGTAACCTAAAATTAAGCTTCCTCCCTACTAAAATGCTCAGTTGGAGGCTTCTTTCCCCAAAGGATTTTTCTTACTGATCAAACTCAGCAAAACCACAATGCCAAGCAAAGTGAAAGGTTAGAGGATCTTCTATTATTTCTAGAATGCTCTTAACATATCCCATCATTACTCCTCCTGTCCATTTTATTCTGGCTACCTTATTCAAGGATGTACTCTTGAAAGAAATGTTGAAACTACTCACTTACCCACATCCCCTAAATTAAGGAAGATCCATATAATGCAAAATACTTCATATCCTAGAAGAAGCCTGTTTGGCAATACTATACAATTCCCATGTTATTATTAACAATTTCCAGGGACTTCGCCGGTGGTCCAATGGTTAAGACTCCGTGCTTCCACTGAAGGGGGCGTGGGTTCAATCCCTCGTGAGGGAACTAAGATCCCACATGCCACGTGGCGTGGCCAAAAAGAAAAAAAAAATTCCATTATATCCACCAGGGATTTGGGTTTGACGCTGCATAAACATCATCCAAAGTTAAGGGCAAGGAGGAAATCTTCGTTAACAGAGAGTCCTTATGAAGCACAGACTTCAACAAATAAGGCACCCAGAGCCCAACATTAATAACACATCTTCTGAAATAGCATGTTGGATAGTCACTGCATCAGTCTGTACTAGCAAACGACTAGAAACAACCACAGTGTCTGTCAATGAGACTTGTTAAATTAGGGTATACCCATACATATGCACCCATTAAAAAGAATAAGGTGGTGCTATATACTGGTATGGAAAGAGCTCCCCCCCCCCAAAAAATGCAAAAGGCAAATTGCAGAACAATGTGTAAAGTATGCTACCATTTGTGTAAAAGCAAGTACTTATATTCTCACACACTTGCATATACATGGCATACTTCTAGAAGGAAACAAACTGGTAACGGTCAATGTACATCTTTGTGTATCTTTTTGAATTTTGTGCCATATACATATACTACCTATACCCAAAAATAATTATTTATTAAATAATTTATTAGGCTTGATTTTGGGAGCCTATATGGCAATATTAAATTGCCCATTTTTAGATTTTACTTATACAAAACTGACACTTCGAGGAGCCCGCTAATTACTAAAAGCCCTTTGTCAGAAAAATATTCTAGAATGATACCACAGGGTTTTGAAAAAATCCAGGTTGAGAGAAGGGAGTTTAGCATAAGGATGCTCTTTTAATTTCAATTAACACTGGTACTCTAACCTAGTATCAGTTGACTTTGCTCTTTTCTTCTTTAGAAACCAAACTTAATAAGTAACATTTATTAAACACTTACTATGCACCTGACACTAGGCTAAGTACTTTACATAGTTAATGATTCTTACAAGATGAAAACTTGTTCATTTCCAATTTTTTGGAGTAAATTTTGTACATAGAGCTTTTTCTAAATTTATTGTTAATATTACTTAGGATTCCCAGAAATTAAACAACTGAGTCAAAAGATTTGAAGTTTTTTTAAAGGCTGACAAGAGTTTTCTTAAAAAGAAAATTCTTATTCATTACTGATTGCCCCCTTTAGCTCTGGTGACCTATTTTCCTCTATTATATTACTTTCCTTCTTTAAATCCAGAGATTTTAAACAAGTGGATTCTCAGTGATAGCCATTTACACCTTCCATCTTTTGTCCCTTGTTGCTACAGTTAGACAATATGTATCAGGCCTCCAATTTGTTACTGCCTTTTTGGAATCCAGTCCAGGAAAATACCTGGCTACAATATTTTATGCTGTCCCTACAGCCATTCTATCATGTTGCTAATGGGAAGTTATCAATCTTAAAATCTCCTATACCTTCTCCTAAACAAAGAGATTTAAACAAAGGTTCAATATTCTCCCCATAGCTTCATCAGAATTAGGTAAACAGTTTCCTTCTATCCAAACTATTTTTCTGTTCTTTCTTTTCCTTTTTTTTTTGGCCACGGCTTGTGGGATCTTAGGTCCCTGACCAGGGATTGAACCCGTGCCCTCGGAAGTGAAAGCGTGAAGTCCTAACCACTGGACCTCCAGGGAATTCCCTATTTTTCTGTTTTTTCAATTCAAGGTCTCTATATCCTCTAGGAATCTATTCCTGATTTACTCTATTGGTCCTCCCATTTATCCACATTTTTCAAGAATTCACTCTACAGGATACAGTACCTTTTACTCTATTACTGTATACGTTTATTAAACATTATCTTCCTGACTAAGCAGTCAAAGGGTAGGAATTGTTTCTATAGTATAATTGTCAGCTACACATGAAATACCTCATCAAAGTATAGTAGAAGCTTTCTTAACTGATTTCTATTTAACCAACTTACTGGACGAAGTGATGCTGTCCATCCCCATAGTAAAATACACTGAACCATGCCCACCACAAGCTGCATTCTTGAAGATGGTAGACTACACTTTTTAGGAAACTCACACTGTTGCACTCTTCTCCCAGGTTTGTGTGCATAACTAACAAGGGTCAATCATGTTCTCCAACCTATTTATACGAGATGTACAAAGTACTGCCATTACATAATTTAATAAAATATTACATAAACCAACGAAACACAAACACATAATGCAAAAGGTGTTAGTACAAAAATTAGGTGGAATGCTTTGGACTCAATAAAAACAGCTGTCAAATTAGAGGCAGATAAGATGACTGAAGGCTGGAGAAAAAAAATCATGAAAAAGTGTATCATTGTACACTTAATGCCTTAAGAATTAAGATCTTAAATGTCTAAGATCTTACTCTACTTTCAAAAAATCTGAAACTGAAATTTGTAAACCATACATTATAGAAGTGGTTTGTGGAAGGAAGATACAGAATTCCAATCAAAGAACCCATACTCAGAGCAAAGGCTGACATCAAAATATTACCAAGTTAATATAGATTAATATTTTCTAAGTTTTTAAAAAAACTGTTCATAGTGTCATTTATGTTTCCTTACTATGACTCCTATTTTTCATCTACCAGCTAGATAAGAGGGCTTCTACTGTATATACATAAGGGCAGACTGATTTTTCCCCCCAAAGAAAATTTTTAAGCACATCCGAGAGCATTAGAGCAGAGAGTACTATAGCATTAAGGGCAGGGAGGTAATATAGCATTAAGCTGGGTATGAATCCCTGCCCCAAACTTACTTCCCCTGTAACCTTAAGCAAGTTAACCGAATCTCACTTTCCTCCTCTAACTAAAAGTGAGGTATTAAATTAAACCTACCTCACAGGGTTTTGAGGTTAAATGACAATTCATGTAAAGTATTTAGCATGGTGCCTGGCATATGGTAAGTGCTAAGTAGGATGTGCACTGCCAGCAAAAGACATGCCTATTCTCAGCCCTTACAGAGAAAAAGTATTGATTTTAAGATTAATTTAAGCCCTATCTTGAAGATAATTCATTAGAACACTGGAAGCCATGCAGCATTAGGCAGAGTACTGAATTACTTCTAAGTGGTCATTAACCAAAGGTGGTATCAGAATGCCTTAGAATTTTTGTCAAATTCAGAAGTCCAGGCTCTATCCCAGTTGAATCAGTCTCTCCAGGGTCCAGGTATGCATCAATATATAGATGTATAATAGAGATATATAACACAGAGAGATATAATTTATATTTATATTTTTAATATATTTTTATATATATTTATATATGAAAAGTTCCACAAGTGGCTCTGATGTGAATCGCTAATGAAGAACTGTTAAGAAGATAAAATTATTGATGCTTTAATAAAAGACTACCCAGTTAGTACTTACTCGAATATTAAAATATCATTAAAAGACATAGACAGATTAACTTATGAGTTAGTCAAATCACCAAAATAAATTTAATGAAATTAATAGTTGCAAAAACTACTACATAAGCATAAATATTGACAGCTCAATATTTCCAGGTTTTTCCTATTCAAACCTATAGATCTGCAGATGTATATCAAAACCATCATATCACCTCCCCAAAAGTGTCACTCCTACTGAAATGTTTTTCCTATATTAAAGAGAACTATAAGACACACCTCGTCAGCATTAAATTTCTAACTTTGCCTTCACATGTTTAGCTTGGAGACATGTCTTTAATATATGCTTCCAAAGCAGGGTTTCTCAGCCTTAGCTCTACTAACATTTTGAGCTGGATGATTCTTGGAGATGGGTGGGGCACCCAGGCTGTCCTGTGCATCATTAAGATATTTAGCAGCATCCCTGGCCATTACCCACTAGATGCCAGTAGGATCCCACCTTACTCCAGTTGTGACAACCAAAATGCTTCTGGACATCGCCAAATGTCCCTTGGGGAAAGGAGGGGACAAAATCACTCCCAGCTGAGAAACCACTGCTCCACCGAATGTTTATCCTTCCTGGCTCTCTTCAATTTTCTCTTTTCTGAGCTAGTGCATTATCTCAATTTCTTCATACAGGACAAAGTGAGCAGACCCAAAAAAAGGACTAGCTGGTGTGTTTTATTGCAAAAAGAAGCAATATGTTAACTAGCACAAGTATTTCTCACTTAGCTATCAGCAGCACGTTGGTAGAACTGGGTTTGAATGCCCGTTCAAGCACTTACCAGCAGTGTGGTCTTGAGCAAGTCGCTTAACCTCTCCAAATCTGTTTCCTCATCTGCAAAATGGGAATAACAGCATCTACTTTGCAGAATTGCTACATTAGAGATAACAAAATAGTTCTGTGCCTGATACATAGTAGAACTGCAATAAATGATAGCTATTATTATATTAATACCATAAAGGTTGATAGCATTGAAGGATATTGTACACCCTCTGCAATGCTTATAACAGCACTCCAAAATTTATTGCGCAAAAAAAAAAAAAAAAAAAATTTATTGTGCATTAGAATCACTGGTAATGTTTGTTAAAAACTGAAGATGCCCAAATCCTACCCTCCAAGAGGTCCAGGAACAATGCTAGAAAAACTGGCTGAGATTTTTTTATATGCTACTTGACTCTGGTGTATTTTCACACTGTTGTAAAACTCTGCAGCATTCTAAGACACAAGGAATAAGTAATACATGAAAACAACTGAACCACATAAAATATTTGTCATATAGAACAAACACTACTGTAAGATAATGATGTTTTAACAGTTTATTTTGAAGGTCATTTTAAAAACAAAGTTAAAGACAATCAGAAAAAATTGCACAGAATACACTCATTAAATAAGTATGTGATTAAATCAATAAGGGAGATATGTCTTCTTCTGCAACTCCAAAATAAGTTCTGCTGTCCTGATGATTCTTATACTTCCAAAATGGGGGGGAAAATCATGGCAATTAAAGTTGCCTCTTAATCATGTAAATCTACAGTGGAAACCAAATTTTTCTGTTCTTCCCAATAAGTCAGTTTCGATCTTCAAACTGTGCCTTGTTTTTTAAAAGATAGGATGCTAGAAATTCAATGGGATTTGGTGGCCTGTAAGGGAAAAGAAATCCAAAATTTAGAAATTTATATTCGAGACATGTTAATTTAAATGTATTGCCCCATAATGAAAACATCTTTTTTTTTTTTTTTTTTTGGCCGTGCTGCATGTGGGATCTTAGTTCCCCCACCAGGGATCGAACCTGTGCCCCCTGCAGTGGAAGCATGGAGTCTTAACCACTGGACCGCCAGCGAAGTCCCTTAAACATATTTTAAAATTAAGAGGTGGGAGAGAGGGTTTGTTGGAGGAAGGTGGTACAAAATTCCAGTTCTAAGTACTAGGGGTATAATGTACAACATGACGACTATAGCTGACACTGCTGTATGACATACAGGAAAGTTGTTAAAAGAGTAGATCCTAAGAGTTCTCATCACAAGAAGAAAATTTTTTGTCTTTTTTTCCTTTTTATTGTATCTATATATGAGATCATGGATGTTAACTAAACCTGTGTGGTCATCATTTCACAACATACGTAAATCAAACCATCATGCTGTACGCCTTAAACTTATATAGTGACATATGTAATTTTTTTCTCAAAACTGGAAAAAATTTTTTAATAAAATAAAGAGGTGTTATTTCATATTTATCACTTTTACATATGTTGTTTTTGCTGATAAAACAGGTCCAAAGATGAAAAGTTGGGGGAAACATCTATTTTAAACCCTACTATAAAAAGGCATATTTAGAATTGATTTACAATGATCTCAAAACATTCTCCTAGCACTTTAAACAGCCTTTTGAACTAACTAGACAGAGACAATACTTGTTACATAATATTTATAGTTAATTTGATGAATTATTTTGCTAGAATGCCTTACTTAAAAATTGTATTTACTAATAGAATGTTACCATAAAACTTCTTCAAATTCTTTTCTTCTAGCATTTAAAGTAATATTTAGAATTTCTGATATATTGGCCTTCTTTAGAGAAAGAACAAAAATGCATAAAAGATGCCCATATTTTAATTGTCAGTAGTAGAGCCAAGACATACCTTGCAGTCAAAAATAAATCCTATTTTATAAATACAACAATCCAAAACAAATACTTATTGTTTATTCATTTAATTTTTTAACTTAAAACTAAGTAATAAAAATTAATTAGTTAATTAAAAAATAAAACTAAGTAATGCACCTATTCTAAATAACTCAGATATGTTCCATGAAGTTCCTTATCAAGTTATGCCAGTTTACTACAGTGTTCATTATTAGTCTTTGAGAAAAACATAATTTACACCCAATAAATGTTGACTAATGTAACTTAACAACAAAATTTTCTTGTTGGATTTACTTATACAAAAAGAATTTTTGTACAGAAAACATGTACAGAAAAGAGAAAAACTGTAATCGTGCTAACAAAGAAATGTAAATTAAAACAACTTGGCAAAAAAAAAGTTTATAACACGCATGCACTTGAGGCTATGATGACACTTGAAGAATTTTAAGGATAAACTCTTGGACAGAAATATGATATTATGTGTCAAACACTATAAAAATAGTCATGTCATTTGAAATAGCAAACCAATTCTTGGGTATTTATCATAAAGTAATTAAACAAAAGCAAAAGGGTATGAAAACAGATAAACTACCTGGTGATCAATAATAACAAAGGAAATTGGTCCTAAATGGTCAACAACAAGAAAATGGCTAAGTTAACTGTGATATTATAATTTCATTTATAATCATGAAGGCTCTGTAAAGATATGGAAGAAGTTTTATCTTATAATTTTAAGTAAAAAGGAGATATAAAATTACATGTATACCATGATTACAAATATGCATATGATCTAAGACTAGAAGAAAAATAAGTGTCTGAATTGAGATTATGGCTGACTTGTTTCTAAAAAAACTTTAGTATCTATAAATTCCTTATATAGTAAAAAATAACTATACATAACTCATGATATTTCAACTAGGGAAGTTTTTATTTTGCTTTTTCTGGTAACTCCATTTGCAGACACTATTATCTTACCTTTCCTTTGCAAGCACAGCAAGTCCTTGTAATAAGATAGGCACAACTGTCTGATCCAGATAGGCACGAGTTGGCAAAGACTGGAGATCCACTTTCTGTTTTGATGACTTTTCTGCATTAATTTTCTCATTTTCTACTATCCTCTAGTAAATTCAAAAAACATGCATGAATATTAAAAAATAACTAGATTATTTTGAGTGCTAAACCAAAATTAATGGCAATATAAAACTAATAGAAAAGGTATAAATCAATGACTAGAAAGCTGATTGAACTGCAAATCTTTCTGCCAAAATAAAATCAGACCCATTTCTAAATTTCATTCGAGCATTTTCTGAAGGCACCATAATATCTCATTCTTTTAATGTCGTTATCTCCAGATCCTACACTTACTTTCTCTCTTTCTTTCTGCCTTTTTAGGAGTAAATACAAGTCCCCTTTCTTTTCTTCATGAGAATACACCTCCTTACAATGTGCTTCAAAAAATCTGGACATGGACACTAAGTAGCACTGAATCACAGTGAGAAAACTAGTCCTGTTTCAATTCTTTTATCACAGATAATATCAAGGACAATGTCTCAGTTTGGCACTAACATGTCTTTAACACTTCTGTAACACTTGCTAAACTCCCTTCTTAACAGAGAGAGCAGGCTTCAGGCTTAGGGACTTCAACTGGCAACAGAATCTAGCTAAAATTTATTACCACTGTTTTGTATTCACTGTTTTCATTTTTAAGGTTACCCTCTACGGCAATGAGAATGCTTTTCCATTTGTTTCTTTTCTAAACAAATGCATCTATGATTTTTTAAAACTGAGTAAATTTAAGAAAAAATATAAAGTAAAATTAGCCAAAAAATAGAAGAAATGACTAATATGGGAAAGATCATTAATGTGATATTTAAATGATGTTTCAGAAATGATGACTTATACTTCCTCCATCTAAGAACCTCCCAAAATCTGGGCCTTTCATATAAATTCACCTGACATCCAGAGCATCAAAAACTACTTTACTGGAAAACTTTGCCTTCTTCTGAAAATCTACCATTTCAGAAATTTAGAAATAAGTGGCTATCTCAAAGACAAAACAGTATTAAGGGCACTTTCATTTAAATGAACTTTGTTCCAATCATACTAGAACTGGATATAAATGAGTCAACAATTACAAACAAACAAAAAAATTCTACACTTAATTTTTTTTAAGAGAATTTTATTTTGTAAAAACTGAGAAAAAACTTTAAGCATATAACTACAACATACATACCATGCTTTCCAAAAACACTTGCCAGAACTATGTCAGGTAACTTATCTAGTTTTGCTTGTGATTTTTCAATCTAATTTTTGGACTTAATAAAAATAATTACCTATACTTATTTAATGTATGAAACAGTTATTTTATTTGCCCATGAATTAAGAAACTTATAGTTCACCAGTAAATTTCAACAAATACCCATATATGATAAAAACTAGTCAGTTACACGACATCCCAATACCTTCATTAAGAAACAGCAATGCCTAAGCAACTCTGATAGATCCTATAGTAAGCTCCTTGACCAAATCCTCTCATTTATTTCATTCAGACATTTACTGGCTATCCACTATGTGCCAATTGCTATGCTTACTTTTAGCAAAGTCAAAATCCTGAATTAATCTAAAAAACATACAGTTGATGCCTGAACAACATGACCCTCTGCCCAGCCAAAAATCTGCTTATAACTTACAGTTGGCCCTTTATATAGGCTGTTCCTCCATATCTGTGGTTCTGTATCTACAGTTCCATATCCGTGGATTCAAGCAACTGGAAATCGTGTAGTACTACAGTATTTACTATTGAAAAAAAATCCACTTTTAAGTGGACCCACGCAGTTCAAACCTGGGTTGTTCTAGGGTCAAATGTATATCCAACCACATACACACACACACACACACACACACACACACACAAAGATTAAGCTTTTAAGAGTGTAGAACAGTGATCACAAAAATGGGAAAAAATTAGGTGAATCCTATGATTGCCCCAGCTTACTGCATGCATCCTGCCTAGAGAACTTATACAACGAAACCCTGGGAGAAGGAACCCAAGCAGAGCCCTTCAGTTTCCCTAAGTTGAGAAGACAGAGTTGAAAATTCAGGGAGACCAAGAGAACTAGAACTTGCAGAGCAGAGTACTGAAAAGGAAACTTTCACAGAGAGGAGAGAGTTGCATAGAAAGAGACTAAGAGACTGCCTTCCAGTCTTCAGGTGAGTATTTATCAGAGCATGAGTGTGAGGGAACTACTCAAGGCCAGAAGAAAAAACCACTTGGAAGAAGCAGGAGGCACAATCCCTGGAGCTCACACAGGCCAGGAGTAGTTCATGTTCCTGTGACCCAGGATGGGAAAACCTCATAACACATGAAGCACTGGGTAGAATACACAAGAGGAAGAAATTATGTCTAAACTAAAGGTTGGTCTGGTCCCACCTAAAAAAGTTTAAAGGCAAACCTCAAAAGATCAAATTGTTTCCAATTAACTTAACCAAGTCCTAGAACAAAGCCCAAGAGTATTTGAAGAAATACAAAAATAACCAGTACCCAACAAGGTAACATTCATAATGCCCAGCCTCCAATAAAAATTACCAGACAGGCAAAGAAGCAGAAAAAACTACCCATAATGAAGAGAAAAACCAATTCACAGAAACAGACTCAGAAATGATACAGATAGCATAGGCAATGCCATTAAACCAGTTAGTATAATATATTCCATATGTTCAAGAAGACAGAGGAAAGAATTAGTAAATTAAGCTAACAAAATACTTGAAAATATTTGAAGAAATAATGGCTGAAATTTTTTCAAATTTCATGAAAACTCTAAACCCAAAGATCCAAGAAACTCAATGAATCCTAAGCACAAGAAACATTAAAAAAAAAAAAAATTACGCCAAGACACATTATAATCAAGTTATTTAAAACCAGTAATAAAATCTTAAAAGCACAAAGAGAAGACATTAACTACAGAGGAGCAAAGATAGCAATGATAGCAGACTTTTCAGCAGAAACAATGTCAGCCAGAAGACAGTGGAGCAAATACTCAGCAAAAATACCTCAAAAGCAAAGGCAAAATAATTACCTTTTCAGACATTCAGAACCTTAAAGAATTCCTTCCCAGCCGACCTCAACTACAAGAAATGTTAAAGAAAGCCCTTCAGGAGGATGGGAAATGACACCAGCTGGATCTACACAAAAGAATGGAGAACCCAGAAATGACAATTACACGGATATACGTGAAACACTCCTTTCTCATACTGTTTAAACCTCTTTTAAAAAGATAATTGGACGGAAGTCAAGGGAGCACTTCCGGGTTCAGCAATAACCTGGAGCCGGCGGCGCTAGGTCGGCCCTCTTGGGCCTTGCTCCGCAGCTCTGCCTTCACTCTGGTCTTTCCAGAAACCCAGCTGTGCTCTTGGGTGTGCCCGACAGCCTCCCAGACGCGGGTGTAATAAGCCCCCCCATGGTGGACACGGCCCCGAACGGCCCCCAACAGGCGGGCGCAGTGCAATTCATCACGGCCAATAAACTGGACACAGCAATGTGGCTTTCTGGCTTCTTCATAGTTTACTGCTCTTTGTTCTGCCTCTCCGTGGGTTGCATGAAGTAGCAAGCTTTCACCAAAGTGCTTTGCTGGCAAATGCTCTGGCTAGTGCTCTGAGGCTGCACCAAAGCTTACTACACTTCCAGTCAAGCAGAGCATTCCTGCCCCAGGCTTTGTTAGAGGACAGCTGCCACTACCTGTTCTGTTCACTCATCTTTCTCAATTCCCACCCCGTTACAATGAGTATTTCCCAGTCTTGTTATTTTCTTCGCTTCATACTGCCACATACAAGAAAAAGGTGCCTTGATGCAAAGGGTTCAAATAGTTTATCTCTGCTGAGACCTCTCTTGGATAAATTCAGCGCTATTCAACAGAATATTCTGAAATTCATCGCTTGTCATGAAATAATCTTGATGCCTGCTACAGTTTTAATGCTTTTTAGGGGTCAAGAAGGTTTGCTCCAGCCTTTTATATACCATAGATTCCTTACTGTTCGATACTCCTCTAGAAGAAATCCGTATTATTGGACCTTGTTTAATGAACGGAGGATTGTTGTTGAACATCTAATAATGAAACCTGCTTGCCCACTGTTTGTGAGAAGACTTCGTCTCCAGAGCATTGTCTTTATAAGAAGACTGGCACCAACAGTTGCATAGTTTAACATCCAGCTAAGTTATGTGTAATATAAATAAGCACTGTTAGCTGCTGGTACTTCTGCTAGGGATGGTTAATTGCAGGTGTAAAACTGACCTCACTGCAATTTACATAATTTACATAAATGCATCTCAAAAGAAAATCATTTTCCTGGCACGTTAAATCAAGCCTTTTAAACACTTTCTGAGAAACTTTATTGTAATGTGTTGTTAATAGTTAAGGAAATTTAAATCTTGTGATAAATGTACCAAAAATTCTTTAGACACTGCTGTGCCTTTATCATGAAGTACCTTTATTTCTCTTGTAAAAATAGCTCTAAAATTCGTTTTCATCTAATTAGTAATCTGAATTTATATCTGGCATGAGTTCATTATGGTAATATTAACATGTAAATTCAGTATATTTTGAGACAGTATTCTTTTGCCATTCAGTAATTTTGGTTGATGATTTTAACAAAAACACTTCCCACTATTTAATTTCAAATTGTTTTTAAATTGATTTTGTGCTACTTTGTTACGACAGATTTATTTTGGATGTACCATTATAATAGGAATTCTATATGTATCTTATACTATGATCTTCCAAAATTTTATTTTCATAATTACTTCTGTGGCTTTGAATACTTTTTTTTAAAAGACCCAACTGTTAAGATTGTTAGCCAATTGGGTTAAATACTTGTGGTCACCTAAGTGTTTTACATCAAAGAGCAGTAGTCAGACAGTTTTCCTTTCAGAGACCCACTGAGTAACATTTCTCAAATAGGAAATCCTTCTTTTAGAAATGTGCACACATAGGTTTTAGTATTATTGTAGTTTACACAATTACTTAGATCAGATTCTTGACTGCCAGTTTTCTCGGTTTCTTAGGCTTGAATTTTCATAGACAACTGCAGCAGTTCAGATGCTTTCTGAAAGGAATGTAACTGAAGACTGAGCATGTGACTAAACTTGGTATCTGTTCTGAAATAATGAAGACTATACATACTTACCCATCAAATCTGATTTAAAAGATTAAACAGAAAGGTTTATATAGGTAAGGTTATTGATTAGGAAAGGGGTCAGAGGAGGAGTTGTGGGGGAAATAGTGTGCATTTAAATGTTGTAATGCATAGATAAATTTGGGAGAACTGGATGTGTTACGCAACTGTGATTTGAGTTGTATAATATGTTAAATACGTTTGTTGAGCTTCCATCAACTCCTTTATAAAATTCATTCTGACCTTTATTATTGTTGCATGATTGGAAATGTTTAAAACGTTGCAAAATGTTAATACAGAGTAACATAATGGTTTTTGTAACCAGTTTTTTTTCTGTGTGCATGTAGCTTGGATTTCTCATATACACTCAGCGACTTATCAGTAACATCAGTTTTCTTTTTATTCAACTTTTCAATCTACAGAAATGTGATACCTACCTACTTGATAGCTCAACTGTAACCAGCTATTTTTGTAATTTTGTAATAGTTATCTACCAAGTTAGAGAAGCCTCATAATATACAGTTGATTGTTGGGGGGGTGGGTAGTCTCATTATCACTATGTATGTAATCTGATGGTTTTAAAAACTAAATTTGCTAGAGCAATAAAGTAACTATAATGTTGAGTAAACAATAAAAAAATTTTAATAAAATAAAAAAGATAATTGACTTTTTAAAGAAAAATAAAAATAATCAATTGCAGGGTTTATAACATATGTAGAAATATAATATATGATAACAATAGTATAAAGGCCAGGAGAGAGGAAATGGAAGGATACTGTTATAAGGTCCTTATACCATACATGAAAAGATATGATACCACTTGAAGGTAAATTGTGGGAAGTTAAACTTCCGTACAATAAGTCCTAAAGCAACCACCTAAAAAAACTATAAGTCAATAATGGAAATAAAATGGAATTCTAAGACAAAAAGCAGCAGCAGCAGCTGTAGAGTAGTGGTTTCCAGACTCCGAGATATCACAAACAAGTAAATTAAAAATAAAATAATACAATGAATGAAGGGACTAACATAGGGTTGTTAACTCTATTTTACCAAGTAAAAACTTACAAACAAGCATAATTATTATTTTACTATCAGCATAACTCATAAAAGAACGGGCATTTTAAAATTATGGAAGCAAGAAAACCAATCACCAAATAATGTATCATCAGTACTCACTCCACTCTCCTTATTTTTTTTCTCACTTTACCATGGAAATTGGTCTGAGGGTTTGAAAAAAAGCATTTGGTATCACTGCTCTACTGTATTATGGCTCTGCCTCCATACACAAGCACCATCAAGAAAAGACTGCTGATGCCTAAAAAGACATCTCTTAAATGATAAATGGCATACAGTATCTTCACCTGATTCAGCATAGCAGTTCAGTTAAAAACTACATTATGAAAAGACTCAGATTTTCTTAACCCTGATATCAAACCAACAAACATTCCTAGCAATTTTATAGACACAGAGTAGTCACTCCACATGCCAGGGAACTCTAGCAGTTGGTCAAGATCAGCAATACAATTTAATTCCACCTCAAAAATGTCAGCCTGCTTAGGTTTAACACACAGCTCTCCACTTACTTCCTGGTGACCTTAGACAAGTTACTCAAATTCTCTGAGCCTTGCAAGACTGAAAATACATGGAAGTTACTTAGGAGTGTGCCTGGCACATAGTAAAAGGACTAATATTAGCAGCTATTACTATTATTACTCTACTTGGAAATGCTCCTGCCCTCATTTATCCAAACTTAATTATTGATTATGTCTCCCACCCCCCGCCCCCCCGCCTCGTAAAACACCCACATCTCTTCCAGGAGCTCTCTGTTTTCCTAACCAATCCCACCTAGCTCTAGTTAATTCAACTGTTCCAGCATTTATTCATTCATTTACAAAGTAGCTTCTTCTTTTAGACAGCAACTTCTTAGTACTTGTATGAAAAAGCTCTATAAAAGTATACCTTCTTTTGTACATTTTTCACATGTACTCTCTGAATTCAGACTCAACCATGTAAGGCAAAAACAGTGTCTACTACTTGTTATAGCTTCCAATGGCACCTACTACGGTACTCTGCAAAGATATCAACATTTACTAAATGTTGACTTCACCAGCACACTATTCTGCTACAAATACAATGGGCTTAATTGTGATGTGCAGTTTTTCCAATGCAGTATCCCAACAGAGCATTAGTAGCCACCAAGCAAAAGGATTCTGAGTCTCCATCAGTAATGTATGTTTGTTTCTCTGTATCATTTTCAAAATTCAACCTCTCGACTCAGCTGATTTGTACGTCTGCATACCACGAAGTATTAGTACCGCTAATAAAACAAGCTGCCCATAATTTGATACTATTTCGTTCGTGACGATAAAGTTTTCCCTTGTGCAAAGCAACCTAGTAAAAATGAAACCCAAGTTTTCTCCAGTTCATAAGAGACGCAAAGATACGGCATAGGAACTGGGCAAGTTACCTCGACGTTGTCTGTGAGACCGTACTCAGAGTGGGGATTTTCTGCAACCTAGAAAAAAAAACACCGGTCACAGAAACATCAGCCACTCTTCCTTGCTTCACACAGCCACCCTGAATCCAGGGCCTTCTGGTACCTGCGTCTGTCCCTCCAGCATCTGCTCTGGTTCCATGGTGGACCCTGCAAGTCACAGTCCCCGGATACCAGTCTTGGAAAACAAGAAAAACCGTGAGTTACCCGGGAGATTTCAAGACGAAGACACCAGGATGGAGTCCAGCCCAGCCCCGTCCCCGCCCCTCACCCCCACCTGGGCGCGGAGCACCCCGAGCAGTAGAGGAACAGGGTGGGACAGTCCACGACCGGGCGCCCGCATCAGGTCCGGAAGCTCCGCCGTATTCCCAAGAACCTAGAAGAGGTAGAGAAAAGGGGAGAAGGGAGCTGATTACCCGCGCCCAAGCCGTTCGTTCCTAAGAGCCCTGCACCGCGCCACCAACTCCCAGCACAAACCGCTTCCGCCGTAAGTGACGGATGTCGCACGACTGCCGCGCCTGCGCAGAACTGCCAGTGGGGGCCGGGCTGGGAGGGATCTAGACCGGCCTTGATTCTACGATACACTTTGCGGAAAGCAGTGACCTGGGCAAGTTGTGGCCTCGGGGTCTGCCAAAGATTCGTTCCTCGACCTGCCTACCCAGAGCAGGCGCCACCCCAGCTGCAGACCCAGTGACTAGGCCAGCCGGCAGAGGTTCGGCCTGGCCAGCCCTCCGTGCTGCCTGAAATCTGCCGAAGCTCTTCGTCGCGGAACCGAAACCACTTGCTGGATAGTTCTTACTAGAAAATCACAGACCCAAACTCAACTGTCTACGAAAGAATGTCAGTGTTTTACTCTAAAGCCAAAGTGGGGAAGAAGCAATGTTTTAGGGTTTCGTAGTAAGCTTTTATTCAAGCCCTTAAATATGTGAACATGCCACGTTAGTGCTACCTTACATTTGTATCAAGATTAGCAATATGCAACTGGCTTTCCAAACCGTGATACTATTGATACTATTGTATTTGTAAAAATACAAAAGACAATTTGCCTCCTACACACATTTGTAAATACCAAACAGGATCTAATAAATCGGATTGTTGTTGTAATTCCAATAAATTCCTTTTATTTTAATGTAAATATAAGTGATACACTCATTAAAGTGCCTGCCTTTGATTCAATAATCCCATTTGTAGTTGCACTTTGCAATATGAAAATATTTTAACTTCATATAAAATATTTGGAGACTAAATTATGGCATATCAATATACTAGAATAAAGCCATAACTCTAAAAATGCAGAAATATTTGTGATCATAACATTAACGTGTTTGTTTTTTAAGGCCGCGCTGTGCGGCATGCGGAATCTTAGTTCCTCAACCAGGGATCAAACCCATGCCCCCTGTGTTGGGAAGTGTGGAGTCTTAACCACTGGACCGCCAGGAAAGTCCCAAGGTTTTTTTTTAAGGTAGAATACAACGTCATTTTACTACTCCGTTAAAACTGCATGGCTAAAAATCTAAAGTAAATAAAATTTGTTTAGGAGCCAGACTTGTGGATACATTTTTAAAGTTTTATTTTATAATGTATACTTGATTGGGACTTCCCTGGTGGCGTGGCACAGTGGTTGAGAATCCGCCTGCCAATGCAGGGGACACGGGTTCCATCCCTAGTCCGGAAAGATCCCACGTGCCACGGAACAACTAAGCCCGAAAGCCACAACTACTGAGCCTGCATGCTGCAACTACGGGAGCCTGCGCACCTAGAGTCCATGTTCCAAAACAAGAGAAGCCCGCGCACCACAACAAAGAGTAGCCCCCACTCGCCACAACTAGAGAAAGCCCGCACGCAGCAGTGAAGACCCAACACAACCAAAACTTAAAAAAAAAAAAATCACCTTATGTAATGTATACTTGATTAGCATCGTGATTGGTGACAGCTTTTTCATGTAGAACTGTTGCAAAGATGTGGATGCGTATGTACAAGATATAGAATTTTTTTATTTTTAAATTTAGTGGGAGATTTTTGAATGAAATTGATATGGGCTAAAGTTCTTTTTTTTTTTAATTATTAGCACCTTAATTATTATTTATTTATTTTTGGCTGTGTTGGGTCTTCGTTTCTGTGCGAGGGCTTCCTCTAGTTGCGGCAAGCGGGGGCCACTCTTCATCGCGGTGCGCGGCCCTCTCACTATCGTGGCCTCTCTTGTTGCGGAGCACAGGCTCCAGACGCGCAGGCTCAGTAGTTGTGGCTCACGGGCCCAGTTGCTCCGCGGCATGAGGGATCTTCCCAGACCAGGGCTCGAACCCGTGTCCCCTGCAAGGGCAGTCAGATTCTCAACCACTGCGCCACCAGGGAAGCCCAAGATATAGAATTTTTCATGCAGAATTGATGCAAAGTTGTGGATGCTTATGTACAGGATATAGAAACTGACTAGTACATATATTGATTCAAATTAAGATTAAATGCTTTTCAGGAATGGAAAATAACAGAAAGTAAAACCAGAGAATGATTGGGAAAACTTAAGAGGAGAGTTACGTGGATCGTTATTATATATCCATACATTTCCCAATACACAGTAGGCACGCCATAAAAACTTCCAAATTAAAAAAAATAAAAATAAAAAACAAAACAAAAACAAAAAAGTCTTCCAGAAAGTAACTGAGAGCTGCTAATTTACATTTTCTAAGTACTGACAGTAAAGTAGGAAGCTAGATTGTGAGCTCCTTCAGGACAGAGACCTTGTTTTATATATCTTTATGCTTCACGTGGTGCCTGGTACATCATAGGTACACAACATATATTGAGTTGATTCACAGTTAAAACTGGATTTTAATTAAGACACTGACACTACTGAAGAAAAAGGACAGAATGTAAAAATGATTACTGAAGGAAACAGCACAGAATAATTAACTATAGGCCAGGTTTCTCTCAATCAAAAAAAAAGTTATCAGTGTGGTTTACAAAAAAGCGTCACTAAAGTTTTTACATTTACAACATATTAATTGAAAGATTCAGGGAAAAAGCCATAGCAGCAGAGAGCTGAGCAAAAATAAATAAATAAATAAATATAAGTAAATAACAGCTAGAAATGATAGAAACAAAGTAGCAAGAAAGTTATAGGAAGTATAAAAATTCAAAATACTGCAGAATGTTGTTTTGATATGAAATTAAAAGTTCTAAAGAGTATGGCATAGAAAACAAACTTATGGTTACCAAAATGGAAAGGGGGGGAGATAAATTAGGAGTTTGAGATTAACATATACACACTACTATATATAAAATAGATAACCAACAAGGACCTACTGTACAGCACAGGGAACTATACTCAATATTTTGTAATAACCTGTAAGGGAAAAGAATCTGAAAAAATATATATATATACATAGGTATATACATATATCTGAGTCACTTTGCTGTACACCTGGAACTAACACAACATTGTAAATCAACTATACTTCAATAAAAAAAATTAAAAAGATGGCCCTGAAAACCATCATTATGACAGAAATTTGCAATATTGTGTACTATTTTTTGTTGTTGTTAGTTTCTGCTTTATATCTTGTGTACTGTCTAGAGTGGGATAAATTAAAAGAATGAGAATAACATTTAGCTCTTATTTGGACTTGTAGTACCAAACTTTGTTCAGTACTCCTCTCATCTACTTCCACTATGTCTATTTATTATGGTACTTACCTCATCCTGCCTTATATTTTGTTTACAGTTAAACACAATTAGATTTTTTAGTTCTTCAAAGGCAAAGATCTTATTATATTCATCTTTTCATTTTTTGTTTCTTATATTTGATAAATATTTTTCCAGAAGAAGTGAATTTATAGGGAAAGCAAGCAACTGCACCAAAGTACTAGTCTCTAGCCTTCCTTTCTTGGGGTTTTAGGGAGATAGTAGTTATAGATTCTAGAACTAGAATTCTAGAATCTAGAATAATTTTGCTACTGTTCTTGACCCCCTTTTTACAGACATGATGCAAATTCTGTTAATAAAATATTAACCTATTTAGACAGGCAATACCTATTTAGGAATAATACAATATGTGTAGTAGAGAAAGACTTGATTTGGGATTAGTTAAGTATTAAAACCTGGTTCCTTCATTTGTTTGCCATGTGGAATTAAGCAAATAGTTTAACACTTCTGAGCTTCATGTTTTTTCACGTAGATAATTAGCATAACAATTCTTCACAGAGGGAATCAAATGAGATTAGATAGATGAAACTGCTTTGTAAATAAAAGTTATATAAATCTAAGTGAAACCTAAGTACTTCATTATTGTGATATTGTTCTACCTATTATTGTTGTTGTTTCTAACCTGTTTTTTTGTTTTAAATAATTTGTGGGAGAGAAAGTGCTCAGAGAAATAAAGAACATGATCCAGCACACACACACACACACACACACACACACACACACACAAATGTGTTTGCAGAGAAATACATAGAATTTATTGAGTGTAAATGGACCCTCTGAACGCAGTTCGTGTGGAGGGACACCAACCACCTTTCAAGAAGACCTAAAAATATATATTCCAGATTTGGTAAATCACTTTCCAAGGAAGTGGTTTTTTTTTTGCCTAACATAGGATGACAACTACTCCATCTGTAGTTCCCTTGTCTTCACTACCAAACTCCATGCCCAGGCACACTTACCACCATCCCCAAGGAACATACCAAATGGGCTTTTCAAAGACATGAATACAGGGACTTCCCTGATGGTCCAGTGGTTAAGACTCTGCTCTTCCACTGCAGGGGACACGGGTTCAATCCCTGGTCCTGGAATTAAGATCCCACATGCTGTGTGGCATGGCAAAAAAAAAAAAAAGACATGAATAAAGTGTATTCTTCTGATTCTTATGATACAGACATATCTCAGCAATGAGAATAATAAAAATGAAGGAAAAGGCTAACCTTAATATCACTTTCCATCCCCAAATTGTCAATTACTTCAGCCGTTTCTCATAAGAGCCCATATTTAGATTTCTTTTCCACATTCCAGGAGGGAAAGCATCACTTCTCATGGGTCTACCCATGAGAAAAAAGTCTGAAGTTTTCTTTCACCTATCCAACTTGAACCAGTTATTTCGATAAGGCAGATGCCATGTGCTGATTGCCACAGACCTAAATTACTGCCTTCCCTGAACAATGATGAAGATATGACCTGGTGGTAGTTAATACCACCTGAATTGCATGACTGCTATGCAATGGGACAGGACGGGTTTCACAAGGGAAAACCTTAGAATGGCTAGGAAGCGGGAAGAAAGGGAATGGATTCTGAGTAGTGAGTCAAAAAATGTTCACTATCACGTATTATGTAAAGAGTTCATACTCAGTATGAGCTTACCACAAAAGAGATAAAATAAAATGGAATGTTCACTTTGACACACTAATTCTACTTCTGTGATTTTAATCCCATAAAAATACAAAAATGTACAAGGGTACAAAGATACTTACTGTACCACAGTTTTTAGTAGAAAGAGATTGGGAATAGATTAAATTATGATATCTCAATACAATGGACTGCTGTGTAGCCATTGAAAAGAATGAGGTAGGGCTTCCCTGGTGGCGCAGTGGTTAAGAATCTGACTGCCAATGCAGGGGACATGGGTTCGAGCCCTGGTCTGGGAAGATCCCACATGCCGCGGAGCAACTAGGCCCGTGAGCCACAACTACTGAGCCTGCGCGTCTGGAGCCTGTGCTCCACAAAAATAGAGGCCGCGACAGTGAGAGGCCCGTGCACCGCGATGAAGAGTGGCCCCCGCTCGCCGCAACTGGAGAAAGCCCTCGCACAGAAACGAAGACCCAACACAGCCAAAAATAAATAAATAAATACATAAATAAATAAGTTTATTAAAAAAAAAAAAGAATGAGATAGATTTATAGGTACTGGCATGTAAAAACATTCACAACATAATTTCATCTGAAAAATGCATGTTATAGGAAAATCTGTGTAGTGAGATTCTTTTTTTTTTTTTTTTTTTGCATGTATATACTAGTATATGCATAGGAAAAAGCCTGGAGAGATATACAACAAACTATAAATATGGTTACCTGTGGAGCAGGAAAAAGGGGAAGTGAAGTCTTTGCTTTTTGCAAACTTTTATATTGCTTGAACATTTTTTTTTTTTACCGAAAGCATGAATTTATTTTAAAATTAAAAGGCCAGGGATTTCCCTGGTGGTCCAGTGGTTAAGACTCTGTGCTTCCACTGCTGGGGGCATAGGTTTGATCCCTGGTTAGGGAACTAAGATCCCGAGTGGCATGGCCCCCCCAAAAAAAGACCAAAAATATTTAGATAAATTTTTTAAATTGGAAAATATGTCACCTTATTATTTGTAACACAGGCAATAATGGGGAAGAATATTTATATGAGTAATGAGTCTAATCGGTTGTATGACAGCATTAAAAGAAAAATCTTCCAGTTTATTCTTCCCTTTACCCACGTATTTATGAGGCATATGCAGAAGAGAGTTAACATAGCAGGCCTGAGACTGCTGGCCTTAGGAAGGCCTGCTTGCAAGATTGTCTGGTATCTAGGAATTTGAATGATAAACAGTTCCCTACACTGATATAAAACTTTCCCTAAATGATGAGAGTGACTCACTGGGCCTAAAATGTTTGTGCAAAAAATATGGTTTATGTTAAGCACGTGCTTTCCTTCTAGGAGTCTGGACTTTTAGTATGTATTAGGCAGAGGGTGCCTACATGATCAGCAGGACTGAATTTCTTATGAGTGTCCCTGGTAGACAACATTTCACACATGTTGTCAGATCTCAGTGCTGGAAGAATTGTGTCCTGTGTGACTCCACTGAGAGAAGACTCTTGGAAGTTGATGCCGGGTTTCATTCAGACTTTGCTCCATGTGCCTTTTCCCATTGCTGATTTTGCTTTGTATCCTTTTGCTGTCATAAATCATAGCTGTGAGTATGACTATATGCTGAGTCCTGTGAGTCCTAGCAAATCACCAAATCTGGGGGTTAACTTGGGGATCCTAAACTCTTGGAGAGCTTAAGATAAATATAAATTACAGTGCCTGCCCTCATAAATTTGTATTCTAGTTCAGCTCTATCAGACATACATATGTCATACATTTAAATGACAAAAAAGATAACTGATTAAAGGTTAAGATGAATGATATAGAGCACAAATTCTGAAGGAGTTCAGATGAGGTTGAGATAAATGTAAGCAGGTATCCTTGGAGCAGTTTGGAACAAAGAATAATTATTTAAGCAAAGCAGGGAGGAATGGGGTGGAGAGGACATAATACAGACTGAAAACACTAACAAAGAAATTAAATGGAGGAATTCATTTAATATCCAGTATTAACTGACTCCGCTTACGCTTCCATAGCCTCCCAGCTTTAAAAATTGAGCTGAGCAAATTAGGTAACAATTTATACTGTTACACCTAATACTATTTCAAAAACATGAGCTCATTCACACTTTCACTAGTAACAAATCCTCTGTAAACTGGAGAATCTCAAACTGGTGCCTCAGTTTTGTTTTGGTTTGTTTGTTTTAAAATTTTGAGCCAGAATCTCCTCAGCAATAAATTTCACATAAAAATTCAGAATTCTGGTTTCTCTTGATATGTTTTAAACTTTGGCAACAGAGGCCACACATTTCTGAAAGGCAAAAATCAGCCGGAGCTGAGTAACAGCTGTCCCATTTAATAAGGGAAGGCTACTCTCCAATTTCTCAAAATCTTTATTATTCACATCATATATACATTTTTGAATTCCACACCCACCCATGGAACTCATATATGTTATATGTCTGACCACTGTGTCTCGTTGTTATTTGAGTTTTTTAGCCATTGTATTAGACTGTAAACTTGCTCTTATTCCCTACTATATCCTGGCAACTTACTCATCAGCTGGCACGTTGTCTGTGCTTAATATCTATTTGTTGAACAAATGAATGATTAATATATGTCACAATGTGAACTCAATATGGGGAAATGATTAATTGTCCGCAACGATGCTTTTGCTTATTAACACAGCTATAGGATAATAATCCCCTAATTGTTACTCTACTCTTCCCATTCCCTACCTTCAACCATGCCTTCTGTTTCTCTCTTTTAAGTTTTCTGCCTTTTTCAAAATCAGTCATCTCTTCTCTTGGTTCTAGGTGCTCCACTTTATTTTCCTTTTTTTTTTTAATTGAAAAGAAGTCCTTAATAAGTGTCATTGGTCCCTATTTCAAATAATTCAGCATCTCTCAAACTGAAGGTTTGAGGAGTTCCTTAGAAGAGAAGGAGAGCTAAAATATCCAAAAAAACTATTTAGCAGTAGTCACTTTCTAAATAAATTAATGGGTTAAAGTGATAAAGTGACCAAATGTCCTGGATTAGTTAGCTCAGTACTCAGCTCCTCCTTTTTGTCCTGGTGAAACTGGCCCAGATTCCCTTCAAGATTAAGTGTGTCCTGCAAGTTCTTGCCATCTAAAAACTGGGAGGCTGTCACACTGTAGGTTAAATGGCTGAGAAGGTTAGGATCTTCAGTCCAGGGAGATTATAAAGCCAGTGTAATATCCAGGCACTATTTTTCTTGAAACAAATTTTAAAAGATGTTAATTCAGAAAATGGATTTGACTGAGATATAATTCTAAGGGGCAGAAAATGTGGACTGAGATTATTAAAAATTGAGATCCTAGTAGAGTCTGAATTCTGGAATGACATTGTACATGTAAGAGATAAAAACAAATAAAATTATTGAGCCCTCTTACATTGCAGGTATTATGCAGGAGGTTTTAGGTGTATTCTTTCATTTCGTAATTTAATTCTTATTCCACCCATTTTACAGATGAGTTAATTAAAGAACTTGCTCCATAACACGCAACTAATAAGTGGCAGAACCAAAATACCAACCCCAGTCTTTCTGACTCTCAAGCCCATATTTTTACCAAACAAAAAAATGGCAAAGGTACAGAAAAGCAGTCAATATTAAGAACAACTGGACAGCAGGGACTTAGCAAGTGAGAGGCCAGGGGGCAGAAACTCAATACCTGGATGCTCAGGAATGAAAGATCACTCTTGTTCCAGGGGCTAATGATATATTTATTTCATGACTAATAAAATATAAACAGTCTATGTAAAACTGTTTTTCTTTGGAAGCCTAGATTTTAACCTTAAAACCCTAAAGTAGTGTGTGTCATTAACTAATATGTGATGTTGGGCAAGTAACAGACTGTTAGAGCCTCAAATTCCTTCTTTAAAAAAATGGAGACCGGAATGCTTAACTCAAATAGTGATGATTGACTACAACAGTAAAAGTTAACCTGCTTAGCCTAGAATATGGGTTCAATAAATGTTAGCTAGTAGTAGTAGTAGTCGTCATCATCATCATTGTTGCTGTTGTCTCCTTAAACTTACCTTAATTTACCTCATGATTGAAACTAGGAATGTTTTTATGACTCAGCAAAGTGACTGGGAAATGCTTTTTTTAGATGAGCAATCCATCTTAAGCTCTAATCTGAAATTGAGGTAAAAGGAAATTCTGCATATAATCACTGTGGTAGATTACTTGCAAAGACGGCCACAATAATTTCTTCCATCCCTACATATACACCTCTTTGCAATGTGGCTTTGCTACTCCTCCATAAGGATGTAGAATTTATTTTCCCATCTCTTATGTTGGAGCTGGCCATGTGACTTGCTTTGACAAAAGAATGCAGCAGAAATTACATTGTGCAACTTTGAAGTTTAGGCTTCAAGAGGCCTTGCATCTTCGACTCATGCTCTCTTGGAAGCCAGATGCTATATAAAGAAGTCTGGAATACCCTGCTGGAGATACATGCCCCAGCCAATAGCCACCACCAGCATCTGGACGTGTGAATGAAGATAACTAGGCCACTCAGCCCTGGTCAAGCCTGCAGCAGATTACTGCATTCACGTAAATGAACCCAGGCAAGGCCAGCAGAAGGACCACCCAGCCAAACTCAGCCCAAATTGCTGACTCACAGAACTGTGAGTAAATAAATGGCTGTTATCTTAAGTCAGTAAGTTTTTGAGTGGTTTATTACACAGCAACAGAAATCTACAACAATTACCATGTTTGAATCATTTTTCAAATTATTAATATTTATTATATGAGTACCATAAGCAAGGCATCAGGCTAGGTGCAGAAAGTGAGCCAAAATATGTAAAGTTTGGCCACTGTCTTGAAATGAGTTTATAATCTATATCAGGAGGTGATAAAGTATTTAAATAACAATAACACAAGACAATATATTAGAACAGCCATAGAGTAACACAACCATATTGTCGTAAGAATTAAAAAATCTGATCATTTCTGCTGGAGGTGATAAGGGAAGGATTTATCAAGAAGATAATATTGAGAGTTAAGCCTTGAAGGATTTTGACAGTGGAGTAGGAGGAAAAGAAATTCTAAGGGAAAGAAAAATGACCTGAGGATAACTGTGGTCTTGGTAAAGAGCAAAGAGTGCTCAGAAACTTGCCAATACTTTTTGTTGGGTTATAGTATATATGTAGACGTGGGAGAACAATTCTTCAACAAATATCAAGTTGCAACTTCATTCCAGGCACTGCCTACTACTACATTATTATGTATTGATGATAGATGTGGAAGCTGAACTGCAGATGTGAAGGCCAAGTCATTAGTCCAAGTTCACAGAAAGTGGGGGAGCAGGGGTTTGAATGCAACCAGTCGGACTCTAGAGCCACTCTACTACTGGGCAGTGTCTTGGCTAAGTTAAAAAGTTAGTTACTTAAGGAAAAACAAAAAAACAAAAAGGCTGGCACCAAACTAAATACCCATTTAACAGTTGCAGTGAAAACAAATCAACAAGGAGGAAATTCAAACACTTAATATTGAGCAGAAAAATCAAATTAAGAAGAATAAATGCAGGGACTTCCCTGGTGGCGCAGTGGTTAAGAATCTGCCTCGCGATGCAGGGAACATGGGTTCGAGCCCTGATCCGGGAAGATCCCAAATGCCGTGGAGCAACTAAGCCCGTGTGCCACAACTACTGAGCCTGTGCCCTAGAGCCCACGAGCCACAACTACTGAGCCCATGTGCTGCAACTACTGAAGCCTGCGTGCCTAGAGCCCATGCTCCGCAACAAGAGAAGCCACTGCAATGAGAAGCCCGCGCGCAGCAGCGAAGACCCAACACAGCCAAAATAAATTAATTAATTAATTAATTAATTTTAAAAAAAAAGAATACATGCAGTATGATTATATTTGTGTAAGGTAAAAACCAGGCAACTATACAGCATATTTACATATGTTAATGTATACACAAAACTAAAATGAAAAGAAAAAAATGATGAGTACAAAATTCAGGATAAATTTCCTGGAGGTCCAGTGGTTAAGACTATGCACTTCCACTGCAAGGGTCACAGGTTCGATCTCTGGTCGGGGAAGTAAGATCCCGCAGGCCGCGGGGGGGAGGCGGGGCGGCGGGGCGGTGGAAAACAAAAACCAAAATTCAGGTTAGTGACTTCCTCTAGAGGGGGAGAAAAGAGTTTGAGATTAGGGAGGGACTCACAGAGTGCTTCAAGGAACTGGTTACATTAGTTTTTCTTAAAATAGATGCTGTTTATTTTATTATTTTTCTTTACATTATATATATGTTATACAGTTGTTCCTTAGTTTCCTGGGGGTGTGGGGTAGGTTCCAGGAACCACCCCCCCCAATACCAAAAGCCGTATGCTCAAGCCTGTTACATAAAATGACATAGTTTTTGCATATAACCTACTCACATCCTACCATACACCTGAAATCATCTCTAGATTACTTACAACACCTAATACAATGTAAATGCTATGTAAATAGTTGCAGGCCATGTGGCAAATTCAAGTTTTGCTTTTTGGAACTTTCTGGAATTTTTTTCCAAATATTTTCCATCTGCTGTTGGTTGAATTCGGATGCAGAACAACGGATACGGAGGGCCCATTGTATACATCTTGTTTACATGATGTATGCATAAATCTAATAGATTTCACACAACAACAAAAAGTACCACAGGGTTCAAAAGAGGGAAGTTAGGAATTGAAATGAATCAGATGTGAAAGAGAGAAGGCATTTCAGAATGAGGAACTGGCCGAGGCACAGAGGCAGGAAAAGGGGTGGGGAACAGTAAGAGGGAAACAGGGAGTAAGTCATTTTTGCAGTAGCCTACATTTGTAGGGGAGTAGTGGTGGGGAAAAGCTAGATAAAGTTGTGGCCAGAATGTGGAGAGTCTTGGAAGCACTTGTAAACCTCACACTGTAAACAATGGGGTCTTTACTTCAATTAGTATTCCTTAGTTTTGGGCAAGAAGAAACAATTACGGCTATTCCAAGTAAAAAGAGAAAGAGAAGAGAGAAAAAAAGATAGGGAGATAGTAGGAGGGAGAAAAAGAGAGAAGGGAAGGAGAAACAGAAGCAGAAAAATAGAGAAATAAACTGAATAGTTTTGGGATAGGTTATCAAGTAAGTGACCAGTCCAGGAACCTGGTAGTTCTGGGGATCTCAATGAAATAAACTGATAGAGCAGCTCTTTAGAACACTCAGTTCTTACTATCGTCCACCCCAGTGTGTTTCCACCCAAGATTCCAGTTTCTAGGAGAGTATGGTTAACCTAGTGCTTCCACCTCTGCGATCTGGGAAGCAGGGTTCTGTGCTTGCAGCTCATGAGAATACAGGAAGCGAAGTCGAGTTGAATTTAAAAAAAAAAAAAAAAAAAAAAGGCCCAGTCTGAATTGCTCAGGAAGTATGGGATTACTGAGCAAAACCTAAGGATTCCCTTATTCAAACATTAGTTCTTCAGATTAGACATGTAAACACGTACTAATTTAATTAAATCTCTGGAACTGATGATTTCATCACAATGAGCTAACAGTTTCGTTTTCGGTGACCTTAAGTTTTTGTACGCCTCTACAACTGCTGTCCTCTCATAATAATTACTAGATTGGGACCCATTACTTCTGTGATGGAACTCAGATCAACCATCCTTTGCGGAAGACTGGCAGAAAATGCTGAAAGAAATATAAGAAAACTATGACACCGTAAGATGACCCTGAGAACTAGCCGAGCGACCCCAAGCTGCAGCGGTCCCTCCAGTGAGTTGACAGCCTAAGTTCCCTGCCAAAGAGCTCCCAGGGTCAGCGAAGTCGACTGAGCGACCGGTCCCTAAGGCAGACGTAGGCCAAACTGCACTGGGAAATGTAGTTCCGCGGGGAACGGACGGAGTGGCGGGCGCCGCACACGCGCACTAAGAGCTCAGGGCAACAAAGACGGCGGCGTGCGCGCACGCGCCTGAGAAAGACTCGGGAGGGCGTGCGCGTACGCGTGCGCGCCCGGCGGCGGTTCTGAGCTACCAAGCGGCTGAGAGGACAGAGAGGAGGGGCAGGAGCTACCGACCGCAGGAGGAGGAGAAGGGGTTGTGCTCCTGGCCGAGCAAGGAGAAAGGGGCGGGGCTGGAGAGCAGCGCGCCGGGGTGCCGAGCTCCTGGGACAGGCGGGCGCGTGAGGGTCTGTGGCCCTTGCCGTCCCAGTGGCCGCCGCCGTCGCTTGGCTGCCGTCGGTCTGCGGGAGGCGGGTTATGGCGGCGGCGGCAGTGGGAGCTGTGAATGAATTCTCCGGGTGGACGAGGAAAGAAGAAAGGCTCCGGCGGCCCCAGCAGCCCGGTGCCTCCCAGGCCTCCGCCCCACTGCCTGGCCCCCTCCCGCCCCGCCCCCAGGCCGGCCCCTCCGCCCCAATCGCCGCATAAGCGGAACCTGTACTACTTCTCCTACCCGCTGTTCGTAGGCTTCGCGCTGCTGCGTTTGGTCGCCTTCCACCTGGGGCTCCTCTTCGTGTGGCTCTGCCAGCGCTTCTCCCGCGCCCTCATGGCCGCCAAGAGGAGCTCCGGGGCCGCGCCGGCGCCGGCCTCGGCCTCGCCCCCGGCGCCAGTGCCAGGCGGGGAGGCCGAGCGCGTCCGAGCCTTCCACAAGCAGGCCTTCGAGTACATCTCCGTTGCTCTGCGCATCGATGAGGACGAGAAAGGTAACTGGGGGCCTGGGGGGAGAGGGCGGCGGCGCCGGGAAGAAAGCGGTGGGGTCGCCGAGGGAGGGCAACACCTGCGTCCCTTTCCTGCGGGAGCCGGCGGTGCTCCCCCGTAATTGATCTGCCCGGCGAGACTGCTTCCTCGGGTTAGACCCTCATCCTCCACGATTCTCAGTTAAACACCTCTCTCCTCTCAGGCACCCTAGCCGGTGACTTTGTTTCAGACACTAGCCTACACCTACACTTCTGCATGACCCAAGTCCCTATGAGACACCCAGACGTGCTGGTGACAGTGACAGTTGTCCTAGAGTGACCACACAGATCCTTTCTAGCGCTGTAAACAGTGAGTGGCTTCCTCTGAGCCAGGTTTTCCAAAAGGTTTTGATATCGAAGAAGCTGTGCCTTGTTATAGGCTTTTAGTGAAAGCAGAGTACTGTAGTGTCAGAAAAAAAGAACAAATGGTGACTCAGTTTTGAAAAGAACAGCTGCATATGATTACAGCTGAATTTGCACTATTTTTAAAAGTTTCATAACAGTCATTTTTATCAACGTAATGACTTCTAAGTATTTTTCAATAAAGTTCTATTTTAGTACAAAACTTTTGCTCCTGGTTAATTTGATCTCATCTAAGTAAGTATTCCAAGGTAACCTCTAAATTTTTAAATTGAAATATTGAGTGAGGACTTCCCTGGTGAGGCAGTGGTTAAGAATCCGCCTGCCAACGCAGGGGACACGGGTTTGATCCCTGGTCCGGGAAGATCCCACATGCCGTGGAGCAACTAAGCCCATGCACCACAACTACTGAGCCTGCGCTCTAGAGCCTGCAAGCCACAACTACTGAAGCCTGCGCGCCTAGAGCCGGTGCTCCACAACAAAAGAAGCCACTGCAATGAGAAGGCCACGCTCGCAGCAATGAAGAAGACTCAATGCAGCCAAAAATAAATAAATAAATAAATAAATAAATTTTAAAGAAATTGAGTGAATAGGACTAATTTATAATACCATTTTACAATAACATTTAAAGATTTCTATTTCTGAATGAAAGCAAGGGTACTACATCCTTCAGATTTCTTTTAAGCTAATGTTTTTTAGTCTTTCTTTCTGTAGGCTAGGCACTGTGTGCTCTTAGCTTTGCATGTGTTATCTGTTTAGTCCTCACAATTACCCTGTGAGGTGAAGGTACTGTTAGTATCAGCATTTTACAGATGAACAAACTGAGGCTCAAAAGATTAAAACAGGTCATTCCAAGCCTATGCTAATTGCTAATGCCAAATTTTTTATGGAAGATGATAAATGGAGTTAGAAGGAGTCTTACAGCATTTTGAAAATCCCTCCTTTCGTCCCAACTCCAGTATGCTGAGATCTTCTTTTCCCTCTAACTACTCATTTTCATTGTCCATTAGTTTAAAAAAAAAAAAGCAATCTGCAGTTCATTTGTAGTGTCTCCACTACCAACTCCAGAAACTGTTCTAGAATTTCAGTTTTGTTGAAACTTATTTCCTTTGTGAGGCCTTGGACTGAGAAGTAGGATATAAGGAAGGAGGCAGGTATTCATGGGTTTTGGAGTGTAAGGACAGAGTGGAGGTTAAGAACGTTGAAGAAAGGAGGCGTGGGGCTTCCCTGGTGGCACAGTGGTTAAGAATCCGCCTGCCAATTCTGGGGACATGGGTTCAATCCCTGGCCTGGGAAGATCCCACAGGCTGCGGAGCAACTAAGCCCATGCGCCACAACTACTGAGCCTGCGCTCTAGAGCCCATGGTCTGCAGCAAGAGAAGCCACGACAATGAGAAGCCTGCGCACCACAACGAAGAGTAGCCCCCACTTGCTTCAACTAGAGAAAGCCCATGCGCAGCAACGAAGACCTAATACAGCCAAAAATAAAAACAAATAAATAAATAAATTTATTAAAAAAAAAGAAAAGAAAGGCACATTTAAGAGAAGAATACCATGTGTTTTGGGAGGGAAGTTTTTAATCGCTTCATTCTTTTTTTTTAATATATATTTAAAATATTTATTTATTCATTTTTGTCTGCGTTGGGTCTTTGTTGCTGCGTGTGGGCTTTTTCTAGTTGTGGTGAGTGGGGGCTGCTCTTCGTTGAGGTGCACAGGCTTCGCATTGCAGTGGCTTCTCTTGTTGCGGAGCACAGCCTCCAGGCGTGCGGGCTTCAGTAGTTTTGGCTTGCAGGCTCAGTAGTTGTGGTGCACGGGCTTAGTTGCTCCACGGCATGTGGGATCTTCCTGGACCAGGGCTCAAGCCCGTGTCCCTGGCATTGGCAGGCGGATTCTTAACCACTGCGCCACCAGGGAACTCCCTATTGCTTCATTTTTTATCTCTAAGGAGCATCCACGATCTCCTAGGGAGGATGTAGAAGCATACCATTATCGCTTCCTAGAGAAGCACTGTTTTATTGCACTATTTTATTATAATAAAGTCCTTTGAAGTTTACTAATCTAGGTCAAAAGTTGTTTTAGAATAGAGGGAATATATTTAAGGGTAGATCAATTCCAGTAAATACAAGGATATTTTGTTAACACTGGGTGATGGGAGTTGGGAGGTAGCATAAGAGGTCAAGGAAAACTTAGGTGTTAAAAAAAAGGATCCTGCACTCTTAGATTTAAAGAGAAATCAGTTCCATGTGAGGGGTAAGTAATGGAAGTGGAATTCAGACCTTGGGTTTCATGCTGGTGACTTATCTTTGGGTATCACATATATACCTCTATTATATTTAATTCCTCTTAAAATATTTAAGTGTAAATATTTTCAGCAATCTCTGTACCGCATATTTCACTCTCAGCTGATAATGTTTCTGTTCAAAGGTTTTGCTTTATTTATACAGTTAGTTTATAAAGTGGACATCAGAACAGGCAATTTTTCCTTTGGCATATTGAAAATTTTTTTACTTTACCTTTAATTAAGTGGTTGCCAGAGTTCACATTTGAAGTCTATTTGCCTCTCAGCCATCCTTGACAATACAGAACTTAATTTCAGGAGAATTTTATTCTCCCTCTTTCCTACTGCATCAAAATATATATGAACAAATTGAAATGAATCAGATAGTGTTCAAAGGTTTCCTAACTCTGTAGTTAGCCCCTAAACCATTAAGGGGCTACTAATGTCGTGCAATCCCTTTCCGTTAAAAACTTGACCTAGCTTCTAAACATACTGAAAGCCACTTTATTTCATCAGGTGAAGTGGGCTATTTCAGACTGTAGTGATATTAGTTAATTGACACATTTGGTGCCTTCAAATAATAAAGGCCAAATTAAATCTTATTTTAACAAGGTAATACATAAATGTGGTTTATAAGGTGGCTGTTTATTTTGAATTTTATTCTTTTTTATGGCATACTCAACTTTGACACTGAACTTTCATAAAGGCCTAAATTTATCTGAAACCAAGCTATTTTTTAAAAAAATAAATTTATTTATTTTTGTCTGCGTGTGGGCTTTCTCTAGTTGCGGCGAGCGGGGGCTACTCTTTGTTGTGGTGCGCGGGCTTCTCATTGCGGTGCCTTCTCTTGTTGCAGAGCATGGGTTCTAGGTGCACGGGCTTCAGTAGTTGTGGCACATGGGCTCAGTAGTTGTGGCTTGCGGGCTCTAGAGCGCAGGCTCAGTAGTTGTGGCGTACGGGCTTAGTTGCTCCACGTCATGTGGGATCTTCCCGGACCAGGGCTCGAACCCGTGTCCCCTGCATTGGCAGGCGGATTCTTAACCACTGCGCCACCAGGGAAGCCCCTGTTTGTTTTATATGAAGCGGGTTCTCTGTTTTGTAATTCCAAGGGCCCCTTGGAATACTTGGGGGAGAAGAGAAGGTTGTAATAGTGGTTCTTTGGATTAACCAGAACATGACCTAACGTGCTTTGGGTGGCTCCTGCTGGTAGACAAGCCTGGGGTCTCCTGAGTAATACAGTGGTGCAGGTTCTTCAGGTGTGGCTCAGTTACCTCAAGTGTGTAGGACTTGACAGACAGTAAGGGCCCAATGTATTGTATGAAAGAGAGAGAGCCAGTTTCTCAGGATAAGATAGGGCTGCAGCATCTGGCATCAAGGATAGAAGTTATCTAAATAAAATCCTTTTTTATTTATTCCTAATCAGTTTATATTTAAAACGGAAGGTTTTTTAAAAAATTAATTACCATGTACTATAATTTCATATAATCCAATGTAGTACTTTATTTAAAACACACAAAATACTTGCTTATCCACATCTATTTTCAGAAGGTGAACTAGAGATTAGAAATCAGAAGTATCAGATTTGGTATACTTTCTTTTATTCCTAAAAACTACTAGATACCATTTTGAAAGGATTGATTTCAGACAATTTTCTTGTGCCTAATTTCTGCTTTAAATGATTAGAACAAGGAAAGAATTATTCTGATGGATGGACATTCTGATAATATACTTTTCCCAGAGAATAACATTATTTTTTATTAAATAAACAATAAACACTTTATATTTCTCTTCAAGAATATTTGGTGGCATTTGCACTAAAGAGACAAAAAGGCAGCCACTTTTACGAACTTCATTCCTTGTTCTGTTTTTAGCTGATTTTTATTGCAGTTTATATTCTTCCTAATACAGAATACAGTTGAACCGTATAAAACTCACCTGGTAGTTAAACTAGATTCCTAAGATTATTGTTAGTCATCCTGATGACAATTAAGGGATAGTCAGTAAACGAATATTAAATTATTGAAGAAGGATCTTCCCTAACCCTTCCTGCCTCTTTTCCACTATCTTATTCTCTGTGCTCTACCCAGTAGTAGTTGGATTTTTCAGTTATGGCAAAGTGTAGATTCTCTACTTTTCTACTCGTTTTCCACTCTTTTGACCTGTATAAGATCAGTGAAGGTATTAATCAGTGACCTAGCCTTTTTTTCTCTTGCTTTGTGAATTATTAACAAATGCTCATGCTAGACATCCTATAGAATAAAACATCTTTGAGCACACTCACATCTCAGTGGTTCATTCTGGTAGTGAGGAAAGAAAAATGTCAAAATCCACAATTTTCTTGGGACTAGTAAGTGTTTTACAGCTATATAGGTATAGCATAGACATGTTATACTTATTCACATATCTTTCTGTTCTTTTGCAGATATTTTATGCTGCAGTAGAGAGGGAGAGAATTAGTTGTTGTTCTTAAGTGGATTTTGTCAGTTCCTTTCAGTGAGCTTTCACTAGAACACCCATCTGTGGCTGAACAAGTGGGATTTATTACTTACTGTAACCAAGAGAACACACACCATGGGGAGCCATGGTGTATCTCAGAAAAAGGCTAAAAAGAACTTATAGAATTTGGACTTGTATTAGGTGATTTTAAGGAGGATTTAAGGAAGCAGGGTTTTGCTCTGGATTGGATGTTTTCAGGAATTGGGGATAATTCTGTGATTAAGTATCTTTAATCTAACCCAGAAAGAGAGAAGACTGGCGTGAGGATGAAGCTGCAGTTGGTTAAGAAGCAGTCATTAGCCCGAAGAGGGGGATGTTTGGTGTTTCATGGCTTGGCCAATGTTCACATTTTGTCTGTGTTTAGACATGATTGTAGAGTGGTCTCATTTTTGTCTTCATCCATCATGATCACAGAGTGACCTTGTCTGATGTTGTTGTTCTGTGGAATTGTTTATACTCAATAGAACACCAAGGCTTAGTTGTAATGTCAGGTCATATCCTTGTTACACCAAGGCTTAGTTGACGGTACCAGCTCCTGGATGTCAGGGGCTGCTTTTCTTTATCTCAGGTTTGAGAATCTAATTTTATCCTTTTTAAATTGCAGTGCCTCTTATCCAAATTGACATTTGAATTCTGGCTCCACAGGATCTTGGGCAAGTTACTTATTATTACACTGAGATAATGTTTGTAAAATACTTAGTGTCTGCACATAGTAGGTCCTCAGAAAATGGGAACTATTGTTAGTTATTTATTTATTTTACAAACTTTTTAAAAATTTTATTTATTTAATTTACTTATTTTTGGCTGCGCTGGGTCTTCGTTGCTGTGCACGGGCTTTCTCTAGTTGCGGCAGGCGGGGGCTACTCTTCGTTGCGGTGCACGGGCTTCTCATTGCAGTGGCTTCTTGTTGTGGAGCACGGGCTCTAGACGCATGGGCTTCAGTAGTTGTAGTTGTGGCCCGAGAGCTGAGTAGTTGTGGCTCACGGGCTCTAGAGCACAGGCTCAGTAGTTGTGGCACACGGGCTTAGTTGCTCCACAGCATGTGGGATCTTCCCAGACCAGGGCTCAAACCCGTGTCCCCTGCATTGGCAGGCGGATTCTTAACCACTGCGCCACCAGGGAAGTCCCGGAACTATTGTTATTAATTTTACAGTTCTTTTAAGGTTACAGCCTCTAGAGGTTATGTTAGAACATTGTTAAACCTTGTTACCTAGTTTTTACTACTCTTTTTATGAAACAGCAGCAGTCTAAATGAGATTTAGAGAAGAAGGCGAATTATCTGAAGAGTGATATACAAATATTTTTGCTAATTGTGACCCTTAGTTCAGAAAAAACGGATGGAAGTCTCCCCTTAGCGTCACTTAGTATCCTAGTTTTTTATTACAAAAGAGATGAAATGATTTTTTATTCTCATGTATGTACTCATGTATGAATGCAAGCTCTTGATAGAGAATTGGAAAATACCAAAAATGCACAGAAGAAAATTAAAATTACCTACCATCCATAGTAAATAAAAAAAGACTTTTAAAGAAGATAAATTGATTGAAATTCTTAAGGTTTAAAGAAAATGTCCAAAACTGTAATGATTCCTTTACATGGGATTCAAAACCTTTCCAATTAAATGGGAAAAAATCTTAACTTCAGAAATAAACCTTGTTGGTTGAACATGAAAGCAAATATGGCCTTTTTTTGCTGACTTAAAACAGAATAGAAAGGATCCTTTCTGTGATAGTGAACTATGAGAGAATTAATCAGGGGGCTGTTAGTCTGATGCTTCATGGTCTCTGTGGTTTATTGTGGATTAGCACACATTAAAATCTACTGTAAGAGGGCTTCCCTGGTGGCGCAGTGGTTGAGAATCTGCCTGCCAGTGCAGGGAACACAGGTTCGAGCCCTGGTCTGGGAGGATCCCACATGCCGCGGAGCGGCTAAGCCTGTGAGCCACAACTACTGAGCCTGCGCGACTGGAGCCTGTGCTTCACAACAAGAGAGGCCGCGATAGTGAGAGGCCTGCGCACCGCGATGAAGAGTGGCCCCCGCTTGCCACAACTAGAGAAAGCCCTCGCACAGAAACGAGGACCCAACACAGCCAAAAATAAATAAATAAATAAATAAAAATTTAAAAAAAAATCTATTGTAAGATTTTTAGATACCCATTATTCCGCTAATGTGACACTTGCAAGTTGCTAGCAAAAAATTGTGTAGGAAAATGGATGTACTTACTCCCTGGAATTGTTTGTAGAATGATGCTTAAGAAGGACTAAATAGATAAGTTAAAAGCAGTGGGCTTTATGAGCTAAAATACAACAGTGCATACAGTTCTGGAGTAGAAGGATTTATATTTATCAACAAATTTACTAAGTATGATAAAGGTAATTTTTTACATACCTCTTTATTAAAGTATTATCCCATGCCCTATTTCATTTGATCTTTGCCACAACTCATGAGGTAAAAGAAATGTCATCTTGTTTTTAGCTAAGGAGACTAAAACTCAGAGAGATTGCCAGACTTTCCCAAAGTCATACAGCTATTAAATGATGGAGCAAGGACTTAAATCTCTGTCTTCTAACTCACATATTTGCAAACTGACATCCTCTCTCGCTGCCCAAACTACTCATGTTTTGACCCTTCTTGTGGCAATCTGGGTACCACTAACATGTGAGTGGAAAGATGCAGTTGATGATTCACAAATTAGTCCGCTATTCTTTTTTTTTAAACAGAATATAGATTTACTTTTTTTTAAATTAATTAATTAATTAATTTGGCTGCGTTGGGTCTTAGCTGCAGCACACGAGATCTTCATTGTGGCATGTGGGATCTTTTGTTTCCACGCATGGGCTCTTTGTTGTGGCGTGCAGTCTTCTCTAGTTGTGGCGCACGGGCTCAGTAGTTGCGCACGTGGGCTTAGTTGCCCCGCGGCGTGTGGGATTTTAGTTCCCTGACTAGGGATTGAACCCGTGTCCCCTGCACTGGAAGGCGGATTCTTAACCACTGGACCACCAGGGAAGTCCCTCCACTATTATTATCTTTATTTAAAGATGGATAACATCAGTATTTTTTTTGCTTGTACAGTAACACAACTCAAAAATTAAAATAATGCACAAATACAGAAAGTGAAAATCTTCTGTAATCTTATCCTTAGGGAGATGATTACTGATAAGTTTCCTGATTTTGTCTAGTTACATAAACATAAATATTCATTAGAGGAGAAGAACCATGTTACATAGAAACTGATCTGTAACCTTTTTCACTTAATGTATGGGGACTCACTTTCCGTTTCAATATATTTAATCTTCCTCCTCTATTTTTTTCAGTTTTTAAGTACACTTTTATTAAAGTATACATAAAGTGCACAGTGTGTTGCTTAATGAATTATTAAACTGAGCACAGCAGTTTGAAACCCCACCAGGTCAAGAAATAGAATATTACTCCAGAAGCCTGCCTTTCTCATCCTCCCTTCTGCTCACTACCTTTCCCACCCTTCACAAAGGTATCTTCAATTCCTAACTTCTTATACCATAAATCAACTTTGCCTGATCTTGAGCTTTATCAGTGAAATCATACAGTGTGTGTTCTTTTTATGTATGGCTCCTTTTGCTCAACATTATGCTTGTCAGATTAATCCTTTAGGTTACTTGTGGCAATAATTGTTCATTTTCATTGCTGTATACCAGGGAGCAGCAAACTGCCTATAATGGGTCATTTAGTAATTTTTTTTATTGTAGTAAAAGATAGATAACAAAATTTGTCATTTTAGTCAATTAAAGTATGCAAATCATTGGCATTAAATACATTCACAGTACTGTGTAACCATCACCACTATCCATTTCTAGAGCTTTTTTTTTTTAATTAATTAATTAATTTATTTATTTATTTATTTATGGCTGTTTTGGGTCTTTGTGTCTGTGCAAGGGCTTTCTCTAGTTGCGGCGAGCGGGGGCCACTGTTCATCGCGGTGCGCGGGCCTCTCACTGTCGCGGCCTCTCTTGTTGCGGAGCACAGGCTCCAGACGCGCAGGCTCAGTAATTGTGGCTCACGGGCCTAGTTGCTCCGCGGCATGTGGGATCTTCCCGGACCAGGGCTCGAACCCGTGTCCCCTGCATTGGCAGGCAGATTCTCAACCACTGCGCCACCAGGGAAGCCCTCTAGAGCTTTTCATCATCCCAAACAGCAACTCTGTATCCATTAAACAATAACTCCCCATTTCCTCTTCTCCATACTCTCCTCCTCCCAGTCTCTGATAACCTCTGTTCTGCTTTCTGTCTCTATGAATTTGCATATTCTGGGTACCTCATATAAGTGGACTCATACAATATCTGTCCTTTTGTGTCTAATATTTCACTTAGCATTTCAATGTTCATCAGCTTTGTTGTAGCATATAACAGATTTCATTCCTTTTTGAGGCTGAATAATATTCCATTGTATGTATATACCACGTTTTGTTTATCCCTTCATCTGTTGATGGATATTTGGGTTGTTTCCATCTGTTGTTAATAATGCTACTATAAACATTGGTATACAAGTCTCTGAGTTCCTTTTTCAATACTTTTGAGTATCCACCTAGGAATAGAGTCGCTGGATCATAAGGTAATTATTATGTTTAATTTTTTGAGGGACTGCCAAACTGCTTTCCACAGCAGCTTTGCATTTTTTAAGCATATTTTTAAAAATTAATTAATTAATTTTTTTTATCTTTGGCTGCTTTGGGTCTTCATTACCGCGAGCGGGCTTTCTCTACTTGCGGCGAGCGGGGGCTACTCTTTGTTGCGGTGCGTGGGCTTCTCTTATTGTGGAGCACAGGCTCTAGGCACACGGGCTTCAGTAGTTGTGACTCACAGGCTCTGGAGTGAAGGCTCAGTGGTTGTGGCTCAAGGGCTTAGTTGCTCTGTGGCATGTGGGATCTTCCCAGACCAGGGCTCAAACCCGTGTCCCCTGCATTGACAGGCGGATTCTTAACCACTGCACCACCAGTGAAGTCCCCAGCTTTGCATTTTTACATTCCCAGCACCAGTGCACAAGGGTTTCTAATTTCTTCACATTTGTTAGTTTCAAGGTTTGCTTGTTTTATTTTTATTTATATTTATTTATTTTTACTTTATTTTATTTTTTCATCTTTTGGCCACACCATGCGGCATATGGGATCCTAGTTCCCCAACCAGGGATCGAACCCGAGGCCCCTGCATTGGAAGCGTGGAGTCTTAACCACTGGACCGCCAGGGAAGTCTCTGTTTTTTAAATAATGGCCATCCTAATTAATGTGAAGTGGTATTGCATCATAGTTTTGATTTGCATTTCACTAATGACTTATGATATCAAGCATCTTTTCATGGGCTTATTGGCTATTTGCATATCTTCTTTGGAAAAATGTCTATTCAAGTCCTTTGCCCATTTTTGCATTCGCTTGGTTTTTTGTTGAACCATTTAATAAATATTTCTCTTTTTTTTTGGAATTTTGAATTTTATTTTATTTATTTTTTTATGCAGCAGGTTCTTATTAGTTATCTATTTTATACATATTAGTGTATATATTTAATAATTATTTCAAGTGCTCTTTCAAAACTATTCAACACTCTCATATAGGGGGTGTGATCCAGTAAAACTTTATATACAAAAATAGGCAGCTGACTCTATTTGGCTCTTGGGCTGTTGTTGGTCCTAGATTATGTAGTTCACTTGTAGTTCACATTATTGGCTATTAATTTCAACTACCACTACAACCATTGTAAGTTTCTGCCATCCCACACTTCTCTTGATTTGATGTAGTCTGGTTGGTTGAGTTTGAATGCTGTTGGGGCCCATATAGGAAAGAGGGAAATGTGTAAGGGAAACTAAGAACTGTTCAAGTATCATGAAGGCCTTTTGTGTGCTGGACGCCATTGTAAGGTTTGATTTTTCTGCCATAATTTAGTCAAAAGGGGGAATTCCCTGACGGTCCAGTGTCAGGGTTCGGCTCTCTCACTGCCAGGGCCTGGGTTCAATCCCTAGTCGGCGAACTAAGATCCCACAAGCTGCATGGCATGGCCAAAAGTTGAAAAAAAAATTTAGTCAGAAGGGTGATCACGTCGGAGCTTATGGGCTTGTAGTTTCCCCTAATTTAGGGGACTGAAGTGATTTGAGTGTGGGTGTCAGCCCTTGTACAGGCTGGCCTAGTTCATAACTCTTCAGTGATGCAGGGTCCCAACCAAAATCTTGGAATCTTTGCCGCTTATTCTCCTTGGCATGCCCTAGAATTCATTTTTTGTCAACTTAGTCCCATGAGTCTGCTGAAAGCTCTGCTTAGTTGGTCACATTTGCATTCAGAATTGACAATTGTTTCAAGCAGAAAAGTGCCCCAAGTCATAGGCTCACCTCTGTTGGCTTTTCTCTTTTCCATATTTTGGTAATTTTTTAAAACAGCCATCCTAATGGGTGTGAAATGGTCCCTCCTTCCAAGTTTTAGTAATTTTCATACTGTTTTGAAAATTCTCTGATCCCTTCAAACAGATGTTTTTAAAATATTTTTCTAGTTTTTCTCTTCTAATCTTACTCTTGTAATCAAAATTTTAGTTCTGGTATTATAATTCAAGTCACAACAAATGTTCTTATACATAAATGTTGGAGTATTGCACTTTTAAAAAATCAGATTTATTGAGGTTTAATTTACGTAAAGTTTACCCTATTTAGGGATCTATAGTTCAGTGAGTTATGACAAAGAGCTGTGTAAACCATCACCACAGTCAATATATTGAATGTTTTATCACCCCAAAATCTCCCTTCTGCCTCTTTGTAGTCGGTCCCTTTGCCTCCCCCTTAGCCTCTGGCAATCACTAATCTGATTTGTCCCTATAGTTTTGTCTTCACTGAATGCCATGTAAATGGCATTATATAGTGTGTAGCCTCTAGTGTCTGGCTTTTTTCACTTAGCATGTTTTTGAGATTCATCTATGTTCCTACATATATCAGTATTTTGTTCTTTTTATTGCTGAGTAGTAGTCTATGTATGGTTGTACCACAATTTGTTAATATGTTCACTAAATGATGGACATCTGGGTTGTTTCCAGTTTTTAGCTCTTATGAATAAAGCTGGTAAACATTCATGTACAGGTCTTTGATGTTTTTATTTCTTAGGGTAAATACATAGAAGAAGGGCTGGGTCATGTGGTAAGTATATGTTAATGTCATCAGGAACTACCAAACTCTTCCAAAATGGCTGTATCATTTTGTAGTCACACCTGCAAATGTGACTTGTCTTGTAACTTTTTTCCATTCAAAATTAAAATCTTGGAGTTTTAATTTGTAGTTCCCTAACAGCTGATGATGTTGAACATCTTTTCTTGTGTTTATTTGCCATTTATGTCTCTTCTTTGGTAAAGTGTATGTTTTGATCTCTTGCACACTATTTTTAAATGACTTTTAAAAAAAATCATTGTAAGAGTTCTCTATATATTCTGCTTACAAGACCTTTATTAGACATATTGTTTTGCAAATATTCTCTCCCAGTCAGTCTGTGGCCTGTCTTTACATTGTCAGATCCATCTTTTGAAGAGCAGGAACTTTTAATTTTTATGAAGTCTGGTTTATCAAGTTTTTCCTCTTTTTTAAAAATTTATTTATTTATTTATTTATTTTTGGCTGTGTTGGGTCTTTGTTGCTGTGCGCAGGCTTTCTCTAGTTGCAGTGAGTGGGGGCTACTCTTTGATGCGGTGCACGGGCTTCTCATTGCCGTGCCTTCTCTTGTTGCGGAGCACGGGTTCTAGGCGGGTGGACTTCAGTAGTTGTGGCACGTGGGCTCAGTAGTTGTGGCTCATGGGCTCTGGAGTGCAGGCTCCGTAGTTGTGGTGCACGGGCTTAGTTGCTCCGTGGCATGTGGGATCTTCCCAGACCAGGGCTCAAACCCCTGTCCCCTGCATTAGCAGGTGGATTCTTAACCACTGCGCCACCAGGGAAGTCCCACTTTTTTCCTCTTAAGGTTTGTGATTTTTATGTTCTAAGAAGTATCTGCCTAAGCCAAGATCACAAAGAATTTTGGCTATGTTTTCTTCTGTAAATTTTATATTTTTAGGTTTTACATTTAGGTCTGTGATCCACTTCAAGTTAATTTTTGTATGTCATGTGAAGTTTTTTTGTGTATGGGTGTCCGTTATTCCAGCGTCATTTTTTGGAAAAGCTATTCTTTCTCCATTGAATTACCTTGTCATATTTGTCAAAGTCAAATCAATGATATATGTGGGGTCTATTTCTGGACTTCTGTTCCATTGATTTTTTTTTTTAATTTTCTTTCTTTCTTTTTTGTTTTTGGCTACATCGGGTCTTAGTTATGGCATGCAGGATCTTCGTTGAGGCATGTGGGATCTTTCGTTGTGGTGCTCAGACTTCTCTCTAGTTGTGGCGTGTGGGTTTTTTTCTCTCTCTAGTTGTGGCACGTGGGCTCCAGGGCACGTGGGCTCTGTAGTTTGTGGCACAAGGGCTCTCTTGTTGAGGAGCGTGAGCTCAGTAGTTGTGGCGTGCAGGCTTAGTTGCCCTGCAGCATGTGGGATCTTAGTTCCCTAACCAGGGATGAAACCCACATCTCCTGCATTGGAAGGCAGATTCTTTACCACTGGACCACCAGGAAAGTCCCTCTGTTCCATTGATTTATATGTCTATCCTTTCTCTGGTGGTCTTGTACTTTTAGGTAAGAAATATCTATGCATTTTCTACTGTCACACTGACTTAACGAGATTCAAATAATGCAGTAAATCAACTTCCTGTTACCAACGAATGTTAGGTAGTAGAGTAATTATTGAGCATGTGATTTTATTTGTAATCAGTCATTGCACTTGCCTCCCTGTAATGTGGTAAAACGCCTTAAAAGATTTTGTTCAGATGTTGCCAGTGAGAACTGTCATACACTGCTGTTAGGAGTATAAATTGGCACAAGCACTCTCAAAAAGCATTTTGTTGATTTCTGGTAAATGGAGAATATGTGATGAACTATGACTCATCAATTCTACTTCTTAAGCATATACTCAAGAGAAACTGGCACATGTACATAGGGGGACAGGTACAAGAATGTTTATTGCAACATTATTTGAAATATTGAAAAACTGGGAACAACCTACATATCTTTTAATAGGAGATAGTTGAATAAATTGTAGGATGGTATAGGATACTATACAGAGTCGAAATGAATGAACTAATCTCTGTATAGCAACATAGATCTAAAAAGCAATGTAAATTTTTAAAATAAAATGATATAAATAAAGTAGGAACAATAGAAAAATATATACAAGTAAGGTAGACACTCAATTCATGATAGTGGTTTCTGGGAAGGAAAGGAGCGTGAGAATGGGAAGAGGCACAAAAAAGGAACTTTTGTTGTATCTGTTAAGTTGCAGTTCATTTTTTAAATTTTTAAGTAAATATGACATTGTTATCAATACTCCCACCACACAGAATGCAAATGCTATTTTACTGTTTTCTGTAATTTACCCCTTTTTTAAAATTAAAAAACCAAAAATACATGTAAACAGATATTTTCTTCATAAAAAACTAGAAGGTAAGCATCCAAATAGTTTGAATTGACTTACAACAGATTCTTAATAATTTCTTCATGTGTCATTATCAAGTACTTATTGAGCACTTACTCTGGATCAGACACTGTGTAAAATACTAACGGCATTTTATATGGGTAATAAGTAAGAAATTACCCTGTCCAAGGGGCTAAATCTAGTTAGTGATTTATTTTGGGGGTGGAGGAAGGTAGGGAGGAGGTACACACTCGTAAGCGGACAGTATTTTTTAGTTGTTGTGTGGTGTTTATAATAAGACTTCATCTATTCTATGTTATCAAGAGAGTCATGATATTTTATTGATTTTGAAATTTCAAATTAAAGAATGGCATGGGAATTTTTGTTTGATTAAATAGGGACATGAGTAGGGAAAAATGAAAAACAGTTCTTATGCATGATTTCCACCTTTGCTTTACTGTATCTCTATATTAGTCACTTATGAGGCTTTGCAGATTCTAAGGACTAAGAAATTAATTTTTAAAAACAATGAAATTTGCATATAATTGTTACCACTTTAAAGAAGTATCCTACACATATTTTGATTATACTGAATTTTTAGGTCCTTTTAAAGCTGAATGTTAGATCAAGGATAAATGTTGTCATGTTTCAAAGAAAATAGAAATGTGTTACTTAATGGCCACACTTGTAATCTCATATACCAGTTCTCATGGTGCAATCATTTATTAAATAAAAGCTAACTCTAGAAAGGAGCACCCATGAACATATTACATCATATTTGACTACAGTTAGATTAAACAATGCTTTTTTCCTCACTATTATTGAAATCGTATTTATTTTTCCTAACAGTATATATTTTTAAAACCATTTATTTAAAATAAAATCTTGAATATTTATTTCTCTAATACAACATTTCAGTGGTTATAAGCATCAATACCATGAGATGATAAACAAATAAAGAATCACAGCTCTAAAATTTTGAGAAACGTTGACGTCCATATCTCCCTCTTGCAGAGCCACATATGCATTAAGATGCTAAAGTCCTAATAAGTCACAGAGTAACAGTTTTCAGACTTGTTTGATCACAACTCTTTTTTTCATGTATCTCCTAATAAGAGCATGCTTTGGAAAATGTTTAGTGTATTCTTAGGGTATACTTGTGATTTATACAAATAATTATTTCTATTTTAAAGTAGGACAAAAGGAGCAAGCTGTGGAATGGTATAAGAAAGGTATTGAAGAACTAGAAAAAGGAATAGCTGTCGTAGTTACAGGACAAGGTAAGGTTATATTTACGTTTGTTTAGTAGCATCCGAAATTGTGTTCACATGATTGCCCTGATTTCAGATCCGTTTATCTTAATAAAGGTATTTAACAGATTTTTAAATGTTCTTGTTAAAGTTAATGCTTTATTACCTATGCTAAAAATGAAGTTGTAACCAGATATGCTCAAACTTAATTACTGAATTACTTGTGTCCTCCTTGGAACCGCTGTTCATGATATTTTAACCCTATTTTTAAACCTGTTTTTGAAGCCTCATCCTTTCCTCATTGTCGAGGCAGGGAAGGAGTGGTTATTTCACAGACTCCCTTTTACACTGTGGGTAATGCTTGACTGCATGTTAAAATATGAGCTGTAATGTCTGACTTTGATTCACACATGGCTTTTTAAAACCAAAACAGTTATTTCTCATCTTTACTTTCCTGTCACATCAAATTAAAAATTAGAGTCTAAGGACTTCCCTGGTGGCACAGTGGTTAAGAATCCGCCTGCCAATGCAGGGGACACAGGTTCAATCCCTGGTCCAGGAAGATCCCACATGCCATGGAGCAACTAAGCCCGTGTGCCACAACTAGTGAGCCTGCTCTCTAGAGCCCGCGAGCCACAACTACTGAGCCTGCGTGCCACAACTACTGAAGCCCATGCTCCGCAACAAGAGAAGCCATCGCTATGAGAAGCCAGCGCACTGCAACGAAGAGTTGCCCCCGCTCGCTGCAACTAGAGAAAGCCTGCGTGCAGCAACGAAGACCCAACGCAGCCAAAAAAAAAATTAGAGTCTAATATTACCTTTAAATATGTAGACAACATTTCTTGCACACATACTATGTGCCCAAGCATCATTGTATGTGCTCCATACGTATTAGCTCTTTTAATTTCACCACAACCCTACACTCTAAAGCTGCTACCGTTATCCTTATTTTTCAGATGAAAAACCTTAAGTGCAAAGAAATTAAGTAACTTGCGTGAGGTCTCATAGGCAGGAAGTGGTAGAGTCAGGATTTGAACCCAGGCAGTCTGACTTCAGAGCCTGAATTCTTAAATACTATGCTGTGAATAGTGGTATGTGGATACCACTATTATATGAGTAAAGTACTTCAGCTTATCATAGCTAAAATAAATTCAGAAGCAAAAATTACAATGTGTGGGCTGAGAATCTTAGCCTTATGGATCAATCCACCCAGTGGATATTTTATCTGGCTGGCTGATTCTATAACTTATATCAGCTAATCTCCAGTAACTATAATGTGTCCAATATTTACCATGTTTTCTTCTCTCTCCTTTTTATTTTGACTGTTTCTCTAGCTACTGGTCTCCTGTATAAAAGAGAGCAGAATAGAACAAGTAAATATGGAAGATTGGGTCTTGGAGACTTTTCATGAGTTTATGAGCATGACTTTATGAATTATGTACAAAATATATTTGATGTTCTTTGTCAAATGCATAGAAGAAGAGTTAGAAGAAAATGAGTTGGTTATAAGAAAAATAGTATTTCATTGAATCAAAAATGCCTTCAACTGTACCAAGAGAAAATACAATGTCAATTAAACTATGACACATCCTCTCTTATCACATAGAAGTTGAATTTTAACCTTATTGAATATGCTATCTTAATCTTATTTAGACATAGCTATAACAGAAGTATTAGTATCTATGGCCAAATTTTTGTATGCAGAGGAAGTGACAGACTATGTTATGACTGCAGCCTGGCTGATAGCATTACTAGGTTGGCACAGGTTTTAAAACACTTCCCAATTTCAAAGAGTTTTAAATGTAGGGGGAAAAATATGTCTCAAAACCCGTAAAATCCATGATATACCACAAAAGGTCTGAAACCATGATAAGGAACTATAACTGATTTTTTTAAGATATTATTTGAAAATGATATTTTGTTAATTTCATAGTCTTTTCATAAAGACTGTGACTCCCCATGAGATTAGTTGGTATGATAATTTATCTTGAAGCAGCATTAGTAGGTAAATGTAGATATTTTAATTCTTTTTTTCTGCTTTTTCTTTCAGGTGAACAGTGTGACAGAGCTAGACGCCTTCAAGCTAAAATGATGACTAATTTGGTTATGGCCAAGGACCGTTTACAACTATTAGGTATCAATTAATGAATTGTATAACTGGAATGAGATGTATTTAAAATCTTAAAATTTAAGATTTAAAATCTTAAAAGTTTAATGAAACTTTAAATGCAGATGGAAATAAATCAATGAACTTGAAAATGTGTTCTAGGCTTTCTTTTAACTTATGAAAATTTCTAACATATACAAAACAGAAGAGTTTATTGAACTAATTATCCATCACTCAGCTTTGGTAATTATCAAATCATTGTCGGTCTTGATTTAAGACTGGCAAACTATAGCCTATGGACTAAACCCAGTTCACTGCCTGTTTTTGTAAGTTGGTACAAAGCTACTTTCATTCCTTTGTATATTATCTGGTTGCTTTCATGCTACAGTGAGAGAATTAAGTAGTTGATACAGAGATCATACAGCCTGCAAAGCCTTTTAATATATAGCTTTTAAAAATATTTTAATATTTACTACTGGCTCTTTACAGAAAAAGTTTGCCAACCACAGTTTATATCCCTGCTCACTTTCCCCAACTTCATATTACTATTTTGAAACAATTTCTCGATATCTTTTTATTTCATTTATAAGTATTTCATATCTCTAAAAGATAAAGATGCTTTAAAAATAAAATTGCCAAAGTGAGGAGATTGTCGCTTCTAACGTTTCCCTTCTTTCCGTCCCTCCCTTATTTCCTGTGTATCACTTATTTTTTACTTTGATTTGTAACTAGAACAAACCTTCAAAAAGAAAACTCATTTCATTATAAAACGAAGGTAATGATTCTTCCCTCTGGGGAAGCTGTGAATATTAAATGGGATGATGGAAATGACTGCCAAAAAAAAAAAAATTGCCAAAATACCATTATCACACCTAAAAAATAACTAATAATTCTTTTAATACTAACATAAACATAAAAGTAATGGCCACAAAAATGGTCAGTGTCCAAATTTATGTATAATATATAAATAATGTGCAGTCAGTATCTCAAAATTTAATAACTCCTACTATTTTTTTATAATTTAATTGTTTGAATCAGGATTTCAAGAAGATCCATACTATACATCTCTTTTAATATACAAGTCTGTTTTTTCTTTTTCTTGCAATTTATTTGCTGATGAACCAGATCTTTGCCACGTAGTGTTTCCTGCAGTCTGACTTTCACTCCATGCATCTCCATGTTATCTTGTTAGTATGTTCTTCTGTCCTCCCTATAAATTGATAGTTGGATATGGAGCCTTAATTGGATTGAAAGTAGATTTTTATTTTTTAATGATAAGACTACTTGATAGTTGGTTTTGTGTTTATCCATCAGTATTTCTTGTGATGTTAGCAGCAGTTGATGACTTATGCCTGGTGACATTATAATTGTCATTCTTTCTGCATTCATCAGCTGTAAAAGGTCTATAAAGAGAAACTTCTCATCTTCTATTTGATGGTATAGGTTTTAAAAATATATTCTTAAGGTAAATCTACCCCTCAAACAAGGTGGAACTAAAACCCACCCTTCTTGGGTGGTTCTACCATAGCTTGATGTGATAGAAATAGTAGAAACTTGGTAAACAGGCAGACTTTATTTGTTGCTCTGTGCTTTTGATAAGTTATTTAGCATTTCTGAGTCTTCTTTATTTCATTTGTAATATGAGGCTAATAGATAATTATTATCTCACTGTATTTGTGACTATGAATTGTTGAAGGAACCTAACCCATAGTAAGTACTCGAAAATGCTGGTTTTTGTTTATCTCCTGACCTGTGTGTAATCACCACCCCTGCTTTTGTGTACAAATATACACATATGTTTTTTATTAATTCACTCATTCATTCATTCCTATATGGTCCATGGTGTTTATAAATTTTTTGCCCCACATTTTTGAAAAAGAAGCCCTTAGTGTTTTCAGATAGCTAACAAGGCAGTGTTCTCCTGGCTTCTGTGGCTGACAGTTTGCCTTCTTCCTAAGGGACGGTTATTACTGTGTCAAATAAAATTACATATTACATCAAGGGTTGTTGTAGTAAAATAATTATCTAATTGTTCTAATTGGTCCTTTCTATGTGTTTTAGCTATAACACCTTTTCAGTATATGTACAAAGTATCAATGTATGTGATGCAGATTAAGTTTGATTATGGAACATTTTGTAACATGTTTCAAATTGAATAATAGTTGGTTTTTAACTTTAATCAGTATTTGAAATTGTGATATGGTAAAACATTAGAAGCAACTCATCAATTTATAGACTTGTCTTTAAATGCAACTTAGTAATTTCTTATTTGTGTTGTTAGAGGAGAGGACAAAAAGATATATAATATAACATGAAGCTAGGCTTTAATAGAATTAATATTTGGTGGTTGTTGTTGTCTGTTATCCTCAGAAATGCTATATGTCCATTCATGAAAGATGTTACTTTAAAAAAGAGAGGGTGGAATAAAAGACATCATCAACATTTTCCTGTCTTCTGAGAACGCAGAATATCTGGGAGTTATATACCAAAGACAGTAAAAAAGAAGTGTGCACAAGTGCATAGTAGAGCATATTTGTGTATTATGTGCTGGTTAAAAAATGGAGCTTTTCAGAGGTGGGATGCCTGATAGGTATCTAAGTAGTATGGAGAATGATAACTGGGAGTTCCCCATACAGACTGGTTTGAGAGGATGTAGCATCTCTGATAAAGATGGGAAGAGTTCATATGTATTATGTATCTTCAATTTAGTGATAGTGAACCTTAGAGCAAAGCTTAAGTGTAAAACCTGCTGTAGATTATAAGATAATTTTGGCATTGGTGTCTGGTATACTTGGCAATTACCCTTTTTAAAAAAAATTTAGCTTCATTCAAGGTCCATTTATTAAGTCCTTACTCTGTACCAGGAACGGTGCCAAGGGATATAAACTGAATTTCTTTCTTTCTTTTTTTTTTTTAATTTATTTTTGGCTGTGTTGGGTCTTTGTTGCTGTGTGCAGGCATTCTCTAGTTGCAGCAAGCGGGGGCTACTCTTCATTGTGGCGCGCGGGCTTCTCATTGCAGCGGCTTCTCTTGTTGCGGAGCATGGGCTCTAGGCGCATGGGCTTCAGTAGTTGTGGCACGTGGGCTCAGTAGTTGTGGCTCGCGGGCTCTAGCGCGCAGGCCAGTAGTTGTGGCGCATGGGCTTAGTTGCTCCGTGGCATGTGAGATCTTCCCGGACCAGGGCTTGAACCTGTGTCCCCTGCATTGGCAGGCGGATTCTTAACCACTGTGCCACCAGGGAAGCCCTGAATTTATTTCTTGACTCGGGAAATATTTATTGGGTGGTTATCATGTTCTAGGCACTTAGGATATAGACAAGGATCCTTGTGTCATAGAGTTTATATTCCAGCAGGGAGAATACTGACAGTAGGCAATAAACATAAAGAATAAATAAGTTATTCCATGTGTTAGAAGGTGATAAATTTGTGGAGAAAAGAAAACATAAAACACCGTACAGGGGCTTAGGAGTAGATGGGAGGTGGTCTGGGTTTTTAGTTTTAAATAGGATAGTCAGGGTATACCTCTTGGAGAAGTTGACATGACCTGTAAGTTAGCCTTACAGGTATCTGGGAGAAGAGTGGTCTGGGGAGAAGTAGGAGCTGATGCAAAGCCTTAAGAAAACACATCTGGTATGTTTGAGAGGAGCAAAGAGGCCAGTGTGCCACAGCAAGGAGAGTATAGTAGAGATGAGGTCAGAGAACTAATGGTCGGGGGGGCGGGCAGAGGGGGCGGCCATCACAACATGCAGGACCTTACAGGCCACTGAAGATTTGAGCTTTTGCCGCCTGTGAAGTGGGGAGCAGTTACAACGATTTTTTAAGAAAGGAGTAACATCATCTGACTTCAGTTTTAAAAGGATCCCTCTGGTTGTGATGTTGCAAGGGTATGTTATGTACTAAGGAGAGCAAGTAGGACAACTATTGTGGTAAGCTAGGAGAAAAATGATGGAGGCTTGGACCAGGGTGATACCAGGAGTAACAAGTGGTTGGATTATGATTGTATTTGAAGCTTGAGCAAACAGATTTACTGATAGATTGGATAAAATGTTCCTGTGTTTAGGCTCTTGTTGATATAGTGGGGAAGGCAGACATAAATAGATAAATCATCATCACTGCAGGATGGAGATACACAAATATTTTGTAGGGATGGGAAAATAGGTGTCTGAGAAATCTTCCTGGAAGAAACCTAAAGTGGGAATTTAAAAAGATAAATAGGGCTTCCCTGGTGGCGCAGTGGTTAAGAATCCACCTGCTAATGCAGGGGACATGGGTTCGAGCCCTGGTCCAGGAAGATCCCACATAAAAAAAAAAATTAAAAAAAAATAAATAAATAAAAAGATAAATAAAAGTTATTAATGGTTGGGCGGAAAGATATTCCATGAGGAACTAACAGCATGAACATAGACTCAGGGACAAGGAAAAGCATGGTGCTGGTAGAGACATGAATTCGGGATTGCTCAGGCATAAGAAGTGTAGGCAGATCATGGAGGGCCTTGTTGGTCATATAAAGGAGCTTGAGTGCTAATCTGTGGGCAATGGGAAACTGCTAAAGGTTTGTAGGCACACAGGTTATGTGGTAAAATTTCCCTTATAAGTAGATCACTGAGATGATTGTGTGGGGATTGCACATGAGGGGATCAAGAAGCAAGGTGACTTGTTTTATTTTAAATCATTGTTTAATCTACACGACCTTTAGTCATTTTAAAAAGAAGCATTAAACTAAGCTTACTTTCTTCAAAAAAAAAAAAAAATTAATTGGAGCAAGTTCACATTAGCTGTGTCCTGCTGTTGTGTGTGTGTTTTCATGCATATAAATCCAAGCCCTTCAAAAAAGTTCTATGGCTTATTAGTTATTAGTTATAAAAACTAAGGATTTAATTTCTGTTTATTTTGTACTATATAATGAATGTTTATGTGAACTTTTTGTTACATTTCATTGAAGAGTTTTAATTGATAAATCAGACATTTACAAATCAGTTCTTTCTAATTTATGTCTTTTACCAACACAACTGGTTTCTTTCTCAATATGGTGATTTGAAGAGTATTATCTTTGAGAAAAATCAGATGACCTACCTGTTAACTAACAACAGAAAAAGGGCTCCAAGGTATATTGTATCAGCCAGTTCTAGGATACAAAAGCTGTGCAGTACTTTGTGCTTTGTGCAAAAAGGGTAGCTGCTATTTAACCTGTCCCAAAGGCATGTGTGGTTGTACCATAAACCAAGCATGGCGCCTGCTTGTCTGACATTAGAAATGAAAGTTTAAAAGAGTTAGTATATATGTGCTACATTTTTGCATATATTCATTGACTTCTTAGTACCGGAGGAAAGAATCAGTAATGATAACTTAGAGTATTTCAACAAAATAAGTATGGTCAAAATTGAGCCCTATTATGAATGACGCTCAGAGCAAGTACTTCATGTATTATTTTATTTAACCCTTGAGACCCTCGGAAAACTGACGCTAAAGCAAGTTCGTACTAGTGAGTAAGTGGTAGAGTGTTTGTCAGGGTGTTCGTCAGCTAACAGTATGGATTGACTTGACTGGGCAAAGAGTGTAGTAGCAGTGATGTAGAGTGGCAAGGAAGCTCAAACCGATACACTCTTGGGCTTCAGGTGCTAGACATAGAGACCTAGATCTTGAGAGGATTTGTTGTTGTTATTTGAAGTGGGAGTAAGGTTGAAATAATCCTTTAAAATCTTTGATTAATTTAAAAATAGGCAATATATGCACATGCCACAAAATTTCAAAAGTTAAAGTTTGAAAAGCATCCATCCCATGCTATGCCCCAGCCACTCATTTCCCATCCCCAGAGGCAGCTGGTATTACCAGTTTCTCTGGGTCTTTTTTAGAGATAATTTTCATATATACAAGTATACATGTGTGTATTTAAATAAATGGTAGGGTACTGTACACACAGTTCTGCAGCATGCTTATTCCATTCTGCTTTATTACATTTATTTTCTGCCTGACATGCATTAATGTAGCTGAATATGGCATTTTCCTAGACACTCCTTACAGTTTCCTTCTGTGTCATTTCTCCTTTCCTGAATGTCCTTTTTTTTTTAATCTTTACAGATCCCAGCCAACTCACAGCCCACTTCCTCTGTAAAGCCTTTTTAATGTTCTCTTTGTATCTCTATCCTGCTCTCCCTACACAATGATTTGGACATATTAGATATTCAGGAAATATTTGCTGGCGATGGTAGTGATATAGAATTGCCTCAGGTTACCAGACCTGAATAATGCATATTTTGAACATAGTCATTCACTTGTTCATTTCTGTTGCTATTTTAATGTCTGAGTTTTTACTAATTATGTTGTTAAAGGTAACTCTATGTAAATGCCAAACCCTTCATTATGTAATAACTTTGTAACACCTTGAATCGTTTTTCATTTTCACATATACATTTTATTTTTTTACCATGTATTTTTTTTCTTTTTGTTTATTTTTTTCTTTTTTACCCCCCTCTGTTGCATAGAGAAGCTGCAGCCAGTTTTGCAGTTTTCCAAGTCACAAACGGACGTCTATAATGACAATACTAACTTGACATGCCGCAATGGACATCTCCAGTCAGGTGGGTTTAGGTTAACTAACATGTAAAATAATAAAGCTTGCATGCAAAGTAGAGTCTTACTTAACCTGATAATGTTGATTTGATTTTATAGTGGTAGATTTGATTGGTTTTTGTTTGCACAGGGCTGGGTGGAAAATACAGTAGCCCTATCATTCATGATGTGTAAACATGTAATAAATAGGGCATAGCCATTCTCAACATGTTATATTTGCATATTTTACAACCTCCAATTTTTGAAATTATAAAATATGAAGGTTCGTTTTCCTAAATTATTAAAATGTTCTTTTGTTTCTATCTTATTTTGAGCTTTTGTGTTTTTTTCTGTGGGTACCTGTACCAAATTTTTATGAAGTAGTGTTTATTGAGACAGAAATTTTAATTTTTCTTTGTTATATACCAATTTTCAATGCATATATATTTTCATTTATATAATACATGAATGTTTTATCATAGCACTTGTTAGAAAAAGTTTGAAGCTGAATTCACATAGTAAGGAGAAGCATTAGAATACTATTTTTCGGCGGTCCCACCTCCTCGCCCAGAACAGAGCCCGCGTTTCCGCAGAGCTGGAACTCCCGGCTCGGGGTCTCTTCCCTCTGCCGTCACTGAAGTGCCCCGGAGCCCGAGGGGAGGGCAGCCTCACTGAGGCTGCCGGCTCTGGAGGGGCCCCGGCGGCCGAAGCCGCGACAGTCCTGGGGACCGTGGGCCGGTTGTTTCAGCAAGTAACTTAAAGACAAAATGGAAAGACAAGGAGGTTTGTGCCTGAGATCATGTTGATGTGAAACCAGGGATGGCCACCTTGTGCCAGATGAATGCACAAAGAAGAAGTGGTCCATGTACACAATGGAATATTCGCCATGGAAAAGGTTGAAACACTGCTCTTGCAGCACCATAGATGAGCCTAGAGATAATCACAGAACATGAGGGGACACGGGTTCGATCCCTGGTTCAGGAGGATCCCACATGCTGCGGAGCGGCTGGGCCCGTGCGCCACAACTAATGAGCCTACGCTCTGGAGCCCATGAGCCATAACTACTGAGCCCATGTGCCACAGCTGCTGAAGCCCGCACGCCTAGAGCTCATGCTCCGCAACGGGGGAGGCCACTGCAGTGGGGGGCCCATGCACCGCGGCGGAGAGTGGCCCCCGCTCGCCGCAACTGGAGGGAGCCCACGGGCAGCAGCGAGGATCCAACTCAGCCAAAAATAAATAAATAAATAAATAAATTTTATTTAAAAAAAAAAAAAATACTATTTTTCTTTTTTTTTGTCCGTGCTGCGTGGCATGCAGGGATCTTAGTTCCCCAACCAGGGGTCAAACCCTACCCCACTGCAGTGGAAGCACGGAGTCTTAACCACTGGACTGCCAGGGAAGTCCCCTAGAATACTATTATTTACCATGGGTTAAATTTGTTTTCCATAAACTTTGGTCATCACATCAACTCCTACAGAAAATTAAATGCTTTTTTGTTTTGTTTTGTTTGGGTGGTAGGATCTTCATTTCCTAGGTTCTCTGACATCTTCTCTAGTTTTATTGGTAACTTTTTCAGAATTCGTTCTGTGTCCAGTACTTAAATTTTATTAAAGTAAATATTACTTTGTTCAAATTGTAGCAGAAAACCCTTAGTATAGACTATAAAACAACTGCTTTCTTTACTCATATGTGATTTTAAAAAGTTTCAAGATTTATTTTTTTGTTTGTTTGCTTTTTTCATTTTTATTGGAGTGTAGTTGATTTACAATGTTGTGTTAGTTTCAGGTGTACAGCAAAGTGAATCAGTTATACATACACATATATCCACTCTTTTTTTAGATTCTTTTCCCATATAGGCCATTACAGAGTATCGAGTAGAGTTCCCTGTGCTATACAGTAGATTCTTATTAGTTATCTATTTCATATATGGTAGTGTGTATATGTCAATCCCAATCTCCCAGTTTATCCCCCCCCCCGTTACCCCCTGGTAATCATAAGTTTGTTTTCTACTTCTGTAACTCTATTTCTGTTTTGTAGATAAGTTCAGTTGTACCCATTTTTTAGATTCCACATATAAAAACGATATGATATTTACCCTTCTCTGTCTAACTTACTTTGCTCAGTATGACAATCTCTAGGTCCATCCATGTTGCTGCACTTGGCATTATTTTGTTCTTTCTTATGGCCGAGTAATATTCCATTGTATATATGTACCACATCTCTTTAAAAAAATATTTATTTTATTATTTATTTATCTATTTGGCTGCGCCAGGTCTAGTTGCTATACCACATCTTCTTTATCCATTCCTCTGTTGATGGACATTTAGGTTGCTTCCATGTCCTGGCTATTGTAAATAGTGCTGCAATGAACAAGATTTCAATAAAGAAGAAATAGTGTGAGTGGTTTTCTTGGGATGGAAGAGACAATTGGTCATCAACTCTTTCCCTTGTGGCTTCACCTCTTCCTTAAGGAGTTCTCACTCTGGTTTGGTCTTCCACTACAGAGCCCCACCTTAGTAACTACATTCATTTTCCCATTCCTTCGTGTATCTGATTTAAAATAACCTTTTCAAGTATAGAGAAGTATTTTGTCTGTTTCTTTTAGCATGTTTGTGAAGGGCTGACGTCTTCATAATGAACTGTTTGAAAAAACAAAGAAATGTAAGAATGCACCACGTGTAAATAGTGAAGTTTCCAAAATACAAATTTGAGATCCTAATAATCCTGCCTGAGTAAACAGCAAAATTTTCTAGCCCTGAGGAGCTGGTATGCCTTTCCCTTGTCATCTTGATTTTCTTCTACTTAATTCCACATGTGAGATCCTATTGTATTTTTCTGCCATGTTGGGGGACAAAAGCAGCTTTCTCTTCTGGGACGCATTAAAAAAATCAAACTGTCTTATTTTAAATACCTAGTTACCAGTTCTGTTCTTTTTTCTTGTTGGGGGGACATACTGACTTCACAGCTAATTTATGCAGCACTGGTGTTTGATTCCTGTTGAGCCTTAGTGAATCAGCTGGCTCATTCATGCCTAGTTCATTAGTGTCACCCACTTATGGAACATTCTATGATGTTTCACTTGGATGAGTTACTTCTTCTCTCTTAGGAAGCAGATATGCCAAAGTCTGCTTAATACTTTATGTGTTATCTACAATGTCCAATTTTCAAGTCAAAATTATTAGACGTGCAAAGAAATAGGAAAGTGTGACCCTTACTCAAGAAAGAAATCAGCCTGTAGAAACTGATTCTTGGCTGGGCCCACATGTTGAATTTAGCAGATAAAGACTTCAAAGCAGCCATTATAAATATGGTCAAAGAATTAAAAGAAAATATGGCATCTGTTAACAAACCTGCAATCTTAGCAGAGAATATAAACTAAACAATAAAAATAATGGAAGTTTTAAAGTTGAAAAGTACAGTTGGTGAAAAAAATTGCTAGATAGCCTCAACAGCAGATTGGAGATGTCAAATGAAAGATTCAGTGACCTTGAACTTAGATCAATAGAAATTGCTAAATCAGATGACTCCAGTATTCAGAAAGCAGATTAGTCATTGCTTAGGGCCAGGGGCAGTAAGAGGAATGGAGTGCAAATGGGTACAAGGAAACTTTTGGCTATGATGGAAACATTTTGTATCTTGATTTTAGTGGCTATTTTGCCAATATATTATACATTTTAAATGCATGCAAAAGATTATACATAGATTATACCCTAAAATGTTGATTAAAAAATACTGAAAAGGTTTATAAAGAAAAACAATATTCCCCTTCCCACCTGTTATATCTCCCTTTCTTACCTGCACCCCTAGTTTGGCTCCTCATACAATATTTAACTCTTTGCTATTTTTTCTCATGCTCATTATACTTTTAAATATTATGCTTTTATTGCTATTCCTGATTTATGAGTTTTTGATATGTATTGACTTCTTTTTCAGATAGAAGAAGGTTTAATTCTCTTACGCCACCATTATCCTTCATTCCGTGTGTGTGTGTATATATGTACATATATATGTGTATATATATCACTGTTTTTAGTTATATTGAAAAATTATATTTCATATTATTAGTAACTTAGTAAATATTGTTTACCCAAAGACAAATAATATATTTTAATTATTTGCCCTTTTGGGTTTTTCCTCCCCCCACATTGTCTGATTTTTTTCTTGCTCTCTAGCTTCATGTTACAGTTTTTTACTCCTTTCTGTGTTTAATTTGCTTTTTTTTTTTTAAACATCTTTCTTGAAGTATAATTGCTCTACTTTAATTTGCTTTTTAACTAAAAGACCTCCTTTAGTATTTCTTTTAATGAGGGTTTGTAGATAGTAAACTCTCAGCCTTTCTAGTGTCTGAAAATACCCTCATTCTTATGTGACTGGTCACCTGAATATAGAATAAATGAAAGTTAACATTGTTTTTTCCTTCAGCATTTTAAGCATACTCCATTGTCTACTGACCTTTGTTATTTTTATGAAAAGTCTGCTGTCATTCTCACAGTTCCTTATGAAAATTTCTATCCATTTGTAATCTTAGGACTGTATATTTTCTGTTTGAAGAAATTCTTCTCCGGTCTCCTTTTTTCCCTCTGAAATGCATGATACTTATCATCACCCTAGACAGATCTTGCTTTTATTCACACCTTGGCTTTTCCTTATTGTCATTCCCTTTTCTGGATTGCTTTCCTGCTTCTTCCTATAGGGTCATTATCCATTAGTTCCTTGAACATACGGTACAGAACTTTGCATTTGTTTACTAGAAAAGAACCCTTGGATCTTAATTCCCTGACCAGGATCTAACCTGCTCCCCCTGCATTGGGAGCACAGGGTCTTAACCACTGGACCGCCAGGGAAGTCCCTAATTTACTGTACTCTTAAGTTCCCTTCTTTTGTTTCCTTAAACCATATTAAGGGATTTGATGACAAGAGCAACAATAAGGCTTTTGTCCTTCAGCTAGTCTTTTCTCTAGGCTACTCTAATTTGCTGACTGATTTAACATCTGTCTTCACAGTGAACACTGTTATTCATAAACTGATGTTTGTTATATAGTATATGAAAATATTATTTAGAAGCAGTGAGATTTGAACATTCAAAAGTCTGTAATTTATGTAGAAGAGCACGGTAGCTAGGTCAGGTAACCTTTTAGATTTAATTGAAGGTGTCCTATATGTGTTTATTTGCATAGATAGAGGATAAAATACTTGGCGATTTAACCATATCTTTATACCCTTTAAATTAAAATTATTTTTTAAAACCTTTGGTGGCACAGACTGGACTTTCATACTATTTTGTAGTCTTAAAAGTTTGGAACGAAGTGCTATTTTTTTTTTTTTTCTCCATACAACCTATCCCTAATGCCTTTACTACATTTTGTTTGTTTAATTTTTGGCAGCTTTTAAACAAAGAAAAAAAAGAAAATTTTGGCAGCTTTATTGCTTCGTACCTTTTTTATATCCTCCTCCTGTCCCCACAAATAAAGTTATTTCTTTTTATAGCAAATACATATTCCTTATAAGAAAATTATAATATACATCAGGAAAAGGAAAAAGCTAAATAACCCATAATCTTGCCCACACCCAGTAATAACCCTTATGAACACCCTAGTATATATTCTGATTGAAATCTTATTTTGAAATATTGTTGAAGTAAAAAACAATTAGTTTTACAAATTTGTACTGGTCTTTATATTACTTTTTATAATGTTTAGCCACAATTTTCTAACCATGATGATTTTATCTTTTTCCTTGATAGAAAGTGGAGCTGTTCCGAAAAGAAAAGATCCCTTAACGCACACTAGTAATTCACTGCCTCGTTCAAAAACAGTTATGAAAACTGGATCCACAGCTCTTTCAGGCCACCACAGAGCACCTAGCTGCAGTGGTTTATCCATGGTTTCTGGAGTGAGACAGGGACCTGGTCCTGCAACTGCCACTCATAAGGTATTTGGAGACAGTAACTTTAATTGCTATGCTGTTGCAAATAGAAAATTTTGAACATGATATGCTTGCTTAAGTTTATTACAAGTACTTTATAATACCTTAGATAATTGATAAGTTTCTACAACATTGAATGAAACTTTTTTTTTAATTTAGATTTTTAAGACTCTAAGTAGTAGAGGCAACTTGCTACTAAAAAGCAAATGTTTTTTTTTCTCTATTATTTTTTAAGCAATTTTTTTTTAACTCCTTTTGGTCCTAAATAGGTTAATAGTAAGTTTGCTTATCCAATCTGTTTTGTATAATACTGTATAATTCTTTTTTTAAAAAATTTATTTATTTATTTATTAGGCCACACGGTGCAGCTTGTGGTATCTTAGTTCCCTGACCAGGGATTGAATCCGAGTCCTTGGCAGTGAAAGCGCTGAGTCCTAACCACTGGACCACCAGGGAATTCCCTATAGTTCATTTAAAATTTGTTATTCTTTTAATTATTTAAATCTACATAAATGTTTTATAACATTAAACATACATAGAGGTTTGTTACAATTCTAACAAGGATCAAAATTGTATGACTGCGTTGTGATAGAGCCTTTTTATTTTATAGTAACTGAATCTCTCTGGATAAAATCTTCTATAAACCCACTTCATGCCAAATGTAGTTCTATAGTGAATGCCATTTTATCTTGGAGTAAATATACAATTTTTGGATTTTTATATCCATTTTTTGCTACTTTTAAGCCTTTAATTCTGTGAACATTAAGGCTGACTCACATGTGAAAAGTGTAAACATTATGTTGTGTTTTCACATTAAAATTTTGTGTCCTTCAAGAGTACACCAAAAACAAATAGAACAAATAAACCTTCTACCCCTACAACTGCTGCTCGTAAAAAGAAAGACTTGAAGAACTTTAGGAATGTGGACAGCAACCTTGCTAACCTTATAATGAACGAAATTGTGGACAAGTAAGTTTTGTCATCTAAAGTGTTTTATGGGGTTTTAAATTTTTTTAATTTATGAAATATATCATGAGTGAAATAGATAATATATATACCTTGTCTAATTTACATATGTAATTTTTATGATGGTTTTCAATTACTGTAAATGTAGAAAACCATTGCTTTACTGATTTAACTATAGTTTCACAGTTAACATAAAAATGGCTATGTTACATAGAGCTTAGACTTAATATTATAATAACTGAAGTATATTTCTGTTACGGAGCTAACTGAAATTCTGTTTCTTAGTGGAACAGCTGTTAAATTTGATGATATAGCTGGTCAAGAGTTGGCAAAACAAGCATTGCAAGAAATTGTTATTCTTCCTTCTCTGAGGCCTGAGGTAAGGATTTTATATTATCATTTTCCTATAGCATCATCCATTACTGAATCCATAGTACAGTAAAGAAGTGTTTGAGCTATACGAGAATGATTAGTTCATATAACAGTAGATTAGATGTCTTTTAAGGGAAAAAAACATTAGCAGTTGATGTTGACTAGTTATTTATACTGGAGAGGAGAATAAATATAATGGTTCCTAATTCCCAGTCCATTTTTAATTAAATTTATAGGAAAAGTAGGTAACAGGAAATAATTTTTATATCAAGGTAAGAGAGATTTAAAGTTAAGAAAGAATCCGCCTGCCAATGCAGGGGACATGGGTTCGATCCCTGTTCTGGGAAGATTCCCACATGCCGCGGAGCAACTAAGCCTGTGTGCCACAACTGCTGAGCCTACACTCTAGAGCCCGCGAGCCACAACTACTGAGCCGGTGTGCCACAACTACTGAAGCCTGCACACCTAGAGCCCATGCTACGCAACAAGAGAAGCCACCGCAATGAGAAGCCTGCGCACCGCAACAAAGAGCAGCCCCTGCTCACCGAAACTAGAGAAAGCCCACGCGCAGCAATGAAGACCCAACGCAGCCATAAATAAATAAATAAATAAATACGTAAATAAATAAATAAAAGAATTATTTTCAAGATATTAAGTCATCAAAGTGGAGAGCTGGTGAATGATGGGTAGGGACCTCACCTTTTCATCCCTTATTTTTAAACTCACTAAGGAAGTTAGGTAATCTTGCAGTTGATAATAAATATTTAATTTTCCACACATAGCATTGTTTTTCTTTTTTTCAGTGCTTCATTCTTTTTTATTGGAGTATAATTGCTTTACAATGTTGTGTTAGTTTCTGCTGTACAACGAAGTAAATCAGCCATATGTGTACATATATCCTCTCCCTCTTGGGCCTCCCTCCCATCCCCTCCCATCCCGCCCATCTAGGTCGTCACAGAGCACCAAGCTGAGCTCCCTGTGCTGTATACAGCAGGTTCCCACTAGCTATCTGTTTTACACATGGTAGTGTATTTATGTCAGACCTAATCTCCCAATTAGCATTGTTTTGGATTCTCACAATTCACGGATTGCATGTTTGATGCTGTTCTGAAAATATTGCAAAAAATAAATATGAGGATCCAGTCTGGATTAGTTATTTCTCTTCTCCTAGAACTTTCAAGTCTTAATGGACTCATTTACAAAATCTCGTGAAAATAGATGTTATATGGCACATTGTGATGAATACGCTTTTAAATGAATGTGTAAAGCTTGTGTGGCTCTAGTTTTCTATAGTCTATGTCACTCTCATACTACTTTCATGGTGTTTATAACTTGTGAGTACCAACTATACTGAAACTTACTATTTTTTGAGTCTGCTTTCTTTATTTTTACTTCTTGCCCACTCTAAGAAGCAGTGTGCATGAAATCACTGGTCTAATATACTAATTGAAATTTTCCTAATACACAATAAAATAGAGAATTATTAAAATAGAAGGCATTTGTCCTTATATGAACCAAATTTATCTCTTGTAGCACCTCAGGCCACACTTGGAGGAAACATATTATAGCTTGTATTTGGGCTTACTTTTTGCCTGGGGTTATGTAAGAGTAGTAAATGTAGCAGAGTGAGTATTGACAAAAAAATGCTTGTTGAAAGAACTCATATAATTGTAGACCTGAAAAGGATCTTAGCAGTCATCTAGTCCACTTGTGGATAAAGAAACTAATCCTGAAATCTAAATTTCTTGCTCAACATTATAGTTAAGTGGTGGTTCTAGGAAATGAAATAAATAAGATTCCTAACATTAGACTGCCGCCTCAATGCTATAACTGCCAGCTAATTCTTAAGTATGGATTTTAGTATTTATTAAGTGGTATGCTTCTTAGGGTACAAAAATATATCTAAAATTGTAAAGGTAGTAAGGAAATATTTGGACTGTGCTAGAAGGCATTCAGCTTCTGCTCTACCCATAGCTTTAGGGAACACATCTAAAGTGGAAAGTGAGGTCAAACAGCATATGACTTTGCATTTTGGCATATTTCCATGGTGGCGCTATAATATTAGAAAAAACTGGAATTTCAAAGTTGAATAACCTAGCCTTAGGAGGGGCAGAAACCTTAGTAAATGTACTAAATTGGAGCTTGAGGAAGGACAGAATTTGAGGTAGACCCAGACCTCAGGGTTTGGACCATTTGTCTCTCTGTCTCCACACCTGCCAATTGGACCATTTTTATAATTCTAGTTCAGATTCTAATTCAGAAAGGGAATATGATTGTCCTAGCTCAGCTTTTCACAGTAGACCCATAAAATGGATCGTGGTAAGCCGTGAATGGGTCAGACTTATTTCATAAAGCATCTCCATTGTGCAACAAATCAGCTTTATTCATAATTGTCCACAGTGGGGAGCTTGCATGGACCACGGTGGGGACATTGTTAGGCTAGATTGGAAAGTTGGGTATGACAGGCATCATGACGAACTTATTCATTCTTTAGCGTGCTAGAATTTTTATTTCATCACAGAAACGCAGAATCATAATTAAGTCACCGAACGCTAAAAATGGCTTTAAGGAGATAAATAATATTAAAAATATATGCTTGAGTTAATTTCTTCTCAGAATTACCTAAAGCAAGTACTTTAACCCTTGTTCATTCATGAAGTCATGGACCTGGAAAGGACATTGAAAAAACTCTTGTCCATCTCCCTGCCATCAAATAGGACTATGTTTTAAATATTTTAAAAGTAATTTTTTTTTTAATGTCTGAAACATTTATATTAACATATTTCCATACATATCTCCATACAAATACAAATATAAGATTTTTAGAAATTTCATGTAATGTCTGAAACATTTATATTAACATATTTCCATACAAATAACCCAATGAAAGTTTAGTATTAGTTGTTTTGTTTGTTGTTTTATACTGCAGGTTCTTATTAGGCATCAATTTTATACACATCAGTGTATACATGTCAATCCCAATCGCCCAATTCAGCACACCACCATCCCCACCCCACCGCAGTTTTCCCCCCTTGGTGTCCATATGTCCATTCTCTACATCTGTGTCTCAACTTCTGCCCTGCAAACTGGCTCATCTGTACCATTTTTCTAGGTTCCACATACATGCATTAATATACGATATTTGTTTTTCTCTTTCTGACTTACTTCACTCTGTATGACAGTCTCTAGATCCATCCACTTCTCAACAAATGACTCAATTTCGTTCCTTTTTATGGCTGAGTAATATTCCATTGTATATATGTACCACAACTTCTTTATCCATTCGTCTGTTGATGGGCATTTAGGTTGCTTCCATGACCTGGCTATTGTAAATAGTGCTGCAATGAACATTCGGGTGCATGTGTCTTTTTGAATTATGGTTTTCTCTGGGTATATGCCCAGTAGTGGGATTGCTGGGTCATATGGTAATTCTATTTTTAGTTTTTTAAGGAACCTCCATACTGTTCTCCATAGTGGCTGTATCAATTTACATTCCCACCAACAGTGCAAGAGGTTTCCCTTTTCTCCACACCCTCTCCAGCATTTGTTGTTTGTAGATTTTCTGATGATGCCCATTCTAACAGGAGTGAGGTGATACCTCATTGTAGTTTTGATTTGCATTTCTCTAATAATTAGTGATGTTGAGCATCTTTTCATGTGCTTCGTGGCCGTCTGTATGTCTTCTTTGGAGAAATGTCTATTTAGGTCTTCTGCCCATTTTTGGATTGGGGTGTTTATTTCTTTAATATTGAACTGAATGAGCTGTTTATATATTTTGGAGATTAATCCTTTGTCCGTTGATTCATTTGCAAATATTTTCTCCCATTCTGAGGGTTGTCTTTTCGTCGTGTTTATGGTTTCCTTTGCTGTGCAAAAGCTTTGAAGTTTCATTAGGTCCCACTTGTTTATTTTTGGTTTTATTTCCATTACTCTAGGAGGTGGATCAAAAAAGATCTTGCTGTGATTTATGTCAAAGAGTGTTCTTCCTATGTTTTCCTCTAAGAGTTTTATAGTGTCCAGTCTTATATTTAGGTCTCTAATCCATTTTGAGTTTATTTTTGTGTATGGTCTTAGGGAGTATTCTAATTTCATTCTTTTACATGTAGCTGTCCAGTTTTCCCAGCACCACTTATTGAAGAGACTGTCTTTTCTCCATTGTATATCTTTGCCTCCTTTGTCATAGATTAGTTGACCATAGGTGCGTGGGTTAATCTCTGGGCTCTCTATCTTGTTCCATTGATCTATGTTTCTGTTTTTGTGCCAGTACCATATTGTCTTGATTACTGTAGCTTTGTAGTATAGTCTGAAGTCAGGGAGTCTGATTCCTCCAGCTCCATTTTTTTGCCTCAAGAATGCTTTGGCTATTTGGGATCTTTTGTGTCTCCATACAAATTTTAAGATGATTTGTTCTAGCTCCGTAAAAAATGCCATTGGTAATTTGATAGGGATTGCATTGAATCTGTAGATTGCTTTGGGTAGTATACTCATTTTCACAATGTTGATTCTTCCAATCCAAGAACATGGTATATCTCTCCATCTGTTGGTATCATCTTTAATTTCTTTCATCAGTGTCTTATAGTTTTCTGCATACAGGTCTTTTGTCTCCCTAGGTAGGTTTATTCCTAGGTATTTTATTCTTTTTGTTGCAATGGTAAATGGGAGTGTTTCCATAATTTCTCTTTCAGATTTTTCATCATTAGTGTATAGGAATGCAAGAGATTTCTGTGCATTAATTTTGTATCCTGCCACTTTACCATATTCATTAATTAGCTCTAGCAGTTTTCTGGTGGCAGTTTTAGGATTCTCTATGTATAGTATCATGTCATCCGCAAACAGTGACAGCTTTACTTCTTCTTTTCCAATTTGTATTCCTTTTATTTCTTTTTCTTCTCTGATTGCCGTGGCTAGGACTTCCAGAACTATGTTGAATAATAGTGGTGAGAGTGGACATCCTTGTCTCGTTCCTGATCTTAGAGGAAATGCTTTCAGTTTTTCACCATTGAGAATGATGTTTGCTGTGGGTTTGTCATATATGCCCTTTATTATGTTGAGGTAGGTTCCCTGTATGCCCACTTTCTGGAGAGTTTTTATCAGAAATGGGTGTTGAATTTTGTCAAAAGCTTTTTCTGCATCTATTGAGATGATCATATGGTTTTTCTTCTTCAATTTGTTAATATGGTGTATCACATTGATTGATTTGCATATATTGAAGAATCCTTGCATCCCTGGGATAAATCCCACTTGATCGTGGTGTATGATCCTTTTAATGTGTTGTTGGATTCTGTTTGCTAGTATTTTGTTGAGGATTTTTGCATCTATATTCATCAGTGATATTGGTCTGTAATTTTCTTTTTTTGTAGTGTCTTTGTCTGGTTTTGGTATCAGGGTGATGGTGGCCTCATAGAATGAGTTTGGGAGTGTTCCTTCCTCTGCAATTTTTTGGAAGAGTTTGAGAAGGATGGGTGTTAGCTCTTCTCTAAATGTTTGATAGAATTCACCTGTGAAGCCATCTGGTCCTGGACTTTTGTTTGTTGGAAGATTTTTAATCACAGTTTCAATTTCATTACTTGTGATTGGTCTGTTCATATTTTCTATTTCTTCCTGATTCAGTCTTGGAAGGTTATACCTTTCAAAGAATTTGTCCACTTCTTCCAGGTTGTCCATTTTATTGGCATAAAGTTGCTTGTAGTAGTCTCTTAGGATGCTTTGTATTTCTGCGGTGTCTGTTGTAACTTCTCCTTTTTCATTTCTGAATTTATTGATTTGAGTCCTCTCCCTCTTTTTCTTGATGAGTCTGGCTAATTAATGGCTTATCAATTTTGTTTATCTTCTCAAAGAACCAACTTTTAGTTTTATTGATCTTTGCTATTGTTTTCTTTGTTTCTATTTCATTTATTTCTGCTCTGATCTTTATGATTTCTTTCCTTCTGCTAACTTTGGGTTTTGTTTGTTCTTCTTTCTCTAGTTTCTTTAGGTGTAAGGTTAGATTGTTTACTTGAGATTTTTCTTGTTTCTTTAGGTAGGCTTGTATAGCTATAAACTTCCCTCTTAGAACCGCTTTTGCTGCATCCCATAGGTTTTCGGTCATCGTGTTTTCATTGTCATTTGTCTCTAGGTATTTTTTTATTTCCTCTTTGATTTCTTCAGTGATCTCTTGGTTATTTAGTAGCGTATTGTTTAGCCTCCATGTGTTTGTCTTTTTTACGTTTTTTTCCCTGTAATTCATTTCTAATCTCATAGCGTTGTGGTCAGAAAAGATGCTTGATATGATTTCAATTTTCTTAAATTTACTGAGGCTTGATTTGTGACCCAAGATGTGATCTATCCTGGAGAATGTTCCGTGCGCACTTGAGAAGAACGTGTAATCTGCTGTTTTTGGATGGAATGTCCTATATATATCAATTAAATCTATCTGGTCTATTGTGTCATTTAAAGCTTCTGTTTCCTTATTTATTTTCATTTTGGATGGTCTGTCCATTGGTGTAAATGAAGTGTTAAAGTCCCCCACTATTATTGTGTTACTGTCGATTTCCTCTTTTATAGCTGTTAGCAGTTGCCTTATGTATTGAGGTGCTCCTATGTTGGGTGCATATATATTTATAATTGTTATATCTTCTTCTTGGATTGATCCCTTGATCATTATGTAGTGTCCTTCCTTGTCTCTTGTAACATTCCTTATTTTAAAGTCTATTTTATCTGATATGAGTATAGCTACTCCAGCTTTCTTTTGATTTCCATTTGCATGGAATATCTTTTTCCATCCCCTCACTTTCAGTCTGTATGTGTCCCTAGGTCTAAAGTGGGTCTCTTGTAGACAGCATATATATGGGTCTTGTTTTTGTATCCATTCAGCCAGTCTATGTCTTTTGGTTGGGGCATTTAATCCATTCATGTTTAAGGTCATTATCGATATGTATGTTCCTATGACCATTTTCTGAATTGTTTTGGGTTTGTTTTTGTAGGTCCTTTTCTTCTCTTGTGTTTCCCACTTAGAGAAGTTCCTTTAGCATTTGTTGTAGAGCTGGTTTGGTGGTGCTGAATTCTCTTAGCTTTTGCTTGTCTGTAAAGCTTTTGATTTCTCCATCAAATCTAAATGAGATCCTTGCCGGGTAGAGTAATCTTGGTTGTAGGTTCTTCCCTTTCATCACTTTTTTTTTTTTTTTTTAAATGTGATGTATCCATACAATGGAATATATATATGTATTTTTAAAATTTATTTTATTTATTTATTTTTGGCTGTGTTGGGTCTTTGTTTCCGTGCAAGGGCTTTCCCTAGTTGCGGCGAGCGGGGTCCACTCCTCATCGCGGCGCACGGGCCTCTCACTGTCGTGGCCTCTCTTGTTGCGCAGCACAGGCTCCAGACACGCAGGCTCAGCAGTTGTGGCTCACGGGCCCAGTTGCTCCGTGGCATGTGGGATCTTCCCAGACCAGGGCTTGAACCCGTGTCCCCTGCATTGGCAGGCGGACTCTCAACCACTGCGCCACCAGGGAAGCCCCCCTTTCATCACTTTAAGTATATCATGCCACTCCCTTCTGGCTTGCAGAGTTTCTGCTGAGAAATCAGCTGTTAACCTTATGGGAGTTCCCTTGTATGTTATTTGTCGTTTTTCCCTTGCTGCTTTCAATAATTTTTCTTTGTCTTTAATTTTTGCCACTTTGATTACTATGTGACTCGGCGTGTTTCTCCTTGGGTTTATTCTGTATGGGACTCTCTGCGCTTCCTGGACTTGGGTGGCTATTTCCTTTCCCATGTTAGGGAAGTTTTCGACTATAATCTCTTCAAATATTTTCTCTGGTCCTTTCTCTCTCTCTTCTCCTTCTGGGACCCCTATAATGCGAATGTTGTTGCGTTTAATGTTGTCCCAGAGGTCTCTTAGGCTGTCTTCATTTCTTTTCATTCTTTTTTCTTTAGTCTGTTCCGCAGCAGTGAATTCCACCATTCTGTCTTCCAGGTCACTTATCTGTTCTTCTGCCTCAGTTATTCTGCTATTGATTCCTTCTAGTGTAGTTTTCATTTCAGTTATTGTATTGGTCATCTCTGTTTGTTTGTTCTTTAATTCTTCTAGGTCTTTGTTAATCATTTCTTGCATCTTCTCAATCTTTGCCTCCATTCTTATTCTGAGGTCCTGGATCATCTTCACTATCATTATTCTGAATTCTTTTTCTGGAAGGTTGCCTATCTCCACTTCATTTAGTTGTTTTTCTGGGTTTTTTTCTTGTTCCTTCATCTGGTACATAGCCCTCTGCCTTTTCATCTTCTCTATCTTTCTGTAACTGTGGTTTTTGGTCCACAGGCTGCAGGATTGTAGTTTTTCTTGCTTCTGTTGTCTGCCCTCTGGTGGTTGAGGCTATCTAAGAGGCTTGATGGGAGGCTCTGGTGGTGGGTAGAGCTGACTGTTGCTGTGGCGGTCAGTGCTCAGTAAAACCTTAATCCACTTGACTGTTGATGGGTGGGGCTGGGTTCCCTCCCTTTTGGTTGTTTTGCCTGAGGCAACCCAACACTGGAGCTTACCCGTGCTGATGGGTGGGGCTGGTTTCCCTCCCTGTTGGTTGTTTTGCCTGAGGCAACCCAACACTGGAGCCTACCCCTGCTCTTTGGTGGGGTTAATGGCAGGCTCTGGGAGGGCTCACGCCAAGGAGAACTTCCCAGAACCTCTGCTGCCAGTGTCCTTATCCCCACGGTGAAACAGAGCCACCACTCGCCTCTGCAGGAGACCCCCCAACACCAGCAGGTAGGTCTGGTTCAGTCTCCCCCAGGGTCACTGCTCCTTCCCCTGGGTCCCGATGCACACATTACTTTGTGTGTGCCCTCCAAGAGTGGGGTCTCTGTTTCCCCCAGTCCTGTCAAAGTCCTGCAATCAATTCCCACTAGGCTTCAAAGTCTGATTCTCTAGGAATTCCTCCTCCCGTAGCTGGACCCCCTGGTTGGGAAGCCTGACGTGGGGCTCAGAACCTTCACTCCAGTGGGTGGACTTCTGTGGTATAAGTGTTCGCCAGTCTGTGAGCCACCCACCCAGCAGTTATGGGGTTTGATTTTACTCTGATTGCGCCCCTCCTACCGTCTCACTGTGGCTTCTCCTCTGTCCTTGGACGTGGGGTATCCTCCTTGGTGAAGTCCAGGGTCTTCCTGTCAATGACTGTCCAGCAGCCAGTTGTGATTCTGGTGCTCTCGCAAGAGGGAGTGAGAGCACGTCCTTCTACTCCGCCATCTTGGTTAATCCCAAAAGTAATTTTTAAAAATCACAAATATTAATCTTTGAAACAAGTTAAAACTATAAGAAGAATATAAAATAAAACATACCTTCCGACCCCAAAGTAGTACATTTCAAAGTATATCACAATGATCTGTCTACATACTTTTCTCAAAAATTTTACAACGAAAATATATATTCTTCTGTCCTATTTCATAGACCTCTTTCATATCCTGTCCACCTTATTTGTCAGCATTTTTCTGAGCTCTTGTGTTTTTTTTTTGTTTTTGAATTTAATTTTATTTATTTTTTTGTACAGCAGGTTCTTATTAGTCACCCATTTATACACATCAGTGTATACATGTCAATCCCAATCGCCCAATTCATCCCACCCCCACCCCCACCCGCCACCGCTTTCCCCCCTTAGTGTCCATACGTTTGTTCTCTACATCTGTGTCTCAATTTCTGCCCTGCAAACCGGTTCATCTGTAGAGCTCTTATGTTTATTTTGTTATCTTGCTGCTTAATAATAGCATTTTCTTTCAGTTTTCTAGAAGAATGTGACTGTTCTCCAATTTTAAAAGGTTCTACCTACTACTAAAATTTCCATGAATTTCTAAATATGTTATCTTTCATTATACCAGCTTGAACATTTGCTTTTTTAAAAGTTTTTGAACTTACCTCTTTAAGTAATAATCTTATAAAGCCAATTCTTTTTTTTTTCATGTAGAATCTTTAACTTGATGAACCCTTAGCTCCATTATATCACACATTCCCTACCCCATCCTCCCAGTGTAGTATATCATTGCTGAGGTTAAATCAATATTTATTTCTTGTAAATGTTAAGTACCAAGCTGAGTAGGATAGTGTGTTTTTTTCCCTTGTATAGGTTTTTTTTCCCCCTACAGTAAATAGTTGTGTTACTTTTTTGTTTGCTTAGTTTTCATCTTACCAATTGTCAAACCAATTTGAAAATTCATTAGCTCAGTTTTTTTTTTTTCTTGGAACCCCTTTGCCTGGAACCACCTTTTTCTGTTCCATTCGACCAGTTGTTCTTATTTCATAGCTGTTCTATAATCTTGCTTCACCATCATCATGGAACTTTTCTTTGTCTTTCTATTTTAATGGATCTCTCGGTTTTTTGGATTCCCTATTTTCTCTTTCATGGTTTATTTTCTCATTTTGATGGCATACATCCTCCTGTAAGTTCCTGAGAAAGGGTCATGTGAGACAATATTTTGAGATTTCACACATCTGAAAATATATTTAATCTACTGTCTTCCCTTGTTGATAATTTGATTAGATGTCAAGATTTAGGTTGAAACTGTAATGGTGGATATGTGACACAAATAGTGAACCTAATGTAAACTATGGACTTAGGTTAATAGTAACATATCACTATTCATCAGCTGTATTAAATGTACCATACTAATGCAAGATGTTAATAATAGGGGAAATGGGGGAAGTGAGGAGTTATGTGGCAACTCTACACTTTTCATTAAATTTTCTGTAAACCTAAAACCACTCAAAAAAATATTCCATCTTTAAGTTGAATATCAGCCGCTTCATATGGTTCAACTTAAAAGTACATACACTTTCACTATTAAGTAAAGTGTTATCAGTCGGGTGCTTCACCCTTCATTCCTGCCATGCCTGGTGTCCCAGAGTTTGGAGACTCTGGTTAAGTTTCTCTACAGAATAAGACGTCTGCCTCCTTTGGTTATGGAAGAGGAGTACTTGCCGGAGTGCTCTTTGTGGGGGCAAGAGCATGGGTTCCATTGTTCCTCATACAGACTTTGAATCAGTTCCCCTGTTTTTGGCCAGCTACTTTACTGCTGCTTTCTCTGGTACCTGGTGCCTCCAGTTCCTGAGCTGTTCCAGGGTTTTTTGTTCACATCAGCTTGCTCCTTGTATCTAGGTATCCCTTCACAAGCTGGCACTTAGGTTTTAGCTCCTTCAACTCCGTTAAATAATTTACCACACTTTATCAGCTCTCCATCTACAAAAATTTGTGTCCTCTGTTGTCTCCTTTTGTAATTTTTTGTTCTGTTTTGAAGAGTTATATCTTTTTTATTCATTTACTATTATTTGGTGAGATTTCTAAAGGAAGTAGAGAGGCATACTATGTTCAATATGTCTTGTTTAACCAATCTGCTTTCATTTTGATCAATAAGGGTTTGGTTTTAATTCATTTTGTTTTCTTCTGTTTTTAATAATTATTCTAATTTATTGATTATGTGTTCTCTTTAGAGCTCTGGGCATCTCTCTTTGGGAGGATGCTATTGAAAGATGGTGCTTTTTAGATAACAAATAATACTTAAAATGTCTGGAAAAAGTGTCTCCAGAATCATGGTTGTGAAATAAAGTGTATATTTTTAAGTTGTTCACAGGGCTTAGAGCTCCTGCCAGAGGACTGTTACTCTTTGGTCCACCTGGAAATGGGAAAACAATGCTGGTAAGAATTCTTTTTATTTTTATTTTTTAAACTTTAAAAAAATGTATTTATTTATCTGGTTGTGCTGGGTCTTAGTTGCAGCATGTGTGCTCCTTAGTTGTGGCAGGCGGGCTCCTTAGTTACAGCTCACTGGCTCCTTAGTTGTAGCATGCGAACTCTTAGTTGTGGCATGCATGTGGGATCTAGTTCCCTGACCAGGGATTGAATCCGGGCCCCCTGCATTGGGATTGCAGAGTCTTAACCACTGGACCACAAGGGAAGTCCCAAGAATTCTTTTTAAATTTGCATGTTCTATTGAGATATTAGGGAGATAATATGAAAGAAGAAACTTTTCATTGTCCCTGAGTCTATTATTTATGACTTGCCTTTGCTATAATATACTTTTTTTTTTTTTTGGCCGCACTGCGTGGCTTGCGGGATCTTAGTTCCCTGACCAGGAATTGAACCCAGGGCCACAGCAGTGAAAACGCCGAGTCCTAACCACTGGACCACCAGGGAACTCCCAATTTTTAAACTAGTTTTTAATGATGAAGTAGGTGGAAACCCACATACGTTATCTTCCGTAGTAGTTTGGGTTTGGCTAAATTTAATAGTGTAATTTTCATTATTTTCCCAAGTTAAATAATAAAATTTTACTGTAGAAGAGCTTACCTTACTATATTGAGTATCTTCCTAATCTTTGATTTTTTTCTTTTTACTATTGTAACAGGTTTATTTAAATAAAATAATCAGCATGATACAGATTTCTTTTTTTTTTAATTGAGGCATAATTGACATACAACAGATTTTTTTTTTCTGTATCCTTTTGCCAAAAGTTTTTGCTAGGATTTGGGTATCTTTCTCCTGCATAGCTCTCCTAGAGGGAAAACATAAATAGGGAAAGAGTAACTTTTTCCCTTAGCTGTTTGTCTTTCTCCAAGCAGTTATCTTCTATAACTAGGAAGAGAATAATACCCTCTTTTTTTTTTTTTTCTTTAACCTCTCCCTGTCACTTCTTAGAGAAAAAGAGAGTGGAAAGAAGCATAGCTCTTCCTAGACCTTTTCCTCATTGCTGAGAAGAAAACACGTTGATTGCCATATGTTGAGAATTGTGTCATAGCTTATATTTTTAGGAAATCTTTTCTAGAACTTAAATTGATCAGATGTGGTTATCTTTTTAAAGCAATTGAACTAATACAGTATTTACCCTTGTGATTTTTAAAGGCTAAAGCAGTAGCTGCAGAATCTAATGCAACCTTCTTTAATATAAGTGCTGCAAGTTTAACTTCAAAATACGTGAGTGTTCTTTTTCCAGTATTGTCATGTTTTAAATTACTGTCTAAACGTTACTGTGTTAAGTATAAATGGTAAGAACATTACACCAAAATGTTTTTCTTTGAGTTTTATATCTATTATTTAGATATGCTGAATATCAGTCTTCAAGGTAGAAAGTTATGTGCATTTGCTAGGCTCTTTTAAAATTGAAATTATTCTGTTAAATACTGTATTTGTTTGCTAGGGCTGTGTATTAAAGTACCACAAACTGGCTGGCTTGAACAATAGAAATTTATTATCCTGTATTTTGGAGGCTAGAAGTCCAAGATCAAGTATTGGCTGGGGTCTTAATTTTGTAAAGTAATTAAAAATAACTATAAAATGATACTTTTCCTGATTAAATTTTGCTTCCTGTGTGAAATTTTATAAGTAAAATTGTTATTAAAGTAGGTTTACCCATATTATGCACATACTGTAACAGAAAGCACTGTCTTGGAAGCTAGGACGTAGGGATTCCAGCCTAACTTTTGCATGCCGAGCTGGCCTTAGGAAAGTATCACTTTAGGCTTTACTTCATTTATTTTTTTTAAATATAAACCAGGTTCCATTTATTAAATACATAGATCTTCTTTCAAATTCATGTACAAGATTTGTTAGCAGTTATGAATCAGTCTTACTATATTTACTTCACTTATAAAGTGTTGATGTCGTAAGAGGTGATCTCTTGCAGTTCCTTCCGGCTCTGAGAATATTTGTTTTGAAGATTCTAAATCTGGGGCCTTTCCTTTTTTCTTTTATTTAATTTTCAATAAAAAGAATAGATGCCACCTAGAGAACAAAATAGTTTTTGTAGTAGATTACCACAAACCTCATGACTCTTGCGTTAGATGCTTTGGTGCATAGAATGGCTTTAGTATAGTATTTCAGCCCCTGGGAATGTCTTAAGGAGTGTTCATAGACCTCCTGGACTACCTAGAAATACGTTGATATTTATTGACAGTGATATTGTGAGAATGGGTTTTCACGATGTTCTCAGTAGAGCAAGTTTTATTTAGGAGAGCATTTTCCAACTTACCTGCTTCTATAAATATACCCTGCAACCTAGGGCTTAAGAATACGTGCCGCATCTCTCTCTTCTCTAGTATTCCCTCTTTCTCAGTAGTTATACCCCAATAGCTATTCCATTCTCAAGTCTTAGGAATGCAGAGTGAAACAAGACAGAGATATTTTTCATTTTTTAAAGTACTCACCAGACCGTCTTAAATAATAAATAAGTAGTCTATTTTCTAAAATTATAAGGGACAATTCAGTAACACCCCCATACCCCCATTCCTTAAACCAAATCTTTGGTTGTTGCAAAGAAATGAAATTAAATTCCTAGGTTCTAGACTTTTAATAGTGAAATTTAAAAAGCTGGAATAATCTTGCATTTTATGGGTATAACAGCGTATAATGCCTTGTTTTAGGTGGGAGAAGGAGAGAAATTGGTGAGAGCTCTTTTTGCTGTGGCTCGAGAACTTCAACCTTCTATAATTTTTATAGGTAAGAACATGTTTTCCAACAACTTAGTTGAGCATTTGTAAAATTCCCTTTTCCAAATGTGAGCGATATGATGGGAAAGATTATTCAGAAGTAAAAAGGTTTTTTTAATTTATTTTTTATTGAAGTATAGCTGCAGAAGTAAAGTTTTAAAGAGGCGCAAAGTTAAAGACTGTCTAATAAATTGAGTAGGACCCATTATATTAATAACCTAAGTAGTAAACTAGAGATCCTTTTATTTCCTCTAGATGAAGTTGATAGCCTTTTGTGTGAAAGAAGAGAAGGAGAACATGATGCTAGTAGACGTCTAAAAACTGAATTTCTAATAGAATTTGATGGTGTAAGTATTATGGTATTTTTAATGTGGTAGCATTTATGTGGTAGTATGTGTTTTCCTATTGAATGGCCCAAATTAGAAATAGATATCTTTATTATGTTTTTCTTTGTTATTTATCTAAAAGTATTGAAAAAAAATTTGGCTTATAGGTACAATCTGCTGGAGATGACAGAGTGCTTGTAATGGGTGCAACTAACAGGCCACAAGAGCTTGATGAGGCTGTTCTCAGGTAGGGCGATTTATGTAGAAATGCACACGTTTATTACAGATGTATTTACTTATGTGTTCATCTGACATATTTCTTGTTTCCTTCTCTCTCAATTTTAAGAATAAATTCATTATTTTCCTCTCTATATCCATCTTCTGGTCTCTTGTTACCAACTGAAGATTTTGAGGACAGGGCCAGCATGACATCAGGAAAACTATTTTTAACATTATGGTTTTAGGGAAATTACTTATTTCTTCTGGGTTGGATTAAAGTATCTTAAAACTCCAGAACTGATTTTTACCCTCTTTTACTGGGCTTCATGAGAAGCTGATAAAGCACAGCTCATGGGAGCCATATGCTCTCTTCTCGTGTGTTTGATCAAATTTATTCCCTTTCTACTGGGAGGACAGTTTGACTCAGCATAAAATTCTTGGATCTCCCGTTCTTTTCCTGAGGAATTTATAACATTGCCCCATTGTTTCTAGGATTGGATGTTGCAGTGTGAAAGTCTGAAGCCAGCCAGCTTTTATTCACATTTATGGGTTAATCCAGTAGGGTTAGTGTCTAATCTCCTTTCTAATACTACTACTACTATTTTTGTAGCCTTTGTTTCTGTGGTGGTTTTTGTTTTCTTTTTTATTGCTTTCCTGATCTCTGCAATCCCATTTTTCATCTTCTGTTGTCTACTTCTTTGAGCCTTTGTATGTCATTTCCTTGAGGCTTTATATCTCACTGAGCTCTTATTTCATAGGAGCCTTTATTTTTAATCAAATTATTTTATTTCTTGGAAAGATATTTGGTCACAATTTGAATTTGCTTTATGGCAAAATCCTCTTGTGCATGTTCTTCATTTTATCTATTTTATGTTTACTGTATTCTTTCCCCTCTTTTTTTGGCACTGTTTTTTAAAATCAGTCCTATGCTTTTGTCTGTTTTGCTTGTTAATTTTATTTGAATAAGGGGAGTTTTCTTGGAAAACCTAATTTGGAAGGATATTGTAGAAGAGCTAGAAAAGAAAGATAGCAAGCATGTATCTTGAGTTGTCCTATGAATACCCTGGACTGGTGGGCAGTCTCCCTGACTCACAACAAAGCCCTACCTGATAAAGAAGTATACGTGTATATAAATAAGCGATTGGGTTGATTTAGTCTTCTTCAACTGAAAAAGATTGGTCATTGCAAAACAGCTTGTCATCTTGCCAGACTGATTGATGTCTTCTTACAAAGATGATGTATCTTTGAGTTTCTTTGTTCAGCCTCATCTTCCTTGCCATTCCCTTGCTACTGACTAGGGTCACATGATCTGCAGAGCCAGTCCTCACATGTTTGTTTAAATATGGGGAGGTTAGTTTTATTATCCCTCAGAGTGTGCTCTCTCTGTTTCCTCTGGAAAACTCTGCTCTGACAGCCATGTTTAAAATTTGCAGTGGCAGGTGCTGTCTGTATTCACCTTTGTCAGTGTAATTTTCACTGCCCTAGGCAGCCCTTCTTCATACATTTTAGTTCTGTAAATGTTATGTAGTTTGTTGATGATGGAGTTTACATTTCTGTTTCTGTTGTCCTTGTTGGTTTTAGTTGTTTTCAGTTTCAAGAAGACAGCAGAGATCTGTTTCTTCAACTTATTATATCAGATATTTTGTTTTAAAGTGTTACTGCTGTTAAAAAAATACAAATACATAAATGGTTAATTTAATTCTGACAATATTGAATTAAGGATTTTTAAACATTAACTAGAATCTTTTTTTAAACTTTTTATTGGAGTATATTTGATTTACAATTTTGTGTTAGTTTCAGGTGTACAGCAAAGTAAATCAGTTATACATATACATATATCCACTCTTTTTTAGATTATTTTCCCATATAGGTCATGACAGAGTATTGGGTAGTGTTACCTGTGCTATGCAGTAGGTCCTTATTAGGTATCTATTTTATATATTTAACTAGAATGTTTTAAAAGAGTAACTTTTACACTGATAACTACTAAAATGTATTCAAATGCCTTGAGCATTATATTTAAAGCTTTGTTCTTGTTATGTGCTACTTGAACTGAATTATCTGTAAATTCAAAACTGTATTTCTGAGATTGCTTGAATCCTTTTTTTAGGCGTTTCACCAAACGGGTATATGTGTCTTTGCCAAATGAGGAGGTATGTATCTGTGTTTGAATTTTTTTTAAGGCAGAAACAAGAACTACCATCTTGACAGTATTAAGTCTTCCAGTGCATGGTACAGCTGCATTGGAAAAGTTTGGCGGTTTCTTAAAAAGATAAACAGAAAACTTACTGTAAGACCCCAAAATTTCATTCCTAAGAATCTACCCAAGAGAAATGAAAACATATGTCTACACAGACATGTACAAGAATTTTTATAACAGCATTATAAATAATAGCCAAGAACTACAGAGAATCTAAAATAGTCTTCAGGCTTCCCTGGTGGCCTGAATCCACCTGCCAGTGAAGGGGACACAGGTTCGAGCCCTGGTCTGGGAAGATCCCACATGCTGCAGAGCAACTAAGTAGACCCCATGCTCCGCAACAAGAGAAGCCACCGCGATGAGAAGCCCACGCACCGCAACAAAGAATAGCCCCTGCTCACCGCAACTAGAGAAGGCCCACGCGCAGCAACGAAGACCCAACACAGCCAAAAATAAATAAATAAATAATTTTTAAAAAATCCTTTAAAAAAAAAAAAGTCATCAGTTGGTGAAAGGATATACAAATGTGGTATATCCATTTAATGGAATACTGTTTAGCAATAAAAGGAATGAGCTACTTAAACATACCATAATATGGATGAACCTCAAAAACATTATACTAAGTAAAGATGCCAGATGCAAAAGATTACCTATCATATGATTCCATTTTTATGAAATGTCTAGAAAAGGCTCATTTCTAGAAACAAAGTAGATAGTGATTAGGTAAGGCTGTGGGTGGAAGTCGGGATTAACTGCAAACAGGCATGAGTGAACTTTTTCAGGTGATAGAAATGTTCTAAAATTTGATTATGGTGATGGTTGCACAATTCTAAACTTATTAAAAGTCATTGAATTATACACTTCAAAAGGGTGAGATTCCATGTTACATGAATTCATATCTCTATAAAACTTTTTTTTTTAATTGTGGTTGTCTAGCTCAGACCCTTAGCATCCTTGGTATTAACAGCAGCTACTTTCTTAGTGTTTTATTTGGATTGTTTTTAACTCTTTCAGGAACTCTCAAAAAATTGTTATTTTAACAGATATATGTGTGAGGCTCTAAGAGGTAGAGTGGTATAAGATCATTGTATAAGATCATTCAGCTCCTAAATGAGAGTTGGGATTTGAACCTGACTCCTGGATATTTTATTAAGCCAATTCTTAGGACTGATAATTCTTTAATATTTCTTTTCAGACACGACTACTTTTATTAAAAAATCTATTATGTAAACAAGGAAGCCCATTGACCCAAAAAGAACTAGCACAACTTGCTAGGTGAGTAATTTGATTTGGTCTATCTTGCAGCTTTTTTTTTTTAAGAATTCTTTTTCTGTTTTCTTTAAAGTAAGCTCATGTATGAAATGAGTAATTTATCTATCAGAAAACTTCTTATTGTTTCATTCTCTACTTCCTTTACCTTCTCTTATCTCATTTTCTTATATATATGGTGTCTAAATTTTAGTTTCTAGATCCTCTAGAAGACATGACCTAAACAGCTAATGATGGTAGTATATATTCTTTTTATAAATTTATTAAAACTTACAAGTGGTATTAATTTTTAATACATTTATTTTTGGCTGTGTTGGGTCTTCGTTGCTGCACGTGGGCTTTCTCTAGTTTTGGTGAGCGGGGGCTACTCTTCGTTGTGGTGCGTGGGCTTCTCATTGCGGTGGCTTCTCTTGTTGCGGAGCACGGGCTCTAGGCGCGCGGGCTTCAGTAGTTGTGGCTCATGTGCTCTAGAACGCAGGCTCAGTAGTTGAGGCTCACAGGCTTAGTTGCTCCGTGGCATGTGGGATCTTCCTGGACCAGGGCTCGAACCTGTGTTGCCTGCATTGGCAGGCAGGTTCTTAACCACTGCACCACCAGGGAAGCCCTGAAGTAATTTTTAAAATGTAAAACATCTCATATCTGCCTACACCAACACATATTTTCACTTAAACTTGTTCTTTTGCTTACACATAATTTTTTTAAACTTTGACTTCTTCAGCTTTTTTTTTATGAGTGGTGTATTAAGTAGAAACTGAATATAGGAGATACACTCATGAATTTTAGTCACTGAAAAAAATCTCATAAAGTAATTTAAAATGTTCAACAAGAATGTGAATAGCTAGTTATGTTGTTAAAAACTCTGAGTTCCCAGATACCTATGAAAAAATAACAAATTCAGTACTTGGAAATACTGAGATCCTTCTTTGAATTCCAATCAAATAGTCTGCTAATAATGTTTGCGCAGGTATTTAACATAGTACGTGATAAGTAAATGCTTTTTTTCCTGTTTTATTTTCCTCTTCCTCTTTGCCTCCCTAGTTCTTAGTTCCCTTTGATAGTGTCTTGGCTGCCCAGGATCTCCACTGTGGCATCCCATTCAGGTGTGCCTCCTTTTGCCAATGTCTTCTATCCCAGACCCTTCCTTCATCCTGTCTGTCCTACATTTAAAGAAATCTTCCTTGATTGGCCCTCATTTCATCAAGGCAGTTCTCTTTGTCAAGATAAAGACTCATTAACTTATAGAGAAGTAATTGTGGTTATGTGTCAGTTGGCCAGCAATGGCTTATAGATGTTACCTTTCCAGGGCACATATTTACAATTTAATGGAGCCTCCTGGAGATATACTATACTTTAATCTAAAGGAATGGTTCTAATAATGAAAATTTGAGGCATTATAAGGAACCAGTCGGCTGTTTGTTTTTAGCAAGTAGGCCTTCCTCTGCCCTTAAAATCAAGTCACATAGCTGTCTGCTTGATAACAAAGGCAAGCTAGGTTTTACCCTCTTATTATGTGGAGATTTAAATCTGCAAAGGTGAAAATAAGTTGCTCTTCTTTCCCATTCTCAGAATGACCGATGGATACTCAGGAAGTGATCTAACAGCTTTGGCAAAAGATGCAGCACTGGGTCCTATCCGAGGTAGGAATACAAAAGCTTGAAACATTTACAACTGTTTATTAGACCACTTCAGAAGTTTAAGAAGTCCCTATTGAGAGTATTTTTTATTAGTAAGAAAGCAGTAAAACTGTATCAGTGGAAAACTTGATTAAAACTTGATACAAAGTTTCTAGACTTAGGGTCAACAGACCTTTCTGAAAATAGTTTTACACTCACGGGCTGCATATGCTCTCTGTTGCATATTCTTCTCACTCTTCTTCTGACTCCTCCTGCTCATCCTCCTCTTTTTTTTTTTCAACAACAACAAAAAGCTGTGAAACCATTCTTAGCTCACAGACCATACAAAGAGTCCGTGGATCAGTGGACCATGAGCCCTGTTCTAGACAGCAGGTTTCGCTTCTTGATAGTAGGTTAGCAGCAGAAAACTCAAGAAAATGAGAACTTTTTAAAGCAAGTGGAAAAGAATAATAAAGGGAAGATTTTCTTATCTATTTTTTGGTTCTTTTCATTTCAGTATTCTAGTATTACTTGAAATTAATGTGTGTAAGGAAACATATAAATAGAAGTTTTTACTTTTATCATTTACATTTTATCATTTATCATTTACTTTTCATCATTATATGTTATCTTTTGAAAAATTGCAGCAAAGTATATCATTCATTGCTCTGTTTTGATTCAAGGTAATTTGTTGACTCTGAAATACCACATCTACCATTTTTAGGTTATGTTAGATTAAACTCACTGCGATAATCACTTTAGAGTAGATGTTCTCAGCTACTCTTCCACAGGCAGCATGGGCAGTGGATGGGTGATGCTCTCAGGTGTGCACTCAGATTACTGGCTATGGTGGTAAAATTGAACATGGAACATGCAACTTCCAGAACGTATCTCTAACAATGAAACAGCGTACTGATTAAGAGCTGCTGCTTTAGAGAATAATAAATGTAACCTTGAGAATATAGTTTGAAACTCTGGGTAAAGCATTTTAGTCAAGCTTTCTTTCTGCAGGAGGCATGAAATCTTGTTCAGATATTGGACTCAGAATCAGTAGCTAATGTATAAATCATGTGTATTTTTTAGAATATTTTAGCTGTTATTCTGAAACAAAGTTGTTGGCTTAAAACAATGAATGCCTTTTGTAAAGAACAAGTTGCATTATTTTAAGTTTACTATGAAATTTGTAGAATCTGTTGTTCTTGAGCAATATATAAAGAAATTGAATGCCTTCCTAAGAAGGAATATTATTCTAAGCATTTATAAATTGTATGGGCTCTTAATGTGTGTCTCTTTTAATATAATGATTTATATTGAACATATACTTTTAGATTATTGTACTTCATTAGTTTAAACTTGGAAATCTTTTTTTTGTAAGTGACTTTTATATTTTACAGAACTGAAACCAGAACAAGTGAAGAATATGTCTGCCAGTGAGGTATATACTATTTTACAATTATCTTTTTTTTGTTCTGGTCCTCTAGATTGTAAAACATATCTTTTGTCTGGATTTTTCTAGTTTATCTGATTAGAAACTAGAAAAAATTAATTTTGCTTCATTTCAAAATATGGAGGGGGGACTGTCCAACTAGTCTCTTATGGTGTCCTTTGGTAATACACAATAAATATACATAATCATTAAGTCATTTTCTGTCAAATCATATTAAATACTAAACAGAACAAAATTATAGGCAACTTGAGGATTTTATACATTATGAATATAGCTTGTAACAGGTTAACCCCTTGATGTTCTGTTTTGTTAGTTTTTCAGTAATGTTTATGTCTTCGTTCTCATAAAAGCAATACAGTTTCCATTGTAATGTAATTCATTACATTTAAAAAATATGGGAGGTCCCCTTATGAGATGCTGAAGCATTTCTTTTGAAAAAAATTGCCAGCAAAATATAGAATTGGATATGCAAAATGATCATAACTATGTAACCAGCCAGTTTAAATCAGATTTGAATTATATAACTTATCTCTCAGAGCTCAGATAGCACCTGAAACATTACTAACCAAAGAGACTTCATTCTTGGAACAGAAGAGAGAATAGAACTCCAGTGGAGTCCAAATGTGAACTGAAAACAAAACAAACAAAAAACACCAATAAAAAACCTCAGAAGCATGGGCTGGAGGCTGGTGGCTGGCTAGGGGATCTGCACATTACATTGCAGAGAGTCCTGTCCAAGTATTAACAGTGAACTCTTAACATAGAGAATAAATGTACTTGAGTATGAGTACATTTTGGCAGTCTTTTTTCTTCAAGCTTCCAAGTAAATTTGAGGTTGTCTTCAGGCATCTTGTGCATGGTGCTTAACCAACTACATTACTAAGAAAGCCTTCAAACTTCTTGCAACCACCTTTTTCCATTTCAGCAGTCTAGTTTACCTGGAGTGTGTTTGACGTGAATGAAGCTTAGGAATAGAGAATTCCACATGTCACATACTTTGGTGTTTAGCTACTATTACCTTAAAAAATCATGTTTAAAGTATAAGTTTCAGGTCCCTTTTATCTGATTCATAATTTTGATTCCACATTTTTCTAATTTTTAAAAATATATTAGTACTGTCTTGAGGTTTTTTTTTTAATAGTTTAGGTATAATTTATTTACAGTATCCCATCAATATATTATTTTTTTAAATGTTCTTATACTCATAGCATAAGCCTAATAGTACTTTTCTACCCAGAAAGTAAGCATTGTGCATGAATTATTTATTTTCCACACACCACTCTCCCTGGCTTGGACTCAGGACAGGTAAACTTGATATTTCATATATGTACCCTGGCCCCCTAGATTAAAGTTGAGGAAAGGCCCATTGTGTGACATTTTAGGCCTCTGTCTTTGTCCCTTGGACAGACCATATACTAAAATTAAAACTACTGAATGAATTACAAAAAATAACATTACTGGTACCTTTTGTGACCATTCCACTAATTATGTGTAGTCAGGTTACAGTGTTACAGTTTTTGGTTCTACTGTATACTTTCATTCAGTTTAAGTTTATTTTGAACCTAATGATTTTAGTATTAATAATTTGATAATAGCTTTTAGTCATTAGTCCTGGCTTATGAGTTAATATTTATAAAGCACTTTAAAAAGTCTGGCAATAGTGAATACTGTATAGGTATCCATTAAATAATTTTAAAATACATAAATACTAAATAATGGCAATTTATTATAGAGATCAAGGAAATCCATTCTATTTTCTTATTTATGAGATGACAGAAAAACACAAGTAGTTTGGTTTTAAAATTGTGTACTAGAAATTTTTTCAGCCATTCTTTGGTACAATTTTAATAACTGTGTTATCAGGTGCTGGTATATATGCAGAAATTTAGATGAGATATACCTAATTTGCCTTTTATAGTTTATAAGAATAGAAACTCAAATAATTGTGTTGGAATTCTGTGTTTTTAAAAGGTAGTGCTGAAAATCATTGGTTATAAATTCAGAGTATAATGTACTTTGTTTATAAAGCCCAGTTTGTATCCAGTTCAACTTTATTAGTTCTTTTATTATTTTGTTTTGATAAGACTTCTTTGCTATTTATTTTTCCCTCTTTACTGAACTAGCTACTGGTTGATTTTTCCTGTTATATACATTAGTCTCTTACTAACTTTAAAATATCATATTTTCTATGTAACTTTTAAAGGTTACTTTCCATTTACAGTTATTACAAAATATTGGCTATATTCCCTGTGTTGTACAATACATCCTTGAGCCTATCTTACACCCGATAGTTTGTACCTCCCACTCCCCTACGCCTACATTGCCCCTCTCGCCCTCTCCCTGCTGGTAACCACTAGTTTGTTCTCTATATCTGAGTCTGCTTCTTTTTTGTTATATTCACTAGTTTGTTGTATTTTTTGAATTCCACATATAAGTGATATCATACAGTATTTGTCTTTCTCTGTCTCACTTAGTTCTCTTAGCATAATATCCTCCAAGTCCATACATGTTGCTGCAAATGGCAAAATATTGTTCTTTTTTATGGCTGAGTAGTATTCCATTGTGTGTATATATGTGTGTGCATATATATATATATAATATATATATATCTATTTTATATATATATATACATACACACACACACACGACATCTTTATCCATTCATCTGTTGATGGACACCTAGGTTGCTTCCATATCTTGGCAATTGTAAATAATGCTGCTGTGAACATTGGGGTGCATGTATCTTATCAAATTAGTGTTTTTGTTTTTTTCAGATATATACCCAGGTGTGGAATTGCTGGGTCATATGGTAGTTCTATTTTTAGTTTTTTGAGAAACCTCCATACTGTTTTTCACAGTGAAATACACACACACACACACACCCTTAACTATGAACATAAATTAGAATTTTCATCAAAAGCTTTTGAAACCTTAATCTTTATAACAGATATTCAGGAGTATCATAGATAATACTCACATTACATTCATCATTCTTCTAAATTTGGGGCTTTAGGAAGAGCCAGTGTGTGTTTTACAGTTAAGTAAGGAGCAAATAGGGGTCATGCAGTGATTGTGGTAACAATATATCCTTTTTCATTTTGACAAATTTTTCAGATTAGGCTACAAGTTACAAGTGTAGTTGATTTTCTTAATTTGTGCTATGTTGATATTAGAGAGGATGTGAAGTAGTTAGATTGGGTTTTATAAGAGTAATAAAAAGAATAATATAGATAAATATCAGTTGTTGAAGTTTGTCTCCAGTTCTTCTTTAACTTCTTATTTGGGAGCAAAATATACATATGATAATACATAAGTGATAATTTTTAATACCGGTCATCTTGTGCCAAACTCCATTTTGCCTTTTGAAAATCCTTAGGTAAAAATTAGGTTTTATTAACTCAGTACTGTTTTATTTTACTTTCTTGAAGCCAATTAAAAATCTCAGAAAATAAGACCAAATTGACATAAAAATGTATTATAAGCAATACTAATATTAGAAAATTTCAGACATAAGCCTCCTCCATGTTGTAGTTAAAGAGCAATATTTCCTTCAAAGTCCTGTGTACATCTTGTAAACTCCTCTTTCCTTTCTGATAAACCTGGCATGAATTTAGCTAGAGTGTGTTTGTGGTGAGTGAGACTTGAGAGTGCAAAATTCCGTGAAACTATACGCAGAAAAAAAACTGGAAGGAGATAAGCCGAATAGTGGTTGTATATCTGAACGGTGGAATTGTGAGTGATTCTTTTTTCTGATTGTCTATATTTTGTCAAATTTTCTGTAATGAGTATGTTTTGTTTTTATAATGGGAAAATATTGTGATTTAAAATGTTAATACCTAGGAGCTAAAACGTGAAATGAAAGTATATTGGTATAGCATTTTGGTAGGATTTCTTATATAGCAAACTTGCCTAATACAGAATAATGTATAAAATAAGATGATTGGCATGATTTTCTAAGAATACATCTCTATATATTTTAACATTAATAAACAACAGCATCATTACTTTTATCCGTCATTGGGTTAACTATTGCATATGTGTTCACCTGTCGTCATGTGTGTTTTTTTAATCTAGATGAGAAATATTCGATTATCTGACTTCACCGAATCCTTAAAAAAGATAAAACGCAGCGTGAGTCCTCAAACCTTAGAAGCATACATACGTTGGAACAAGGATTTTGGAGATACTACTGTTTAAGCCTGCAGAACGTTTTACTTTCCAAGAGAGAAACATACCATCTTCTATGAATAGTTATCTGCTACAGAAACTCAGCCTAAGTTTACAGGACTTTTCAGAGTCTTACAATTATTTGTGCACCCCAGAAGATGAACCATAAAATAAATTTAAATAAAGTATACAATGCAAATGGAATATTTTGTTTAAGGCCTTCTTGCCTTGATGGTCACAGATATCCCGATGGGCACTGTAAGTTAGAGCAGAACAAAAACTGATTCTGGTCTTCTTTACCAATATAATCATAATGTAAATAATAATTTGTATATTATGTTGCAGATGAAAGTATTCCAGAGACAGTGAATGGTAGAAGACACAAGAGCCTTTGGTTGTAGAGCCTTTGGTTGTTTGTCTTCTGACATCTTTTCTTAAAATAGTAATTTTTCCTATTTCCTTTCCTACTGTTGTCTTTACTACACTATGGGTGATTGGAATGCCAAACACTGTTTCTTTTTTTTTTCTTTTTACAAATTGTGTGCCAAATGAAACTTTTTCCTATGTAACAGTAGTAGGAAAAAAGTATTTTGAAGGTTTTTTTCTTCTTCATAAATCTACAGACATTAAACAATGCGTCCTTTTCACTTTTTATTTTTCTATTACCTTTCTACCAAACAATTTAGAAAGCAATATGATAGCAACAAAACAAATCTAGTGAAATGGAGAAGGAGAAATTTTGAAGTTTTCAGACACTCTGTCATACAACATGTAGATCAATCCTCCTGTGACCTGCGGTATTTTTTTTCTAATATATTTGTCAGAAATCTATTGTAGACTGTTAACTTATTCCTAATGGAATTTATTTTCTGTTAGAATTCTAATATTTAAGAAAGCCAATTTTAACTGCTGTAAAAGTGGTTTCTGTGCAAGAGAAGGGAAGTACTAGGAGCTAAGACATTTCTAATTTATTGCTTATTACTTTCTTACTGTTTATAGGATAATTACAAGCCAGTGGATTTACCATGTTTTATTCTTAATAATTATTAATCCCTCCAATGAAACTTTAAAAAAAATTACTGAATTTTTATACATTGCATACATTTTATAGGTTTCTTGTGCTCACTTTGTTAACTAAAAAGTTTTAGTCTGTTAATCTGCCTTTTGTTCCCCAAAAATGTACAGTAATTCTGTTTCTTGTTTGTATAAGTATGCCTGGGTTTTTATTATAAAAATGTCATTGTAGGAAGTAGAGACTCATATCATGGCCTTTTAAATATTGTAATAAAGGCAAATAGATATTTGCCCTTAGTTTACTGGTTAAAAGTTTGTTTATAGAAATTTTCTTTGGTGCTTTTATGTAAAATGTCATGGGTGGAAATAATAATTTTATAGTAGTAACAAATATTTTTCATTTAGGAAAAATATCTTTGGTTTAGAGAGAATATATTTAAGTTAAAAACTTGCCCCCACTAGATAAGAATTTTATAATGAAGACATACATTCTTCTTAACTTTACTCTTTCTCATCTTAAAGATTTATCTAAATATAGAAGATGTATGATTTCTTAAGATCATGTGCTGTTTGTAACCATAACTTATATCATGTTTCTTCTAATCATAGAACTCCCTGGATAATAAAAATGAGGGTTGAGATAAATAGAAAAAAAATTTTTTAAGCCAGAACCATACATATTTTTAGGTCATGAGTAGTATCTTTCTAAGGTCTCAAACACTAAACCATCCATTATAAAATATTGATAATGACAGATGATGAAGTATACACGATGACAAGAATTAGGAACATCCCAAATTAAAACATTTTCAATAAAGCTCATAAAATTTCATTTTTTCTTTGCATTTAGAAAAAGATTAACATTATTGATACTTGGATAACTGGTCAATCGTATTAAAAGTCTGTGTGCTTTAAACTCAACTTTTAAAATATAAACTCCTTTAAAATTATCATAAAATTATCTGCAATAATTGAATGTAGCTCACTTTTTATTGGGAAAGGTTTCAGATAACAAAGACTTCAAATGTTATATAAAAGTCAAATTAATATTGTCATAAACACTGAGTCAGAATTATATTACTGTATGAATATCCATCCGTGTATGGAAGTTACTTTAATTTCCTGATGAGGTCTAAAATTGAGCTTAGTGCTACAGAACTATTTTCTTTGACTTAACTGTGACCAAGTTTTATTTTAAGCTGTGTTTCTCTCATGGAAGGGCCATAAACATAGAATAATTATATAGTAGGATGTGTAAGGGATTGGTTTGGTCTTTTTCAATAAAGATAGAAGTTGCTGAGGTTTCCCGAATTAGTATTAGGCTTAGATTGTGACCTTGTAGATTTTGCACTGAGCTCTGTGCCATGTTATTTCGTAAAAGGTAATGTTTAAACATTAAACGTTAGTGTGCTGTTCATGTTAATATGGCAGAGTTTCGTAAAGTAAATTAAAACTTACTGATGTACTGAACTTTGAGCCAAGGGAAAGAATCAATACTATCTTTCCAGATATCTTAAGGGTAAAAGCTTATTCTAAGACAGTCTGCCAATTGAGATTATTAGATTTCTGACTTGCAAATACACTTTGTGCTTGGGAAGAATTGGAGGAAAATCAGATACTAGAATTCTAATTTAAGTAAATATACAGCAGTCTTTGTTTATAGTGTAAAATTCATTATATTTTGTACAAAAACTAATTCTTTTGGTAGAATGAACCATTTACAGTTTGTTTTTGGACTCTGAGTCAGAGGGTTTTCCTTTAAATGCCTGTCTCAGTTTTACTGTGGTCTTTTGTACTTTTCTTCAGAAGAAATGAATTAAAAGGTTCAGCTGCATAAGTGGGTTTTTATCCTAATGGATTGGAAATAAATTATAAACTTTATTTTGCTTTTAATTTTTTTATTTGAAACTTTTTGAGATTTCAGAGGTTGCAGTCTGGTATTGAAGGAATAGCTTTTATTGGACTGATTCTCTTGCCAATAAAAATATAAAGTCTGAACAAAGTATAAAAAGCTGTGATTAGAAGACTCTAGAAAGCAATCAAAAACAGGCAAAAAGAGCACAAAATCATATACTAGAAGAGATCCACATTAACTAGCTTTTACCATGAGGGCAATTTCCAGCTTGTGCAGTGTGCTTGGAAATAGAATTCAAGCAGAATGTGACAGTCTTGCTGGCCTGAGGAGTCATTTGGGGCTTCTAGAACAGCTTGAAATTAGGAGGGAAATTTTGAAAAGGAGAGAGCTTCAGAGATCTAATCCCCCAAATCTGCTTGCAGATTCTTTTCAAATGCTTGATGGATTCCAGATTGTACCTGTGCAGTGTGATATTCAAAGGAACCCAGCAGAAAGCAATAGTTGAAGTCCAAGGAACTGAGTAGCGGTAACAATGGCTGGGCGAATACAGGGCGAGTAAGAGGGGTTTAGTAAACACTTGTGGTTTTCCATTGAAACCCAAGACAGGCCGTGGCTTAGGAGGAAGGACAACATCCCAGAACTAAGGGCTGTACTTTAGGACTCTGGGCAAAATGGGAAGAAACTCACTGAAACAAAGCTTAATATCAGGCTTTCACAGCATCAAGGTTATACATTAGTAAGTTAACAGCTAGCTAAAATAAAACATTGTTTAGAAGAAAACAAAATCCAGAGTCTTTACAACATGTCATTCACAAAGTCCAGTACAAAATAAACCTTAAGCATACAAAGAAAAATTATATGATCCGTAATCAACAGAAAATATATAGAAGCAGATACACAGATGACCCTATGTTGGAGTTAACAAAATTATTTTTTAACAGCTTTAAAATACATTTAAAAATTTACAGGGGAAAAATGGTGGATCGATAGATTGGGATTCTTGGCAAAGAAATAGAAACTGAAAACCAAATGGAAAGTCTGGTGATTAAAAATTAGAATCGGAAATGAAAAATATAGTGTCTAAATTTAAATATTCACTGGATGGGCTTAACAGTAAACTGGGCAAGCAGAGGAAGAAAAGTGGAAGACAGCCAGTACAATTATCAAACTGAAGCACAGAGAAAAAAAGAAACAGCAGAGATTTGAGACCTGTGGGACAGTTATCAGTCTAATGTACAGGTACTTTTGAGGTCCAGAGGAGAGGAGAGGAAGAGAATGGGGCAAGAGAAATATTTGAAGCAGTAATGCCTGAAATTTTCTCAAAATTGTTGGAAAACATCAACTTACAGGTCCAAGAAGTTCAGTGAATTCCAAGCAGAATAAATGCAACAAAGATCACATCTGGGTGCATAGTATTGCAAAACACACACACATGCACAAAACCAAACCAAATCAAAAAAATCTCAAAAGCAGCCAGAGAGGGGAAATGACATTACACTTGAATAAACAGTAAAAGTGGTGGCTAACTTCATCAGAAACAATGGAATCCAGGAAATGATGGAATGACATTCTTAAAGTGCAAAAATCATACACTACTATATAAAAAACAGATAAGGCCCTACTGTGTAGCACAGGGAACTATATTCAATATCTTGTAATAAAATGGAAAAGAATCTGGAAAATTTTATATATATATATATATATATATATATATGAGAATCACTTTGCTGTATACCTATATGAGAATCACTTTGCTGTATACCTGAAACTAATACAACATTGGAAATCAACTGTACGTCAAAAAAATAATAAAGTGCAAAAATTAACAAAAGTTAACCTAAAATTCTATGTCTACTTAGAATGTTCAAAATAGTACGACAAAATAAAAGCTATTCCAGGTGTACAAAACCTAAGAGAATTTGTTGTTAGCAGACTGACATTATAGGAAATGCTTTAAGAAATTCTTTAGGCTGACAGTAATCCTCCATAGGAATCTGTATCTCCAGGAAGGAATTAAGAACTTTGCAAATGATATATATGTCAGTAAATACAAAAGATAATTTTTTCTTAATTTCTCTGAATATCTATTTGTTGTTTTAAAAAAATTTACAGTGTGGTATTTATAATGTATGTAGAAGTAAAGTAGATGACAAAGATAGCACAAAGGGTGGGAGAGGGCAGTAAATGGAATTATGTTGAAATAAGGTTATTATATTGTACATAAAGTTGTATAGTATTAAAGTAAGGTAGACTAATGAGGATGCATATTATAATCTCTCACCCAGCAAAGGGAACAAGAGTATGGGGCAAAGTCCAGAGGAAACCAAGCACCAGCTTCCAAGAGTCCTCTCCCAGCTGAATTACATAGGATGCACTTAATTCCTCCAGCATCAAGTTATGACAACATGGGTGAAGATGTTAGGCCTAACTGTGTTAGGCACAGTGAACCACTCTCAGGGAATGGTGGGAACCCTCCCCCAAATCCAAGTTCCCAGATGCCAACCAAACTTGCAATCAGGCCTTTCAAAAGATAGCAATCTCAGCCCAGCTATGCTAGCTTCTCTTCCACACAGTGGTTCAGGGCAGGTTTTGCAGTGGGGAGAAGGGACACATGGTGGCCCAAAGTGGGGTGTCATAGACCAAGTGGGGTGAGGAGGGTGTCTACAATAATGGGCAGCTTAGTATGGGGTACTGGGGACAGAGTAAGGAAGTTATTCATATGCACTGGGGCAACCTGGAATGAGGAATAAGTTCTCAAGAATAGAGAGGTGTGTATTGGGAAAAGGTGTCAGCAAAGATGACAAACTGCTTACATGCAGGAGACCTAATCAGACAAGTCAATATATTAACCATAGTGGAGCCATATTTCTGTCAGAGAAAGGAGTTATGAATACAAAAAAAATGAAACCTGTGGGGTTGGGCTGGAATTGGATTTAAGAGTATGAATTCATGATTTAAGATATATAAAAATAGATGAAGAAATGTAGATGTAAATATATTTATATTTGTGTACACATATTCCCCAGTTCTTTGCACTGAGAAGGCCTTGGAGTAGTTACACCCCAAAAGCAATGCGCACACATACTACTCCTGTCTTCTAAATTCTCTACTGTCTTAGTCTGTTCAAGCTGCCACATTTTTAGGTGTTTTTTAAAAGCAGCATCCCCCTTCTTGCTATCAAAATCTTAGTCTGCTTGAGCTGCCATAACAAAAATATCATAGACTGCATGACTTCAATGACAGATATTTATTTTCACAGTTCTGGAGGGTAGGAAATCCAAGATCAAGGTGCCGACCAATTTTGTTTCTGGTGAGAGCTCTCACTGGCTTGTAAATGGCTGTGTCCTCAGTGACAGAGAGAGAGCAGGCTCTCTGGTGTCTCTTCTTATGAGGACACTAATCCTATCTTGAGGGTCCCACCCTCATGACCTCATCTAATCCTAATTATCTCCGAAGGACCCCATGTCCAAATACCATCACGTTGTGGCAGTAGGGTTTCAATATACGAATTTTAAGGGGACACAAACATTCGGTGCATAATATCCACTAAAGGAACCAGGGCTCCTTGGTGAAATGGCCAACTCCAGGTTTAGGGCAGAGAAAATACAGGATAACCCAGAATATCTTGTGCCAGAAATGAAGAAAGTGCTTAAAGGAGGATGAGGATGAATTATTGATTAGAGGGGCTCCCACTGGACAATTTTGAGCATCTAAAGTGATTGTAGTAATGGATTATAACCCATGAGGTAAAATAAGAAACCATGAGCCAATGTGAACATATACATAAACACAAGAATAAATTGAAAGTGTGATTAAGTATGAATACATTCACATAGTTTCAAAGTACAGTTTTCACAGTGGAAAAACTTGATACCACCTTAATCTAGTGATGAAACTTATTACTGGGCCAAATTTCACATAATAGGGTCAATGAGAAAAATGCAGTACTACTTCTGTGATATTCCTGTCAAAGATTCACAACCTGAATCTATTCCAGGAGCATTCTACAAAATAATTGGAATCTTCAAAATAACTGGCAAATTCGTGAAAGTCAAGTGAAAAACTGAAGAACTGTTCCAGGCTGAAGGAGATAAAATAGAATGACAACTAAATGCAACTTGTGATTTAGAACTGGTTCCTTCTGCTATAAAATACCTTATTGGAACAACTGACAAAACTTGAATGGAGTCTAAGGGTTAGATGACAGTAATGTGTCATTGTTAATTTTCTGATTTTGATGGCTGTTACTGTGGTTACATAGAAGTATGTCCTTGTTTGCAGGGAATACACACTAACATGTTTGGGGGTGATGGGGCAGCAGGTCAACGACTTAACCTTAACATTTCAAGGAAAACAAAGTTATTTGCACTGCAGTTAAAACTTTTCTGCAACTTTCTCATTGTTTCAAAATCTTTTCAAATAATGTTTGGAGAGGAATTCCCTGGCGGTTCAGTGGTTAGAACTCTGCGCTCTCACTGCCGAGGGCCTGGGTTCAATCCTTAGGGAACTAAAAAAAAAATAGACCTCAGGAAACTTCCAAACATCATCATCATCATCATCATCATTTTTGCCGCAAATCGCACGGCTTGTGGGATCTTAGTTTCCCGACCAGGGATGAACCCAGGCCCCCTGCAGTGGAAGCATGGAGTCCTAACCACTGGACTGCCAGGGAATTCCCTTTCATTTTTATTTAGTTTACAATTTTGAATCTTTGGTCAATCTTCCCTTAAAAGATACTGAAATTAAATGGTATATTTTCTACTTTTATTTTTAAACTTTTATTACACAGCTGAGTTATTTAAATCTTTTCTACTCTGCTGACATAAAACATTTTACCCTTTCTGAGGAACAAACAATTGAATTATTTGGTACAGATCTGTAGTCCAGGACATTAAGTATCTAACAAAATCCTGAGTTCTGTAGCAATTTTTTTTGCCTGTCTCCCTGAAGTTTAGGAAAAAGATTTTCCTAAACTCCTGGGTTTTGGCTCTAGATTAGAGTTTTCATTTAACTTCTATAAATCTGACTTCTGGTCTAGTAAGTTTACAGTGTGATTTTGATTTTCCTGAGAAAACCCTGAAGAAAAGGTATGTCACTTAGAAGGTCAGGGACAGCTGAAGAGAAAGAGAAAAATGCCAGGAGGGTAGGTTTCAGAAGGTTGCAAAATCTTTCAGAGAGACTGTCTTGGAGTTAGAATTTTCTTTTGAAGGCTCAGCATACCAATTAACAAAGCTGACTGTTCACCGGTGTTCTGTCTTCTCAGTTTAAAAAATTGATTTTATGTCAAAAGTTCTCGTAATTGTTATTCTATGTTGATTTTTTTCTAATTTACCAATGAAAATGCAAGACTTTGGATTGTAAGTAATTTTATATAAGGGGCAGAAGTTCTTCTAGGAGGAGGTGGAGACTTTGACATAGGTAATTTGCAAGAAAGGGAGGCCATGGTGGTTGATCAACAATGTGTATTTTGTTAGTGTCACAGATTCTCCAGCCAAGCAGGATGACTAGGAAGAGTCTGTACAATCAACAGTCACAATCTCTACAGATCACTAATCCCAGAATATGGGCTAATCAAAGTGATCTTTTTTTGACAAACTGACAGGACAGTGTTCTCATGAAGGTTCTGCAGGATACCTAAGGCAAAGTTTGATCAATCACTTTTTCAACAATTGATCACCAATCCAATGGGACTTCCAATTGTTAGGGCTTAGGGCTGGCTTGTACTGAAGACTTACCAGGTTTATACTTCCATCTGTTTCCTATGGAACACTCCCTTATACATTAAAAATAGATAAAACAATAAAATATAAACAAAACACATGAAACAAGACTTCGTAATACAAACAATAGCAAAAGCAACAAGAAAGAGTAAGCAGGTTAACGGCAAAAATATATTCAAAACAAAATAAAACGTCTAATAACTTCATACAAAGATCTGGGCCTAATTATAGAATACACCTCCAAACTAAAAGGTCTAATTATTCAACACAAGAACCTATGTCTGTGGTTCTATTCCTAGTTTGTTGTTTTTTCTGGTAGGGGTGTTAGATTTGTCAAATGTTTTTCTGCATCTATTGAGATGATTGTGTGGCATTCGCCCTTTATTAATATGGTGTATTGCATTGTTAATTCTCACATGTTGAACCTGCTTTGCATTCCTGTGAATTCCCACTCACTCATTCATGGTGTATGATTCTTTTTATATTTTGGTGGATTCATTTTGCTATTATTCTGTTGAGGTTTTTTTGCATCTACGTTCATATGGGATGTTGGTCTGTAGTTTTCTTGTGATGTTTTTGTTTAGTTTTGGTATCAGGGTAATTCTGGCTTCATAGAATGAGTAGAGAAGTGTTCCTTTCTCTTCTATTTTTGGGGAACAATTTGTCAATGATTGGCGCTAATCCTTCTTTAAATGTTTGGTAGACTTCATCAATGAAGCCATCTTTGCCTGGGCTTTTTGTGGAATTTTTTTTTTAAATTATAAGTTCAATTGCTTGTTATGTCTAATCAGATTTTCTATTTCTTCTTGAGTCGTTTTCAGTAGTCTGTGTCTTTATAGAAATTAGTCCATTTCATTTAGGTTATCTAATTTGTTGGTATATAACTGTTTATAATACTCCCTATGATCCTTATTTCTGTAAGATCAATAGTAATGTCCCCCCTTTCTTTCTTGATTTTAGTAATTTTTATAATTATTATTTTTTAAACTTTAATTAATTTATTTATTTTGGCTGCACTGGGTCTTAGTTTTGGCATGCATGCGGGATCTAGTTCCCCGACCAGGGATCGAACCCAGGCCCCCTGCATTGGGAGTGCAGTCTTACCCACTGGACCACCAGGGAAGTCCCGATTTTAGTAATTTGAATCTTTTTTTTCTTGGTCTAGGTAAAGCTTTGTCAATTCTGTTGAAAATTTCAAAGAATCAATTTTTGGTTTTGTTTTCTCTTTTTTAAAAATTAATTAATTAATTAATTAATTAATTTTTTTGCCATGCAGCTTGCAGGATCTTAGTTCCCTGAGCCCCTGCAGTGAAAGCACAGAGTCCTAACCACTGTAACCACTGGACCGCCAGGGAATTCCCTCTCTATTGTTTTTCTATTCTCTATTTCATTTATTTCCTCTCCAAGCTTTATTTCCTTCTTTTTAATTTTTTGGCCACACCACGCAGCACATAGGACCTTAGCTCCCTGAGCAGGGATCAAACCCGTGCCTCCTGCAGTGGAAGCGCAGAGTCTTAACCACTGGACCACCAGGGAAGTCCTTTTATTTCCTTCTTTTTGCTTGCTTTAAGTTTAGTTTGCTCTTCTTTTTCTAGTTTCTTAAGATGGAAGGTTAGGTTATTGATTTCAGATCCTTCTTTTTTTAATACACGCATTTACAGCTATACATTTCCCTCTAAGGACTGCTTTTGCTGTATCCAATAAGTTTTGGTATGTTGAGTTTTAATTTTCATTCATCTCAACATATTTTCTCAGTTCTCTTGTGATTTCTTCTTTGATCCATTGACTAAGAGTATGTTTTTAAAATTTCCACCAGATGGGAGCATCCCAAATTTCCTTCTGTTATGGATTTCTAATTTCATTCCAGTATATTTGGAGAACATACTTTCTATGATTTTAATCCCTTTAAATTTATTGAAAATTATTTTATGGCCTAACAAATGTTCTGTCCTTGGAATGCTCCATATACACCAGAGAAGAATGTGTATTATGCTGTTGTTGGACAGTGTATTCTAGACATATGTTAGGTCTAATAGGTATATAATGTTGTTCAAGTCTTCTGTTTCATTGTTGATCTTCTGTCTAGTTGTTTCCTATGATTTTATATCAATTACTCAATTCCCTGTATTAGATTTTTTTCTTCTTAAAATAGCTTGAGAGATTTCTTTTTGCTAACTCTAAACCCTGTTATACTCATCAATAAGGAATTAGTTAAATATACTGATATTAAGGCACATGCCTATGATTGAATTCTCTAAGGTCACTAAAACTATATTCTAGAAAATTAAGACACGGGAAAAAACTCACAGTACATCCTTACATGAAGTAGGCAGACTATAAATAATATGTACTGTTTGATTCCAGTTTTGTTAAAATAAAGAAGACTGGAAAGAAACTTCAAGAATCAAGAATGGGGACTTCCCTGGTGGCATGGTGGTTAAGACTCTGCACTCCCAATGCAGGGGGCCCGGGTTGGATCCCTGGTCAGGGAACTAGATCCCACATGCAAGCTGCAACTAAGAGTTCGCATGCCACAACTAAGGAGCCCACCTGCTGCAACTAAGACCTGGCACAACCAAATAAATAAATATTAAAAAAAAAAAAAAGAATAGAGAATGATTTGCTCAGGGTAAATGAAGCAATAATGTTCTAACTTGCCTTCTTGATTCTAATCCTGTCCAGGAGTAGCAAGTACTGAGTAGCTGGTAAGGCTTTAAAACTATGGTGTACAGAATTCCAGGTCCACCTTTGACTAGGTGTGTGACCTTGGCACACAACTTTCCAAGCAGAGGCTAACAATAGTACCTATATCAAAGGGCTGTTATGAGGATTAAATGAGGTGATACACTAAGTTCTTAGTAACAATACTTACCACGTAAGTGCTTAATAAATGTTAGCTATTATCTTCCATCTACAGTTCATTCTCCATACCACAGCCAAAATGTAGAAGGTCACTCCGTTATTAAAACCGTCCACTGGCTTCCGGTCTCACTTAGAAAAAAAAAAACCAAGCTCTTTACCCCTAATTAGAAATTCCGACTTGATCTGGCCCCTGTTTATCACTTAGACCTTCTCTTCGTTTCTTCCCCTCAAGCACAACTCTCCAGACATACTACCTTCTTTCTGATCTTAAAATACCCTTTCTTGTTTTACTTAGGTATTTGCATTACTTATTCTGCCTAGAAAAAACTTCACAGAAAGTCTTGCCATTTGGAAGTCAAATTTAATCTTCTTAGAGAAGCTTTCTCTGACTACCTCGCTAAATTAGCGACCCAGTTACTCTCTATACCATTACCCTATTTTCCAAATGGCACTACTTATCGATATATTTTAAAAATTTCCTTCTCCTACTTGTTTTGTCTCTTCTTACCAGAATATCATTTTCATCAGTACCTGACACACACGTACTCCATATTCAATTTCTGTCGAATGAATTATATTTCGATGTGTTTTATTTTCCCTTTGTAAAATAAAATTAATCTTATAGAATTTAAGTAGTATTTTAGGAAGCACAACACAGTAGTCCGTCATTAGTCGGCCTGAGTTCAAATTCAGCTACTACCGCAAACTAGATGTATGTCTCTGGGCAAATTTCTTAATCCTGTTTCCTCACTTGAAAAATGGGAATATAATCTATTTCGTAAGGTATTGCAAAAATTAAATAACACAACATAGGTAAAAGCGCTTCAGGACTCAATGAAACTTTTCTAACATTACAAAGAAACCCTAATTGCTCCTTGACAAAGACCTCAGCGCGTACCTCTACACCCAGACCTCGGCCGGGGCTGAAGAGTCGCTCTAGCCGCCACCTTCGCCTCTATAGAACGCAGGGGCAGCCGGGAAGGGGGAGCGGGACCATGAGGCCGGTGCACGCACTTCCGCCCCCGCGTCGCTCACAGCCAATCGGCCTCTGATGCCCAACCCCCTTCCGCTCTAGGGAAAAACCAGCTCCTAGACCGTCTTCCGGTGGGAGTTGTGCCCCTCCTTATCATGGTGAGTTGGCCGGGGTTATGAGGAGGGTTTCTGTCGTAAATGATTCCTCTTATCCTTTCTGGTCCTGAAGCGGCCTCGACATGCCTCAGCCACCCAGAGGTGGGGTTGTCGGAGTTATGCTCGGGGTCCCCGGGAGGAGCGGCTGGCGTCCGAGAGCGTGCCATCAGAGCTCTGATGCCCCCTCGCTCCCTCACCCGGTTCCTTTGCTGTTCCGGACCCCGGCCCCGCTCCAAGCCGACCTTTAGGCTCTGGGCGAGTTTATGACTCCTCCCTGCAGTGACATCTTTGATATAGAAATAAAAGTCTTTGCCAGTGTCAGGGACTAAAACACCAACAAAAGATCAGAAAACAAGTCCACAGCAGCAGCGACCGTATTAATGATGCTTACAGCAGTGACGATAACACTGGCGTAAATAAAGAGGATGGTTAGTAGGGTATTGAGGCTGACGCCCCAGTCTCCAACTTGCCTTTATCGAGTGCGACAGCCGGGTATGGCAGCAGCTTTCAGAAGGCCAAAGACTGGCGAAAGTCAAGGTGTTGATAGTGCCTCTTACTGCAGCTTATTTTGTGTGTGCGTTTGTAGATCCCAGTATACCGTATGGCTTTGGGGATGTGGTATTCAAATTTTGTTAGAGGTGTTAGTCATTTTATTCCTTTAGAAATCAAGTATATAGCTCTCTGAATTTTATCTAAGGATAAGCAGTTGATTGTGATTTCAGTGTCAAAAGAGGTACACACCATTGTATCAGAAAATTCATGGGTCTCTTATTGATAGCCTGTATATGACAAAAGGACCACGTTTCTGTGCCCCAGCACTGACACTCTAAGTTTTTTCCTTGAGTGGATATGGTCGACAAAATGTCTTATTCACATATTTGAAAATATTTTCTAAATTTCCTGTAATCCTTCCTTTACATACAGAAAGTGGGTAAAAGTTTACCTTTTTTGCTGACCAAATAGCTGTGTTCTTCAGAACACTCACCACTGTGTAGCCAGAGTTAAGTTTCTAAAACTTGACCATGCCACTCCCTTGCTTAAAATTCTTGCGTTTTTTTTCCTTTAGCCTGAAAGCTAAAGTCCTGTTTAGTATGGCAAGCAAAGACATCTGTAGTCTAGCTTCTTACCTTTACAGCCTCTTTTTACACATACATACATACATACACCCATATTCCAGCTACAGTGAACAGCTTGCAGATTGTGCTCTAAGAATTAGACCTTTGCACCGAATTAATATATGCTCTTCTCTCTGCCAGAATTGCTCTCCATTTGCTGTCTGCCATCCTTATCAGTATAACCCTTAACATGTCCTTTAGTCTCTTTCATGAGCCTTTCTGCCGTGTCTCAACATCCTATTATGTGCCTCCTTTACGCTCCTGTGAGGGTGCTTTTTACTAGTAACATCTGGTGCATTTTACCAGACTATGTTAAAGTTGTGTATTCACTTGTCTTTCTCGCTTCCTAGGCTGTAAGCTTTTTGAGAGGAGGACCTATGTATTCACTCTGATATCCCCAGAGCCTTTTGTACAGTGCCTGGCCCAGAGGAAGTTTTCAATAAATATCTGTTTTATAGAACACTGAATAAGTAACCATGGCAGTAAATTTTTATGCATGAAACATTAGTAATAAGGGAAATAGTAGCATTTAAGTTTTATTTTTAAAGTTACCCCTTATTGTATTATTTATTTATAACATGCTATGTGCAAAGCGTAGTGCTTTCTTAGAAAATGTCAAGGAAGTATAGCTCTTGTCATTAGTGAAGTTACTAAAAAATTAACTTACCATGCAAGATGACAAGATGAAGGCTAGCCTATGGTTAATTACAAAGCAAGTGGCATAAAAAACTATAGTTTGAATAATCTAATAAGGCTTCATGTAGGAAGTGAAGCAGTAAACTGAGTACTTTGTCCCTTACTCCAGTACTCTTAGTCTACTATTCATTACTCTCATTTGGATGAGGAAATGGAGAGGTCAGGTAACTTGCTAAGTGCTTCAGGGCTATTAGTGCTTGGGTTAGACGAGTCTGGCCTTTTTACTCTAGAATGGTATGATCATGAGACAAGGAGAACAGCAGTTTAGTTGGAGTTGAGGATTCTTATCTGGAGCAAGAGGAAAAAATGGAAAGAAACTGAGGCTAACTCATTGAAAGCATTGAGTTCCAAGTTGTAAAATTTGGAGTTTATCCTGATAGCAGTGGAGAGCCAATATAATTTTGGAAAGAGTGACGTGAAAATTAGGATTTTTGTGGGTTTTCCCCCACTATCAGAATGGCATCAGAGATGGCCCTCTGCCTTTTAGAAACCTTATTGATTGTTTTAACCTGAAACTAGTTTTTTAAATATTTTTATTTATTTATTTATTCATTTGTTTGTCTGCACTGGGTCTTGGTTGCGGCATGCAGGATCTTTAGTTGCGGCATGAGAACTTTTAGTTGCAGCATGTGGGATCTAGTTCCCTGATCAGGGATCGAACCCAGGCCCCCAGCATTGGGAGCTCGGAGTCTTAGCCACTGGACCACCAGGGAAGTCCTTTAACCTGAAACTTAAAGTAACTGAAATAATTTAAAATGGGCTGAAGTTAGAAGATATTCAAGGATACCAGTATTAAGTAGAATTTATCTTTGGGACCAAAATGTCCACACATAATTCTTTAAGACTACAGTATGTTTGTTGACATTAGCATTTATTAACATCTCAGGTGAAAATAGTATACTGTTCCTTTTCAACTGAATTGATTTAGCAGAGCCTTAGGGTTATACATATACACTGGTCTTTATTTAGAGATGAAAATTAGTTGCACCTTTTTCCTGATACTTTATTTTTACATTTTTAAAAATACTTTTTACTTTAACTTTTTATTGTGGAAATTTTCATACATACACAAAAGTAGAGAGAATCTAACATTATGAGCCCCCATGTAGCCATAACTTGGCCTCGACATTTATCAACATTTTGCTGTTTTTGTTATGCCAGATTTCTAGAGCTCAGCCTATTTTCTGCCTTTCCTGAGTCTAAACATAATGCAACTAATGACATGTAAAACTTGAAGAAATGGGATATATCATTTTATAACTATTGAGATGTGTCTAGATGCTGACTATAGGAAAATCATACCTCTGCTTGAATGGATCTGAAAGTTTTTCACATTTTTAATCTGTTAACTCCTAGTTCCACTGCTATCTGTGGAGCTTCAGTGTTTGAATCAAATTGGCCAACTTTAATGGGGTAGAAATGTAGTATGGTTGTTATAGTGATTGTGGCCTTTACCATCTAAGAAAATGTTTTGTTAAAATTAAAATCCAAAAATTTAAGTACATGGCACTTAGCAATCAAATTATTATGTATGACCCGTTGAAAATTGTGAAGGATTTTTTTTCCCCTAGAAACAATTACTTTGCTTTTGTAATAACAAAGATTTTCACAGCTTATTTTTTGAGGGTGTTTTTTTGTTTTGTTTTTTGTAGAGTATTGTATTCCCATCATGAAAGTATAGTAAAATTGATCAATTTTTTCCCCTTTACAGCTTCTTGGTTTTATGTCCTATTAAGAAACGTCTTCTCCACATACAAGATTATAAAATTATACATCCATGAGTTTCTTCAATTATTCTATTGTTTTATATATATTTTTTTAAATGGGAGTTAACAAGAGTTACCAAACTTTTTTTTTTAAATTTATTTATTTATTTATTTATTTATGGCTGTGTTGGGTCTTCGTTTCTGTGCGAGGGCTTTCTCTAGTTGTGGCAAGTGGGGGCCAGTCTTCATCGCGGTGCGCGGGCCTCTCATTATCGCGGCCTCTCTTGTTGGTTGCGGAGCACAGGCTCCAGACGCGCAGGCTCAGTAGTTGTGGCTCACGGGTCTAGTTGCTCCGCGGCATGTGGGATCTTCCCAGACCAGGTCTCGAACCCGTGTGCCCTGCATTGGCAGGCAGATTCTCAACCACTGCGCCACCAGGGAAGCCCCTATATTTTGATTTTAAAATAATGAAAAATTAGAGTGAGTAGTAAGGATCCAACTTTACCTTTTTCCAAATACTATTTATTGAATAACTCATACTTTCTCCCACTGATACTGGATACTACCTTAATCACAGGCTAATTTCCTATGTGTGCTTGAGCTCTCCTTTATGTTAAGGCTTTCTTACATGGTTTCCTGGACTTGAGTGGTAAATCCCACTGTAATCACCATTCAGTCTCTTCTCTCATTGGTAACCCCACTGCCATGACCTTTCTCTGCTAGTACCATACTGTGTACTAGCAGGGACCATGGAAGCTAGCTAGGATGTCAGATACTTTGAATGCCTGAGAGAGAAACTCAGAGGTTTTCCTGTAATAATAGTTGCCAAACCTTTCATATATAAAGCTTTAATTAGGTAAATTGTAATAATTTCTTTCCAGTAGAGCTATTTGGCAAACTGGTTTTCTGGTTCAAAATTGCCTAATCCATTAAAAAAAAAAAAAGAGTTTGGTCTAGAGCTAAAATGCCTGGGTTTGAATTCCTGCTCAGCCATTACTAGCACTGTGTGCTTAGACAATTTACTAAAAATTGTTTCCACCACATAGATGATTGTGAGGCTTAAATAGGTAAATACATGCAAAGTGTCTAGAATAATTGCTTGGGACATAATGAGCATTCAAGAAATGTTAGTTGTTATTACTATATCGCAGGAATGAAGAAGATTAGATACTTAAATGCTGATTTGTGTACTTTTTGTTTGCTTTAAAGGGGACAATTCATCTTTTTAGAAAACCACAAAGATCTTTTTTTGGCAAGTTATTGCAGGAATTTAGACTTGTAGCAGCTGATCGAAGGGTAAGTTATTTTTATTCCTTAACTCTAATTTTAATTATTGCACAAACATTATAACATTGAAGAAAGGTAATTTTTAAGGCAAATAGAAATCACTCTTGATCCATCACATTGTTTTCATTTTTTTTATGTTGGATAAGTAATTTTTAATGTAAAATTACAGTACTTTAGTATACAATTGTTTTGCCTGGGAGGAAGCTAGGCTTTGGTTAGTTTTTATTCTAATTCTAAAGAATTTTGAAGAAAAAATGTTTGGTGATAGCCTTATGTTGTTAGTTTTTTTAGCAAATTAAGTGGATGTGGTCTGAAGCCACATTTTCTCATTTTTAATGTAAGGCAGAAAAAATAAGTTATGCTTTGAGACTATAAATAGACAATCGATACCCTTTTTGGTCACCAATGTAGACCTTCTAGTTATTATTCTGTTTTCATTGTTCTTATTATTGTCTTATACTGTAAGCTCCCTGAAGGCAGTGACTATGTCTCTTTTGCTCACTTTTTTTTTTTAAACATCTTTATTGGAGTATAATTGCTTTACAATGTTGTGTTAGTTTCTGCCATATAACAAAGTTAATCAGCTATACGTATACATATATCCCCACCTTTTTTAATAAAAGTACAAAATAAGCATCTAACAAATATTTGATGAATTTTAAATAATCCTAGCTTCAATGTAACATAATAAGCAGTAGCAATGATATTGACCACGTATTATAATACTAAACTAAAGATTTCTTTTCTTTGTTTTTTACCACTATATCTCCTGTTTCTAAAACCTTGGGATATGGTCAGAACTCATTAATTCTGGTATTTGGAAATATTATCATCTCTGAATGTTAAACTCTAAGAGCCACGGGTAGGAAACTTATCTGCTTCTTTTGTATCTAGTCATTTAGGATGATCTCTTTTTTTTTTTTTAATATTTATTTATTTATTTGGCTGCATCAGGTCTTAGTTGTGGCACACAGGATCTTTTATTGTGGCGTGTGGGCTTAGTTGCCCCGTGGCATATGGGATCTTAGTTCCCCAACCAGGGATCGAACCCGAGTCCTCTGCATTGGAAGGTGGATTCTTAACCACTGGACCACCAGGGAAGTCCCTAGGATGATCTCTTGAGAACAGATAGTTATAGCTTTATGATGTTGATGGAAAGCAACTATATTGCAGGAGGAAGCAGCAAGTTCTTTAACAATACACTTCATTGAAGCATAGTATACCACAGAATAGGTAGTAGGAACAAAACCAATACAGGAACACCTGAATTGTACAGATAACCTCTATCATAATTTAAATCTTAAGAGGTACACCTGGCTCATCTCTTCATTGCTTTTCCTGTCTTAGTTCTTGGTGATTTCATATTTCATGTGGAAGATCCTTACCTCTCAGTTCCTCACCACAAATAATCTTGTCCTGTATCCCTCCCAACCATCCACTCCTATGATCATACCATAAACCTTATCATTTATAATAACTATATCCTCCCATTGTCTCAATTTAAGCATTTTACTCATCAGCCACTACCTCTTGTCTTCCCAGTTCACTCCTATTACTAGGACCTCCAGTCCATTGACTCTGCTATATTTTCACTATTTTTCACCTCTCTTATCCTCATTTACTTACTTATCAATTTAGATTCTCTGGTCCATCATTTTCATTTTCTTGCATATGACTTCAACTCCTTTGTGCCCTTCTTCTGTCTATCATACTTCCTTGGCAAATCCTTAACCTCATTAAGTCCACTTTTTTCCTACTCTGTACCTGCATGCAAGCAACTGAATGGAGCCTTAAAAAAAACACAAAACCATGCTGACTGGTCTCCCTTTAAATTCATGATCAAGTATGCCATTACTATGACCCATACTATATGTTCCTAGTTTATTCAGTTTCCAGTTTCCTAAGTGACAGTTTCATACCATTTTCTTTCACTTCTGTCCTCAAACTCCCAAAAGCTTATTCATCCCCACTCTAACCTGTTCATCTTGCTTCCTGTTTCGCTGAGGGAAAAGAAGTAATCAGGAGAAAACTTCCGCATCCTGTCATTAGCATATCTACCAACACTCTGCCTTCCCTCCTATTTTGTGAATGAACTGTCTGATCTGCTATATAAGGCCAGTTCTTCCACTGTTGCCTACTCAAAGACAGCATTCCTATAATGGTTCCTTCTGTCTCTTGCACTGTTGTTCCTTCTTGAATCATTCTCCTTCTCCTTCTTGCATCATAATTACATGCCATATATTCCACTCTCAGCTACTGCTTCCTTTCTCTGCTTCCTTTTATACAAAAGTACTTAGAAGAATTGTCTTTACTCTCTTTGTTCACTTTTTCTCCCTGTTTCTATTAAACAAAACCAGTCTGATTCTAGTCTCCACTTATCCACAGAAACAGCTTTTACAAGGTAACTAATAACTTCTATGTTGCCAAAAGCAATGGTCATCCTCATTTCCCATCTTATTTGACCTTCAATGGCATTTTATGAAAAACAGTCTCTTCCACCTTAAAGCAGTTTTATTCATATGGACTCTGAAATGCCACTGTTGATTTTCCTCTTACTTGGCCATTATTTTTAGTCTCCTTTCTTACTTTCCTCTCATCTTTCTGACCTCTTAAGTTTTGGAGTGTCCCAGGGCTTATGGAGCTCTGGCCTCTCTTGTTTACATTCATTCCATTTAGGTGACACTTTCATTACCATATGCTGATGACCCTGTATTTATATCTCAGTCCCTATCTTCTTCCCTACCTCCAATTCCTATGTATAATGGACTTATCAACATTTTCACCTGGATATCTAATAGGCATTTCAAATTTAATATGATCAAACCTGAACTTTGATTTTCTATCACTCCTTCACTACATGGCTCAGGCCAGAAACCTTGGAGTCACTTTTACCCATCTCTTTCCCTCACTCCTCACATCTGCTTTATAAGTAATTCTTGCCGGCTCTATCTTCAGTATAATACTCAGAATCTGACTCTTTTAACACCTTCCTATCACGTTCAAAGCCACCATCATTTCCCACATGGTTTATTGCAATCACATTCTAAGTGGTCTTCCTACTTTCATCCTTGCCCCTGTGCAGTATATTCTACATAGGGAAGCTGAATGAGCTTTTTAAAATGAAAGCTAAGTCACTTTTCATCTCATCTGGAATACATCCCAATTCTTTTCCTGGCGTACATGACACTACTTGATGTAGCCCCAGACTCCCTCTCAGCTCTCTTGTCTAGCTGTCCTCAGCCATTCTTCTATCTCAAAGAATTTGCACTGTGGTTCCCATTTTCTCTCCCAGATATCTGCATGCTTAGCACCTTGGCCTCTTTCTGATTTCTAATCACATGTCGCCTTACCAAAGGAGTCTTTTCTGACCACCCTGTCTAGAAGAGCAGCTCTTCCATGTCTTCCATTTACTGTGTTCTTAACTGTATTTTTTCTTCTAGCACTTATCACCACCTGACCTTATATATTTGCTTATTGTCTGTCACCTCACCTGGATTATAAGGTCCATGTTTTGTTCACTGCTGTATCTCCAGTGCCTAGAATAGTGTCTGTTACAAAATAGATACTCAAATATTTGTTGATTAATAGCTTGATTCAGCATTAGAACTGCATGCATTAAATGCTTTATCCTCCTTTTCTGACTGCTGTTGAATACCTGTCCTGACTAGACCCCATATCCAATCATTTCATTAATGTCCTCACTAGTATTAGAGTCCCTTGTCTTGTTAATCTATCATATCAGTTCTCAAGTCTCTAACATCCCTATCTCACTTGCTTTTCTGGTTTTGCTCGTGGGTGTAGAGGAAGTTCCACAATGGTGTCTACCATAAATTCATGTTGGTAGTTATTGTTCTTCTTTTTGATGATTCAGTAGTATATTCACCATAACATCTATTCTGCAGATCCTCTTCTAGATTTAAGTTTCCAGTGCTACTTTATCATATCCCCTAATTTTAGAAAATGGCCTTGCTTCTTCCTTTCTAGACTGTTACCTCTGTGTTACATCACTGTCATTTCTTTCTGCCTTACAAGTTCTCTTTCTCTTCCGTTACCTTCTTACCCTTCTCACTTTTCTCACAGGTGGTGTTCTTCCTTTCTAGACCTACACCTTTCATCTGTATTGTAAAACCATCCTATCCCATACCATACTTGACCTTAGCAATTACATGTTTAATTTTAACACCTCCAAATAACTACCTTTTCACTAATTTATTTCACCTCTACTTTCAAACAAGCATAGGTCTCCCTTTGTAGGGAGAGGAGCAGAACAAAAATAAAAAACAGTTCACTTGATCTCTTCTTCCTTTATTTTTAGAATGCTCTTCCTCCTTCCTCTAAATCCTAGCTATTTCAAGGTGTATCTCAGATCCTCCGTTTTCTGTGAACTTCTAAACTGTGGTAATCTTTCCCTCTATTTGCAGTCCTATTTCATACAATTTATTTGGTAAATAACCAAGTACTGCTCTTTTTTGGTGAGTGAGTGGGCAGGGTAACTTTATTTTGATGTAACATCAAACTTACAGAAATGTTATGAGTATAAGGAACTCCCTTATACCCTTTATTCACGTTCATCAATTGCTTTACATTTTGCCCCATTTGTTTTTATCATCGTCTCTACATGTTTATAGAGACAAAATTATATTCAAATGTCAGCATATTTTCTCAACTATTTGAGAGTTTGTGTGTCAGAATTCATTTTCTCTTGAATAATTCCCCTTCTAGAATTATTCTTTTAGGCTTATATATTATAATAGTAACTTGGTTGATGATAATTTTGGTAGTTTTAGAAAATGTGGCACTTCAACTTTTTGAAACAAGTTGTGCTTATTCCTTTGAATATTAGAGTATGAATCACAGCAACTTGAATGGACCCAGAGAAGTTTATCAGCATTGTACAAATAAGAATGATTTTCTTTTTCACAGTCCTGGAAGATACTGCTGTTTGGTGCAATAAACTTAACATGTACTGGCTTCCTGCTAATGTGGTGCAGTTCCACTAATAGTATAGGTATGTCACTATTCTTATTTTTAGGAGTTAATTATTTCACTTTTATTGTTCTCATTTTAAATAAAGGTATGTCTTCCTTTACATAGAATATATTATTCTGAACTATAACTCAAAAGATTTAAATGAGAGAATCTATTCCAAAAGTACCTTGTAAACTATAAAATTGGTTCAGTTGTTAGGCATTATCATTTAAAATGAGCTTTTTTTAAAAAAAAAATTTAAATCTATTTGAAAAACTAAGATTTCTTTTTATTTTTTAATTGAGGTATTGATTTACATTATTATATTAGTTTCAGGTGTACAGCATAGTGATTCAGTATTTTTATAGATTATACTCCACTAAAAATTATTGCAAAATAATGGCTATAATTCCCTGTGCTGTACAATTGATCCTTGTTGCTTATCTATTTTATACATAGTAGTGTGTATATCTTAATCTCTTACCCTTATCTTGCCCCTTTCCCACTGGTAACCACTAGTTTGTTTTCTATACCTGTGAGTCTGTTTTATAAATAGTGCTGCTCTGAACATTGGGGTGCATGTATCTTTTTTGTGAGATTTCCTTTTAATGTGATAGATTAGTTCTTCAGTTTATGTAGTGTATAAATAAAATTTTATGATTTATTGAGTTTTTCCCTTGAAAAGGGAAATCTAATATTTTTCTTGTGTCGTGACTCTTATGTTTTTATTTACCATTATTTTCATCCTGCTATTTTAAAAATACATTTAAAATAGTACTCCGATGACAGAAGGAGGCAAAAAATTGATCACAGGGCTTTTGAGCATATGCTGCTTCATTTTTCCTGATGGAGAAATCAGGTTCTAAAGTAAGCTTTTGTATTAACCAACTTTGGCTACATATATTCGTCAAATTTACTAGATAATTGCCAACATATGAGATTAATCAGTGACTCATGTTTTTTGGTGATGGATGTCCCTGTTATGAACAATTTTGGTGATTTGTTGTATTTCCTAACAATGGATTCAGTAACATTTTAATCAGCCTTTTTGTTGTTTTGCAGCTTTAACTGCCTATACTTACCTGACCATTTTTGATCTTTTTAGGTAAGTTTTAAAAATGCTCCTTAATGTTTTTACTTCCTTCCTTCCTTCCTTACCTACTTACTTACTTACTTACTTATTTATTTATGGCTGTGTTGGGTCTTCATTGCTATGCGCGGGCTTTCTCTAGTTGCGTCAGGTGGGAGCTACTCTTCATTGCGGTGCGCAGGCTTCTCACTGCGGTGGCTTCTTTTGTTGCAGAGCACCGGCTCTAGGCGTGAGGGCTTCATTAGTTGTGGCATGCGGGCTTAGTTGCTCCATGGCATGTGGGATCCTCCTGGACCAGGGATCGAACCTGTGTCCCCTGCATTGGCAGGCAGATTCTTAACCATTGAGCCACCAGGAAAGTCCCCTCCTTAATGTTGTTGTTGTTGTTTTTTTAATAAATTTATTTATTTATTTTTAGCTGCATTGGGTCTTCATTGCTGTGCAAGGTCTTTCTCTAGTTGCGGCGAGCGGGGGCTACTCTTTGTTGTAGTGCGTAGGCTCTCATTGCAGTGGCTTTTCTTGTTGCAGAGCACAGGCTCTAGGCGCGCGGGCTTCAGTAGTTGTGGAATGCGGGCTCAGTAGTTGTGGCTCGCAGGCTCTAGCGGGCTTTAGAGCTCAGGCTCAGTAGTTGTGGCACATGGGCATAGTTGCTCCGTGGCATGTGGGATCTTCCTGGACCGGGGCTCGAACCCGTGTCCCCTGCATTGGCAGGTGGATTGTTAATCACTGTGCCACCAGGGAAGCCCCTTCTTAATGTTTTGAAGCTAGTAAGGAATTTGTTATCAACTATACTTCATTTGAAAAACAGAAAGGAGACCTCCAGAAGGCTTCCCCAGTGTTTTACTCCTGACCTTGATTGGTGGTTAAATGGGTGTTTTTCTTCTATTCGTTAAAATGTACATATGTGCTTTATGCACATTTCTGTGTAAATGTCCTATTTTGAATAAAACGATAAAATTAAACTAAAAAAAAGTTTGTTGCACTGAATTTATGAAGTTTTCTTTACTTAAAGGAAAGTTATCTGTGAAATAAGTAAAATTATCAACGTGGACCATATGTACAAATAATAATTACAAGTTATGCTGGAAGAAAATACCCCATTTATATAGCAACAGAAAAGATAATACCCAGACTTTAGGTCAGGTGCCTACCTGTAGATGAGTCAGCTGTGACCAGGGAGCAGGAACATGTAAGAACATACTAGTTCCCACTGTAACCATGTGGATGGGAAAAGAAATGAGGGATATCAATAACTGCAAAGTATATATGTAATTGTGAGCTAGAGAGATGACCTATTGGCTCCTGCTTTGGGGACCTTTCATATTTCCAAATAAAGGTTGCAGAATGCTTAGACCATATGTCTCCAAGATCCGTGCCATAAAAGTATGTTATAGGGATGTCTTTTTCATCAGTCACATAACTAAATCTTCTTGATTGGTCTAAAACAGATAGTTGTTACCTGAATTTCACACTGTAGTAAGTTGTTTTAGAGTGAATCTCCACTATACTTAGAAAGTAACCATAACTTTATCCCATCCAGAATGTTGTCAAGGTGTTATTAATATTTAGTTTAACTTTTAACAGAGATTAAATAAAGTTTATCAAAGTTAAAATGTATTGCATATGCCTAGAATCAAGTAAATTACACTTACTATTACTGTGTCATTTTTTGCAGGCTCAGTTGTGGAAACCATTTAGGGCGGATAACTTTCTGAGTAGAGAAATTATGGGTTTAGGTTCTATTTAAGTGTCTTAATGGTATATCATAACTTCTTTCAGTTTCTCCCCATGTTAAAACTCACATTAAGGTGCTTATTGTCATTAGATTATAAATTATTAGAATAACTTGTTATTAGTTTAGTCTGCAAACACTATTAACTTTTAGCAACTTAGGTATTCTGAAAGCTAAATTTCTTTCTGTAAGTCCTCCAGTTCTAGTTCTAATGCTAAATTTATTTTCCTTTTTACTTAGTTTAATGACATGTTTAATAAGTTACTGGGTAATGATGAGGAAACCTAGCCCTGCCTATTCATTTGGGTAAGTTCAAATTTTATTTTCTGCTAACTTATTGCTATTAAAGTAGTAGTTATACCAGGCAGTAAAGAGCTAGCTACAGTACTTGTAGAAAATAAATGCTGCCTGTTTAGTGGAATAGTGATCAGATAGTGAAAGTAGATAAAAAAGCATCTTCCAAGAGGATTCTAGATAAGGAACATGAATGTTTAAATTTAAATCATATTAAAGTAAAATGTTCACATTAATTTTTTTTCTATTTTATAAAACAAATCTTACATAAAATGTTCATTTTAAGTTCTTTAATATTTTGCTAACCTCTTATTTCAGTTAGAGAAAGTACAAAGGACTTTCATGTATGTATCTTCTAGATGTTAAAGTAAGTGGGATATAGTTTAACATTAATGCAGCAGTAGAGATGTATTTTTATCTTAAGACTGGATTTGTGACAGCAATGAACTGAAAAAGATTTTGAGATTTCTGTTTCTATAGTTTAGAAATTACTGAAAGTTAGAAAATAATCTTTTATATCAGAGGATTTTTTAAAATGTGTTAGAAAAAAATGAGTTCTTTTCAGATTCAAGGAAACAACTTGAAAGAAGAATTTAACTTTGGTGAAGAAACTCTTGGACCAAACTTACCTTTCTTCTCCACCATACCATTTATTGGGATTATATTCTTTTGAACAAAATCAGGTTTTATTTACTTAAATAATGGGACAAAGTAAACATGAAATTTTAGTGTAAAATGAAGATATTTATAAGTGTCACTGAAATTTGATAGAGTTGGATTGATACGATAATCATTTGTAAAGTATAGATATCCATATATGGAAATCTGTGACTCTGAGTCAAGGCTTTTGGTTTTAAGTGACAGAAATCCAACTCAAACTAGTTTGGGGGAAAAATGTTAATTTTACATAACCAAAGTGTGGGAAGACTGAGGTAAACTGGTATAGGGACTGGAACACTCAGGACATTGTCCTTCTCTTACCTCAAAAGGCCTGCTTTTCTCTGCATGTCAGGTTCAGTTTCTCAGACCACTTTTCTCCACTATCCTGGAATGATAACTTCTAGCAAGACTTTGAACCTTCTCACCTTCATCCTTGAGACGAAAGGATTCCCCAGCTCTAGTTCAGAAAATAGTGAGAAAGAACTATTGGTTGGTCCACCTTGGTATAGATGTTAGTCTTTAGGTCAGCTATTGTGGCCAGGAGACAAGGTCACATAAGGGCAAGACAGCTCCCATTTTGGCCTAGTTGCTTAGAGTGAATAGGAAAAGAGGGAGCAATCAAATATAATTGCAATCCGTCACATAGCTTGAAGTATCATCTATATTTAATAATTCCAAAATTCAGTTCTCCAGCACTGAGATTTATCTCATGTCATGTTACCTTCGTGCCAGGTTCACATGGATGTCTAATTCATGTCTTAAATTCAAGCTAGGATTCTTGTTTTCTTCCCCCAAAATCTGTTCCTCTGCAGTTTTTCACATCTTAGCAAATACACCACCACTCAGTTACTCAAGCAAAATCCTTGATTATTCTCTCATCACCCACATTTATCCATGAGCAGGTTATGTCAGGATAACTTAGGAACACATCCAGAATCTGTCCTCGCCCCCGTTTCTATCTCCACTACTACCATCCTAACTGGTCCCCATGCTTCTGCTTTTACCCCCCTTCAGTCCATTCTCCATATAGCAACCAGTGTTTTTTTTTTTTTTAAGCCTAAATCATGCTATCATTCTGCTTCTTAAAACCATCCAGTTGTTTCCTGTCATACTTAGAATAAAATCCTGACTCCTTTCCTCGTTTACAAAGGCCTTGTATGATTTAGACCCAGCCTACTTCTTTTCAAGTTACCACTCTCATGCCCTCTATACCACACTGTCTTTCTTTCTGTGATTTGAACACAACTTATTCCTGCTTTAGGGTCTTTGTACAAACTATTCTATGTCCTGGAAATGCCCTTCACTTGATTCTTACGAGATAAGCCCAGTTTTGTTATTCCAATCTTAATGTCACTAAATGCTAATGTCATTAAGTGACTGGGCCCAATCTAAAATGGATTCTAAAATAGATCACCTAGTTAGCTTCTTGTCACATCAGACTGCTATAATTCTCTGTATAGAACTTATCAGAACTTATAAATTAATTTTTTAAAATTTATTTATTTAATTTATTTATTTTTGGCCGTGTTGTGTCTTCGTTGCTGCGCGCAGGTTTTCTCTAGTTGCGGTGAGTGGGAGCTACTCTTCATTGCGGTGTGTGGGCTTCTCATTGTGGTGGCTTCTCTTGTTGTGGAGCATGGGCTCTAGGCACACAGGCTTCAGTAGTTGTGGCTTGCGGACTCTAGAGCACAAGCTCAGTAGTTGTGGCGCACGGGCTTAGTTGCTCCACGGCATGTGGGATCTTCCTGGACCAGGGCTCAAACCCGTGTCCCCTGCATTGGCAGGCGGATTCTTAACCACTGCGCCACCAGGGAAGCCCAATTAATTGTTTTTTTTTTTTGTCTTCCCCTTTAAAATATAAATTTCTTGGTAGCAGGGACTGTAGCTTGTTCTGCTTATATCCTTGTGCAGTTTGGTGAATTTTAGCAAATAAATATACTTGTATAACTACTATCTAGATCATGATATAAAACATTACAAGTTCCCCCAAAACCTCCTTTAATGACTTAATATTGAGTCAGAGTCAAACCCTGAGAAAAGTAACCAGTATTCTGATTGGTGTCATTGCAGATTCTTGTTGCCTGTTTTTGAAGTCATATAAATGGGATACAATATATATCATCATATAGCAGTAGTTCATTCTTGTTCATTGCTCTAATATTCCATTATGTGAATATATCAAAATTTGTTTATATGTTCAACTATTGAAAGGAATTTAGATAATTTTTAGCTTTTAGCTATTATAAATAAAACTACTTATGAACATTCTTGTACATTTCTTTTGGTATACATGTGTGCTCATTTATGTTGGGCATATGTCTTTGAAATTACTCAGTCATAGGATTTGCATATATTCATCATTAGAAGATAGGATAATACCAAACAGTTTTCCAGAATAGTTTTACCAGTTTAACATTTCCACTGACGGTATATGAGTTCTAGTTGCTTCATGTCCTTACCAACTGTTGGTATTGCCTTTTTTTTTTAAAGCCATTCTATGATGTGCAGTGGCATCTCATTGAGGCTTAAGTTATTTTCCTGATGAGTATTTGAGCACTTTTTCTTATGTTTATTAACCATTCAGGTTACCCCTTTTGTGAAATGCTTGCTGAAGTATTTTATCCATTTTTAGATTGGGTTGCCTGTTTTTTCTTATTGATCTATATAGGAGTCCTTTATACATAAATATATTCTCTCACTCCCATTTCTCTTTCATTCTCTTAAAGGTATCTTCTGATGAGTGAAAAGTTTTTAATTTCAATGATAAATTCAATTTATCAGTCTTTTCCTTTATGGTTAATACTTTTTATGTACTTGTCAAGAAATCTTGGCCAGAATAAAGATATTCTACCCTGTTATTAGTTAGAAGTTTTACAGTTTGACCTTTCACATTTAGGCTTACAATCAAACTAGAATTGATTTTTGGTTTTTTTTAGGATTTTTTTTATTCATGTATTTTATTTATTTTTGGCTGCGTTGGGTCTTCGTTGCTGCGCGTGGGCTTTCTCTAGTTGCAGCAAGCGGGGGCTACTCTTCGTTGTGGTGCGCAGGCTTCTCATTGTGGTGGCTTTTCTTGTTGCGGGGCACAGGCTTCAGGCACTCAGGCTTCGGTAGTTGTGGTGCAAGGGCTCAGTAGTTGTGGTGTTCAGGCTTGGTTGTCCCGCGGTATGCGGGATCTTCCCGGACCAAGGCTCAAACCTGTGTCTCCTTCATTGGCAGGCAGATTCTTAACCACTGCACCACTAGGGAAGCCCTGGAATTGATTTTTGTGTATGGGTTGAGGTAAAGGTCAAGGCACATTTGTTTCTACATAGCTATTCAATTTGGTAAAACATTATTTATTGAAAAAAATTTATTCTTTATTGCTTTTATGTACTACTTTTTTTATTAATCAAGTGACTGTGTATGTGTTTGTCTGTTTCTGATTCTCTTTTCTCTTCTATTTGGTATATTTGTCTATCCTTGAATTAGTTCCATACTGTGTCAATTACTGTAGTTTTGAAATCTTGGTTATCTGGTAGTGTAAATCTTCCAGCTTTGTTCTTTTTCAGATTGTCTTTGCTTTCCTTCACCATTTGCATTTCTATACGCACTTTAGTATCAACTTATCAATTACCACAAATAATGTTGCTGCATTTACATACCTTTTTTTTCGTACTCTCCTATAACCCACTTTTTTTCATTTCCATCCTTCCATGTCAGTAAATACATTTCTCTTATATTTGTAATAATGTGTAATGGTCTGTTGTTGATTCCAACATTTTTCTATTACAAACAGCAATGTGATGAACGTCCTTTATTATTTTATTATCTCCTGAATATTCTGAATTCTGTACCACCTGGAATTAAATCAACTCATTTGAGGGAAAAAACCAACTAATGTGATGAACATCGTTAATTATTTTATTATCATTTCTGAAGATAATTATTTCCTTGAGAAATTTTAAGCATATATACTTACAGGTGTTGAATGCCATTAAACTATGTGCAGTGGGAGAAACTAAGATAAATAAGACAACAGCCCGTGGCCTCCAGCTGATAGCTTAGGGATTATGAGACATATTCAATTAACTGCAATTGTGTGTAGATAGGAGAGGCAGTGTAGTAGTGGTTAAAATTGTGAACTCTAGAGCCAGAGTGTCTGAGTTTGAAAACCTGACTCCTTCACTTGCAAGCCGTATGACCCTAAACAGTTACTTTTCCTCTTTGGGCTTCAGGTTCCTTATCTCTTTTTAAAAAAAAAAAAAGTGGATAAACTAACCCTCATAAGGATTTAGATGAGGTAATATGTTAAACACTTCGACCAGTGTCTGACACAAGATGGGTCAATTAAGTGCTAGCTGTTATTATAATAATGGTTATTTCTAGAAAATAAAAGCCCTAAGGAGTATATGTTGTACAAATAGGCACTCTTTTTAAAATCTGTGATGTTCATTGTTTATTGTCATTCTAGAAACTGTAGTCTTTTTTAACAGCGTTTGGATTATAGTAGGCACATGTACAGTGAGTGAATGAATGTGTTCTAGAGATACTAGTTTGTGAATTGAAAGAATTAGGCTGATTTAATTAATTTTCCAATTTCAGATTTGAAAGATTAGAAGTCCTAGCTGTATTTGCGTCCACGGTCTTGGCACAATTGGGAGCTCTCTTTATATTAAAAGAAAGGTACATTTGTATACAATGTTACTGTCATTGTAAATTCTACCTACGCCACCTTTGGGAATATGAAAGAATCCAGTGAGACACGTCTGGCTGGAAGGGTATACAAATAAAATGAGCAGTGCTGGAGTTTTGATAGTACAATTTCTTCATGTTTCAGACTTTTCTCCCTTCTTTTCACCCTTCTTTTATTACCTTCTTTGATGCTACTAAATTTAGTCATAGGTGTGAATGAAAGGAAAGGATTCACACAAACATGTTTTAATGCTTAGTACAAACCCATTGAAACAGGTTTGGTAGAGAAAGATTGAATTACACCTTGAGGATAATTTGTGGGTCTGCTTGTCTCATCACTACTAATAATCAACAGTTGGTTATCATATTAAAAAGTTTTGTGAATTTATTAGATTAATTATATATTAATAAAGTTTTATAATTTGTAGGACTTATTTAATACATTATTTCCTTCTTTTAGTGCAGAACGCTTTTTGGAGCAGCCTGAGATACACACGTGAGATTCTGCTTTTGACATAACATATAATTTACTGTTGAGTTTGATTCCCACTTATTAATTGGTGTGTTATTAAATAGTGGTTACTTTGGCCAATATCAGAGTTCAGAGTGTGGTAATATATATTTCATTGATATTTCACAAGCAAAATCCCCAAATCCCAAGACTCTCTCTTTTCACCCTTAACTGTTCCCAAGCCCTTAAATTTTTATACTGAACAGGAAGGCCTTTCTACCCTGATTTTGGGTTCCTCAGTATTTCTAGGCCCAGGTCAATGTCCTAAGCCAGCCCCATCTGGTCTTCTGTAATTTAAGATTGGATCCTCCAAGTCTTTTAGTAGCAGCTATAGAAAAGATGGAATTGCTATTATTTACAACATAGTGGCCAACTATGTGGACTTTACCTATTCTGATCAGTTTAATTCAGGACAGTCTGACCCGGCCAGTGGACTGTAAACCAAATACCATTAGCATTTCTAAAAATTTATAACAGCAGTTACCTGTAAGAAGATACTGTTAATGCTAAGAGTCTTTTTTTTTTTTGTCCTGTGTAAGATGGAGCAACAGTAGACAGGACATTGGTCATGGGGCTAGAACCAAGTTCAGATTCTGGCTCTGCAAATACTAGACCATTGAAGCAGACCACTGCCTTCCCATCTCTTAGTCTCTCTACATGCTGAAATTACGTATTGACATTACCAAGAAAAAAATAATGATGAATGTTGTTTTTTTCAGGGGAAGATTATTAGTTGGTACTTTTGTGGCTCTTTCTTTCAACCTGTTCACAATGCTTTCTATTCGGAATAAACCTTTTGCTTATGTCTCTGAAGGTATGTTTTTATTTACCGTTAATAAAAAACCAATTAATCTCTCATAAAAACAGGTCTTTTGCTTGTTTAATTAATTCATAGATCAATGAGAAAGTATATCCTGAAGAGAAGAGAGGACTACCCCAAAGGTTCTAAAGTCTTTCTCTGAGCAAACAATTATGAAACGGAATCTAATTTTTACAAGCTTTAAAATAACATATTACTTAAAAACAGGCAAAACTGACTTATCTATTAAATTACATGCAATAAAAAATTACATTTACCAAATAACATGAATGAGATTTTACATGTATAACCTACCTAAGAAAAGTTTATTGCAAGCATTTTAGAAGCATCAGTGTACACAGACTAGTTGCTATGCTCATTGCAAATAATTGTATTTTGTTAATTAAGTAAGTTCCCAGGAACTTCTCTTGGGCAATGGTGGATAGGCATATATTTGAAAGTAGCAAAACTTTATTCCTTTTGATATATTCTTTTATTTTCAAGTCTTTAAAAATTTAGATAGACTTTTCACTCCAGTGGTCTAAATTATTGGCATTTTTCAATAATTTCAGTGTTTTGGAATCCCACTAACCTACAAAGGGTTAACCACTGATGGATGGAGAAGTGAGGTAAAAACAAAAGTGGGCTGTGTACACAGACCCACACACCTGTACTTTGAAGCAAAAATAGGTGAGGGTCTTTTTAGGTCTCACTGACTTGAATACCAAGATAACCAAGGGAAGAAAGCTTTCTGAAATACCCATTCAGGTTTAAGCAACTTCCTGAGTGTTGCAAAGTATGAGTTGTATTTGTATGAGTTAGAGTTTAAGAATTACTGCATGAACTGGAAAATTAAATAATGATATTTGTGATGACGAGAATTTTTTAGAAAAAACTTTATTAGAATAATATAATGCTCATTCTAGAAATTCTAAGAAGGTACAGAGATTTAGAAACTGTATCTCTCTGTGAAGATCAGAAAGATACAAGAAGGAAACAGTATTGATAATCTCATGACCCAGAGATAACATCTGTTAACATTTCTATTTTGTTCCTTTAATTTTTTTTCTATGCACATGTATATATTTTTTTTACATATTTAGAATTGTATCAATTAACAATTTTATGTTTAGCTTTTTTCAGTTAACATTATGTCTTGAGTATTGCCTGTCATTAAATACTCTTTGAAATAATGATTTTTGAAGGCTTGCATAATATTTTGTCATGAATATTTTTAAACAGTCTATTGTTATATAGAATAATATATAACCTTTTACAAATAATGCTATAACCACCCTTTTTTGTACCAGATTTCTTGTATGCATTTCCGCTTCTTCTTCCCAAAGAAGAAATTATAAATGGGTTAAAAATACACTATTTTTTTAAGTCTTTGATATATATTGCCAAATTTATTTCTAGAAAGATCATCTAGTTTGTATTTTTATTAGCTGGAAATGAAAGTTCACAGAAACATCAAAATTTATTATACAACATTAGTTGAAATTTAAGTGGAAAATAATATTGAGCACTTTCTATCTGCCAGGCACTGTGATAAACGCTTTACATAGAACCCATTTAATTCTTCCTATAACCATAGGTAAATCATTTTATTGATATTATCCCCATTTTACACTGAGACCCTGAGAGATTGTCACTTGTCTCAGGCTACACATCTAGTTAACGGCAGAGCTGGGGTTGAAGCCAGGTATTCTGGCATCAGAGTCTGCTCTTAAACTGCTGTACCAGGCTACTTTTTATATGGCTTGCCGATCTTTTTTACATCGTGGTACACATAAAAAAATGAGAATTTCTGTAGCACCCTGGGATAAATGTAAGAGGATGCTTGAGCCTGGAGGCTGCTTGTCCAGGGACAGTAGCTGACAGGCGTCTGCATGTAGCCGGATTCCCACCTGGCCTTTCTGAGAGCTGAGCGAGTCAGTAATCAGTGTACCTGCAACCCATTCTCAGCACACTGGTTAGGAAGCTTTGCTTTACACTATAATAAGCCTTTAAAACTTCAAATTAATAGTAACAATGAAATACGTTAAGTTCACTTATTCCTTCAGGTCAGCTGTATATTGCAGTTGAAACTGCTTTTCATTTAGTATCCTAAAGGCATAAAAGAGAAAGAAGTTCTAGATTTGAGGAATAACGTGATGTTTTGTAATGTTACACAGTCATGACCGAACTTATTTTTTAAATTTAAGAATCAAGTATTTCTGATAATGGTTTATTCTATATACATAATTTAAGTATTTTCTTTTTAAAGCTGCTAGTACGAGTTGGCTTCAAGAGCATGTTGCAGATCTTAGTCGAAGGTAAGATGTTATAGGATTTCATGATATACATAACGTTAAAGGAATGCCCAAGAAATGCATCTGTCTCAGCATTATTATTGCTGAGGTTACTACATGAATCTCACAGATCAACTTCTTTTTTTTTTTTTTTTTTTTTGGCTGTGTTGGGTCTTCGTTTCTGTGCAAGGGCTTTCTCTAGTTGCGGCAAGTGGGGGCCACTCTTCATCGCGGTGCGCGGGCCTCTCACTATTGCGGCCTCTCTTGTTGCGGAGTACAGGCTCCAGACGCGCAGGCTCAGTAGTTGTGGCTCACGGGCCTAGTTGCTCCGCGGCATGTGGGATCTTCCCAGACCAGGGCTCGAACCCGTGTCCCCTGCATTGGCAGGCAGATTCTCAACCACTGCGCCACCAGGGAAGCCCCCAGATCAGATTCTTATTCTCCCTTTACTTTTTCTTACTTTTTAATTGATGATACAAAAGAGACCTTTACGAGTGAGAGTTTTGTTCCCAAATTCTCTTTGCTTTCTTTAAAAGATGTATGATACTAAAATACAAGTCATCTTTTATACGACTTTCATCAGTATTACGTAAGTTCTACTAATGAATACTCTTTTTATTTGTTTTTTCATAGCTTGTGTGGAATTATTCCAGGACTTAGCAGTATCTTCCTTCCCCGAATGAACCCATTTGTTTTGATTGATCTTGCTGGAGCATTTGCTCTTTGTATTACTTATATGCTAATTGAAATTAAGTAAGTATTTTTTATTGCTATCAAGTGTGTTTCGATTCCTGGGGCATCAGTAGGATGGCTAGGGATTAAGCTCATAGCATGTTTGCTTGTGACCTGTGCAACTTTGGTCAAGTCTTGTCCTCAAGTGTCTTCATCTGAAAAATTATGGGGGTTGGATTCAATAAGAAGTTTTCACCACAGTCTATAATGCAGGCTAGAAAACTTTAAATTCCTTACTGCTGACCTGATGAGTGAAACTGAGAAGAGGAGGATAAAAGAGAGATAAATCACAGTGACTGTTGCTGAGCGAGGGAAGAGAGGAAGTAGATGTGAATCAACTTTAAAAAAAGCAAGTCTATTAGGAAAGAGACTTTAGCAGCCTTAAGCTTAATTTTATGACGTGATTCGTTGACTCCCTGCCGTTTTGCATACTCTCCTAGCATATCACATACAATTATGTTTTTATTTACTACCTCTATGTGATTCCTACATTTTTATTTCTAGCCCAGATCTCTACTGAATTCCAAAAAACATACCTTCTTTTCATGTCCACCTCAACTGAACCTATTTCCCCCCATCCCCAAAACTGCATTTTCTTGTACTTTGTGTCTCAGTGAATGCTACTACTGTCTATTCCTTTGCATTCTGCTTTTAAATTGTGTTAAAACATACATAAAATAAAATTTACCATTTTAACCATTTCCAAGCATACAGTTCAGTACTTTCTCAGGCATTTAGTACATTCACTTTGTTCAGTCATCATCACGATCCACCTCCAGAACTTTTTCATCTTCCCTAACTGAAACTGTACCCATTAAATAATTACTACCCATTCTACCTCCCCCCAGCCCCTGGCAACCACTGTCCTACTTTCTGTCTCTATGCAACTGACTACTCTAAGTACTTCATATAAATGAAATTATACATATTTGTCCTTTTGTGTCTGGCTTATTTCACTTAGCATAATGCCCTCAAGGTCCATCCATGTCACAAATGGCAGGATTTCATTCTTATGGCTGACTAATATTCCATTGTGTATATATTTATGTATGTATATGCCACATTTTCTTTATCCATTTATCTGTCAACAGAAACGTAAGTTGTTTCCATGTCTTGGCTGTTGTAAACAATAGTCTTGTCACCTACTCTTGTTTAATCTTTCTTTTTAATATTATCTTTCCCTTCTTCCCATTCTTTTTCCTAAATTGAGGCCTTTATGATCATTTCCTTGGCCTAATTAGAATAGTCTTCTCATCTTATAATTTTTATTCTCACACATCTTTAGTTATCTGCTATTTTGCTACTGATCATTAAAAGTTGCAAATTGGAACATAGTTTCCTGTTTCAAAATTCTCTTTTGGATACTTAGAAAAATTAAAAGTTGTTAACACAGTGAAGCTTCTACCAACCTTACTAGCCATCCGTCTATCTATATATACTTAACTGTTGATAGTTTCATTGCTGCATCAGGGTTTTCATGCCCTTGCACATGCTGCTTTCACTGTCTACAGTATCTTGGTCCCATCATCTTGCTCATCTTGAAGGCTCCGCTCAAATGTCACCTCATTTTTTTTTTTTTTCTTTTTTTGCCGCACCTCGCAGCATGCGGAACTTCCCCGACCAGGGATCGATCCTGCGCCCCCCCACAGTGGAAGCACGGAGTCTTAACCACTGGACCTCCAGGGAAACCCCTGTCACCTCTTTTTATATTTAGCCTTTCTGCATTATCCCTACCCCAGGAGGCTTGCCACTCACTCCTTTGTGCATCCATGATACCCTGTAGGACTTCTCCTTTGTACCCAAAGTCCTTTATTATATTTTTCACATGTATGTTTCCTGCCATTTCAAAGGCAGGATCTATGTCTTTACTCATTTTCTATTCCCAACATATGGGAACAAGTGAAAAAGAGTACATGATCAGCTTTGTAACCATTGGCATTTTGGTCTGTCTTGTTAATAGAACAGTGAACTACTGATGAGATGTTGCACTTCAGTCACAATGTTGCTGTAACAAATTCCTGGAGAATCTCACCCTGTGAAGTTCCTGGGGAATTTGAAAAATTTTAATAGTAATTATGGAGTTATTGTTTACAGCAAAATTGATAGAATCACTGATGAATTCTATTGGTCTTCCTGTATCAGAAATTACTAGTTAAAGGTTTCTATTTATAAATAAAATATAAAATAAATATATATGAAATATTTATAGTTGACAAGTAGATTGAAAATAATAAATATATATGAAATATTTATAGTTGACAAGTAGATTGAAAATACATTGTGGGGAAATGCTCACATTATTTTTCTTCATCATCTCTCGTCACACTAATTAACATAATTATTAGTTATTTCCCCCTAAACTTCGGCAAGAAAGGATCCTGAAAACCTTTTATTTTCCTTTGAGATGCTCTCATTGCCAGTAGTGGCCAGCTGTGGTAAAACAGTCCTGTTGCTTTAGATAATTAAAGTTTGTAGATTAAATTGTAAGAAGCCCAGTGAAGCATACATTTAAGATTTAGAATTGTTTTTTCTTTTCAGTAATTATTTTGCTGTAGATACTGCATCAGCCATAGCCATTGCTCTGATGACATTTGGCACTATGTATCCCATGAGTGTGTACAGTGGGAAAGTATTACTCCAGGTAAGGGTCTTCTTTCAATATGCATGCTTAAAATTAGCTATGTTCTTTTACCAGATTATAAAACGATATGGGTTCTTCTACCAGATGACGAAATTTTTAGCTACTGGAGGGCACTGTTGGAAATGAAGCCAAACAATAATCTCTGAAATTTGAATAGTAGGAACCAGATGGTACTTCCCTGGTGGCGCAGTGGTTAAGAATCCGCCTGCCGGTGCAGGGGACACAGGTTCGAGGCCTGGTCCGGGAAGATCCCACATGCCGCGGAGCAGCTAAGCCTGTGCGCCACAACTGTTGAGCCTGCGCTCTAGAGCCTGTGCTCTGCAACAAGGGAAGCCACCACAATGAGAAGCCCTCGCACCAAAATGAAGAGTAGCCCCCGCTTGCTGCAACTAGAGAAAACCCACACGCAGCAACGAAGACCCAGCTCAGCCAAAAATAAAAAAATAAATAAATAAATTTATAAAAAAAAAGAACGAGATGAAGTTCTATTGATGCACAAAATAGGCACAGATCTTCATGTAGTTGTAAGACAAAAGCATAAATGAAAAAATTTTGCCTCTAATAATGTTTCAGGTGAAAACAATATTACTTAAAATCTTTTTTAGATACTCATTTTCCCCTAATAAATGTGCTTTGGCTATTGTATAATCCGGTTATGATTGTTTTCTTATTTTCTATTCTTGAATTAGTGAGACTTTTAAATTTAAAATTTAAAATGAGGAATCACTACTTATTGAAACAATAGGAACACCTATAGACAAGCACCTGAATAGAAAGGTAGTTTCCCAGGACTAGATGAATGTATAAGCACTGCTTTTCCTTCTGTCTTTTCCTCATGCCTTTTCTAAAACCTGTGGGTTGTATCTCCCTCTCCAGAAGTAGTAATAACAGTAACATATTAGTTTTATAGTGCTATGCCTTATACAAAATTTTACTTTCTTAAAGATTTTTTTGTTGATTATTTGGTTCTTTAAGGCTTATTTGGTTTTAGAGATAGCAGCTCTTTTGCAAGATAAGAAGTAAGCGTGGGCTGATTCCTGATGCTGCTTTATTAGTGGGTCAGTTAAAGCCTTTCTTCCCTAAATCATGATAGGGCACATGTGAAACAAAGCAAAGGCTGGTGTAAAACCCAATTTTTTTTGTGTCAGGGCTACTGTTGCAAAAGTTTTTTCTCTCTCTAGATTCATATTTTATTTTATTTTTTTCCCCAGACAACACCACCCCATGTTATTGGTCAGTTGGACAAACTTATCAGAGAGGTAAGATGGAATAATAAGTAAAATCATTTTAATTTATAATTAGAGAATGCAAAGAGTGGGTACAAATAATTTCAACTCTTTCTAGAATTTTATTTTAGGGAAGTTTTTGTTCTTTACAATGATGCAGTAGGAGGCATAACATAGTGACAAAAATAGAACAATTTGACGAATTGTGCAGTCTGGAAGCCAGATTCACTTGAAATATTGGGTTGGCCAGAAGGTGCATTTGAATTTTTCCATAAGATGTTATGAAAAACCCAAATGGCCTTTTCGGCCAACCCAATAAATGTAGACAGTAATGGTCTAAAGACCACACTATTTGCTATATAAATGCTGTGATTTTTATGATTTTGTATTCAAACCTAGGATTTTGATTAAGTCAGAGGCCACCTTTACATGGTGATTGCTTCAGTACCTAATATCTTGATCTGTAGGTTTAGATTTTGTATTGTTATAAAATTCCAACTGTTAATGAAGGAATAAGATAATCAAATTATTTGGATGTTGAGAGTGTTTTAAACTATTCGTTGTCAGTATCACAGAGGCCACTTTGATCAATATAGCTGGCCACTTGCTTCAGCTAGTGGTGTCTGTGCCACTGTATCAATGGGCCACACACTGTATATCTGGCCTTGGAATTTCCTTTTGGCCCACATCCAAATAACATCCTATATTGTACAGAAATTTGTTAAAAGGGAATCCAGAGAAAGAAATGATTGAGAAGACAAAAAAATTCTGATACCACAAGTGCTGGTTGTAAATATATACTATACTAATAAGATGAAAAGAACTACACACTGTTGAACAAGGTGTGAATGAGGGAAGTAAAGACCTGATTCTTGAGGGATTGGTGCAGAGAAGACACTGGAAAAGAAGGCCCTGGCTCAGTATTGAACAAGCAGAAATGGTATCTGGAGTGAATGGTCTGGGACCTCTCTTGGCTAATGAGTGTCTTCAGGCAGGGTTTGGCCATGTCATTTCTAGGCTTACAGCAAATCCATAATGTGACTGAATTGTGTTGGATATGTCAAATACAAAAGCCCTATTTCTGTGTTTTTGATTAGGTATCTACCTTGGATGGAGTTTTGGAAGTCCGAAATGAGCATTTTTGGACCCTAGGTTTTGGCTCATTGGTATGCTTTCTATATATTACTTTAGTTTAAACATAGTTTAAAACATAAAACAAAGTTTATAAACATAGTTTATACTTTTTAAAACTGAAAAAAGTATTTCTTTAAAGTTTTTGTAGAGCCTTTGATTCCCATTTCTGTTCAATAAAGTAAAAAATATAGATGGATTTAGTAACCTAATTGAGATTAAGGAATGTTTTTCTTCATTCATTTTTTTCCTTTCAAACTAAATGATCTCAATACTAGGCTGTCCAAAAAAGAAAAATCCATAGTCATACATTCCTAAATACAAAAATGTTGCAGAAGTAAAATGTGCAATTATTTTCTTTTTTATTACCGTTCTAATTTTGGAGATTTTTGCTGAATATGTTAAAGAGTTATAATAACAGCTGCTTCAGCATAAAATTCCGTGTTTTCTAATCCAATTTAGACCTCATTACGAAAGAGATTTTGTTATGGCATGATTTTATTCCTGTGTCAGAAATGATGAGGAAAATACAAGAAAGTACCCAGAAAAAAAAAAAATTTAAACAACCATAATCCTATGGATGTTTTGGTATTAATACTTGTATACTTGCTCTCTTTAGAAAATGAGGTCATGCTGTTTTATAATCTGCTCTTTTCACTTAATATATAATGAACAGTTTTCCATGTTACTAAATACTACTCTTCTACAATATCATTTAAAAAAAAAATTAGATTTGACTTTTTTAACATAACACAGATTTCAGGGGTAGGCAGATTAGGGTTGGTCCAACAGCTCAATGATATCACTACTTTGCAGTCTTTAGTTTCAGGCTTATACTCTTTCAGCAGAAAATGGCTGCTTCATCTTTTCCTTCTCCTTCTCTTCCCCTCTCTAGTCATTTTGGATATCTAAAACTCATTCTCTAGTAAATTCTTCAGGAAAGGCCCTTGGGAAAAATATTCCCTAAATTTTTGAATGTTGAAAACAGTTGTGAACATTATACTTGAAAATCATTTAGCCGGATATAAAATCCTGAGCACATATTTTATTTCCTTGAGTTTCTTAAATATATTACTCCATTTTCCTCTGGCATAAAGCATTATGGTGATAAAGCCTGATGAAACATAGTCTGATTTTTTTTTCACCTTTATATGTGACTTGATCTTTTTGCTTCTATGCCTAAAAGATTTTTAATAATTTATTTGTTTTTTGGCTGCATTGGGTCTTCGTTGCTGCGTGCAGGCTTTTCTCTAGTTGCGGCGAGTGGGGGCTTCTCTTGTTGTGGAGCACGGGCTCTAGGCGCGGGGGCTTCAGTAGTTGCAGCACATGGGCTCAGAAGTTGCAGTTTGAGGGCCCTAGAGCATGTGGGCTTCAGTAGTTGCAGGACGTGGGCTCAGTAGTTGCAGCTAGCGGGCTCTAGAGTGCAGGCTCAGTAGTTGTGGCATATGGGCTTAGTTGCTCTGCAGCATGTGGGATCTTCCCAGACCAGGGATCGAACCTGTGTCCCCTGCATTGGCAGGTGGATTCTTAACCACTGCACCACCAGGGAAGTCCCTTGCAGTTCACTTTTTTTTTTTTTAATATTTATTTATTTTATTTATTTGGTTGTGCCAGGTCTTAGTTGAGGCAAGTGAGCTCCTTAGTTTGGCTCGTGGGCTCCTTAGTTGCAGCACGCATGTGGGATCTAGTTCCCTGACCAGGGATCGAACCCAGGCCCTCCCTGCATTGGGAGTGTGGAGTCCTATCCACTGTGCCACCAGGGAAAGCCCCCTTACAGTTCACTTTTAATCATTGTTTTAATTGTACTGATAGTAACAAACTAGTAGACAAGTGTTTATTTAGCTGGGTGGCTTATAAACACAATCATCTCTGCTGTTCAGAACTTGGCCATCCAACAGCTACACAGATGTGTTGCCTAATTAAGACAAAGGAAATTAATAAAACAAGCTTTTGAGCTGCCAGGAATAATTGTCACAAAAGCCATAGATTAATGCAAACACCATTATCATAGGACACTGTTCAAGCTCATACTTGGAAATGGTTTTCACTTATTTTAATTGCTTTGACTTCCATATCAGACTGAAAGAGGAGATACAGTATCTTTTATAATTTTGTATAGTGAAAACTGTGAGATTACTATCTCACAGTGGCAAAGGAAAGGGGGAAATCAAAGATGACTCGATTTGTGGACATGGCTTGTCTTACCTAAAAGTAGTAAAATGGAAGTCAAATTCAAGCAGTAAGATATTTTCTTTATCTCATGATTAGCAATAACTCTCTTATTAGTGCTCAAGCCATAGATTTAGACCCATTGTAACTAAGCCAACTATTTTGCTAATTTAGGTGCTGTTACAATTTTTTCTTTTTTTGAAATTTGAGTTTATCTAAAACTCAACAATGTCTGCTATATATTTTATTTACTATATATTTTTGTTCTGTTTTTTGCTTGTTTTTTTAGTACGTATTTTTAAGTTTTTATTATACAAATATACCCCATTGTTAGAAAAATTAGAACTTATAATTAAGTCAAAAAGAACAAAAATCCTTAATAATTCTACCATCTAGAGATAAGTGCTGTCATTCTTTTTTCCCCCCAACATAGTGATTTGATATTTTTATAGATTATACACCACACTATATTATAAAATATTGACTGTATTCCCTGTGCTGTACATTACATCCCTGTGACTTATTTACTTTATAACTGTTAGTTTGTATCTCTTAATAACCCTTCACCTATTTTGCCCCTTCCCTCACCCCTCTCTCCTCTGGTAACCATTAGTTCTCTGTATCTCTGAGTCTATTTCTGTTTTATTCTGTTTGTTCATTTGTTTTGTTTTTTAGATTCCACATGTAAGTGGAAACATACAGTATTTGTCTTTCTCCATCTGACTTATTTCACTAAGCATAATACCCTTCAGGTCCATCCAAGTTGTCGCAAATGGCAAGATTTCATTCTTTTTTGTGGCTGAGTAATATTCCACTCTACATGTATACCATGTCTGTATCCATTTATCTGTCAATGGGCACTTAGGTTGCTTCCATATCTTGGCTATTGTAAATAATACCGCTATGAACATTGGGGTGCATTTATCTTTTTGAATTAGTGTTTTCATTTTCTTCAGATAAATACCCAGGAGTGGAATTGCTGGATTGTATGGTAGTTTCGTTTTTAATTTTTTTAGGAACCTCTGTACAGTTTTCTGTAGTGGCTGTACCACTTTACATTCTCACCAGTGATGTACTGTGGTTCCCTTTTCTCCATATCTTTGCCAACACTTGTTATTTTTTAATCTTTTTGACAGTGGCCATTTTGATAGGTATGAGGTGAAATCTCATTGTGATTTTGATTTGCATTTCCCTGATGATGAGTGATGTTGAGCGTCCTTTCATGTTCCTGTTGGCCTTTTGTTATGTCTTCTTTGGAAAAATGCCTGTTCAGGTCCTCTGCCTGCACCCCCACTTTTTTTTTAATTGGAGTGTAGTTCATTTACAATGTTGTGTTAGTTTCAGGTGTACAGCAAAGTGATTGTTATACATATACATACGTTCATTCTTTTTCAGATTCTTTACCCATATAGGTTATTACAGAATATTGAGCAGAGTTCCCTGGGCTATACAGTAGGTGCTTGTTGGTTATCTGTTTTATATATAGTAGTGTGTGTTTGTTAATCCCAAGCCCTTTTTTTTTTCTCCTGGCCACACCACGTGGCATGCGGGATCTTAGTTCCCCCACCAGGGACCAAACCTGTGCCCCCTGCAGTAGAAGCACGGAGTCTTAACCATTGGACCAGCAGGGAAGTCCCCCAAGGCCATTTTTTAATTAGGTTTTTTTATTTTTGGGGTTGAATTGTATGAGTTCTTTATATCCTTATCAGACATATCGTTTGCACATATCTTCTCCCATTCACTAGGTTGCCTTTTCATTTTATTGATGGTTTCCTTCACTGTGCAAAAGCTTTCTAGTTTGATTAGGTCCCATTTGTTTATTTTTGCGTCTGTGGCCCTTGCCTGAGGAGGCAGATCAAAAAAATACTGAGAAGACTGATGTTAAAGACCTTACTGCCTGTGTTTTCTTCTAGGAGTTTTATGGTTTCAGGTGTTAAATTTAAGTCTTTGATCTGTTTTAAGTTTGTGTATATGGTATGAGAAAATGTTCTAGTTTCATTCTTTTGCGTGTAACTGTCCAGTTTTCCCAGCACCACTTACTGAAGGGACTGTCTTTTCCCCATTGTGTTTTCTACCTCCTTTGTTGTCGATTAATTGACCATATGTGTGTGAGTTTATTTCTGGGCTCTCTGTTCTGTTCCATTGATCTATGTGTCTGTTTTTGTACCAGTACTATACTGTTTTGATTACTATAACTTTTATAGTATAATTTGAAGTCAGGGAGCATAATACCTTTGTTCTTCCTTCTCAAGATTGCTTTGGCTATTTGGGGTCTTTTGTGGTTCCACATAAATTTTGGGATTACTTGTTCTAGTTCTGTGAAAAATGCCATGGGTATTTTGATAGGGTTGCATTAAATCTGTAGATTGCTTTGTGTAGTATGGACATTTTAACAATATTAATTCATCCAATCCATGAACACAAACTATATTTCCATTTATTGGTATCATCTTTAGTTTCTTTCATCGGTGCCTTATAGAGTATGGGTCTTTTACCTCCTTGGTTAAATTTTTTTTTCTTAATTAATTTATTTTATTTTATTTATTTTGGCTGCGTTGAGTCTTCGTTGCTGCATGCGGGCTTTCTCTAGTTGCGGCGAGCGGGGGCTGCTCTTTGTTGTGGTGCGTGGGCTTCTCATTGCAGTGGCTCCTCTTGTTGTGGAGCATGGGCTCTAGGCGCACAGGCTTCAGTAGTTGTGCCTCGTGGGCTCTAGAGCGCAGGCTCAGTAGTTGTGGCGCACGGGCTTAGTTGCTCCGCAGCATGTGGAATCTTCATGGACCAGGTCTAGAACCCGTGTCCCCTGCATTGGCGGGCGGATTCTTAACCACTGCACCACTGGGGAAGCCTTCCTTTGTTAAATTTATTCCTAGATATTTTATCCTTTTTGATTCAATTGTAAGTGGGATTTTCTTGATTTTTCTTTTTGATAGTTCATTATTAGTATATAGAAATGGAACAGATTTCTATATATTAGTTTTATATCCTGAAACTTTACTGAATTCATTTATTAGTTCTAATAGTTTTTTGGTGGAGTCTTTAGGGTTTTTTATATATAGTATCATGTCTTCTGCAAATAGTGATAATTTTACTTCTTCCCTTCCAATTTGGATGCATCTTATTTCTTATTCTCCTCTGATTGTTGTGGCTAGGACTTCTAATACTATGTTAAATAGAAATGTCAAGAGTGGGCATCCTTGTCTTATTCCTGATCTTAGAGGAAAAGCTTTCAGCTTTTCATCATTGAGTATGATATTAGCTGTGTGTTTGTCATAAATGGCCTTTATTATTTTGATATATGTTCCCTATATACCAACTTTGTCGAGAGTTTTTATCATAAATGGATGTTGAATCTTGTCAAATGCTTTTTCTTCATCTATTGAGATGATCATGTGATATCATTCTTGATATTTTTCTGTGTGTGTTTTAATCAAAATATGATCATTGTTGTACCTGTTATTTTACTATCTTTTAAAGACAAAATGTATGATGAACATCTTATCAAGTTAATAAGCATACTTCTAACCATCATTGTAATGCCTGGTGCTCTCTATCCTAGTAACCTAGGCTAGAAACCTTGAGATTGTCTTTGATGACTTCATCTCCCTCATTCATTATATCCAGTTGAGAATTAAGATCTCCCATGGAATATCATGAATCCATCTGTCCCTCTCTGGTCCCACTATATCTGTCCTATCTCAGTCTTCTTCATTTCTAACCTAGACTGTTGCAGTCATTTCCTAACTAATTAGCAATTATCCATAACTGTAATTTTTCTGAATGCTAATTATTTTACTTCTGTTTGATTGCTGCAACTAAAACTCCTTATTCATGGTTTTTAGAACCCCCTCCTAGCCTTTCTTTTTACCTTTATTACCTAACCTATCTTTCTTTCTTCTTTCTGTTCTTCCTTTCCTTGTTTCCTCCTTTCCTCTTCCTTTTCTTCCTGTCTTTTCTCTCTTTCATTCTTTTTCTGCTCCCTGAAATATTGTACTTCTTTTTATATAATAATATTGCTTATTCTTGCCCAAACATGCCGTGGGTTTTAATTGCTATTCCCTCAGCTTAGAATGCCTGTCTCTGCCTTTTGAAATTTCATTTGACCACCAACCCAGATCAAATGCCATCTTCTTTTGAAGTCTTCCTCAATTGAATTAATACCTGCCTTCTCTGCCCTTTCAGTGCATTTTCCATATACTTCATTTGTATTCTGCCTTGTGTTACAACATGTCTGCCTTCCTCCTACATGGATTTCTTTTTTTTAATATTTTAAAAAGTCACATTTTATTTAGAGTCATAAATTATTTTATTAACTCTTTACATTGATAATTACTACTAAGTAGTCTTTAAAGAATCTCAAGACATTAAGTTTTCTCTTGTTTTAAAGAAAATACCAAGTAATGTTACAACCAAATCATAAATAAAATGTTCATTTCTAATGGAATTTTCAGTAGTATAATTCTAAGCAGTCTCTTTCGTATGATTTTGTCCCTTTTAGGCTGGATCTGTTCATGTGAGAATTCGACGAGATGCAAACGAACAAATGGTTCTTGCTCATGTGACCAACAGGCTGTACACACTAGTATCTACTCTGACTGTTCAGATTTTCAAGGATGATTGGATCAGGCCTGCCTTACTGTCTGGGCCTGTTGCAGCCAATGTCCTAAACTTCTCAGATCATCACATAATCCCAATGCCTCCTTTAAAGGGTACTGACGATTCAAACCCTGTTACATCAACTCCAGCTAAACCCAGTAGTCCACCTCCAGAATTTTCATTTAACACCCCTGGAAAAAACGTGAGCCCAGTTATTCTTCTAAATACTCAAACAAGACCTTATGGTTTGGGTCTTAATCATGGACACACACCTTATAGCAGCATGCTTAATCAAGGACTTGGAGTTCCAGGAATTGGAGCAACCCAAGGATTCAGGACTGGTTTTACAAATATACCAAGTAGATATGGAACTAACAATAGAATTGGACAACCAAGACCATGATGTACTGTAATTTAATTTATTTTTATGAGGAACATTGACTCCTTGACTTTCAGTTTATTTAGTAATCCAACTTTGCCTCGACTGTTCAATCATTTACTCTAATTAGAGAATAGTAGGTTTGTTCACATTTCATGAAACCAATGAAACTATATTTTTGTAAAATGTATTTGGGGCAGTGAGAACCTTCTAAATGTTATAGGCTTTAAATAGGCTTCCTTTAGAAAGCTGTTTCTCTAAATTTGAATTTTGCTATCTTTGGTTTCGTAGTTGACTGCAGTGTGATATAACACTACCTTTATAAGAGAGCCACTTGATGGAGTGGATCTGTCACATTATTAAAAATATAATACTTTCTTCAGTGAAATTTATAAACATGCTTCTTGAGTACACGTTTTAGGAAAAGAAAAAGTCCATTTTAAAAGTAGAAGTCTCTTTTATAGATTTTCCAAACATAATTGCTACGTTTTCCTTTGAGGTCCTCCTGAATTATGTCTTGCAAAGTAAAAGCAAACATTTTTATCAGAAATTTTAAAACATATTTTACCATCTGGCACAATTTAAAATTTTTACTTATCAGTTTTTTAATAGTTTTTCTCATTAAAAAATTTCAATACATTTGTAAGTGGCCCATCATTCTCAAAGTGTTTTATTTTGGTTAAATAAATACCAAATCCTTAGGTGATATGCAGTGAAGGAATCCCAGTTTTCTGTCTTACATTCAACCAAATACTGACATAATGATAGATTTATCTTTTTTGTCACCTTTCATTGGTTGACTTTAATTTCTCATTTTATTAACAAAATATATCACATATATTATTACCAAAATAGGTGGAATTCCATACGTAGTAATACGATTTGATCTTTTTTCAAAGTGGCATGAACAATTTGAGTTTACATTATATAATTTTACCAAAACATAGTGGACCTTAGGTTATAGAATACAGTATTGTTATATCTGCATTAGGCAGTTTCTAACTTATTTTGTTTTGCTTTATTGAAAATAGTGAAGTGTGAGAATCATGTAAATTATTTTATTTTTAAATTATTTTCCAAATGCAAATGTTAAGGACTTTCTAACATGGCCAGCATTACTTATAAAAAGTATAACAAACAGTAGTCACAGATTACCTGTGAGAGTTTTTTTCATTTTATCATGAGTTTTATAATTAGGTTTTAAAAATGGATTTTGAGAGTGGATTCAACTTTTCTAGAATCCAGTACTCCTGAAGATTTATGACATTTCCAGCCATCAGCAGCTATCTAGAGAAGATTTTTTTTTTTTTTAGAATTTGCAAGTTTCTTCAATAAACTCATCCTCTTTTAAATATGAGCAACACTCCCAAATCCTGTTTCTTTACAGTAGAATCATAAACATCTAAGAAGCCATCTCTGTCAAGCAGAATTGTAGTCATCCTGTGATAATAAGTGACCATGTACCAAATAACTTTTGCTTGATGAGGAGTTGATCATTGTCTTTGACATCTACAACCCTGTTCAGGCACTTGACCTGCTGAAGAAATAGAGCCCACGCTACCTTGACTGCCGGGGAAAGTGAAACTTTGTAAAATGTGATAAGGCAACCTGTTCCTTGACATTTGTCTTATGTTCTCCAACTATTACTATACCTATTATTGGTCTACTATTACAGGGTGATTTTTCCTCCATTGACCTCATCTAAACGTGAATTCGGGTCATGCATGAAATCTGAAGAACTGCCGTGTACTGAGTGATGATTAAGAGGTATGTGCTACCATGCTATGCATGTCTTCTCCATCTCCAGGGGATTTTTAAAGTGCCCAGGTACTGAACACAGTTCTGTGAGAAGTTAAATGCCTATTTCCTCAACACCCATTTAGAGGTAAACACCTGTGCAATTAATTGTCCTTCCAAAGGTGCTTTGATACTCACCTACACTATTTGAGAAGTTGCATATGGGTTCTGAAAGAATTGGCTCTACTTGCTGAAATTCAGTAATGCCAACTGCTTCAGGTGACATTGTTCCAGGCATTATTATATAAAGAAGTCTTATTTGCCAAGATCTGACCAGGTTCTGGATATGAAAATAAGAAGCTTGGCCAGCACAGGCCTAGATGTAGTAGCCTTACTGGTAAATCTTGCCACAGAGTTACTTGAAGCTAGACAAAGAAGCAAGTTTGAATTAAGTACTTGACCCATGGTTTGTGATTAAGAGCAAGCTTCATGGAATATGATTAATCCTGTTTGAGAAATTGCTATATTATGATGGAAAAAAAACACTGGACCAGAAGACAAGAGATTTGGATTCCGATCCTCATGCTGCCACTATATAAGTAGTTTTATAACCATGGGTAAGTCATTTAACTTCTATGAGGTTTCTCATCTGTAAAGTTAGGATGGGAAATGAAGTAGTTGATCTGTAAACTATCAGCTCTAAAATTGTATGATTAAATCTGCAGAATATATGCCCACTTGTGAAACGGAATATTGTACCTAGTATTTCTTTTCAGTGACTACCTCAACATACAGGCCAAGTGTTACCTATTCCAATACCCGAGCCATTAATTGGAGGTGCCATGAGAGCAGAGGGTTAAACTACAGGCTGACACCATTTTGGTTTTTGTTTATTTCAGATTTGCCTTGACTTAAATCTGTTTAGATTAAACAGATTTTTCTTAGACTTCTTTCTTTGTGGGGAAGGATTATTTTTGGAGGTGGTGGGGAAAAGATTAGGGCAGGGTACCCTTAGCTTCCATAGGGTACAAAATAATGGGGTCCATTTTTTCTTTCTTCCTTAATCTCTGAAGTCACAGATGGAATTACATACATGTATCAGCAACTGGTTTAGCTACTCATTCAAGCCTCTGATTTAGCTACTCATAAACTGCCAATTTTTCGCTTAACTAAAGATTGCTGATCTTTTTGGGGAGTCTGATCTGCTTCTTATGTAAGAAAATACTTTTTACATTCCAAATTGTTTGAATTAAACTGTTTGAATAAAGAACATACATGGAGTTTTCTCTCTGCTTTTAAATAATTTTGGCCTGTTCTTTATTGGTAACTTTATCCCATATTCAGCAAATGCTTGTCGAGAGTATAGTACATGCCAGGCCCTGTACTAAGTAAATGTGCATACAATATATAAATTTTGGTGACCTGCTATTCTTGAGACCAAAGGGAATACAAGGATAAACAGGAGTCCCCTTCAAGTAACTGATAATCCTAGTAGAAGTGATGGGACACCAGAACTATTTATACATGTCAAGTTAAACTCCCTCCCATTTCCTCCTCTTCTTTGGGCTCATTTTCTTGGCATCCTCCTCTTTTCCTTTTCCTTTTTACTTGAATGATGAAACTAAGAAAGTAGATTTCCATGGAAGAGGCCAGCTAAGGAGGTGATGGTGCCACACATCATCCTGATACCAGTAAAAGAAGAAAAAGTTTAGAAGGGATGAGTTAGGCAGACACTGAAGGATATTTTTTAGGTGTATAGTGGATTGCCATTTACTTTCAGACTCTTGGACTAGATGAGCAAAGATTTTTAAATCACCAGGCTGAAAGTAATGGGGTCTCCAGAGCATTCATGGGCTTAGAGTACCCTTTATTTAAGCAGTTACTAGTTTAAAAGCACCTTTAATAACACTGACGTCATCGTCATCAAATTGCCACCCAACAAGCCTAGCTTCTTGGAGAAAAGTTAATTTGGATAACACATGGCTAAGTTTTCTGACTAATGATGCATCAGGTAAAAGTCTTTTAGTACTGAAGTCAAAAAACACCAGTTGCTTAAGATTCTCAAATACACTCATGAAGGCAAGCCATCCATCACTGCTCACACAATTTCCTGCCAAATCCAGCTGCTGGAAGTTTTTCAGAAGGTTCTTTTCAAAAAATGCACCTGAGTAAAAAAATAGAAATAAGTGTGTTAGCTGGAAGCAAAACAGCTTTTTTTTTTTTTTTTTTAAGAGACCATGTTTGGACTAGTGCTTTGCTTAAGAAAGAAATCAGAATTCTCTGTAGTTAGAGCAGTGATTGTGAACCTGGTCCTTTATATTTACAAATTATATTTTTCCTAAAATGTAAGGGAATCTGATAAATAGTAATTAGTATAGCAAACCAATATAAATGAATTATATATCTTTTCCTGACTCTTCCAGGAATGGAAAATTGCATAAAAATTGAGGTATGAGAGATGCAATTAAAATATTCAGTACCTGTTTTCAAAACTGGAGTCGGACTTCAACAATATTAGGTCATTTCCTCTTCTGAAGAAGCAAACACTACCTAACTGTTGTTTCTTTGGGTATGGAATATTCCTAACTGTGAACCTGAGTAAGTAAGTTCCTTCAGTTATCTCAAGATTTGGAGCTTTGGGCTTATTTTTAACCCTCCCTAGACTCTTCAGGAACTTCCTCTTTTCCTTACAGAATAGGGCACTCTATAGTACCTCCTACAAAGGGAAAGTAAACATCCTAGCCATTACCATGAAATCAAAGATAACACCCTAAGGAATGGAGGAGTAAAGAAAAAGTAGGTTTCTGGGTCTGAAAGACTGCACAGAGCAAAGCCACCCCAACTGCCTGGACTGCCCACTTCTGAGTATTATAGGAGAGGGCAATAAAGCTCTGTGTTCTGTAAGCCAAGGTGTGGTTGGGTCTTCTGTTACACCAGCTTGGCCTGTGCCCAGCCTAGCTCATACATAGGGCCTCACTTTCTCCTCTGTTTCTCCTTCCCATAATGAGCCCTTCTCTCTTCCTTATAGGTAACTTTCTTCCTGCTCCCTCTTATCCCTCATGTTCAAGTCTTTTCTGCCTCTGCCCTCTTTCCCATGTGCTTCCCAGCATGGCATGTGGTCAGTCAAAATACTGGTTGCCAATTAGCATGTCTGTATATAAGGCTCCTTCCCCAAAGAGCAACTTCATTTCTCCTTCCCAACTAGTAGAACAGATTTCACCACCTACAAGGAACTTTAACAAAGAAGAATTTCAAGCCCATTCCATCCTCAGAGGGTAAGCTCTTTATACAGGCTGTCTGCCAAGCTTAAAGAATGGTATCAATAAGAGAGCTTCTTGCATAATTACTAGAATGTGCGCAAGCACAAGAACCAAGAACAAGCAACATAATCCATAATCAAGGGCATGCATTTTGTTCATTTAATGGAGCAGACTACTGAGAGAAGAGGAATCTGTGACATTTAGAGCTGTAGGCTATACGTGGGCTGTGGAGAGCACAAGTGGCTCGATCCAAATTTTAGGCAGAATCTCAAATCCTCTGGGTAGAAGGATTCTGATCCTTGAAGGTTCCTACATCCTAAACAAAACTCTAGTGTTGCCAGAGACCACCCTGTAGTTCCCCTGACCCAGAGCTCTTGCCATTTATTCATTCAGCAAACATTTTTGAGTGCCTACTATGTACCCCGGATTGTGCTAGGTGCTGGGGATATGTAAAAGGAAATACATGGTCTCTGTCTCATTGGGCTTATAATATAGTGTGAAAACGTACATTATAAAGTAATTACTGGCACAACATTGTAAGTCAACTATACTTCAATAAAAATAAATTAATTTAAAAAAAAAAGTAATCAGATGGGTGTTAGGTGCTGTGGTAGGTCAGGGTGCCCTGGGAGCACACAAAGGCAATAGGCTTTGCAACCCCACTTTGTTTCCAGAGCAGTGGCAATTGGGCTTACATGCTTCAGGAGTAAGGATCCTTCTCAGGTAGTATTGAATTGCCTCCAAGGAAAGGCCCCACAAAGGAAGAGTCTATTTTTCTTTCCTCATCACCCACAGTGAACCTAACCCCCTCCCTCAGGTGCAAAGAGCTTCCTATCAACTTGTGCTTCACTCTAAAATGTGAAGAGAACAGTATAGGAATACTAGACAATTGAGAACAGCCACCAACAAGGAAGGCTGTTCCTTTGACTAAAAGCCAAACAAAAATGAGGCAACATAGGGAACAGGAAAAAAACTTCAAAAACCTAGTTTTTTTCAGAGACCCTAAAAAGTTACTGCGTCTAACACAACAAAAATAAGATGCTATTTTTTTTAAAGAATACAATTAGAAAACAAGAAAGGGCACTTGGAAAATTATCAGGATCCATGTGGCAGAATGATTTGGCCCAGGATTTACCACTGAGCTAGAACATGAGTACGGTCTGTGGTGGTATGTTTTTTTTTTTTTTTTTTTTTTGAGAACAAACTGGATAATGGACTTCAGATGTGATGGCTGTCTTTTTGAGAACATGCTGGATAAGAGAGTTCAGCCTCAGACATTTAAATCAAACTATGTCATCTAAAAAAGGGTTAAGTTAGAACAGGTGAAATAGATCCCTGAGCTAGCAATGATTTCTTTCTGATAGTCCCAGATTGCTGATGGGCTAGAAACAAAATTTTGGGAGTCAGAATTTTAAAATGGCACTTAAAGCTTTAAGATTAAATGTAATCTCTAGGAAAGAAGAGCAGAGCACCTAGGACCAAGTTTTAAGAGAAATTGGGAGCATTTAATATCTATGTAGAGGAATTGCCATTGCAAAGGAGACTGAGAAGTAACCAAGGTAGCATGGAAGTCAAGAGAACATTTCGAAAAGGAGGGGGAGTGCTCAGTGTCAACTTTTACACAGGTAAGTGAAACACTTTGGAAAATTTCTATTGAATTAAGACACATGCAGGTGTGTAGAGAGTCAGCTGGAATGAGTAGGAAGCAGAGGATGATCAGGAAGTGGAGATGTACTGAGGGTACATAAATTTTTGCTTCGAAGGGAAAGACGGGATGATAGATAGCCATAGGAGGAAGATAGGAGTCAGGAAGAGTTTTATTTAAAATGAGAGCGATTTGAGCATCTTTAAAAACTGATAGGAAAGAGTAAAGAGGGGCATAATTGGTGAAATGGTGTCCTTGAACAGGAATGAGGGCAGGGCTGGGATCTGAAGCACAGCTAGAGTAGAGAGACTGCCCTTAGATAGGAGGGGAGAGACCTACTATAATGTAACAGGAGAAGGAGAGGGAAAAAAGAATCACATCCACTGTGAAATAGTGGAAGACTGGTGGGTTAAGGAGAATAAAGTTTGAAATTGTTTATTTAGAGAGTGCTGTATACAGAAGCACAGTAAGATTGCCAGGAAATGTTGAGAGATTGTGTTTATTGTTTTAATAGACCTCATGTATTCAGAATTGGATAGGTCACTAATTTCACCTATTCACTCATGAATCTATCACTTAGCCTGAGAATAAGAACATGGGTAAAAACTAGGATCTACTATGTGGTATCCCCCTATTGTACACATCTGCCACCTTCTGACCCAAAGAAACTACTGTTCTGATGTAGAGTTTATCATTCTTTTGTATTTTTAAAAATGTGGTTTTGACAAGTACTCTATGTCTAAAAAATACATTGCTTAGGATATACTTTTATGGACTTTTTTGGGAGATATAATACACATACCATAAAATTCACCCTTTTAAAGTGTAACTGTAGTGGGTTTTAGTATATTCACAAAGTTATACACTACTATATGATTCCAGGACATTTTAATCATCCCCAAGAATAAACTCCACAGTCACTAGCAGTCATTCCCACCCTACCCCCAACGTTGGCAACCATTAATCTTCTTTCTGTTACTATAGATTTGCCTATTTTGGACATTTCATTTAAATGGAGTCATACCATAATGTGGTGTTTTGTGACTGGTTTCTTTCACTTAGTATGATATTTTCAAGGTTCATCCATGTTATAGTGTATTCTAATACTTCATTCTTTTTATGGCTGAATAATACTCTATTATATGGATATATCACATTTTGTTTATCCATTCAGTAGTGATGGACATTTGGGTTGTTTCCACTTTGGGGCTATTAAACATGCTATGAACATTGCTGTACAAGTTTTTGTATGGACATATATTTTCATTTTCTCTTGGGTACCTCAGGGTGGAATTGGTAACTCTATGTTTAACCTTTTGAAGAGGTGCCAGAATGTTTTCCTAAGCAGGAAAACATTTCCTATTACATTCCAGCCACCAGCATATGAGCGTCCAATTTCTCTATGTCCTTGTCAACACTTGTTATTACCTGTTTTATTATAACCATCCTAGTGGGTGGCAAGAGGCATTTCACTGTGGCTTTGATTTGCATTTCCCTGATGGCTAATGATGTTGAGCATCTTTTCTGATGCTTATTAGCCATTTATGTATCTTCTTTGGAGAAATGCCTATTCAGATCCTTTGCCTTTTCTAAACATTGAGTTGTCTTTTTATCAATGAGTTGTAAGAGTTCTTTATATATTCTAGATAGTAGTCCCTTATCAGATATGTGATATGAGTAAAGCCACTACACACATTCATGTGCTTATGTCTCCATTTTGATTAATGAAATTATTTATGTTGCTCTGTTTTTTCTTGATCAGTCTTGCTTAATTTTTATCTATTTTGTTACTCTTTTTAAAGAACCAACTTTAAGCTTTACTAATCTTTTTTTAATTGTATTTTTGTTTTCTATTTCATTGATTTATACTCTTATGTTTATTGTATTGGGGTTTACTCTGTTTTTCTGGCTTCTTAAATTAGAAACTTACTAATTTTCCAGCCTTCTTTTCTAATATAAGTATTTAAGATGATGAGAATTTTATTCAGGCCCTGCTTTTGCTGCATACCACAAGTTTCATTATATAATGCTTTCTTACCATTTGCTCTAAATATTTTTGTTGAAACTTGGCACTATAAACTTGTAGTGTACCTATCTGCCAAATTGTCTGATTTTCCCCAGTAACCTGAGTGTAGGTACAGAAAAAGTGGAAAATTAAGGATAATCCAGGTTTTCAGTTTTGCCAGCAAATACACTGTATCTAATTTCATACCTTTCTGCCACATCTCATTTTCTCCCTGCATCTCATTAAGTAGTCTTTCTTTATTTAGAGACTCCACCTCTCATTATACTTTCTTCATTTCACTATTGCATCTATCACACACATCCATCACTAACTGTCATTGCCTAGATTGACTTGTAATACTGTGGGCCATGAGAGTTTCAGCTATTGTGACAAAAATGTTTGCAGGATGAAGGGTGGAATTTAAACTAGGTAGGAAGGGAAGTCAAGATAGACAGGGGCTATTCAGTAAGTAGATAGTAGTGAACTCAACAGACTGGAAGTCCCAATGAAGTAAAATGAACTGGTGATGAGTCATTGAGTAACCAGGATGGAAATTTAGAAGGTTATTGTTTGAGAATGGATTATCTGAATTTAATATCTCAGAAGCAGAACAATTTTAAGTGGAATTTTCATAATCTGATAATTCCATGCTCACAGATGGGTGAAGGAGAATGGAAGAGAAGGACCAAAGAGGAGGTTCCTGAGTGTTGCCTGAGTAGTTTCACAAAAGGAGTGAAGTCTTCTAGGTGGATGACCAAAGTTAGAGGGTGAGGAATTCTGTAAGACAGTTGCCAAAGGCTTCAGTGAATAAGAAAAGGTGACAAGAAGTTCAGAATTCATAGCAATAACAAAGGACAAACCATAGTCCAGTTAAATGGCCTAAGCTTCATGAGAGTAGGAATCCTTAATGAGGTTGGAGAAGGAGTGGACTAGAAGGGCAGAATGAGAATCAAGGAGAACCTGACCTTGCCTTTCAACTCTGAGAGGCATAAAAATCAAGAAAATAAGAAGTGACTAAATAGAGCTGTAGGGGAGAACCAGGTTTCAGTTAGGACCAGGAGGTGTCTAAAACCTTTGGTAAAAAGGTACTTTTCTGAAAATACTCCCTATGTCTCCAGCGCATCTCGCCTACCCTGTATCTCATTAAATACTTCCTATGACATATTTCCTCCCTACTTCTTCCTATGTAGCCCTTATTTCATTAGACTCCCCATCTCTTATTACCAGTCTGCATTTTCTTATCCCATCTCAAGGCATATTGCATCTCATCCATCACATATACCATCACTAAATGGGGATGGCAATCCCAAAGCCAGGTCTGATCCAGGAGAGGTGTTATGGACCACAGCCAGGAAACTTATGCTAGAGGCTTGAACAATTGGTTGGTTCAGATATAGTAAAGAGGTTGTGAAATCATACAAGTGTATTTTAGAATTTTTGGTTGATTTTATATATAAGAAAATAGCATTTACTGTAATTGGGTTTCTAAGAACCCAAGCTAGCCTATATTTCATGGCAAATTGTGGAAGTGCTGTAAGTTAATTTGTTCATTCATACAACAAATATTTATTGAGTTTGGGATATATACTCAATGCCAAGTCTAATGGCCTGGGCCTGTTCTCAAAGACCTCACAGTTTAGTGGGGCAGACAGACATATGAATACATTCTCTAAATTCAAATGGTAAGTGCTCTAATAAAAATAAATTGCTGTGTGTAATAATAAAAACCACTGTTTTTTAAAACCTGAATTGAATATAAGAACATTGGAAGACTGACCTGTGTACTAAAGCTGACTAAAGCTTGCCTATAATCTTTACCTGTAATCCAAACCCACCATAGATACCCAGCAGAAATGTGGCCATTTGTTCACCAAAAGATATATACAAGGTTGTTCATAGCAGCACTATTCACAATATTCAAAAACTAAAAATTACTCAAATTATCAACAGTAGAATGGGAAAATCAGTTGAGGTATGTTAACACAATAGAAGATTTTACAACAATGAGAATGAATGAACCATGACTACACATAATAATATGGATGAATTTCACACACATGATGTTCAACCAAAGAAAACACAAAAGAATACATATTACATGATTCCATTTATATAAAATTCAAAAACAGTCAAGACCAATCTATGATGTTAGAAGTCCGGATAGCAGTTACCCTTGGGAGAAGGGAGCTATAAAGCTGACAATCTTCTGTTTCTTGATCTGGGTACTAGTTACATGGGTATGTGAACCTTATGAAAATTCCTTGTACTATCTACTTAGGATTTGTACACTTTTCTGTGGGTATGTTATACTTCAATTAAAAAGTACAAAAACAAAATGAACCCTAATTCTGGCTTCATCTGCCTTTTAACATGATTCATATTATGGAGGAAATAAATCTATTCTTCTCTTTGATGTTTATAGAGCCCAGTGGTGGAGAGGTAGAGGAGAGACCTGGAACTGAAGCCTGTTGTTTACAGAGCACATTAATATGTCTTTGGCTATGTGAAGGAAGGTCCTGAACCGAGTTTGGGTTTAGGGTGCTAGATATAATTGAATTACTCTTCATAATAACATGGAGGGATTTTTTGTTTGTTTGTTTTGGAATTGCTGGGGTCTGTAAGAGATGGTGATGGAGGAAGACAGGGCAGTTGACAGGCAACTAGAGCCTGAATTGGCAGAAATGTTCTTGCATCTCATTGGGAATGGGGAAGTGCCAATATTAAATTTAATCTGCTATTCAGAACTATCATGTAATCCCACCCTTCCCAATTACTTACAAGCATTCAGTAAATCTGCTACATCTATAATTATACTGGGGCCTTCCAGTAGAAATTAAGGATAAGTGACTGTTCTACCCATCTGAGTCACTTGGAGCAGTGGTCCCCAACCTTTATGGCATCAGGGACTGGTTTCGTGGAAGACAATTTTTCCACAGACAGGGGAGCGGGGGTGGGTTGGTGGGTGGAGATGGCTCAGGAGGTAATGGGAGCAATGGGGAGCGGCGGATGAAGCTTTGCTCACTGGCCCACCCCTCACCTCCTGCTGTGCGGCCCAGTTCCTAACAGGCCGAGGACCAGTACTGGTCTGCAGGCCCGGGGGTTGGGGACCCCTGACTTGGAGGATAGGAAAAGGAATCACTGCAGGAGGCAAGATTACACAGATCTAGAGTCACACAAGAGCAGAAATGCACAGCCAGAAATGACCATGGAAAGAGAAGCCCTGGATCCAGGATATGGATTAGAGCAGTGGGGTTTTTTTTAATAACCGTTTTTAAAATTGAGGTATAGTTAATTTACAATGTGTTAGTTTCAGGTGTACACCAAAGTGATTGTTCTGTATATATATGTATGTATATTTTTTCTTTTTCAGATTCTTTTCCATTATACGTTATTACAAGATATTGAATATAGTTCCTTGAGTTGTACAGTAGGTCCTGCTTGCCCATCCGTTTTATGTATAGTAGTGTGTATATGTTAATCCCAAATTCTCCCCCTGCCCCCGCTGTCCCCTTTGGTAACCCTAAGATTGTTTTCTATGTCTGTGAGTCTGTTTCTGTTCTGTAAATAAGTATTTGCATCATTTTTTTAGATTCCACATATAAGTGATATCATATGATATTTGTCTTTCTCTGACTTACTTCACTTAATATGATCATCTCTAGATCCATCCATGTTGCTGCAAATGGCATTTTTTCATGCTTTTTATGGCTAAGTAATATTCCATTGTATATATGCACCACATCTTCTTTATGCATTCATCTGTCAATGGACATTTAGGTTGCTTCCATGTCTCAGCTCTTGTAAATAGTGCTATGAACACTGGGGTGCACGTATCTTTTTGAATTAGAGTTTTCTCAGGATATATGCCCAGGACTAGGATTGCTGGATCATATGGTAACTCTATTTTTAGTTTTTAAAGGAACCTCCATACCGTTTTCCATAGTGGCTGCACCAACTTACATTCCTACCAGCAGTGAAACAGGGTTCCTTTTTTGGATAAGTGTTTTGTTTTAAGCTTCAGGGTATCCCCTCCTTTAGAGGAGCATGAGATGAATTTAATGGATTGCAATCAGCATTTGTTTTAAGTGAAATTGGATAGATAGAAAGAATAGAAAATAACAGAGTGTATCACACATAGCAAAAGATAATTACTTTCTGTGAAACTTTAAAAATGTATATGTACGTGTGTATTGGATCATGAGATAAAATGTATTTTTAAAATGTGGGTCCTAGTCAAAAAAAGTTCGAAAGACTCAGGACAAGAGGCTTAAAACCACCATCTAGGTTATGTGTAGGGGTGCAGAAGAGGGAGCATAAGGAGACTATTTCACCAAGAAGGAGATATGTCAGCTTGGTCTTAAAGGACTATAGGAGGAGGTGAAGGACTTCCTAGAGGGAGTGCATATACAAAGGCATTTCTGGGGACTAGCAAGAGTTCCATGAGGATGGAACCTCACAGAGGTGGGGAGGCATGCAGAAGATAAAGGTGGAGAGGAAGGTGTATTGAGACTCTGTTATAAAGGGTCTTATACATCAAAAGCGAGCAGGTTATATTTTATTTTGCAGGCCGAGGAAGATCTTTTTTAAAGGAAAATGACCCTAGCATCTGGTTCCCCTTGAAGCCCCCCAGAGGATAATGATCATAGTACCATTTATTGAGCATATACAGTGGGTCAATGTTGAATTTCTTACTTAATATGCATTAGCTCAATTACGGATTAGCACAATAACCTCTCATATGGTAGACATCATAATTTTCCCCATTTGACACATGAGCAAACTGAGGCTCAGAGACTTCACGTTGCTGCAGACCATACATCTATCAAGCAGAAGGGATGGGCAGGTCTTCCTGACTCCAAAACAAATGCACCACTTCATAATGATGGAGCCTCTGACAGATAGCACTCTCATCACCTGGCTAGAGACCAAAGGCAGAGAACGCTTGGCTTTCACTCTTCAGCTTATGCCTCAAGCCCAAGCAGACTGCTTTTTATACCTCTGGGAGGTGGAGGAAATGGCTGGAGGGGAGCCATGCCAGCACCTACACTCTCTCCCTCCTTTGATCAACTCTTCTGTCTCTAACCCTCTCCCTGCTTCAGTATGGCAACCTTCTGATGTCCCTGTTTCTTTATAAAACAGGGATAATAATGTTATGTTTTATTAGACATATAATGATAATTGCACAAATTCTTTTTAAAAACACTTTGAGAACAAATTAGCGACTACTATTGAGTGTTCATTTAGTTATTTTTTTCACTTGCATTTTGGGGTACATCATAACAGCCAAATTTCCAAGAGTCAGCTGTCTTCTGTTATGTTTAAATTTCTCATTTACATATGGAGGCGATTAGGCACTAGGCTATTAAAATAAAATGGCAAATTACTGCCTAGCTTAGTTCTTAATAAACACACCATCTCCTTCTCTGGTCTCGATGGCCAGCCTCAGAAGTGGGCAAATTAAGCAACTACCTACGTAAAGATTTGAAAGATGGTAAAAGGTCTTTACCTAAAAATGCCTCCCCTACCTGTAATTCTAATTCTACACACTCCCCAACAGCCTCCTTGAAGAAAAGACATATCCTTTCCAACTTGCTTTAGGTATGAGGTTACCTGAGAGGGATTATTTATTAGCTAACTAATTAGTCTGTCACAGAAGCCACCTGCTTCCAATGTCAACCGGCATGGCAGGGAAGCCTGAAAGAATGACAGCCAAAATGATATGATTTGGTGGGTTAAGGAAAGTGAGTGGGTAGAGGAGATGGAAGTGGAGTTAGAAATTAAGGGAAGGAAAGATCCATAACTTGGAGCACCACTAAGAAAGGCAAAACCTTTGGGCAGGCCTCTCCAGGAGACTCTGCAAGACCAGCAGCCATGTGGCTGACAGGGTCTTGGTGCTCCAGCCAGGTGTCAGCCCTGTGCCTCTGAGGTGGGAGATCTGAGTTCAGGACATTCGTCCACCAGAGACCTCCCAGCTCCATGTAATCTCAAATGGCAAAAGCTCTCCCAGAGATCTCCATCTCAACGCTAAGACCCAGCTCCACTCAACAACCAGCAAGCTACAGTGCTGGACGCCCCATGCCAAACAACTAGCAAGACAGGAACACAACCCCACCCATTAGCGGAGAGGCTGCCTAAAATCATAATAAGGTCACAGACACCCCAAAACACACCTGCAGACGTGGTCCTGCCCACCAGAAAGACAAGATCCAGCCTCATCCACCAGAACACAGGCACCACTCCCATCCACCAGGAAGCCTACACAACCCACTGAACCAACCTTAGCTACTGGGGGCAGACACCAAAAACAACAGGAACCTGCAGCCTGTGAAAAGGAGACCCCAAACACAGTAAGTTAAGCAAAATGAGAAGACACAGAAACACGCAGCAAATGGAGCAAGGTAAAAACCCACCAGACCAAACAAATGAAGAGGAAATAGGCAGTCTACTTGAAAAAGAATTCAGAGTAATGATACTAAAGCTGATCCAAAACCTTGGAAACAGAATGGAGAAAATACAAGAAACGTTTAACAAGGACCTAGAAGAACTAAAGAGCAATAAACAATAATGAACAACACAATCAATGAAATTAAAAATTCTCTAGAAGGAATCAATAGCAGAATAACTGAGGCAGAAGAACGGATAACTGACCTAGAAGATAAAATAGTGGAAATAACTACTGCAGAGCAGAATAAAGAAAAAAGAATGAAAAGAATTGAGGACAGTCTTAGAGACTACTGGGACAACATTAAACGCACCAACATTCGAATTATAGGGGTCCCAGAAGAAGAAGAGAAAAAGAAAGGGACTGAGAAAATATTTGAAGAGATTATAGTTGAAAACTTCCCTAATATGGGAAAGGAAATAATCAAGTCCAGGAAGCGCAGAGAGTCCCATACAGGATAAATCCAAGGAGAAACATACCAAGACACATATTAATCAAATTATCAAAAATTAAATACAAAGAAAAAATATTAAAAGCAGCAAGGGAAAAACAACAAATAACATACAAGGGAATCCCCATAAGGTTAACAGCTGATCTTTCAGCAGAAACTCTGCAAGCCAGAATGGAGTGGCAAGACATATTTAAAGTGACGAAAGAGAAAAACCTACAACCAAGATTACCCTGCAAGCATCTCATTCAGATTTGATAGAGAAATTAAAACCTTTACAGACAAGCAAAAGCTAAGAGAATTCACCACCACCAAACCAGCTTTACAACAAATGCTAAAGGAACTTCTCTAGGCAGGAAACACAAGAGGAGGAAAAGACCTACAATAGCAAACCCAAAACAATTAAGAAAATGGTAATGGGAGCATACATATTGATAATTACCTTAAATGTAAATGGATTAAATGCTCCCACCAAAAGACATAGACTAGCTGAATGGATACAAAAACAAGACCCGTATATATGCTGTCTACAAGAGACCCACTTCAGACCTAGGGACACATACAGATTGAAAGTGAGGGGATGGAAAAAGATATTCCACGCAAATGGAAATCAAAAGAAAGCTGGAGTAGCAATTCTCATATCAGACAAGATAGACTTTAAAATAAAGACTATTACAAGAGACAAAGACATAATGATCAAGGGATCAATCCAAGAAGAAGATATAACAATTGTAAATATTTATGCACCCAACATAGGATCACCTCAATACATAAGGCAAATGCTAACAGCCATAAAAGGGGAAATCGACAGTAACACAATCATAGTAGGGGACATTAACACCCCACTTTCACCAATGGACAGATCATCCAAAATAAATAAGGAAACACAAGCTTTAAATGATACATTAAATAAGATGGACTTAACTGATATTTATAGGACATTCCATCCACAAACAACAGAATACACTTTCTTCTCAAGTGCTCATGGAACATTCTCCAGGATAGATCATATCTTGGGTTACAAGTCAAGGTTTGGTAAATTTAAGAAAATTGAGATCGTATCAAGTATCTTTTCTGACCACAATGCTATGAGAGTAGATATCAACTACTGGAAAAAAATCTGTAAAAAATACAAAGATGTGGAGGCTAAACAATACACTTCTAAATAACCAAGAGATCACTGAAGAAATCAAAGAGGAAATCAAAAAATACCTAGAGACAAATGGCAATGAAAATATGACAACCCAAAACCTATGGGATGCAGCAAAAGCAGTTCTAAGAGGAAAGTTTATAGCAATTCAATCCTACCTCAAGAAACAAAAAACATGTCAAATAACCTAACCTTACAGCTAAAGCAATTAGAGAAAGAAGAACAAAAAAAACCCCAAAGTTTGCAGAAAGAAAGAACTCATAAAGATCAGATCAGAAATAAATGAAAAAGAAATGAAGGAAACGATAGCAAAGATCAATAAAACTAAAAGCTGGTTCTTTAAGAAGATAAACAAAATTGATAAACCATTAGCCAGACTCATCAAGAAAAAAAGGGAGAAGACTCAAATAGAATTAGAAATGAAAAAGGAGAAGTAACAACTGACACTGCAGAAATACAAAGGATCATGAGAGATTACTACAAGAAACTATATGCCAATAAAATGGACAATCTGGAAGAAATGGACAAATTCTTAGAAAAGCACAACCTTCTGAGACTGAACCAGGAAGAAATAGAAAATATAAACAGACCAATCACAAGCACTGAAATTGAGACTGTGACTAAAAATCTTCCAACAAACAAAAGCCCAGGACCAAATGGCTTCACAGGCGAATTCTATCAAACATTTAGAGAAGAGCTAACACCTATCCTTCTCAAACTCTTCCAAAGTATAGCAGAGGGAGGAACACTCCCCAACTCATTCTACGAGGCCACCATCACCCTGATACCAAAACCGGACAAAGATGTCACAAAGAAAGAAAACTACAGGCCAATATCACTGATGAACATAGATGTGAAAATCCTCAACAAAATACTAGCAAACAGAATCCAACAGCACATTAAAAGGATCATACACCATGATCAAGTGGGGTTTATCCTAGGAATGCAAGGATTCTTCTATATACACACCAATCAATCAATGTGATAAACCATATTAACAAATTGAAGGAGAAAAACCATATGATCATCTCAATAGATGCAGAAAAAGCTTTCGACAAAATTCAACACCCATTTATGATAAAAGCCCTGCAGAAAGTAGGCATAGAGGGAACTTACCTCAACATTATAAAGGCCATATCTGACAAACAACAGCCAACATCGTTGTCAATGGTGAAAAACTAAAACCATTTCCTCTAAGATCAGGAAGAAGACAAGGTTGTGCACTCTCACCACTATTATCCAATACAGTTTCGGAAGTTTTAGCCACAGCAATCAGAGAAGAAGAAGAAATAAAAGGAATCCAAATCAGAAAAGAAGAAGTAAAGGTGTCACTGTTTGCAGATGACATGATACTATACAAAGAGAATCCTAAAGATGCTACCAGAAAACTACTAGAGCTAATCAATGAATCTGGTAAAGTAGCAGGATACAAAATTAATGCACAGAAATCTCTTGCATTCCAATACACTAATGGTGAAAAATCTGAAAGAGAAATTAAGGAAACACTCCCATTTACCACTGCAACAAAAAGAATAAAATAGCTAGGAATAAACCTACCTAAGGAGACAAAAGAACCGTATGCAGAAAACTATAAGACACTGATGAAAGAAATTAAAGATGATACAAACAGATGGAGAGATATACCATGTTCTTGGATTGGAAGAATCAACATTGTGAAAATGACTCTACTACCCAAAGCAATCTACAGATTCAATGCAATCCCTATCAAACTACCACTGGCATTTTTCACAGAACTAGAACAAAAAAATTCATAATTTGTATGGAAACACAAACGGCCCCAAATAGCGAAAGCAATCTTGAGAAAGAAAAATGGAGCTGGAGGAATCAGGTTCCCTGACTTCAGACTATACTACAAAGCTACAGTAATCAAGTCAGTATGGTACTGGCACTGAAACAGAAATATAGATCAATGGAACAGGATAGAAAGCCCTGAGTTAAACCCATGCACATATAGTCACCTTATATTTGATAAAGGAGGCAAGAATATACAATGGAGAAAAGACAGCCTCTTCAATAAGTGATGCTGGGAAAACTGGACAGCTACGTGTGAAAGAATGAAATTAGAACACTCCCTAACACCATACACAAAAATAAATTCAAAATGGATTAAAGACCTAAATTTAAGACCAGACACTATAAAACTCTTAGAGGAAAACATAGGGAGAACACTCTATGACATAAATCACAGCAAGATCCTTTTTGACCCACCTCCTAGAGAAATGGAAATAAAAACAAAAATAAACAAATGGGACCTAATGAAACTTAAAAGCTTTTGTACAGCAAAGGAAACCATAAACAAGATGAAGAGACAACCCTCAGAATGGGAGAAAATATTTGCAAATGAAGCAATTGATGAAGGATTAATCTCCAAAATTTACAACCAGCTCATGCAGCTCAATATTAAAGAAAACAAACAACCCAATCCAAATATGGGCAGAGGACCTAAATAGACATTTCTCCAAAGAAGATATACAGATTGCCAACAAACACATGAAAGGATTCTCAACATCACTAATCATTAGAGAAATGCAAATCAAAACTAAAATGAGGTATCATCTCACACCAGTTAGAATGGCCATCATCAAAAAATCTAGAAACAATAAATACTGGAGAGGGTGTGGAGAAAAGGGAACCCTCTTGCACTGTTGGTGGGAATGTAAATTGATACAGCCACTATGGAGAACAGTGTGGAGTTTCCTTAAAAAACTAAAAACAGGACCAGCGCTGGGGCGCAGAGGCGGCGTGTGGACGAAAGGCTCTTGGTGCTCCACCCAGGCATCAGGGCCGTACCTCTGAGATGGGAGAGCCAACTTCAGGACACTGGTCCACAAGAGACCTCCCGGCTCCACGTAATACCAAACGGCAAAAATCTCTCAGAGATCTCCATCTCAACATCAAGACCCAGCATCACTCAATGACCAGCAAGCTACAGTGCTGAACACCCTATGCCAAACAACTAGCAAGACAGGAACACAGCCCCATCCATTAGCAGAGAGGCTGCCTAAAATCATAATAAGGCCACAGACATCCCCAAAATACACCACCAGACGTGGACGTGCCCACCAGAAAGACAAGATCCAGCCTCATCCACCAGAACTCAGGCACTAGTTCCCTCCACCAGGAAGCCTACACAACCCACTGAACCAACCTTAGCCACTGGGGACAGATACCAAAAACAACGGGAACTACGAACCTGCAGCCTGTGAAAAGGAGACCCCAAACACAGTAAGATAAGCAAAATGAGACGACAGAAAAACACACAGCAGATGAAGGAGCAGGGTCAAAACACATCAGACTTAACAAATGAAGAGGAAATAGGTAGTCTACCTGAAAAAGAATTCAGAATAATGATAGTAAGGATGATCCAAAATCTGGGAAATAGAATAAACAAAATGCAAGAAACATTTAACAAGGACGTAGAAGAACTAAAGAGGAACCAAGCAACGATGAAAAACACAATAAATGAAATTAAAAATACTCTAGATGGGATCAATAGCAGAATAACTGAGGCAGAAGAAAGGATAAGTGACCTGGAAGATAAAATGGTGGAAATAACTACTGCAGAGCAGGATAAAGAAAAAAGAATGAAAAGAACTGAGGACAGTCTCAGAGACCTCTGGGACAACATTAAACGCACCAACATTCGAATTATAGGGGTCCCAGAAGAAGAAGAGAAAAAGAAAGGGACTGAGAAAATATTTGAAGAGATTATAGTTGAAAACTTCCCTAATATGGGAAAGGAAATAGTTAATCAAGTCCAGGAAGCACAGAGAGTCCCATACAGGATAAACCCAAGGAGAAACACGCCAAGACACATATTAATCAAACTGTCAAAAATTAAATATAAGGAAAACATATTAAAAGCAGCAAGGGAAAAACAACAAATAACACACAAGGGAATCCCCATAAGGTTAACAGCTGATCTTTCAGCAGAAACTCTGCAAGCCAGAAGGGAGTGGCAGGATATACTTAAAGTGATGAAGGAGAAAAACCTACAACCAAGATTACTCTACCCAGCAAGGATCTCATTCAGATGTGATGGAGAAATTAAAACCTTTACAGACAAGCAAAAGCTGAGAGAGTTCAGCACCACCAAACCAGCTTTACAACAAATGCTAAAGGAACTTCTCTAGGCAAGAAACACAAGAGAAGGAAAACACCTACAATAACAAACCCAAAACATTTAAGAAAATGGGAATAGGAACATACATATCAATAATTACCTTGAATGTAAATGGATTAAATGCTCCCACCAAAAGACACAGGCTGGCTGAATGGATACAAAAACAAGACCCATATATATGCTGTCTACAAGAGACCCACTTCAGACCTAGAGACACATACAGACTGAAAGTGAGGGGATGGAAAAAGATATTCCATGCAAATGGAAATCAAAAGAAAGCTGGAGTAGCAATTCTCATATCAGACAAAATAGACTTTAAAATAAAGACTATTACAAGAGACAAAGAAGGACACTATATAATGATCAAGGGATCGATCCAAGAGGAAGCTATAACAATTGTAAATATTTATGCACCCAACATAGGAGCACCTCAATACATAAGGCAAATACTAACAGCCATAAAAGGGGAAATCGACAGCAACACAATCATAGTAGGGGACTTTAACACCCCACTTTCACCAATGGACAGATCATCCAAAATGAAAATAAATAAGGAAACACGAGCTTTAAATGATACATTAAACAAGATGGACTTAATTGATATTTATAGGACATTCCACCCAAAAACAACAGAATACACATTTTTCTCAAGTGCTCATGGAACATTCTCCAGGATAGATCATATCTTGGGTCACAAATCAAGCCTTGGTAAATTTAAGAAAATTGAAATCGTATCAAGTATCTTTTCCGACCACAACGCTATGAGACTAGATATCAATTACAGGAAAAGATCTGTAAAAAATACAAACACATGGAGGCTACACAATACACTGCTTAATAACGAAGTGATCACTGAAGAAATCAAAGGGGAAATCAAAAAATACCTAGAAACAAATGACAATGGAGATACGACAACCCAAAACCTATGGGACGCAGCAAAAGCAGTGCTAAGAGGGAAGTTTATAGCAAAACAAGCCTACCTCAAGAAACAGGAAACATCTCGAATAAACAACCTAACCTTGCACCTAAAGCAATTAGAGAAAGAAGAACAAAAAAACCCCAAAGCCAGCAGAAGGAAAGAAATCATAAAGATTAGGTCAGAAATAAATGAAAAAGAAATGAAGGAAACAATAGCAAAAATCAATGAAACTAAAAGCTGGTTCTTTGAGAAGATAAACAAAATTGATAAACCATTAGCCAGACTCATCAAGAGAAAAAGGGAGAAGACTCAGATCAATAGAATTAGAAATGAAAAAGGAGAAGTAACCACTGACACTGCAGAAATACAAAAGATCATGAGAGATTACTACAAGCAACTCTATGCCAATAAAATGGACAACCTGGAAGAAATGGACAGATTCTTAGAAATGCACAAACTGCCGAGACTGAACCAGGAAGAAATAGAAAATATGAACAGACCAATCACAAGCACTGAAATTGAAACTGTGATTAAAAACCTTCCAACAAACAAAAGCCCAGGACCAGATGGCTTCACAGGCGAATTCTATCAAACATTTAGAGAAGAGCTGACACCTATCCTTCTCAAACTCTTCCAAAATATTGCAGAGGGAGGAACACTCCCAAACTCATTCTACGAGGCCACCATCACCCTGATACCAAAACCAGACAAAGATGTCAGAAAGAAAGAAAACTACAGGCCAATATCACTGATGAACATAGATGCAAAAATCCTCAGCAAAATACTAGCAAACAGAATCCAACAGCACATTAAAAGGATCATACACCATGATCAAGTGGGGTTTATTCCAGGAATGCAAGGATTCTTCAATATACGCAAATCAATCAATGTGATACACCATATTAACAAATTGAAGGAGAAAAACCATATGATCATCTCAATAGATGCAGAGAAAGCTTTCGACAAAATTCAACACCCATTTATGATAAAAGCCCTGCAGAAAGTAGGCATAGAGGGAACTTTCCTCAACATAATAAAGGCCATATATGACAAACCCACAGCCAACATTGTCCTCAATGGTGAAAAACTGAAACCATTTCCACTAAGATCAGGAACAAGACAAGGTTGCCCACTCTCACCACTATTATTCAACATAGTTTTGGAAGTGTTAGCCACAGCAATCAGAGAAGACAAAGAAATAAAAGGAATCCAAATCGGAAAAGAAGAAGTAAAGCTGTCACTATTTGCAGATGACATGATACTATACATAGAGAATCCTAAAGATGCTACCAGAAAACTCCTAGAGCTAATCAATGAATTTGGTAAAGTAGCAGGATACAAAATTAATGCACAGAAATCTCTTGCATTTCTATACACTAATGATGAAAAATCTGAAAGTGAAATTAAGAAAACACTCCCGTTTACCATTGCAACAAAAAGAATAAAATATCTAGGAATAAACCTACCTAAGGAGACAAAAGACCTGTATGCAGAAAATTATAAGACACTGATGAAAGAAATAAAAGATGATACAAATAGATGGAGAGATATACCATGTTTCTGGATTGGAAGAATCAACATTGTGAAAATGACTCTACTACCCAAAGCAATCTACAGATTGAATGCAATCCCTATCAAACTACCACTGGCATTTTTCACAGAACTAGAACAAAATTTTCACAATTTGTATGGAAACACAAAAGACCCCGAATAGCCAAAGCAATCTTGAGAACGAAAAATGGAGCTGGGGGAATCAGGCTCCCTGACTTCAGACTATATTACAAAGCTTCAGTAATCAAGACAGTTTGGTACTGGCACAAAAACAGAAATATAGATCAATGGAACAAGATAGAAAGCCCAGAGATAAACCCACACACATATGGTCACCTTATCTTTGATAAAGGAGGCAAGCATATACAGTGGAGAAAAGACAGCCTCTTCAATAAGTGGTGCTGGGAAAATTGGACAGGTACATGTAAAAGTATGAAATTAGAACACTCCCTGACACCATGCACAAAAATAAACTCAAAATGGATTAAAGACCTAAGTGTAAGGGCAGACACTATCAAACTCTTAGAGGAAAACATAGGCAGAACACTCTATGACATACATCACAGCAAGATTCTTTTTGACCCAGCTCCCAGAGAAATGGAAATAAGAACACAAATAAACAAATGGGACCTAATGAAACTTAAAAGCTTTTGCACAGCAAAGGAAACCATAAACAAGACCAAAAGACAACCATCAGAATGGGAGAAAATATTTGCAAATGAAGCAACTGACAAAGGATTAATCTCCAAGATTTACAAGCAGCTCATGCAGCTCAATAACCAAAAAACCAACAACCCAATCCAAAAATGGGCAGAAGACCTAAATAGACATTTCTCCAAAGAAGATATACAGATGGCCTACAGACACATGAAAGAATGCTCAACATCATTAATCATTAGAGAAATGCAAATCAAAACTACAATGAGATATCATCTCACACCGGTCAGAATGGCCATCATCAAAAAATCTAGAAACAATAAATGCTGGAGAGGGTGTGGAGGAAAGGGAACACTCTTGCACTGTTGGTGGGAATGTAAATTGATACAGCCACTATGGAGAACAGTATGGAGGTTCCTGAAAAAACTACAAATAGAACTACCATACGACCCAGCAATCCCAACTGGGCATATACCCTGAGAAAACCATAGGTCAAAAAGAGTCATGTACCAAAATGTTCATTGCAGCTCTATTTACAATAGGCAGGACATGGAAGCAACCTAAATGTCCATCGACAGATGAATGAATAAAGAAGATGTGGCACATATATACAATGGAATATTACTCAGCCATAAAAAGAAATGAAATGGAGGTATTTGTAATGAGGTGGATGGAGTTAGAGTCTGTCATACAGAGTGAAGTAAGTCCGAAAGAGAAAAACAAATACAGTATGCTAACACATATATACGGAATCTAAGGAAAAAAAAAAAAAGGCCATGAAGAACCTAGTGGCAAGACGGGAATAAAGACACAGACCTACTAGAGAATGGACTTGAGGATATGGGGAGGGGGTGGGGTGAGATGTGACAGGGTAAGAGAGTGGCATGGACATATATACACTACCAAATGTAAAATAGATAACTAGTGGGAAGCAGCCGCATAGCACAGGGAGATCAGCTCGGTGCTTTGTGACCACCTAGAGGGGTGGGATGGGGAGGGTGGGAGGGAGGGAGATGCAAGAGGGAAGAGAAATGGGAACATATTTTATATGTATAACTGATTCACTTTGTTATAAAGCAGAAGCTAACACACCATTGTAAGGCAATTATACTTCAATAAAGATGTTTTAAAAAAAAAAAAAAAAAAAAAGGAAAAAAAAAAAAATAAAAAAATAAAAAATAAAAATAAAAAATAAAAATAGAACCAGAATACAACCCAGCAATCCCACTACTGGGCATATCCCCTGAGAAAACCATAATTCAAAAAGAGTCATGTACCACAATGTTCATTGCAGCTCTATTTACAATAGCCAGGACATAGAAGCAACCTAAGTGTCCATGGATAGATGAATGGATAAAGGAGATGTGGCACATATATACAATGGAATATTACTCAGCCATTAAAAAGAAGCAAAATTGAGTTATTTGTAGTGAGGTGGATGGACCTAGAGACTGTCATACAGAGTGAAGTAAGTCAGAAAGAGAAAAACAGATACCGTATGCTAACATATATATATGGAATCTAAAAAAAAAAAAAAAAAAAAGGTTTCAAAGAACCTGGGGGCAGGAGAGGAATAAAGACACAGACGTAGAGAATGGACTTGAGGGCACGGGGAGGGGGAAGGGTAAGCTGGGACAAAGTGAGAGAGTGGCATGGACATATAAACACTACCAAATGAAAAACAGATAGCAAGTGGGAAGCAGCCGCATAGCACAGGGAGATCAGCTCCGTGCTTTGTGACCACCTAGAGGGGTGGGATAGGGAGGGTGGGAGGGAGACACAAGAGGGAGGAGATATGGGGATATATGTATATGTATAGCTGATTCACTTTGTTATAAAGCAGAAACTAACACACCATTGTAAAGCAATTATACTCCAATAAAGATGTTTAAAGAAAAAAAAACTTTGGGCAGCATAAGGACTTAAAGACATATGCATCTCTAAGAGAGAAGGTTTTTAAAAGAGGGGAGTTAGTCTTTAATGGGTAGAGTTTCATCCAGGGAGAATGAAAAAGTTCTGGAGATGGATGGTGATGGTGGTTGCATAAGAATGTGAATGCCGCAAAACTGTAGACTTAAAAATGGTTAAAATGGTAAGTTTTATGATATATATACTACGAATGTATTCTAGACAATCCATGAGGGAAATGAAGGCAGTCAAGGCTGTTTTCACTAGTCCTTTGCCTCAGGTAATATGGTAGTCAGCCTTCAAGTTGGCTCCAATGGTTCTCATCTCCTAGTATTCACTCCTCTGTGTTGTCCCCTCCCACAGTAGATTGGGCTGACCTGGGTAACCCATAGGACACAGCAGAGATGACCAGAAATGGTCTTCCAAGGCTAGGTCATAAAAGATATTGCAACTTCTAATTGGTTCTCCCTTGGATTTCTTGCTCTGGAGGAAGTGAGCGGCCATGTTGTGAGGACATGCAAGCAGTCTATGGAGAGGTCCAGGCATGAGAAACTAAGGCCTCCAGCCAACAGCCAGCATTAATCTGCCAGCCAAGTGAGGAGCCACCTTGGAATCAGGTCTCCAGCAGCCCCAGTCATGACAGAGCCTAAGCCAGAACCACCCAGCTAAGCTGCTTCCAAATTCCTGACCCACAGAAACGTGAGATAATGTTTATAGTTGTTTTAAGCCACTAAGTTTTGGGGTAATCTTACACAGACATTGATAACTAATACAGAGAGCATGCAGACCCTTCATCAACTGCCTGAAACTATCATTGTCTTCAGTCATTTATGTATCTCTGTTTGTTCCTGGATTATATCACAGCTACTTAAAGATATTCCATGACCCCATTTACATAAAGTTGCACTTACCTTTACATGTTTTGAATACCCAACAAGTGACGTAAAAATATTTCCCAAGATTGGAAGGGCATTGCTGAATTTCAGACAGTTAAGGCTAGAAGAGCAATTCCTAACACGATACACCTTGTCAGGTAACGTGAATGTTTTTCCTTTTAACACTGTAGGTGAAATGCTTAAAAACCTGAAGGCAGGCCAGTGTTTTCAATCATTTTACTCCTTAACATGTATGAACCCTCTTTCAATATATCTATATAAAAAAGAGGAGGCAAATAAAGATGCTAACTAACTAACTAAATAGAGCAAGCCAACTGAAGAACTTTGTGAGGGCTAACTTCTTTTCTCTTGGCTCTGTGCGTATACCTACCTAGAATTCTAATCTCTGCATCTGTGAGTCTCCAGTTTCTCAGCCCAAGCTTGATGAGCTGTGGGGCCCCCTTCAGTTGCTCCAGCAGCCTGGCCAAGCTGACTCGTACATCACTGCACCAGGGCAGCATCAGCACGTTTAGCTGTTCCAAGATGTGCAGTCTGTCAACTTGAAGAACCAGAGAGCAGTTCAGGAATTGGATCCATCTCAAAATTGATGTAGGAGAAGGAATGATTTTTATCTCTGCAGCCTGCTCAATGTGCAATAAGGATCTACTTGTTTTTTTTGTTAATATTTTTACGGGAAGTGTTCAAGAATATACAAACATACAGAACAGTATAATGAAATTATATGTACTAATAAGCTAACTTTCAACAAACCTTGAACCATGGACAACCTTGCTTCATCGTCATCAAATTCCTTCCCTTCTATATTATTTTGAAGCAAATCTCAGACAGTTAAGTATCAGGTTTTTAATTCTAACATAATCACAGTAGCATTATCACACCTTAAAAATCTTATCACTAACTTAAGCAGATTTGTCTTGAATATCACTTACTCTCAGACACTAGCTCACTAGAAGGAGACAAGCAGGTGGGAGTCTCAGGTGCAGTGAGTATGGGAAAACTGGTAACTCAAAAGCCATGGGCCTGTATTCCTCAAGGGCAGTTTAAGGAAGGGCTAAATGACCTACTTAAGGTCCATCTAATAAGGCATATGTGGATAAACTATTTGAGTATCTGATAATGATGACTATTTGAGTATTTGATTTTGGCTAAGTTATCAATTCTTTTTTTTTTTTTTTTTGGCCACACGGCACTGCATGTGGGATCTTAGTTCCCTGACCAGGGATTGAACCTGCACCGCCCCCTGCAGTGGAAGTGCAGAGTCTTAGCCACTGGACTACCAGGGAAGTCCCTAAATTGTCATTCTTACTTAGTTCATGAAGAGCTTCATTTCCACCCTTTTCCAGATGATTTTCAGATAAATCAAGAATGCTCAGTTTGGCCAAGTTGTGAAGATTCTGAGCTGCAAAAAAAAATTTTTTTAATCCAAAACAACAAGACTTTCAGGGAACTATAAATGCATTTTAAAATATCCTTAGAAGAATTCTGAGTCCTTGTTTTCTTTGTTGATAGTATAAAACCATTATTTGACTTGATTAATTTATTTATTTCAAAAAGTATCTGGATAGGTTTAACCCCCAATTGCCACGACTATGACTGGTGCACGGATATTTCCTTGTTCTAAGTTCTGACTAAAAAAATTGAGTTCACAAAAAGCCTAAAGCATCCGGGAATATAGTTTTTATGTCACTTTAGTAAAGTCACTCCATTTCTCTAAGCCTCAGTGTCTTCATCTTTAGAATAAGGAAGATGAACTAAATAAACTGTGAGGGTGCTTACAATTCTAAAATGCCCTATCATGAAGGAGAAACAAAGGAACAAAAACCAGATGAGATGAGCTGTTCTTTGTGTACTCAGTTTAGATGATTTTGTTAATGTCATAGTGGTGATACTAATAATAAAAACTTAGAAATTAAAAAAAGACAGATGAGAAAAATAGAAAACAAATAGCAAAATGACTAACGGAAATCTAGTCCTATAAATAATTACATTAAATGTAAATGGATTAAACACTCCAGTTAAAGAGATTAATAAGACTAGATTTTTTTTTTAAAGCAAGACCCAACTCCATCTACAAGACATGTATTTTAATGACAAAGACATAAATATACTGAGGTTAAAATTTGGAAAACTATATTACATGTAAACATTAATCATAAAATGCCATCACTCTAGCTGATCACTGCTTAATTCTTTTCATTTCAGATATTTATCATGGTTGTTTAATCTAGTTGAAGTTTTTCCTATCAAGACTAATGAGAAAAATCTCCTTTAAAAAATTAGTCAATTTTTTAATGAATATATACTCTTGTTATAATATTAGCTATTATTATTTTTAAGCAATCATATGACCCCTTTTCTTAGAATAAAATATCTTCTGGGATTTGGTTTAAAATAAAAAACCTGCAGAACTCCTCTTAAAAAGGGTACAGCTGCTATTTTCAGTTCTAAACCTTTCTCTCCACAGGGCAAGTAGAGAAGTAAAGGTGTATGCTCATCATTCTCATGCTTTCCGTTGTTTATCTGGCCTTTTCTAATCCTGGGTTTCTCTAGCTTTTGGTTTATGTTGGCATATAAATAGTTTCCTTAGGAAACTTTACAGACTCCTAGCAGTTGTGTATTCTGTTTTTAAGAGGGCTAGACCATCTTTTTTACCAAAATCTAAATTTAAAAAAAATCTGAATCGAACATATCTAGTTTATCCAGAAATATGCAAAGGTTTCTCCATACTTGGTATATGCACACTTTAAGAACTCAAAAGACTCAACTCATATTGATGCACATTAACTCCATCTTAACAGGGCAATAGGTAAGCATTGGAAAGCCTGAAAACATTTAAGGAAATCCTTCTCTCTCTGCTTCTCAATCACTTATTTATCCATTCATCCAAATTTTTATTAAGCAGTTATTATATAACAGAATATGTGCCAAGCTTCAAGCACCTATTTCTTATTTTCTTCCTCTTTACCTTTTCTTAAAATGACATCTTCAATTATCCTGAAATTCTCTCCTATTATTCATCCATAGTAAATTTTCATTCCAGTCATGAAGAAGGTCATTAAAAACAAGTTAGATATTACCTAGAAGTCTTTATTATCTTTTCCAGTTTCCCTAAAAATTAAATTTCCATTTGAGAGACTTAGCATGCCTTAGTATGAAAATATCGCATGTTTTCTTACACTGTTTTCATAATGCAGGCAGCAGTTACCTAGGGTTTTCACAGCATTTCCTGACAGGCAGCAGGAGACTAATTGGATTTCTTTAAGGTCACAGGGTTCAGCTGACAGAGACTTGACTATGTAATCCATTCCCTCCCCTATATCAGACAAGTGGGTCAAACGAAGTAAACACATCTTTTTCAGATTTGTCAGACCTTCAGCTGCAAAAAAAAAAAAAAAAAAGGAAAGGAAATGCATTAAGACACCAAGTACATAAAGGCATCGTTGCCTTGTATAGACACAGCCAGTGTCAAAGAGTCTTAGCTGTTCTTATTATCAAACTTGTATTAGTAAATATATTAGAGAAAACAAAAATCTGACCTAGTTTTATAGCATCTTCCTCATTCATCTTAATATTATCCAGTATGAGCTTCATAAGGTTCTTCAAATTACCTAAGCTGTCAGTCAGACCACCTGCCAAAGAAAAGGGATTGGACTGTGTTCAGCTGTCATTTACTATATTTCTATTACCAATCAAAAGATTTTAGTTGTCACTATGGGCAAGAAATGCTCATGAAATTGACACGAAAATATATTTTTTTGGTGAGAGATGGGGATCTTCCTTAGCTAAAAGCATGTTTTCAAAATATAATGGAATTACAATGGAAAACAATAACAAAAAGATAACTGGGAAATCTCCAAACAGTTGGAAATTAAACAACGCACTTCTAAACAAGCATGGATCAAACAGGAAGTCTCAAGGAAAATTAGACAATATTTTGAAAAATACAGAAATAAAAATAAAATATATCAAAATCTCCAGTTAACAGTTACTTAAAGGGAGGTTTAGAGCATTGAATGCTTATATTAGAAATAAGGAAAGTTTTCAAATCAACAACCTAAGCTTACGAGTTCAGAAACTAGAGAGAGAAGAGCAAAATAAACCCAATGCAAGACGAAGCAATAAAATAATAAAGATAAGGGCAGAAATCAATAACAAATCACAAACAGAAACAATAGGGGAAAATCAATGGAAATTAAAAGCTATGTCTTTGAAAAGATCAATAAAATTGATAAATTTCTAGCAAGACTGACAAAGAAAAAATGAGGAATAACAAATTACCAATATCAGAAATGAAAGGGAAGATATCATTACAGAAATCACAGATGTTAAAAGGATAGAGAATAATATGAACAAATCTACATGCATAAATTTGACAACATAGACAAAATTGCACAATTTCTTGAAAGGCACAAACTAGTAAAACTTAGCCAACATTACATAAGTAATCTGAATAGTCCAGTATAACTAAGGAAATTGAATTTGTAGTTTAAAATTTTCCAAAAAAGAAAGCTGCAGGCACAGATAATTTAACTTGCAAATTCTACCAAACTTTCAAAGAAGAAATAACACCAATTCTACACAATCATTTCCAGGAAACAGAAATACAGACAACACTTCCCAACTCATTTTATGACACTACCATTAACCAATCTGAAACCCAGACTGAGGGAATAAAACAAAAGAAAACTTCAAACCAATATCACTTATGAAATCCTCAACAAAATATTACCAAGGAGTCCAGCCATATATAAAAAGAATATTATACTACCACCAAGTGAGCTTCATACAGGGAATGCAGGACTGTTTTGATATTTGGAAATCAATCCATGTACTTCATTATATTAACAGTCTAACGAAGAAAAACTACATAATCATATAAATTGATACAGCAAAAATAGCTGATACAATCCAATAACCATTCATGATAAAAATTCTCAGCAACCTAGGAATAGAAGGACACTTCCCCAACCTGATAAAAGGCACCTTCAAAAAAAATACAGTTAGCATCACACTTCATGGTGAAAGTCTGAATGCTTACTCTCTAGGATCAGGAACAAGGGAGGATGTTCACTTTCACCTCTCCTATTCAACACTATACTGCAAGTCATAATCAGTGCAGTACGGCAAGAAAATGAAATAAAAGGAATACAGGGACTTCCCTGGTGGTGCAGTGGTTAAGAATCCGCCTGCCAATGCAGGGGACATGGGTTCGATCCCTGGTCTGGGAAGATCCCACATGCTGCAGAGCAACTAAGCCTGTGCACCACAACTACTGAGCCCATGCTCTAGAGCCCGCCTGCGCACCTAGAGCCTGTGCTCCACAACAAGAGAAGCCATCACAATGAGAAGCCCGCACACCACAACCAACAGTAGCCCCTGCTCGCTGCAACTAGAGAAAGCCCGCGCGCAGCAATGAAGACCCAACGCAGCCAAAGATAACTAAATAAATTTATTTTTAAAAAATGAATAAATAAAAGGAATACAAAATTGGAAAGGAAGAAATGAAAATAATCCTTTTGGAAGGGACATGAAATAAGTTTATCAAAGGTATAGAGTACAAGATCAACACACAAAAATCAACTGTATTTCTGTAGTAGCAATAAATAATTGGTAACCAAATTTTTTAAAGTTACCATTTACAATAGCTCCAAAAGAATGAAAAAGGTATAAATCTAAAAAACATATACACAATCAACATGATGAAAAGTACAAAATGGTGAAAAAAGAAATCAAGGAAAATCTAAACAAATGGAAAGAGAAACCATGGTCATAGATTCAACATAATAACAATGTCAATTCTCCCTAAATTGTTCTATAGATTTAATGTAATTCCAACCAAGATCCCAAGAAGAGTGTTTGACGATATAAACAATGTGATTCTTGGGAATTTCCTGACAGTCCAATGGTTAGGACTCTGTGATTTCACTGCTAAGGGCTCAGGTTCAATCCCTGGTTGGGGAACTAAGATCCCACAGGCTGTGCGATGCAGCCAAAAAAAAAAAAAATGTGATTCTAAAATTTATACGGAAGGACAAAGGAACTAGAATATTTTAAAATTATTTTGAAAAAGAAGAAGAAAGTTGGAGAAATAACACTACCCAATTTTATGACTTACTATAAAGTAAAAGTTACTAAGACAATGTAGTATTGGCAAGGGATAGACAAGGGTATTGGCAAATGAACGATCAATGGAAAATAGTATCCAGAAATACACCCATACAACTATAGCCAAAAAATTTGGGCAAAGATACAAAGGTTATTCAAACATGAAAGAATAGTAATTTCAATAAACAGAACAACTGGATATCCATAGGGAAGAAAAATGAACCTTGATCTAAACTTCACACCTTACACAAATGTTAACTTGAAATGGATCATAGATCTAAATGTAAAACATAAAACTTTAAAAGAAAATATAGGAAAAAATCATCATGACCTTTATGCAAAGAGTTCTTAGACATGACACCAAAAGCATGATTCATAAAGAAAAAAAATGGATGGCAACAAAATGTAAAACTTTTGTTCTATGAAAGACACTGTTAAAGAATGAAAAGACTAGCTACAGAGTGGGAGAAAATATTTTCAAATCACTTATCTCACAAAGGACTTGTATCGTGAATATATTAAAAAAAAACACTTAAAACTCAACATTAAGAAAACAAATTGACCCAATTAAAAATGGGTAGGGACTTCCCTGGTGGTCCAGTGGGTAAGACTCCGTGCTCCCAATGCAGGGGGCCCAGGTTCGATCCCTGGTCAGGGAACTAGATCCTGCATGCATGCCACAACTAAGAGTCCTCAAGCCACAACTAAGAAGTCTGCATGCTGCAACTAAGAGCCCGCATGCCACAACTAACGATCCCACATGCCACAACGAAGATCCCACGTGATGCAACTAAGACCCGGTGCAGCCAAAATAAAAATATAAATAAATACTTTTTAAAAAATGGGTAAAAACTTGAAGAGACATTTCACTAAGTTGCAAACAAGCACGTGAAGAATTTTCAACTTTTATTAGCCAACTCTGATGATATAACACTATACACAGAGTTCCAGTTGCTCCACATCCTCATCAGCACTTGGTATTGTCTGTTTTTTTTTTTCTTATTGTAAAATGACAAAAAGAGAAAAATAGAAATAATACTAAATGCTAGTGAGAATGCAGAGCAACTAAAATTCTCATGTATTGCTACTGAAAATGTAAAATGTACAAAGTGGAAAATAGCTTGGAAGTTTCCTAAAAAGTTAAACAAGCACTTGTCATATGGCTCAGCAATGCTAATCCTACATATTTACCCAAGTGAATTGAAAACTTATTTTCACATAAAAAACTTTCATAAGAATGTTTTTAGTAGTTCTATCTATAATTGCCCAAACTGGAAATAACCAACATGTCTTTCAGTAGTGACTAGATTCTAGCTATAAGAAAAACTAAGTGCTGATTGCAAACTCAAATGTCAAAGAGGGCCAGGGAGATGATGTTATTACAAGAAGTAGAACAGGTGGGCTTTGTGCCCAACTGGAGATTATGTGTCTTTCCAAAGAGTGTAGGAGCAGATCATGAAGCTCTAGCCAGTTGTTACCAAGTGCAGTTGTCAAATCTATAATTTTCAAGAGGAATGAGAAACCTGTATTTTCACATGATATTTCCCAATTTCAAAGTGGTGGCAACTCCTTTAGGGAGAAGAGTCATAGCTAGGGGAGAGAGAACGGAAGGAGACTTTTCATCATAGATTGTTTTATAATTTGGACCATGTAAATATATTACTCAAAAAATAAATTTTAAATATTAAGAACAAAATATTGGCAAACATTAAAAAGAAAAATTTTAATTATATGTAGGTCAAATTCAGCACGTAAGTGACCGGTTTGCAATATCAGCACAAACGAATGGCCATCAAGAGAAGATGGTAAGCCTCCTAACACAGAAGGTAGTCTAATAAAGTCTGAGTGACTATCCAGAATCTTATAGAAGGCCTTCCTGCATTGAGTAGGAGGTTCCAAAGCTTATCTGTACAAAAGATTCTAGATTCTTAAAATGATAGAAAATGTCCTCTACAGGGTGACAAGTGAGGCAGAGCCGAATGGGAAACTACTTGTGGATGAAAATGAATCTCAGATTACAGTCATGTAGAACAAGGCTCCTGCTGGCCCATAGCTTCACAGAACTCAGCAGCCCCTGCTCTGGGCAACAGGACGGATCTACACAGGTGTGGCTGGACTACACAGGTAAGGGAGACACTCACCTTTAGTGTTATTGTGAATCTGGGGAAAACTCCCCTTTACCCAGAAAGATTGACCCCACATGTATGCGTCTGAAGTCTGGAATTTCTTCATGTTCGACAAAAACTGTTCCCAAAATCTTCCTTCAAAGTGAATGATACTTGGAGTGGGGCTGGGGCTGGATGTGCTGCAATTTCCTAGATGAGAATCTAGTGACGCAGTTAGCCACCAGCTTCTGCAGGCGATTAGTTTATGGTTGGATTTCCTCCCAGACTTCAAAGAAGGAAGGGTGCTACTTGGCAGGAAAGCAGTGAACGTTGGGTTAAGACAGAGATGCCGACAAGAGGGAGGGTTCACAGAAGACAAGCTTAACCTACTGTATACACAGACAAACATACAAACACACACTTTACCATATATATACTACATAGTTATTCAGTCAGACTACAGAGCTTCAGCTCTGGGAATCCTTCCTAGGGCCTCCCAATCTGACAGCCTTCCCCCCACATGGAAGTCTCTCCCAAGCCCTTCCACTTCCTGACACTAGTAGAAACTATTAGAAAATTTCAAGCAAAACAAATAATATCTAATATTTCCACAGTAACTACCCAGGTTTGATTATAGCTTAAACTGCTGATGTTTACAATACCTGGTAGCCGTTGAGTCCCTAGGTCGTGAATACTTAAGGTGTGCAGGTTTGTCACAGATGTGATATGCCGCTCGTCTTCTAAGGCGAGGGGACTGGCTTCCACTATGATGGAATGAATGTTCTTACAGGTGCTGAGGACCGAACTGAGGCTTCCAGCCACGCCGGCACATCTCTTAATGTACAACCTGAGGCTTGTAGCAGAGCTGAATATTTTCCCCAGGTATTTGATATCTTGCTTATTCAACTTGCAGAAATCCCGGAGTGTGACCTCCAATGTCTTGAATTCCTGCTTCCAGTTGAAGAACAAAGACACAGCCCTGCTGGGAATGTAGGTTCCTGAGGACTCCTGCATGTGGATCCTGCTTGCGTCTTCTGCGGTCTCATCCTGCGAAGCCACAGCTCCCCCGTACAGGTCTAGTTTAACAAAGTCCAGAGCACTTGCACAATTAGGCAAGTTTTCAAAGAAGTCAAATAAGTAATCAGGGATGTTCTCTGAGTTGATATGTAGGCTTTTACCATGAAAGAAAGCTTCAAATTCTTCTCTCAGGTTTGATGTGGATATACTCTCACAGAATAAATTGATGCCACACTCTGTAAAGGAGTTGATGTTTATGGCTTTCAGAATTTCTTGCACAGTGGTGCTTTTCACATTTTGCATAGATTCCTGCCTCCAGAGAGGCCTCTTGGTGACGAAAAGCCCACCGAGGCTGCCATGTTGATACACTGATGCCAGGTGTTTCAGAACAGTCCGGGTGGCTTCGGCAGATGACCCACACGTATACAGGAGCAGGTTGCTGTACTTGGATGTAATGTCTGAAATGGAAACCATTTTCTGCAAGTGACCGTTCCCCTTGGTCACCTCTGCTGGCTCTTCAGACGTCAATAAACTGCTGAGTCTGCGTCCTGCTGTGTACTCCTGGAATGATTTATGAAAGAATTTATACTTCGGCTTGAACCGTTGAGCTGTGTATTTACAGAGGAGTCCCGTTGTCAGCAGGACATCCTCGTTCACACTGGACAAGTCGTCCGGTTCAAAATCAAACCTGTGGGAGAACACACCCTCCAGAGCTAGGTCCCCACAGTGGTCCAGGCTCCGAGTGACCTCACTTGGAGCCACCCCTTTACGTTTGTGCTTGTTTTTATTTATTAGCAGATCGTAGAAGGCACAGAACAGTGTGGTTTGTGTGTTAGAGTGGAACTCACTTTTCCCCATCTGGATTGCACAAGTGATGACCACAAAGAGAGGGGTCTTCATCAGATTCCTCAAGCACCTGGATTTCTGAATTTGGAGCAACAAGCCTTCAGCGAGCTCCTTTATCAGCACTTCCCGGATGAGAGCCTGGGCACTGTCCTCGGTCATGTCCCCCACCTCGGCAATCAGCGCACCAAACTGCCTGATGTACCTCAGGCACTCCGTGGTGGTGGTGACGATGACCATATTCTTGAAGCGGTGGTTTTCCTTTATTAGGGCTTCGATTTCTGGGCAGTTCTGGGCCTTGAATTCATTGTAGCCATCTAGGAGAAAAAGAACCCTCTGCCGTAGCTTCAGTAGTATGGCCATGAACGTCTGCTTCCTGATTGTGTCAGGTATATCCAAGAGTTGGTCACACAGGGTTTCGAAGAGTCCACCCTGGGCCCTGCTCAGACGGAGAAATAAAACTAATTTGAACTTGGTCAGAGCCTGGCACTCTCCAGAGGCCCAGAGCATGGCGATTCGCAGCAGCAGAGTGGACTTCCCTTTGCCCGATTCCCCTTCGATGATGCAGGGGCTCTGAAGAGTGTCCAGCAGGCCACTCAGGGTCAGCTGCTCCAGACGGTGATGGTGTTGGTCCTTCCTCCACAGAACCGGTTCTGTGAAGGTGCTTTTCAAATTAAAAATAATGTCAATATCTTCACCCAGCGGATAGTAGTTCAGAAAAGATGGGGTATGGTATAAGTCCTTTAAATCCTGAGCCAAACCATCTAAGTCTTCTTCTGACATCTGATGAAAAAGACCTGTTAGAGAAGAGGAAATTGAAGAGGATCCAATTCTGTGTCTCCCCAGAACCTAGAGTTCAGGAGGAGGAGGAGGAGTGAGGCTGAGAATCTTCCCTTGATGACTTTAATTTCCTTCCCCAGTTCTGAGCTGGCAGAAAGGGTTCCAAATATTTACTCCTGCTTTCCCCTGTTACCCTTTACCCTACTTGCCCTTTTGCCTTCTGTTTCTTCCTTTCCACCACCAAATTTTGTAGCAGCTGATTGGAAAGGAGAGGAGCCAGTGTTTGGGTTAAGGAAAGTGCATGAGAATAGTGGGGATATGGTTGAGAATGATGGTCAGGGGTAACTTTCAGCAAATCAAGCCTTAACCTTGATTAAAATCTGCCAGGAGATAATTGACTAATTTAAAGAAAGAAAAACTAAATTAATATTTCATGAAAAGCAGAATCATGCTTCTTTAGTCAGTCAGGCTCTCTTTACCATGGTGCTTGGATTACAGAGTAGGCAGTCTGGGGGCCACTTGTCCACAGATGGTCCTCATCAGACTAAGGAATGTTGAAAACTACTACTGCACTACTGCACTGACTTCTTAAGTGCCTTCATTGTCCAGTTTGATTCTGAAGTCAGACTATGCTAAATCATTTATTCCCTTACCCTGGAGTTACTTATTTGGCTTCACCATCAAGTGACCTAGTGGGAGTTTTTTGCTTTGTTTTGTTTTCCTGAGAGTGTCTGAGCTTTTCCTCGACATAACCAAAGCCCAATGCCCAGTGATATGAGAGCATTGGAGGGAGGAGAGCAGAGGCTCTGTCATGGGGATTATGGATCTTCTTCATGATTTATTCTATTTGTAGAACAGCTAAAAGCAAACTAATACTTACTAAGTCCATGCAAGTCCTGAAACAGAGGATAGTTCCACTTTTCAAGGGATTTAAGAAAGAGGTTACAGGCTTCTGAACCCTTCTTCAGAATCATGTGAATGATCCCTCTGGCAGCATCCTGCTCGACCTTCTCACAGCAAATGATGTTTACTTCTTCGTAATTCAGAACATTCCATACAAATAGCTCATCCAAAATTTGCTTTGTAACAGTCACTCCCATCCTTTGAATGAGAATTTGACTGTTCTCCTTTATGAAATTCACTGAGGGGATGGGGGAGAAATATACATATTTATTCATTTATACAAAATGTGCATGTCAGCATTATGTTGCCAGGGCATTAGGTTCATGCATTTTTTTTTCCTTTGTACCTATCTTGAGTTATGGAGAGGCCAAATGCTTGAATTCCAGACCCTCAAGAAAAGCTCTGTAAAGACCCTCATTCCTAACCCCAGAGTCCTTGGTGAGCAAGACGTTTTTTCTTTGATAACAAAGTAAAGTGAGCAATCCTGTCCTTGATATAAAAGCATCCCCACTAAGGTAATAGGGATAAGACGATGCGCTTTCAAGTAGGGAGACTGGCGTATGATCTGCCATTTGCTACCATCTGTGTAACCTTGGCAAGTTGCTAACCCTCTTTGAGCCTATTTCAATGCTGTGCTGCTAAATGTTGAACATACTGCCTCTCTGGGGGTAAAGGCCTGAATTCATAGCACGTACCAATCTGCATGTTATAAGTATTCCCACTGAGGCCAAATTCAAGCTAACAATGTATGTCAACTGGCTAACAAAAATCATAAAAATTCAACAGTGAGCTCTCACAAAACAGTAAGAACCAGCTGTAGTACACCACTGGTTCCTTGTCTGTACAATGGAGTTGAGAACAGTATTTTACTTATGAAGTTTAATGAGAACTCATGTATAGTATTTCATACAAAGTAATAGCTCAATAAATGTTAGCTACTATTTTTAGCCATTATTCTGCTGTCAACACTCAAAGGAGTAGCACATTTTATCTCCCATAGAATTTGGTATTTTCTGAAGAGTATCACTGCAAAATAGTGGTCTGTATTCAGTTTAAGCTCTCTCATCTCTCACAGTGAGGTTCCCTGAAGAAGCTGTCTCGTTTCTGTGTCTCCCTTGCCAAGATCTAACTCTCCCAGGCAGTCCATGCCAGCTCAGAGAAGTGCCTCCCAGGTATTGTACTCTCAGACACTGTCTGCACTACTTTTCCTCTTGGGCTAGGCTGCTCCTGGTTTTCAAATCTTTCTTGACTCATCCAAGTGGATATGTCCTCCTGAAGACCCTGAGGCATCTCTGGTCTGAATTACACCATCAGGCACTCAGACCCCCAGGATCCTACCCCAGGTCCCCTTTCTCTCTGTCCCATGCAGATCTCTACTGCTAACCTCAGCTGGAATGTTACCACATCCCTGTCTACATGGCCGGTCAGCGAGTCTCTCTCTCTCCCTCTGGGGTCTCATCTGTTTTCTTGGCTTCTACATCCTCCCTATGGAGACAACCTCTAAGTCTGATTCTAGTCACTTAGAAAGGCCTAGAGACCACTGCAAGATCACAGGACTAGCCTTTTGGAGGTGACATTTCTTCAGCTGTAAAATTAAGATATTGATACTTTAACTCTTTAAAAGGCTCAAGAAAAAGACTGAATAAAGTCACATAAGGCACAGACATAAAAATATTTTAAAATTTGAAAAGTGTGCTGCTATGTAACTGTAAGATGTTCTTATTACTAGCCATGGTATCTCCCTGTGTGTGGACTACCATACTCCTCTCTTATCAAGTAGTTAAGTGAAAACCATGCTGCTTATTCATTCATTCAGTATTCATTCTTAGCAGAATATCTCTGTTTAGACTAGTGCTGTACAGTAGAATTTTCTGAGATGATAAACATATTCTATATTTGCTCTGTCCAGTAGTGGAGCCATTAGTCACATGTGGCTGTTGAGCACTTGAAATGTGGCTAGCGTGACTGTGTGACTGAATTTTAAATTTTATTTAGTTTTTGTTTATTTAAATTCGCATTAAATAGACACATATAGCTACTTACTAGTAACTACATTGGATAGCATAGTCTACACCCAGTCATCAAAGTGGAAAGAGTTACATTTTGGTCGCCACTTAGATCTACTCCATGTTTCTTCACAATGATCTTGACAGATCTCTCTGCTGTCTGACCAGGAGGGTAAGCCCGAGTAGGTGATGGCAGGAGACCAATATTTTTTTCTTTTCAACCATAAAAACCAGAGAGTTTAATGAAAAGCAAGCTTGTATAAAAGAACACTCATGTTCAATAGGCAAAAAATTAGACATATCATTGAAGAAATTAGGGGCAACAAATTGCACTAAGGGGAAAAATGCTTTCAGGTAATATAGGAAATATAAATGTACTTTTGATTCTTGAATAAAATCTTAATGTATTACAATATTCTCAGCGTATAAGAAAATTCCAAGAGGAGATAATTTCTAGTGGAACAGAGCTGAACTTTACTTCTTCTGAAGGGACTCAGATTCGAATTGCTGACTTGATAAAAAGATAGATCATGTAATATTCTTCCTGAGTGCATCTTCAGGACTGACAAAGAGATCAGAAAGAATAGCGTCTTTATTCAATTACTGTTACAAATAGGAGATGTGTTCTGGAAACACCCACAGAAATAAAAACACAATTAACATAATGAGATGTCATTTTGCACCTACCAATTATTTATATTTTATTTGTGTTATCCTTTTTCACATAAATATTGTTTAATGTCTATTTTACCCTTACTTCACCTTCTCCCTGTACCCTGCATTCCTGAATTACACTCGCAAATATACACCGTATTGTAAGCGCTGTGAGAACAAAAAGCATGCTTTGTTTTGATATTATACCCCCAGGGCCTAGAACTGTGGTTAATTAATTAACGTTTGTTGAATAAATGAATTTGGTAAAGATTAAAATGAAAAACCTCACCAGGATGAAAAAGTTGTGAGAAAGCATTTACCACTAGAACTATTGGATAGTGCTGCAATGAACATTGCATGATATATGCATACGTATAACTGATTCACCTTGCCGTACAGCAGAAACCAACACAACATTGCAAATCAACTACACTCCAATAAAAATTTTTAAAAAATAAAGTGTTTGGAATAGTAAAAAACAAAAACAAACAAACAAACAAAAAACTTATTGGATAGTTTGGGCTTATATTCTCAGTCATCTAGGATCACATTCTTGCAAGAGTTAAACACGCAACCTAGACCTTGAACATGGTACCTTTTATTTAATGTTCCTTAAGCAAATCAATATCCCCCAAATTTGTATATTATTTCAGATTTTCCTGAGGTTTTAGGACAATGTATGTGTTTTATCTCACATAAGTCCCAAATTATTTAGAACTGAGTACTAATAACAAAACCTTTCAAAGTGTGTGGCAATGTACCAGGAAACAGGAAATTCCCAGAAGCCATCTTTCAAACCCAGGATCTAGCCTCCCATGATGTCAGGGGACCAATATTTTCACAGAGAGATCACTCTCTGTGAAAGTCCTAGCTTATCTGTGGTTCTGCCATTTAACACGGGCCACCACGTTTATAACTGAATTCTCAGAACCACAGAAAAATATTTGATGGGCATTCCATATATCAATATAACTGATCAGAGGAAGGCATGAATTGATTTTCTGCTCAATATCACCCGTATTTGGAAACACACTCTACAATCACGCAGATTTGATTTCTAGTATACTTACTTGTTCTGAATAAAAGCTTTCCAGCTTTCTGTATCTCAGTAGACAATATTACTTCCAAATGGAGAAGTCAAAGATGACTCCAATACTGTCCTCTTCTTTCTGTAAAACGGCTCCTCATTCTGTAAAACTAACAAAACAGAAACAGAAGCTATCAGACAGCAACCATTGTCACTTTCGTATTTATTCTTTTTTTTCCCACACCAAAAAGGACGCACTATACATAACGTTTGACATGTTTTTTTTTCATTTACTCTATTTTTGAGACCTTTCTATATCAGTTAAGTAGTAAACTGCCTCATTTTAAAAATCAATTTCATTGACGTAAAATTTACATGCAATAAAATACAAGGAGCTTTGACAAATGTACACACCCAAGTCAGTAATACCCCAGTCAAGATTTAGAATATTCCCATCCCATGCAGAAAGTTCCCTTGTGCCCCTTTATAATTCATTCCTCCTAGTCCCCACCAAAGTAACCACTGATCGGACTTCTTTAACTATAAATTACTTTTGCCTGTTCTAGAAATTCATGTAAATGGACAAATGTAGGGGGTACTCTTGTGTCTGGCTCCTTTCACTTAGTATCATGCTGTTGAGATTCTCCTTGCTGTTTGCAGGAATTGGTAGTTCAGTTGTTTTTAATGGCTGAGCAGTATTCCATTGTAGGAACAGATCAATTTACCTATTAATTCTCCTGTTGATGGGCATTTGGTTTGTGTCCAGTTTTTGGCTATCATGAATGAAGCTTCTATCAACATTCCTTTGTGGACATACGTTTTCATTTCTATTGGGTGAAAATCTAGAAGTGGAATTTCTAGGTCATATGGTGAGTGTATGTTAATTTTATAGACGGTGCCAAACTGTTTTTCAAAGTGGTCATACCATTTTACATGCTTACCAGCAGATAAAATCAACAGTTCCAGTGGTTCCAAATCCTCAGCAGCACTTGGCATTATCCGTCTTTTTAATTTTAGCCATTCTAATGAATGGGTAGTGTTATCTCATTTTGTAATATTAATTTTCATTTCTTGATGACTAATGATGTTGAGCATCTTTTCATGTACTTTATTGTTCATTCATAAACCTTTTGTAAAGTATCTGTACAAATCTTTTGCCCATTTTACAAATTGGGTTGTCTTTTTATTATTGACTTTCAAGAGTTCTTCATAGATTCTGAATACAAGTTTTTTGTCAAATACATGTATTATAAATATTTTTTACTCATCTGTGGTTGTTTTGATTGTGCCTAGGATTTAATTTATAGAGATAACTGAGTGACAAAATGAAGAGGTCAATGCCAATGAAAAATGTTTTATTACTTATTATTCGCAAGAGAAGGAGGGCTTGCCGTGCCACACAGGACCACACGAGGCCTCATGGGGAAGTACCAGAGTTGGTCAGGAGGCAGAAGGAGCAAAGGAGAAAGCTTAGCCCAGAGCCTCTATAACAGTTTTCACAGGAAGAAACAGGTGAGGCAGGGTAGGCAAGTTGAGCAAGTTTAGGATTGGATAGTTTGAATAATTTCAGTAGACTCTGGGCTATAAGGGTGGCCTGGGATTTAGGGCAGGGGAAATATTGGCTTGATGTGTGAGAGTTTGATAAAGTTGGTGGTTGAAGATACGGTCTTTGGATTCATTTGTTTGCATATGAAAGGCACACTCACAGGCAAGTTTTTTGCTTTCCCTAGGAATTAGCTAGCCCTGGTATGGTCTGTCTCTTTTGGCCAGCAAAGCCCCCAAGATATCAAAGCATCATAAAATATAGAAAATAAAAAACATGATTAATACAATGGTTTGCCTTTTGTTCTTTGTGTCTTTTGAAAAGCAAAACATTTTTATTTTTATGAAGCTCAACTTATTAATTTTTTCTTCTTTGATTCATGCTATTTGTGTCCTACTGACAAAATCATTGTTACCCTGAGCCACAAAGATTTTCACCTAAGTTTTCTTTTAGAGGTTTTATAATTTTAGCTTTTACATTTAGGTCATTGATCCATTTTGAGATAATTTTTTGTTTATGATGTGAGATAAGGAGTTGAGGTTCACTTTTTTTCCATAGGGATGTAAAGTTTTTCCATCATGATTGGTTGAAAAGAATATCTTTTACCCACTGAACTTGTGAGTATATTTCTGGACTCTATTCTGTTCCACTGATTTATGCCTATCCTTATGCCAATATCACACTGTCTTGATTACTGTATCCTTATAATAAGCCTTGAAATTGGGTAGTGTAAATCCTTCAGTTTTGTTCCTTTTGAGAATTGTTTGCATTCCCATATAAATTTTATTTTATTTTTATTTAACTTAATTTAATTTTATTTATTTTTGGCCACACCACATGGCTTGTGGGATTTTAGTTCCCTGACCAGGGATTGAACCCAGGCCCTCAGCAGTGAAAGCACAGAGTTCTAACCACTGGACCACCAGGAAATTCCCTTTATTTAACTTAATTTATTTATTTATTTATTTTTTAGCATGACGTATTAGGGCAGTTTATTACACAGCAAAAGCAACCGGGACAATGAGCAACAGGAAATGGTGGCAAACATTAATATTGTTGCAGCTTCTAAATCACATAAGCCCTAGAATCGAACCTCCTGCTTTCCAAGGTATGAATGCCACGGAGTGTCACAGTTCAACCCTTCTGCCTACATTTAGAGTTCTCTCTCCTCAGAGCCTGGTGTATTTCAATTCTCTGCTAGGTTTCCTGTCTAACTTCTAGATCAAGAAAGTTTGAATAAACTTTAGATAAACACTTAAAATTATTTCCTGGAAGTTCACCAAACCAAACACGTGAATCCTCCCCAGTCTGCACAACTGAAAACAAGTTATATAATTTCTGTTTCTCAGGGCAGTAGGGCTGTGCAAGACACAGAACACTGGGACTGCTGCCTGTCTTCTGGAATCACATTTTATTTATTTTTTAAATATTTTAATTTTATTGGAGTATAGTTGATTTACAATGTTGTGTTAGTTTCAGGTGTACAGCTAAGTGATTTAGTTATACATGTACATATACTCATTCTTTTTTAGATTCTTTTCTCTTATAGCTTATCACAGAATACTGAGTAGAGTTCCCTGTGCTATACAGTGGGTCCTTGTTGGTTATCTGTCTTATATATAGCAGTGTGTGTGTGTACATCCCATGCTCCTGGTTTATCCTTCCCCTACAACGTTTCCCCTTTGGTAACCATAAGTTTGTTTCTGATATCTGTAAGTCAGTTTCTGTTTTGTAAATAAGTTCATCTGTATCTTTTTTTAAAAATTAGACAATGGACATGTGGACACGGTGGGGAAAGGGGAGGGTGGGACGAATTGGGAGATTAGGATTGACATATATACACTACCATGTGTAAAATAGATAGCTAGCGGGAACATTCTGTAAAGCACAGGAAGCTCAACTCGGTGCTCTGTGACTTCTTAGATGGGTGGGATGGGGGTTCGGAGGGAGGTCCACGAGGGAGGGGATATAGGTATACATATAGCGGATTCACTTCATTGTACAGCAGAAACTAACACAACATTGTAAAGCAATTATACTCCAATAAAAAAAAATTAGATTCCACATATGAGTGATATCATACGATGTTTGTCCTTCTCTGTCTGACTTCATTTAGTATGATAATCTCTAGATCCATCCATGTTGCTGTAAATGGCATTATTTCATTCTTTTTTATGGTGGGGTAATATTCCATTGTATATATGTACCACATCTTCTTTATCCATTCCTCTGTCAATGGACATTTACATATAAATTTTAAAATTAGTTTATTAATTTCTGTTTTTAAAAGAAGACTTTTAGACTTCTGGTTTCTGGCTGGGCATGTAAGGAAGTCATTACTCCATCCTAATGTCAAGTTAAAAGCTGAATAAACTGAACATGAACAACTCTTCTTAGATCTATCAGAGAATTGAGGTCACAGGGCAAACTGCTACCGCAAAATTGAAGACGCAGTCAGGCAGACACAGAATTGCAAACTTACTGGAGCAGAAACCCATGAGGAGCAGACACTCATGAGCAGAAACCTCAGAGGGTCTCGTAACCAGGTAGGAAACGCTAAACTGTAATTGATGAATTTCTAGAGGATCAGCGTGGACAAGTCTGTGAGTTAAAAACTCCAAGAGGATCCAGTCTTAGCAAAGTCCCCATGCTTTTGTGAGTTTTACCTCCAGGAGCCCTACCAGGTTCTCATAGTGTAGAGCAGAGAAAAATCTCTTGCTTCCAGCAAAGGGAGGGGAAAAGTAGCCATTTTGAATTATGCCCAAAGCATTCTGTTCTTCCTAAAAAGTCCTGCCCTCAACATCAATTATTTTACCAGAGCCTCACCTACTGAGATATTAACAGAGCTTAGCTGACCTGGGGGAAGGGAAATACCCAGCTCCAGCCTCCTCTAGGAGGAGGAATATTTTATTTATTTATTTTACTACAGAGACATTTAAGAGCCTTACAATCAATACCAAAGAAACAAAAGCATGGACACTATTTCAAGTTCTGGAACATAATGGGAAATCGAATATTTATGAATTTCTGCTAAACCTACCATCATGTTTAAGACTTTCAATAAGTTTTTTTTCCTGTTGCTTCATGTGAAAAAAACTTTTTGAAATTAAAATTTTTAAAAAGTGTTCTTCATTCAACTATGATCAAAGATATGTTAACAATTCTGGCAAGACTCCATTGAACACAAATACACAAAATGATCAGTTTGCTAAAGTCATTGACAAAGGTACAGAAGGTAAGGCTTGAGAAGGGATTTTATTATTCATTACTATCCTGGACTGATATGTCAATATAGGTTTTTCCTTTTTTTGTACCTCAGTATTTACTCTAGTTTGTTTGTTTGTATGTTTTTACTGCCATGATTACGTACACAAAATTCAATAAAAGAAAACTGTCACTACTAAAACAACAACAGGATTAAAAAAATGGGTAAAGAACTTGAATAGACATTTCTCCAAAGAAGATATACAAGTGGCCAAAAAGCATATGAAAAGATGCTCAGCATCACTAATCACTAGGGAAATGCAAATCAAAACCACAATGAGATACCACTTGAACCTATTAGAACGGCTACTATTAAAAACGAAAACAAAAACAGAAAATAACAAGTGTTGGTAAGGATATGGAGAAATTGGAACCCTTGTGCACTTTGGTAGGAACGTAAAATGGTGCAGCTGTTATGGAAAACAGTATGGTGGTTCTTCAGAAAATTAAAAATAGAATCACTATATGATCTAGCAATTCCACTGGGTATATATCCAAAAAAAATGAAAGCAAGGTCTCATTGTAAGTTGTACACCCATATTCATAGCAATATTATATTATGATAGCCAAGAGATAGAAGCAACCCATGTGTTAATTGATGGATGAATGGATAAACAAAATGTGGTATAAACACAAAATGGAATATTATTGAGCCTTAAAAAGGAAGGAAGTCCTCCAGCAATCCCACTCCTGGGCATATATCCAGAGAAAATGCTAATTTGAAAAGATACATGCACCCCAGTGTTCATAGCAGCACTATTTACAATAGCCAAGACATGGAAGTGAACTAAACGTCCATTGACAGATGAATGGATAAAGAAGATGTGGTACATATATAAAATGGAATATTACTCAGACATAAAAAAAGAATGAAATAATGCCATTTGCAGCAACATGGATGGACCTGAAGATTATCCTGTTGCAAGGAAAGGAAGGCAATCCTGTCGCAAGCGGCAGTATGGATGAAACTTGAGGACATGATGCTAAGTGAAATAAACTAGTCATAAAAAGATGAAAACTGTATGCTTTAACTTATATGAAATATCTAGAGTAGCCAAATTCATAGAAACAGAAAGTAGAATGGTAGTTGCCAGGGGCTGTGGGGAGGGAAAGATGGGGAATTGTTGCTTAACAGATACAGTTTCAATTTTGCAATACACAACAGTTCTGGAGATTGTACAACAGTGTGAATATACATAACTGCTACTGAACTGTACACTTAAAAATGATTAAGATGGGGGAGTTTCCTGGCCGTCCAGTGGTTAAGACTCCACGCTTCCACAGCAGAGGGCACGGGTTTAGGGAACTAAGATCCTGCAAGCCGTGTGGCAGAGCCAAAAAAATAAACAAATAAGTAAAATAAAATCCAATGTCTAATTTTTAAAAAATGGTTAAGATGGTAAATTTCATGTTACATGTGCTTTACCACATTAAATTAATTGTCACTGTCTGAGTTTCCTTTTTTGCCATTACTATCATTAATCTTGTTATGTGACTATTATTGAAAATTAAATTATATGAAGGAGGGAGGTGTACAAAATGATTTGTTTAAATGTCAAATATGCTAGGTACACCCAGCTAAGATACAAATAGTCATGCTCTTAGGGCCAAACTTTTCATCACTGGACAAATAAATGAGATTAAAATGGAACTTAGATGGCTAATGGATGGGGCACCAAAGAACTGGGCCCCAGTGTCTCTGTGTGAGGAGCCAGAGGATCTGAGGCTTTCAGAGATGAGAGAAGCAAGAAAAGTTGTCAAAGGAAGAAAGAGTTTCTTTGAGGGCAGTTTTTCAAACTAGTGAACTCATTAGCAGGTCATGATATCAACTGAAGTGTGTTACAATTAGACTAATTTAAAAAATGAAATAGAATTAAAACTATCAGAATGTACTGTATTTTTTCAGGAAAGTTTCATTTCAGTTATTTATATATCCTGGCACTGGGTAGTGATGTCTTACTTCTTATTGTGAGTTGAAGTCAGTAAAAGTTTGAAGGTCAGTGTTGTAGGGGGGATCCCATGGAGGGATTTAATTCTGCCTGTAGGAGGTGACTTTTGAATTGTTCTTAAAGGAAACCAAAGTTCACCGGCAGTAAAGGGGAAAGGCTATTTCTGGGCAGAGGAAGCAGCATAGGGAAGGAGCCATGGGGGAAAGAGCCTGAAAACAAGGATTGAGACAACTCATGAGTGTGAGCAAGGGCCAATTTTCACGCCAGGACTGAGTTCAAATTCCAGCTCTAGCCCTGACAGGCTAGGAATCCTCAATCAAGGGAGACTGACACCTCCCAGAAAAAAGGGTGGGTCTGGGAGAAATCAGTCCTCCACTGACTAGGTTAGAGTTTAAGTGAGAACAGAAAAAAGAGGAAGAAGATAGAGGAAGGGGCCAAGAAGTTCATTTTATATTCACATGTAAAGAGAATAAACTAGTCCCAGAGTTAGCCATCCAGTCACTTCGTCCACTAAAATGATTAACTAAAACTTTACGTGGATCATCAGGCAGGAATCTCAGCTGATTCTGAAGATGCTAAAAATTCATATTCAGTTTGGTTACTGAATAGTCTTCCTACCCACAGAGAAGTCTGTGACTAGATCAGGAAACCTACTCAGAGATAGCCAATTAGTTATTTGTTACTCTCAAGAAGAAAATCTGCCTGTAGTCCGAAGCTTGGGTCGTCTATTCTGTTACCCACTGGCATAAAGAATAAGGCTCTGACCAGTTTGCTCCCCTGGACCCTGGCTATTGCTCTGAACACTCCCAGGTCCCACCCTTAAGCAAGATGTCCAGAGAATAACTGAATTACATGGAAGAAGTCCTTTTCCTATATTTGTGCTTTGGGAAATAATATTTAGAACTAATTCTAAAAATGGATAGTTTCTTCAAAATGGTTACATGAGCTCCTTAGAGAACTGAATTTCCTCAGGACCCATAAACCCATGTCTATGGAGCCATTCCTACAACTTATGGATGAAATGAGAGGAAAGTTATATATAATGGGAGCAGAGAGGCAGCACACAGAAGTGGAAAATGTGTGTGAGCTTTGGCACTGCAGTCCTGAATTCAAATCCTCACTGTGCAGCTTATGAGATGGGTACCTTTACCTTTCTGAGTCTTGATTTCTTTATCTGCAACACTGACATGGATAATAACCACCTCCTAGGACTGTTATGAAGATTAAACAGGAGAGCAGTTGGGACAGCGATGGTCAGTGGGCGTTATCTGTCTCCCTTTCTAGTGAAAAGGCTCTAGTCTAGAATGCTCTTAGATCTCCAATAGACTCCAGCAATCTCACATATTATTGTTACTGTTAATGTTATGGGCTGAATTGTGTTCCCCCCGAAATCCATATATTGAAGCCCTAACCCCCAACAGCTCAGAATGGGACTGTACCTAAAGATGGGGGCCTTTAAAGATGTAATTAAGTTAAATGAGGCCTTTAGGATGGGCCCTAATCCAATCTGCTTGGTGTCCTTATAAGAAGAGTAGATTTGGACACACGGAGAGAGACCCCAGAGATGCACACCCTGAGGAGAGATCATAGGAGGACACAGGGAGCAGGAGGCCATCTTCAAGCTAAGGAGAGCGGCCTCAGGAGAAGCCAAACCTGCCAACACTCTGACCTTGGGCTTCTGGCCTCCAGAACTGTGAGAAAATAACTTTCTGTTGTTTAAGCCACCCAGTCTGTGGTATTTTGTTATGGCAGCCCGAGCAGACTCACACAGTTAGTATTATAGAAGGGCGCTGAACTGTTAAGAGAACAGTGACAGGAGACGAGGTTCTATCCTAATTCTGTAGACAATTAGCTGCGTGACCTACAGCAAGTCACTTGACTTCTCTCTACATTTTCCACCTCTCTCCTCCAGGGTTGTAAGGATTAACTGAGATAAAGTCTGTAAAGACCCTATCAATAATAGGGGTCCTGTAAGCAGCGGTTCCCTTCACTGCTCCGTCCAGATATCAGGTTTCTTGTCATTCAGGGCAGTGCATGGACTGAGCAGTGCCCCTAGGGCTTTTCAGCTCTGACCTCCTGCAACTCTAACAGCAGTCTCACGAACAACAGTAGGTTTCATTTCTGTAAAGCCAAAAAGTATTTTCAAAGTCCTTTCCCTCACTTTGTCTCACAGTAAACACAAATGCATCCCTCTGACTTAACATGCATTTAAACATCAATTCTGAAGAACCCGATGAAACTCCAGCAGTCCAGACTCACCACCCCTAAAAGTCTCCCTGCAGGCAAGTCCAGCCAGCCATGCAAAACTGAATTCTTCAGTGTTAAGGCTTTCATACCCACCAGACACAAACTTTAAATGAATGTAAATCCAAATTTTAACATTAGGTTCCAAAACCCACTTAAAACCCCATTCTCTCTCCCCCCCACGGTACCTGGCTGAACAATCCAGTTGCCCTCTTCTTGGTAGATCAAAAGACACTTTTAAAATAAAGTTTCTTTTCATTTGCTTTCTGTTTCACAGAAAAGCCTGGTGTTCCTGTAGATCTGAAGTCTCATTCTGTGGCAGGGGATTGTAAGAAAACGGCAAACACTGACAAGTTCTTCTTTTTTTTTTTTTTTTTTCTTCAAAGCATAGTAAGAATGGTTTGGACACAGTTTGAACTGTGTCCAAAAGGGATCAAAAAGGGAAGATGAGTGTAAGTACAAGTAGCCGGGGAAAGAAGTGAAACGAGCTTAAAGATGCAAAAGCTGGAAATTCACAACAAAAAAGGAATTACTCATTTGTTCCCTGTTTATCCACAACATATGAATCCTACTGCTGTTAGTTTATTATTCTATAGCTTAAAATGAAAACAAAGTGTTTTGAACGCTTAGTGTGCATTAATTTTTGTCATTAACTGAGAGAGAAAGAGAAAAATGAAATGAGCTGGTTTGGTTAGTTAAAGTTTATTGCAAAGCAGCCAAAGTCATGCTTATCATCTGTACCTCGGGTCCCAGGAGACTTCTAGCAAATGCATACTCTTAGTCACCAGGGTCCTCGGCAAGGTTAGCACAGAGCAAATGGACCACCATTATCAGTCCACCCGACTGATGGTGCTCAGGGCATCCTCCTGGCTATGAAGAGCCACAGGCTCCCACATGTACACACACATTCAGAGCTTGTGGTCACAAACTCCAGGAAGCCAGTTCACACTCGGCTCCCGGAATGGAGAAATCTCCCAGGACTTCTCTTGAGAATGACATTCTTGCATACATTTTCCCCGTCTTTGCACAATCTATCATGAACTTTTTATGTTACAAAACTTCTTATTTCGAAAAGAGCATTCCGACATTAACTTATCTGACATAGAGGGATACCTAAGTTTTACCCTAAATAAATTTCTACGTTCTGGGTTTTCTATGGGAGTAACAACAGTGTTTCCCAACTTGTGAGGTGGGCATCTCTGAAGTGAGATCAAGGGCTGTGCCATCAGCTGGATTTCTGAAATTTTAGTGAAACCTGTAGGTAAATGTGTGTTCACAGAGAAAAAACTGTAAAGATAGGCACCACCAATATAAATACTACTTATCTTTGGGGAGTAATTTCAAATTTTCTTCTTTTGTTTATCCATACATTCTGACCTTCTATAACGAACACCTATTACTTTTGTAATAACAAATGATGTAAAATAGGATAGAAAGGGGAAGTGTAGAAACGTGGTTGTAGTCTCCACCCAAATATATCAAGTCTTATCCCTGGAATCTGTAAATGTTGTATCTTTATAGATGTGATTAAACTAAGGGTCTTGAGATGGGGAGATAATCCTGGATTATCTGGGTAAGCACTAAATGCAGTCAAAAGTGTCCACATAAAAGAGAGGCAGAAGGAGATTTGAAAAAGATAGAAAAGGAGAAGACAATGTGACCATGGAGGCAGAGATTGGAGTGGCTGTGAGTCAAGGAGTGGGGGCAGCCACCTGAAGCTAGAAGAGGCAAAGGATGGATTCTCCTCTTGAGCCTCCAGAGGGAGCATGGTCCTGCTTACAACTTGATTTCAGCCCGGTGATGCTGATTTTGGACATCTGGCCTCCAGAGTGTAAGAGAATAAATTTCTGTTGTTTTAAGCCATCCAGTGTATGGTATTTTGTTACAGCAGCCGCAGGAGACTAATGCTGTAGAATATCATGGTAAAAGGAGCAAAATTATATCCACATTCATTCATGCACATCCTCCATGTGGCCCCATCACTTTCCTTTGCAAATGGATTTGCAGTCAGGTGTTTTCAATGCAGTTAGAATGGATAACGTACTAGAAATCTTGGCATCTTGAAGAAGTTCCAAGAGCTATGTCCCTTGCCTTTTGCTTTTCCTCCTAGTCTCTTCCCACCCTTTACTCTCCTGGGAGTGTGGCAAAGTGGAAATGCCTAGGGCTCTGGAGCCAAAAGACCTGAGTTCAAGTGTGGGTTTCAAGTGTGGGTTTCATCTTGTTTCTAAAACAAGTCACTTAAGCTTCTTAGCAGTAAAATAGTGGCTTAAGCTTCTTAGCAGTAAAACAATCCCCAGCTTGCTCCAGGATTGTTTGCACATCATCTGAGCTACTGTATCTGAAAGTACCACCTGAGTGCTATTCGGTGACTTTAAACATTTATAGATACTCATGCTTTTCACTCTCAATTTAATGGGGAGGGAGGGGAAAAGTCACAATACTTTTCTCCCTGGGGGCCTGTAACTCCTAACTCTAATAATTGTTCTAGAATTTTGCTAGTCTTCTGCCCAGAGTCAGTGGCAGGGGAAGCTATTGGCCAATTCATTTTTGGCAACTTCCTAGTATGCCTTAATAAAGGAGGGTCAAACCTTCTTGAGTAACTAACTCCTTTAGGAAGTAGGGGTATATCATGTCTATTATTCTCAGCTTTATATATATATATATATATATATATATATATATATATATATATATATATATATATATATATATATATAATACATATTTTAAAAAAATCTATAATTCCCCATCCTCACTCCTTACAATTGGCCTGTCTAATAATTCAGATACACTAATATAAGAGAGGCTTTAGTAAGAGAAACTAAATGTGGGAGGACAGATTGTTGATTTTCAAGGTGACTGAAATCCTGTCCTAAAATTAACATTTGAAATAGCTGGAGATATTTGTCAAGAAGAAAAAAAACTTTAAGGAGTTTCAATAGCTGTGTTCAGATGTCTGCAGGGGCGTGGCATAGGGAAGAAGGAGCAGGTTTCAGATGCTTATGACAAATAAATGTTATTTACGAGGAATCAGTATTTCATTCAAAATGCCAAAGACTCCCAAAGATAAAATGCACTGCTTTAGGGTAACTGGTCATGCTTTTTGCTCTCCTTGAATTTTAAAACACCCTTCCAATAATTGGGGAGTTTCCCAAATTATGAAACCCACATTCCCAAAGCAGAAGCCAAAAACCCTTTTTCACAGCGTCCCTTGATGTTAGTGCGTACTTACCCCCAGGGTTCTGCCAACTGGAAGCCAATATGAGACTGCACTTGGAGCCAACGTGGTGCCAATGTGAAAGCCATCCTGGTGAAATAGCGAAGAGATATCCAGCTTGTGGAAGCAGTGGCACAGTTGCTCCAGCTCTGGAGCAGAGCTGTGTCCAATGGCAGAGACAGTAGGGTTGCCAAGTGAGCCATCCAGCCCTGAAATCACCTGCTCTTGCTTGCAGAACCTCCCAATCCTGGTTCTCTGGATCCTCCTGAAGATTCTGTGAGTTACCTGACATCCTCGATAAAGTTCTTTTCTGCTTAAACCCACTGAAATGGGTTCTGTTGTACCTTTTCACATTGAGTATTGTCTTAGCAGCTAATTGGCATGAATTCTTTAGGAGGTTAGTATTTGCTTTACGTGGGAAGTTGAATTAGTTCTGATCTCTATCAAATTTAAGATTCTCTGAATAAGAGTGGTAAGGGGATGGCAAGTAGGAATCTGGGTAAGTAAATTTGATTAGTGTCCTATAAAAAAGTTGTGATTACTTCTCCACCACAGGTGATTTAAAAATTTAAGCAAGAGTATACAGAAGACAGTTAGGCCAAGGCTTAACTAATATTCCACCATTAGTCATATAATAATTCCTTTAGGTAAAGCACAAACCAATCAGTCCATTTTTACAATGGAAATATTTTGGAATGAGTCTATGATGATTCTACTGCCTTTGATTTAGTGTATGAATTTCACAGTTATAAACTCAGGTGTGAAAAGATGCAAACTTTATTTCTCTATAAATCAAGCTGCTGTCTGATACAACCTCCATTTAAGTTGATGGGAGAATTCTAATCTACTCATTTTGAGGTCAGTTTCTCCAGTTCAGTGAGCCCTCAGTCTATCCAGATCTATAGTTTAGTCATATTCCAACTTAAAACTCCTGTTGACTTTTTTTTTTCCCTCTCTCCTTCCTGGGATGTAGTCTAAGTTCTGTCTCTAACAGAAATAAGGGGGATCAGAATCCTCTCCTCAGCTCAGTTCCTATGATGGAACTTGTCGCTGGTATACTCATCCTGAGTGTTACACTTCGCTCGGGTGGTGTGTAATTTCTGTTTCCCAATGTGGATCCCATCTGGTTGCCTGCTGCCAGGAGACTGCTAAGATATGGCTCCTTCCTCCTCTTGCTCCAAGTCAGCAGTTTACATCTCAGCCTTTGAATGCATGTTTTCCACCCCTGCCTTACACACTGGCTCTCTCTCTGCTTCTCCCATCTCCTCACAGAAGATTGGGAATTTCAGGCTTCCTGAATGCTACAGAAAAGCCTCCGGAAGCTAGGGAGTAGGGTCATGCCCCTCCCAACCACAGATGCTCTAGATATCTGGGTCAATGGACTCAGGACTACTGACTGAGAAAGGTCTTGAGAGAAAAAATGATCAGGGCTTGCTGGTTAGTATCTAAAATAATTCATCCACCACATTTTATTGAGGATGGTCCTGGATTTAGCTATTTATGTTTGAAAAGTGAACATACCATTTTCTAGTTTTTAAAAAGCTGATTCTGCAAAAACATTTTTGTATGTAATTAATGAGATAATTACCTCTTGGCTCAATGAAGAAAATACAGCAAGCGCTGAATGGGATATATTTCTATACCATTTGAAACTAATTAAACTGCTTTTATCTTTATAAAATATTTTTTAATTAAAAAAGTAATACATATTAATTTCAGAAAATTTGGAGAACATAGAAAAGCTTAATATAGAAAAGCACAGAAGCCACCCATGATAATAATCACTTGTGACATTTTGAGATGTTATCCTTTCAGTTATATTTTTTATATTTCTGTATCTATATAATATTGGGAGCATATGCAAATTGAGATCATGGGCGGATCAAAGTGAAAGTGAAAAAACAGATTTTTTTCACTTCATAAAGAATTTTGAGATTTTTTCCCCCATATCATGAAATAACTCTAAAAGATGATTCTCAGTGTATCATTTCATTAAATGGCTATCCCAACATTTATTTACTCATTCTCATGGACATTTAAATTGTATCCAGTTTTGGACTTCCCTGGTGGCGCAGTGGTTAAGAATCCGCCTGCCAATGCAGGGGACACGGGTTCGAGCCCTGGTCCAGGAAGATCACACATGTTGCAGAGCAACTAAGCCCGTGCGCCACAACTACTGAGCCTGCACTCTAGAGCCCGCGAGCCACAACTACTGAAGCCCACGCGCCTAGAGCCTGTGCTCTGCAACAAGAGAAGCCACCGCAATGAGAAGACTGCACACAGCAACAAAGAGTAGCCCCCACTCGCCGCGTCTAGAGAAAGCCCGCGCGCAGCAACGAAGACCCAACGCAGCCAAAAATAAATAAATAAATAAATTTATGTAAAAAAAAAAAATACCAGTCTCTGCTTCCCAAACCAAAACATCCACTACTGTGGATAGTTTAAGTAATTATTGTAACAAGGATATCTGATATGTCACTCCTTTGCTCTAATTCCTTTAATGGTTCCCCCAACACTTCCATAAAAATATTTTTTAATCCTTCGAATAGCATGCAAGATTGTTCATGATTTCTTCTTTACCTATTCATGCAGTCTCATATGTAGCCATTCTCTCCCACGTAAACTAAGGTCCAAGTAAACTAAATGACTTCCAGCTTCCCAAGTCCATTAAATGATCTTTGGAATGTTATGACCCCAGGCTGCCAGCCCCCCACACCTCTTTGGTTGAAAATTTTTACTCACCTTTTAAGTACCAAGTTAATTGTTACCTCCTGTGAGAATTTTTTCAATATTCCCTTTTACACATTAATGGCCATGCCTTCCCATTGCTCTACCGCTGATCTATCATTTCTTTCCCCAAGGCTGTCCCCATAATATACCCTCAAACTCTCCCTCTCTCTCTCTCCAAATTGGAAGTCACATTAATGTAGCTTGGATATTAAAATTAAGTATATCTATTTAAAGACTTTAAAAATTAGATGGATTTGTAAGTTTATCAGCAGACAGGACCTTGTAGTGAAAACAGCATTGGGGACTTCCCTGGTGACTCAGTGGTTAAGAATCCTCCTGCCAATGCAGGGGACACGGGTTCGAGCCCTGGTCCAGGAAGATCCCACATGCCGTGGAGAAACGAAGCCCGTGAGCCACAACTACTGAGCCCATGTGCCGCAACTACTGAGCCTGCGTGCCTAGAGCCCGTGCTCCGCAACAAGAGAAGCCACCGCAATGAGAAGTCCCCGCACCACAACGAAGAGCAGTCCCGGCTCCCCGCAACTAGAGAAAGCCCGCACTCAGCAACGAAGACCAAACACAGCCAAAAATAAATAAATAAATAAATAAATAAATAAATAAATAAATAAATAAATAAATAAATAAATAAATAAAAAGAAAGAAAGAAAAGAGCATTGGACTAGAATTCAGAAGATTTAGGTACTTCTGTTCCTTCTTTACCTTTTCTGGCCTCAATTACCTCCCTCATAAAGGAATGTGGCTAGACTACAGCCCTAGTCTTTGGGTGGCAATTTACAGTTTATCTTATTTTTTATTAGTATCCAATCCAGCCCCCTTCATTTCACAGGTGAGGAAACTGAGTCTCAGAGACGATATATAATTTAAGTCAAGATACTATACAATTAATTAATGACTAAGTTAAACGGAATCTTGGGATCTTGGACCGGTGCGGGCCAATGCTGACCTCTAAAAACACTCCCGGTTCTAAAATTCTTTAACCCGCCCAGTTAACAAAAGCAGAGGAAATAAAGAAAAGCCAGAAGAGAATAGACTTAACGGATACAAAATATAGTGGGAAGCCCGAGCTTTCCACGAATTACAAGTGAACTTCCTGTCCTGGGTAAACTTCCGGAATCAACAACAGGGAGAGCCAATCAGAACCTTTCTCCGGGAGCCAATGGGAGAGCACATTACAAAGAGCCAATCGCAGGGACGCTGTCACTGTTATGGTCCTGTCAGGGCGCCGGCGTCGTGGTTTCTGGGCGGCCGCCACCGAGAGGACTTTGGTGGGGGACCCTCAGGGGCAGCCCCGCGGCCAGCTGCGCTCGTCTCCAGCCTCGTTCCCAGCCTACATATCTCGGCTCGCGGGTCGCGCCGTGGGGCGCGCGTGCGGGTCGGCGCCGCGGCCGCCTCGGGGCCTGAGCCCAGCCACAGCCTCCTCCTCCGCCGCGGGCTCGGAGGGGCCGCGAGATGCAGCCGCCGGGCCCTCCCCCGGCGTATTCCCCCACTAACGGGGACTTCACCTTTGTCTCCTCAGCAGACGCGGAAGGTGAGACTGAGCCCCGGGAGGGTCCGTCGCCCTGGGGGACGCCGGGCGGACGCGGCAGTGTCTTTCTGGGGCCGAGGCGATTGTGGCCCGGTGGGGACGGGCAGGAAGCTGACCCACTGGGGGGACTCGAGCCTTCTGCTCCCGCCGGGCCTTCCGAGAGGTCCGAGTGGCCGAGGGTGGGGTGTGGGGAACTTTCTAAGTGACTCGGTCAGCTTCTGGCTTTCGCTAGACCGTCTGGTGGCAGGTTTTTCTGGCGGACTTACCCACCTCGAGGGCACCCACGGGACCCCAAGATTTTATTTCTAAAGTGACTTGGCGTTGCTCAGAAAGGGATGGTTAGATTGGCCGGGCTAGGTGTCAAAGAATGAGAACGAGTAACGAGAGCTTGTTGCTTTGTTATTTATCAACACATAACTTTTTGCTGAGATTAAATTAGGCGCTGCAAGTACTAACTTCCCTCGAGGAGTTTGTGGTTTTTATGGAACCTGGTATCTTGCCAACGTTCCAGTTTTCCTCCTGTTTTATGGTGTTTGACCTCAATATTCAGAGAAGTAGACCCAGATATATTTGGGAACACCCAACTGGATTACAAGAAGTTTCAGTTGCTTTCCAGATTTCTTTATGTACTGTTTTGAGGAAGCATTTGTGCTGGAGAGATTTTTCTACAGCACGGGAGAATTTGTTTTCCTCCTTTTCTCTGTATTTTACCAGACTCTTTGTAACTGAAATCTTTTTCTGCTACTTTTGTTAGACTTTGTATACCAGTAATTTTCCAATGACCAGACTTAACTGCTGGATATGGAAAAATAAGTTGTACTTAACTATAGAAATTTTATTCTAGAGAAGGACCTAGTGTGTTTCCTGAGAAATCGAGTTTTGTAATGCATCAGTTAATATAGCTTGCTTTCCCTTTTTCTGTTTTGCTTTCCTCGTTTTGGTTTTTGAGTGGCGTTTAAAAAAAATAGTACTGTAGTTTTGATTATATTAAAATGCAAAATACAATTTTTATCATAGAGAACATAGCTGATACATTTAAATGTAATATGGAAATTTGGTGAAATATAGCAACCCAAAATATTTCAATTTGTTTCATCTACATTTGTTAGCCTAGTGCTTGGGGAGAATAACCAACCGTAGTTTTCCAGACTTTAAGAAAAAATTGTCTGTATACACAAAAAATTGAGTATCACAACCTGATGTTTGTTCAGACTTATATATCTATGTTTATAGTTCTAATATACCCGCTTCCTCCAGGAATTACCTTTCTTAAATATGCCTAAGAAATATGACAATAATATAACAAGCTAATCCATTGACTCCATATACTAAACCAAGAAACCTGGAATAAGTAAAATCCATAAGATTTATTCAAACTTCTCCGTATAGCCGCCAAGAATGTATAGACTCCCTGTATATCCAGGGATATACAGACAGGGATAGATATTTGTATAATAATACCCTAAAGTTTATAATATTATGCAGTTTAAATTTACAGAGTATTTTAAGCAAACGGCTTGTTTGGTCTTCCTAAGAATCCTGCTGAGCTTTATTATTCCTGTGTTTTATAGTGAACCTGAGGTTTAGAGAAGTTTAGTGACCTCCACATGAAGGATCTGGAATTAAGAGCTAGTGTTCTGTCTCCTAAGATTTCTTTATACTAAACCATGATGCCTCTTACATATATTTTTGTAAACTGAATAGTGTATCTGAAGTATAGAGTCCTGGATTTGCATCCTGTCTTTACCAATTACTATCTATGTGATGTTGGGCAAGTTACTTAATCTCTCTTAACCTCAGTTTTCGTATACATAAAATGAGAATAATAATACCCAAGTGCTCAAACATTTTGCAAATGCAAAACGCTTAGTACACCTGGAAGAGTTAAGTGCTCAGTATTTGTTAGCAGTGTTGCTACTGCTTTGGGTTTCAGTATTAATTGGTGCCACGGTTATTTTTTACTGTTCTCTAACATAAACATTCGACTCTGCAACACCAAGTTTCTTCTCTGGTTCCTAAGCGTGTCATGTAAATTCTTGCTTTTCCCCTCTTACGGTGTTTATCTAACCATGGACGTTTTCAGCTTGTAGAGGTTTTATTGTATACCTTGCTTCTAGATTCTGTCCAAGTCTCTTTCTCAGTGATACTTATCGTTAATAATTTGTGCATGTCCTTTGTTCTAAAATGTGCCTTGGTGTTTGTCTCCATACCTATGTGTATCCAGGTCCTCATGCTCAGAATGCTTTTCTCCTTCTCACCCCAAGATGAAACTTAAGGCTGAATTCAGATACTCCTTTCTTGCTGAAACTTTGCTTAACTGTTCCTCAGAAACAGAAATGTCCCTAATCTTTTCTATATCCCAGCACTTAGCACAGAACCCAGAATATTAACATAACAAAGTAGTTGTTTGTTGAAGGAATAAATGATTTCTGCTTTCTTTTGTCTCCTATGACATTGATACTTCGGACTATAAAACCTAGCACATTTTGGATGGTATAACTAAAAAATTACTGGTTTAGAGCCAGAAGACTTCAGTTAAAGTTCTAACTCTTACAGAAGCTATGTGATATTGACCAAATTACATAGCTTCTATAAACTCACATTTTCATCCATAAAATGAAAATCACACTTATAAGAATATTGTGAAAATTACTTAAGGTAATGTGTATAAAAGCAAGGTCCATAAGTACAAGTTAAAAGAACGTAGACTATGTGTGAATAAGCTAGTAAATGAATAAATAAATGAATAATGAAATCCAGACTTAATATTCAGTTCTGTGGTGTAAAACTACATCCAAAAGCAGTAATGAAATGCATGTGTATAAATGCAAGAATGTACAACCGCAATGAGAAGCCCGCGCACCGCAACGAAGAGTAGTTCCTACTCGCCACAACTAGAGAAAGCCCGCGCATAGCAATGAAGACCAAACGCAGCCAAAAAAAAAAAAAAAAGAATGTAATGATACCGTTAAGTATAATATAGAAGTCTTTAAGGCAGTCCTTTGACTTTATTTTGTATCACACAAATAAGTAACTCTTTGCCTGCTTTATTTCCACAGACCAGCAGCATTGGCATTACTGGGCTCTAGTAATGCAGAATCTGCCTTAATCATAATTTACATTTTGACAAGATCATCCTTAAGTGATTCATAAACACATTAAAGCTTGAGAGGCACTGATTTAGAATATTATGAAAGATCAACAAAAAGAGGAGGAAATTTTTTATAGATAAAAGATCAGGAACAGTTTAATATTGGTCATATTTTGCCAAATTTTGAAAGATAGGTAATGTTTTGTATATGTAGGATGGAGGGAGTATGTCCATATGCAAGGGACTGTATATGAGGAAGTCCCTAACCAAGAAATGGCTTAATAAGAATGGGATTTTAAAAAATTCATCATACATAATAAATGCTATAAAAAGGAGGTTCAGGAACTTCCCTGGTGGCGCAGTGGTTAAGAATCCGCCTGCCAATGCAGGGGACATGGGTTTGAGCCCTGGTCCGGGAAGATCCCACATGCTGTGGAGCAACTAAGCCCGTGTGCCACAACTACTGAGCTTGCCCTCTAGAGCCCATGAGCCACAACTGCTGAGCCCACGTGCCACAACTACTGAAGCCCACGCACCTAGAGCCCGTGCTCCGCAACAAGAGAAGCCACCACAGTGAGAGGCCCGTGCACCACAACGAAGAGTAGCCCCCGCTCGCCACAACTAGAGAAAGCCCGCACACAGCAACGAAGACCCAACGCAGCCAAAAATAAATAAATAAATTCATTAATTAAAAAAAAAAGGTTCAAAGGTGGAAGTGGTTAACTGCAGGAAGGGATCAAGGAAGTCTTCAGAGACAGATGAGGTACATTTTGAAGGAAAAGGAGGAGTTCTTCAGGTTGAAAAGAGGGAAGAGCATTCACTTAAAAATTAAGCAAATGCAATAATTGGTCGAGGCAGTCCCTGTATTTTATACTTCTCAATCTTCACAGACCTAAAACAATGCTGATTTAGACCATGAGCCCCTTGGGGTTAGAAGCTGTGTTTTACTGTCTACTAGTATCATACCCACTGCCTAGCACAGAGCCTGGTATATAGCAGCAACTTAATAAATGTTCGATGACTACATGATACTTTTTGATTAAGATAAAGGTGTTGTGCTGCTAGAACTGAAGCCAACACTAATTCAACAGAAGTCCAACAAGTAGTTGGAAAGGACATGAACAGAGACAACTAACCAAGAAAGATGATCTTGCCTCTTTTGGAACCTTTCTTTGTTTTTCTCTCTAGCATTTTTTATTTCTCCTCTGTTTCTTCCATCACTATCATCACTCACAGGTCCCCTCCTAATTGACAGAATTTTTAATTAAATCTACTACTTCCCTTTTTCCTTACTTTCACAGCTAAACTATCTCTGTTATTTCCTATTTCCTCAGCATCCAGCAATCCCTACCATTCTTTTGGAACTTGACTTGCTTCCCATCATCTACAGAAGGACCTTCAGCAGTGTTTCCCAAAGGGGAAAGGTTCCATGACAAAAATTTGGTAAATAATGTGTTAAGCTAAGTTAAACCAGTTTCCTTAATGCAGAATTCCCAGAGCCTTTAATATGCCAATATTAGTTCTGAAACTCCAAATGGAGGTTGTAGTATGCAGGGTTTTCCAAACTTAGTGAATATCAAAAGCTTTTTGTGGAGGGCATCTCATAGGATCCAGATTCCACAGAACATGCATAAAGAAACACTTGCCTATAAAGACAAGTTTTAAAAAATTGGGGGTTTTTTGCCCGATATTTATTCTCTTAACACTTTGTCCCCAACCTATCTTCCACAACTTTTGAACTCTGTGCCTTTTATAAGCCTTGGGCTTCCAGGCCTTTGTCTCTGCCCTTTCTTTTCCTTGGAATGATTTCTTTCTTTTTTTTTAAATTTTACTTCTTTTTTATTGAAGAATAGTTGATTTATAATGTTGTGCTAGTCTCTGCTGTACAGCCAAGTGACTCAGTTATACACATGTAGACATTCTTTTTTTTAATATTCTTTTCCATTATGGTTTATTACAGGTTATTGAATACAGTTCCCTGTGCTTGTAGGATATTGTTGTTTATCCATTCTATATATAATAGTTTACATCTGCTAATCCCAAACTCCCAGTCCTTTTCTCCCTCACCCTCTCCCCCTTGGCAACCACAGTCTGTTCTCTGTGTCTGTGAGTCTGTTTCTGTTTTGTAGATAGGTTCATTTGTGCCATATTTTATTTTTTTTATTTTTTATTTTTTTGGCTGTGTTGGGTCTTCGTTTCTATGTGAGGGCTTTCTCTAGTTGTGGCAAGCGGGGGCCACTCTTCATTGCGGTGCGCGGGCCTTTCACTGTCACGGCCTCTCTTGTTGCGGGGCACAGGCTCCAGACGCGCAGGCTCAGCAATTGTGGCTCACGGGCCCAGTTGCTCCGCAGCACGTGGGATCTTCCCAGACCAGGGCTTGAACCCGCGTCCCCTGCATTGGCAGGCAGACTCTCAACCACTGCGCCACCAGGGAAGCCCCAGTGCCATATTTTAGATTCCACATGTAAGTGATATCATATGGTATTTGTCTTTCTCTTTCTGACTTACTTCACTTAGTATGATAATCTCTAGTTGCATCCATGTTGCTGCAAATGGCATGATTTCATTCTTTTTTATGGCTGAGTAGTATTCCATTGTATATATGTACCTCATCTTCTTTATCCATTCATCTGTCCATGGACATTTAGGTTGCTTCCATGTTTTGGCTGTTGTGAATAGTGCTGCTATGAACATAGGGGTGCATGTATGTTTTTTTTTTTTTAAGATTTTTTAATGTGGACTATTTTTAAAGTCTTTATTGAATTTGTTACAATATTGCTTAGATTTTTATGTTTCGTTTTTTTGGCCCCGAGGCATGTGGGATCTTAGCTCCCTGACCAGGGATCGAACCTGCACCCTCTGCATTGCAAGGCGAAGTCTTAACCACTGGACTGCCAGGGAAGTCCCAGCATGTATCTTTTTGAATTATAGATTTGTGCAGATATATACCTAGGAGTGGGATTGCTGGATCATATGGTAATTCTATTTTTAGTTTTCTGAGGAACCTCCACACTGTTTTCCATAGTGGCTGCACCAACTTACATACCCACCAACAGTGTAGGAGGGTTCCCTTTTCTCCACACTCTCTCCAGCATGTGTTATTTGTAGACTTTTTAATGATGGCCATTCTGACTGGTGTGAGGTGGTACCTCATTGTAGTTTTGATATGCATTTCTCTAATAATTAGTGATGTTGAGCATCTTTTCATGTGCCTACTGGCCATCTGTATGTCTTCTTTGGAAAAGTGTCTGTTAAGGTCTTCTGCCCATTTTTCAATTGGGTTGTTTGTTTTTTTGATAGTGAGCCTCATGAGCTGTTTGTATATTTTGGAGATTAAAGCCTTGTCAGTCGCATCATTTGCAGATATTTTCTCCCATCTTTGGAATGATTTCTTATTCCTTCTCTGCTCATCCACTTATCTCTCATGGCCAGATTCCAGTTCTACTTCCACATAGTCTTCCTGACCACCTCTTTGATAGCTTAGGTCTCTTTACTCCTATGGCACCTGTGATCTGTTAGCAATAGGCATTGTCATTTACCTACAGAAGAGTGTGTTTTACAGTACTAATCGGGTTTTGTATCATATTCAGCACTCCAAAGAGAAACCCTGTACCCATTTTCAGTCACTCTCTATTCCCTCCCTGCCTTCCAGTCCCTGGCAACCACTAATCTACTTTCTGTCTCTATCGATTTGCTTATTTTGGGTATTTCATGTAAATGGGGTAATACAATATGTGACCTTTTGTGTCTGGTTTCTTTCACTCAGCATAATGCTTTCAAGGTTCATTCATGTTACAGCATGAATCAGTAACTCATTCCTTTTCTGACTGAATAAAATTCCATTGCTTGGATATACTGTGAATTGGATTTTGAACTCCTTAAAGTATCTCACTTCTTTATATCACTCTCAGGGCATTATAGAAATAAGTAATCCTTAAATATTTATTGGTGGATTAATTAACCAATGTTGAAAGTGAGAAAGGTGCTAAAGTGAAAATGACTTATTGTTTGTGATATAGTTCCTTTTGCCAAAGGCCAGAAGCTTGTCTCTAGTCTCTCTCTCACTTTCTCATATTCAGTTGGTCATCAAATTATTTCAGAATAGCTCCAGAATAGCTATATAATTAATCTGTTCTTCCCTCTCTACTGACATTGCCTTAGTTCAAGTCCTTTCCATTTCTCATCTATACTTTTTGCTGACCATACTCCCTCCTCAAATCTCTCCCCACTTAAATCAGTCCTCCACAGTGCAGCTAAGATTATGTTTACACAATGCAAATCTGATTTTGTATATTTACTTTATTAAAAATCTCTAATATCTCTCTTGATATAAGCTCTGTGAAGCTGTTTGCCCTTCTATTAATTAATTCATCTAACCAGCACACATTTGTTGGTTGCCTACTATGGGCCAGGCACTGTTACAGGTACTGGAGATACGTGTTCAAAACAAAACTACAACAAACACACTTAGTTCCTCCCATCAGCGAACTTACAGACATTATCCAAATAATCATACAAATACATTATTATAAACAGTGATAAATGTTATGAAGGAAAAGTCCAGGGGACTATGAAAGGAACCTAATCTAGTCAGGGAGATCATGGAAAATTTCCTTAAATAGGTATATCTAGGGGACTTCCCTGGTGGTGTAGTTGTTGAGAGTCCGCCTGCCAATGCACGGGGCACGGGTTCGAGCCCTGGTCCAGGAAGATCCCACATGCCGCAGAGCAGCTAAGCCCGTGCACCACAACTACTGAGCCCTCATGCCACAACTACTGAAGCCTGCTTGCCTAGAGCCTGTGCTCAGCAACAAAAGAAGCCACCGCAGTGAGAAGCCCTTGCACCACAAGGAAGAGTAGCCCCCGCTCGCCACAACTAGAGAAAGCCTGCACGCAGCAGTTGAAGACCCAGCGCAGCCAAAAATAATAAATAAAATAAATAAATTTATATGTTAAGAAAAAAGTATATCTAGGAACTGAAGAATGGATGGCATTTAATTATCTGAAGTTAGGGGAGACAGCCTGGTACAAAGTCCCTAAGGTACCAGGGATCCTGGTTCATTCAAAGAACTGAGAGGCTTCATATGGCTAGAGCATAGGGACACGGTGGGTAGGGAGGCAGAAAATTGTTCTGGAGAAGTAGATAGGGCATGTAGAGATTGTTAGATTTGAGCTGGAAAAGTAGTGGGAGGCCACTGAAGGATTTTAAACGGGAGAGTGAAAGATTTGCATTTAAAAAATATTCTTCTGGCTATGGGTGAGAATGGATTGGAAAGAGAATGACTAGGGAGAGGAGTTAGTAGACCATTATAGTCATACAGACAGGAGGTGTTAGTTTGCACTAGCATGGTGCAGGTGGTAGAAATGGAGAAAAGTGGGCAGGTTCAAAAAATATTTAGGGATAAAAGCGATAGAATTTAGTGGTGATTGAATGGTGTGGGGAGCATGTGAATGAAGGAAACTGTCAAGGATAATTAAACTTCTGGTTTACAGTGCTGGATGGGATAAGTGGTACTATTCACTGAAATAAGAAACTGGAGGAAGACCTTAAATATCAAGAATTCAGTTTTGGAATATTGAGTTTTAGATGCTTTTGAAATAACTACAATGTTAAGCTGACACTTGATTGTATAAGTTTACAGAAGAGGACTGGGTTCAGTATATTGCTTTTTGAGCTCAGCCTTCCTCAGTGTTTTTACCTCTTTTTATGGTCTGAATGTTTGTGTCCCCCAAAATGCATATGTTGAAATCCTAATGCCCAGTGGGGAAGTGGAGCCTTTGGGAGGTACTTAGGTCATGAGGATGGGGCCCTCATAAATGGGATTAGTGCTCTTATAAAAAAGATTTCACAGATCTCCCTACCCGTTTCTGCCATGTGAGGGCACAAGGAGAAGTCAGCTAGCCAGAAGAGAGCCCTTACCTGACCATGCTGACACCCTGACTTTAGACTTCCAACCTCCAGAACTGTGAGAAACAAATTTCTATTGTTTATAAGCCATTCAGTCTATGGTATTTTGTTACATAGCAGCCTAAACAGACTAAGACACTCCTATATAAAAATGATAGTATATACAACTCATAATACATTATTGTGATCAGTAATTTGTAGACATAATAATGCAATAATTTTTGTATTAATAGGCTTTTTTGAGTAAACAATAATTTTCTGTTACTCTGTTAAGGTGTCCATTTAGCCTACTTTGTGTGACATTCCCCCTCCCCAGGCAAGATGTCACTTCTAATATAATTTAGTAGTGTTGATAGAGGAATCTTTAGTTTTTCCTCTTTAAAAGTTTCCTACTTGATTTTTAAAAAATTATATCCAGATAGGTATTATCACAAGTATCTTCTATACAATGTGCTCAAGAAGTACAATATATGATATATAATGGGTGCAAGAATAGCTTTTCTTCCCTGTTTGAAAATTGAAAATGACTTTTTAGTCAACCTTTCTTGGGAAGAAAACAAAGTAGTTAAGCAAGATTTATCTTTTAGAAAATTAATCTATTTCTTTTCATAAATTTTAAACTTGTAAGGCATTACACAAATCTGTAAATGTGGTAAAATTGCATAGAACTATACACACATACACACAAATAAGTGCACTTAAAACTGGTAAAATCTGAATAAGGTCTATCAACTGTATCAATGTCAGTGTCCTGGTTTTGATAGTACATATGATGGTATGGTACCATTGGGGGAAACAGGGTGAAGGGTGCATATAACCTCTCTGCAACTTCCTGTGAGTCTATAATTATTTCAAAATAAAAGTTAAAAGACTCATAAGGCAAATAAAAGAAATTTCTGTTAGATAACTGGTTTATGCCAAAATGGGATTTGATTTTTCTAAAGGTAGGCTCAGGAGATGTAATTGATTTTAATTAATATTATGTGCAATATGAAAATTAACTGGCAATATTGAATAGTAAAGCTACTGAAATCGTAAACCAAAATGATATGAATAAAAATATAACCTAGGGGCTTCCCTGGTGGCGCAGTGGTTAAGAATGCGCCTGCCAATGCCTGGGACACAGGTTCGAGCCCTGCCTGATCTGGGAAGATCCCACATGCCGCGGAGCAACTAAGCCCGTGAGCCACAACTACTGAGCCTGTGTGCCTAGAGCCTGTGCTCTGCAACAAGAGAAGCCACCGCAGTGAGAAGCCTGTGCGCCACAACTAGAGAAAGGGCTTCCGTGTGCAGCAATGAAGACCCAACAGAGCCAAAAATAAATAAAAAATTTAGAAGTATATATATATATATATATATAACTTAGGACACAATTTTATACAAGGCTTTAAAATTTTTTCTCATGGAGTAACATAATCAACTCCAGTATAGGTCTAGCAATTATAAAATCATTATATACTTGCGTTGGTTTCTTGAGCTCTTTCATTGGCCTATATACGCATTAAAATGTTTTTATAACTAAGATGGAACAGTGGAATTTGTCCCTTTAGTATGAAACATGTGCTTGTTTTATTTTGCTGGACAAATAGTCAATTCTGGTTTAGATTTAAGCACACATGGATTTCATTTCATTTTCATTCAAATAAAATGGAATTATTTTTGTCCTTGCTCTTGGTTGCTTGTTAAGTAAGAAAACGCTTATTCATGTATATAAGAAGTTGGCAAGTACCAACAAAGTGTTCATGTTCATTGCAGATTACTCTTCTTTCATAGAAATCTAGAACTTTTGTAGGGGTAGATCAGTAAATCTCACCCTGAGTATACTATCATACTACACTGACTGAATTCTTCAAAGTGAAGTTCTCAGGCTGAGGAGAAGATTCAGAGAAAAGATCCCTCACCCAGTAATACACTTGAGTTGAAAGGGAGGGAAAATTACTTTTAAGTTTTGTTCTGCAGTTTTTCCAGGTGGCTTTTAATAACACTTGAAACTTACTGATATTCTTTCCTCACTCTGAACCCAAACAGTAGTGGAAACATTTTTAAGATTTCTTTCAAAGATTATTTCCTCTTAAAACCACTTATATTTATTATTATCTTTATGTTGTTTTTTACTTAGAAAATGACAAGAATATTATAATGTAGTAAGAAAGGATTAATTTCAGATTAGTGTTTTATAATTCTGGACAACTGTCCTAGAGTTGACGATCAAGCTAGCTGGTTCTTACTGTGGTTTAATGTAAGACAGCTGTGCTCCTGGAGTGATTTTTTTTTTTTTTTTTTAATATTTCTCATTGTCTTCCGACATTATTCTTTACGTGTTAACTTGATCACGTGTTAGAAAACTACTGAGTTTTTTTACTTTTCTGTTGCTTTTTTTTTAACTCACATGTAATTGTGTCTTGGGGGAACTGGGTGATTTGTCAGACTGCTGTTTCTAGCATTCTCCTACATATGTCCATGATATTTTCCTTCTTTGCATAGAATGGAAAACACTGCAAAATTATAAGCTAAGGGTGTCTTTTTGAGGTTCTGCATCCCTGCTATGAAAAACTGCTAAACATATACAATTCTTTCTCACAGCACTCCTTAGCACTATAATTTATATATCCTTTTTTGGTTTAGATTAAGGACTTTAAGTTCATTCTTTTCTAGAGGCCAGGAAACAGTTGTTAAGGGCCTTTCCTGCCTTATAATTCCAAAACCTTTAGTGTCACTGCTATACTAATGACTTCCTGATCTAAGTTTTCCTCTTGTTAAATCAAGAAAGGCACTCTTTGTACCTATTGGAAGTAGAATTTTAGTTAAGTTTCAACTCTTTCATTTTCAACTTAGAGTAAGACAAAGAAGCAGAAAGTAATTTTGAGAGAATATTTTAATCACAAGATTCTATGGCAATTAGCATCTATAGGGACTATTTTTAAGCTTTAAGTAGGGAAGGACAGTGAATTCAAAAGTACTTGCATTTTATCTCTAGCTGAATAAACTAAACTATAAAAGCTTTTTAGAATCATGTAATGTTAAGCCTGGAAAGAACTTTGAATAGGAAACTGGAGACCAGAAGACATTAATGATTTGCTGTATTAATTAGTAGCTTAGCTAGGACTTAGCTTCAGAATGCAAACTTTATTATAATTAATTGCAGGAGTTGTCAGAACCAGATCATTATGTGACTCATAATTGATCCACTCATTGATTGAAGTTTAAGCCAAAATTTTTTAATGGCAGTTCTCAAAAGCTAACCTAGAATTTAGGGTAATGTGCAAATTAAGCTCTTCCTTCTACTGTATAGGATCTCCAGGAGAGGAGAGTCTGTGTTGAGTGTTCTGGTTTGCTGTTGCCGAAATTGTTTTCTAAAGTATCACTCCAGTCTTGTGACTTCTAGCTAACAACATTGATGGTTGTTTACTAGTGCATGTTGCCTGGTCCTACAAATGTGTTTTTTTTAATTAATTCCTGTATGACCTCAAGCAAGTCCTTTATTATTCCCAATTTATTTTCAACCAGAAATTTTGACATATGTACTACTGTGATTATCTGTAACCTCTAAGGCACTGGTACAGACTGCGAGTGGAATTTATTTTGTAATGTGGATAACAGAGTCTCTTCACTGCTTTTTTTAATCTATATAAATTTATTTATTTATTTATTTATTTTTGGCTGCGTTGGGTCTTCATTGCTGCACGCGGGCTTTCTCTAGTTGCGGCAAGCGGGGGCTACTCTTCGTTGTGGTGCGCAGGCTTCTTATTGCGGTGCCTTCTCTTGTTGCAGAGCATGGGCTCTAGGCATGCGGGCTTCAGTAGTTGTGGCATGTGGGCTCAGTAGTTGTGGTGCACGGGCTCTAGAGCGCAGGCTCAGTAGTTGTGGCGCACGGGCTTAGTTGCTCCACAGCATGTGGGATCTTCCTGGACCAGGGCTCGAACCTGTGTCCCCTGCATTGGCAGGCGGATTCTTAACCACTGCACCACCAGGGAAGCCGTTCACTGCTTTTTAGAATTGACCTAAAAAAAACCAACAACCTTTATTTTGCCAAAACTAAAGATAAGTGATGTAATTATATAAAGAAAAAAGTTAGCTGAAATAGCAGGAAACTCTTACTAGTCAGATTTATCCAGAACTAAGCATTAATATATGAGGCACTTAGCATAGATATTTGGTTTTAAAAAAATAATGTATGAATAAATATATGAAAAAATAGGGGAAGTTATCTATGGTTTTCCTTTAGCAAATAATTATGTCTAATGGCTTGTATATATAAATATGTAATGCCTTTAAAAAGAATTTATACATCACTTTGTTCTGAAGCACATAATGTACATAATAATGAAGGGAATCCAAGATGATATCCTGTTGGGAGTTCCTGGGGGTCCAGTGGTTAGGACGCCGTGCTTTTGCTGCCAGGCCTGGATTCAGTCCCTGGTCGGGGAACTAAGATCCCGCAGGCCTCGCAGTGTGGCCAAAACCAAACCAAACCAAACAAACAAAAAAACCAAAGTGATATCCTATAATATATTTTGTATATATCTTCCATTTCAATTTTAAAGTTACAGTTATAAGTCTAGATTCTGGTACAAGGCTAGCTAGTTAGATGTGAAACCTTTCATGTGAATTTACCTCTCTCGTTTTCATTTTCTTGTTGTAAAAATAAAAAGTGGTTTTTAGATATCATTACTGAAAAAAAATTCAACTGAGTAACTTTTAAAGATTTTATTGGCTTATTCAGTGATTCATGAAATGGGCAGCATCCCATTTTGCAGATAGAAAGGAGCTCTGAGGAGCTGTACAAAATGAAAGACTTTAGGCAGAAGGAAGTGGGACAAGGAAGTTATACTAGCTAAAAGTGGATTAGTTATGGCAAGGTCACTTTGCTTTAGGAGATTGCAGGGGTCTGTCAGGCAGATTACCTCACTAGTGCTGACCAGGTGATTCCTGATTCACTAGTTTAAGATTCTGTTTCTGGGAGAGGCCAAAACTGTAATTAAGTCTTGGTTTGGTGACATGAGACTTAGCATAAGTGACTCCATTTGGGGCCTGCTGTCTTGTTTTTAGCACTATCAACTATAAAATACAAAGATTGTATGCAGTAGCAGATGTTCACATGTAGAGATCTTCAAGTGATAATTATTTAGTTGGATATATGCTCATGTTGGTTAGGATTCACACATTTTACCTTGGTTTATAGTTTTGTCCTCTTTTCTCCTCTAAGATCTCAGTGGTTCAATAGCATCCCCAGATGTCAAGTTAAACCTTGGTGGAGATTTTATCAAAGAGTCTACAGCTACTACATTTCTGAGACAAAGAGGATATGGCTGGCTTTTGGAAGTTGAAGATGATGACCCTGAAGATAACAAGCCACTCTTGTATGTAAAAATAATATGTATTTTTTGGTTTTTAGAGCTAGTCTGTGGGATGTATTTTTTCATATTATTTAAGACAGGTATAGAAAATCTTAACCTTTTTGGTCAAAAGTTTTAGCTGTTTTCAGTTTTACTGTTATAGTTGACCCTTGAACAACACAGGTTTGAACTGTGTAGGTCTACTTGTACATAGATTATTTTTAATACATACACTGGAAAATTTTTTTGAGTTTGCAACAATGTGAAAAAACTCACAGACGAACCATGTAGCCTAGAAGTATCGAAAAAATTAAGAAAAAGGTATGTCATGAATGCATAAAGTATATGTAGATGTACAGGTAACATATAAAATATATGTTAACTCTTTATGTGATTGGTAAGGCTTCTGGTCAACAGTAGGCTATTAGTAGTTAAGTTTTGGGGGAGTCAAAATTATATGTGGATCTTTGACTGAGGGTGGCACCCATAACCCCCACGTTGTTCAAGGTCAACTGTAACTAGTAAAACTGAAATAATGAGAGAATATTTTTAACCTACTGAATGGCAAAAGTTAAAAGAATCATAATCCTATATCCCACACAAATATACTCCAAACTGTTAGGACTTACCTGGGTCTATAGCTATCTGAAGTGAACATACAATGTAAATAAAAAAGCAAGGTGCTTGGGTGCTTGCTGTGGAAGTTCAGTTTAAGATTTCCAAAAAGATTACCCCTCCAAACTCTCTCCCATAGAGAAATTCTAGAGCTACCACTGGGAGGACTATAGGGATACTTCCACTTTCTTCATAGTACTTGAAAATTTTTAAGTGATTATGTATCACTTGGGGAAAAAAGGTGAAGAATTTAACAATTTTGGAAAGAAGAACCTATAGCTTTGTAAAATCAAGGTATTACCAAGTTATTCTCTGTAGTAATTATTGGTAGATCAAGTGCTAAAACATCCTGTTTCTTAATGTTAATATACCGAATTTCATCAAATCTAAGATGGTATGGATTATAAGATGCAGTTATTTCACGTTTATTGATAAAACAGAAAAAATACCTAAGACAGCATAAAGCTAGGACATCAGAGGGCTGTCTTATCTCCTTAGTGTAAGGGTAAATGAGAAATAACCTACCATACAAAAAGAGACAGCAAGGAAGTTTGCTTGTCTGTTTGGCACTGGGTGGGGTGTTGGAAGAAAAAGTGTCTGTGAGAATATAGGATTGCAGTCTGATTTATCAGTATGGTCCCAAAAAGTCTCAAGCAGAGGATTTTATTTAAAGTCCCAAATTGATAGTGCCTCCAGGAGACTGGCAAAAGGAAAGGCAGATCTGGGAAGCACTTGGCTTCACTCCAGACTGACAACAGTTATAAGACACCAGCTATTGCGAGATGCATCCCAACTTTAGAGATGTTGAAATGATGAAAATGTTCATCTTGGCACCAGTGAAATGTGGTACTTCAAATGCAAATGTTTTGTTGATCTGTGGTGACTATAATGTTATATTTAAACTTTTCTTAAATTCTGCTGCAACTGTCTCAGTATTCAAAAGTGTGTGCTTTTTAAGAATTCTTATTTTAAAATTACAGGGAAGAATTGGATATCGACCTAAAGGATATTTACTACAAAATTCGATGTGTTTTGATGCCAATGCCATCACTTGGTTTTAATAGGCAAGTGGTGAGAGACAATCCTGACTTTTGGGGTCCTCTGGCTGTTGTTCTTTTCTTTTCCATGATATCATTATATGGACAGTTTAGGGTAAGTATATCTTACTTTTCACAAATTCTAAATAGTTTAAGAGTTTTAAAATTGAAAATAGCCAAATATTAACTGTAGTACTTCATGTTTGAGAAATGCTTTAGCTTTACCCATTATTTCTCACTTGTTTATCCCAACAAGCTGTTCTTAATTAAATAAGAGGGGAGTGCCTTGGATTAATGATTTCCAAACTCTTCTACATCATCATTCTCATAAAAAGTATTAGTATTTGTATGGCAAGTGGGTAAAATGGTTGGGACTGCTTCCACCTGCCCATACTCCTTCTGATTTCTCCAAAGGATAAAGAGTTTGAAACACAATACTCATGTTCTTATCTTTTATTCATTTTTAGTTCTGTTTTTTAAAGTAAGCTTTTTAATAAATGATGACAAGAATTCCATCAGTATTTGTTTTTGTATAATACTTTGTCCTATTCTCAGAGGCTTTATCTCTATCATCAAAATACGGCACATGCATATCATTCCCTCATCCCTAGTTTAAGGCTTTAGGGGAGTAAAAAATAACTCTTTACCACAGAGTGATTTGGAAATGAATTAGTTTCCTTTTGTACTATAACAGATTTCCGCAAGTTCAGTGGCTTAAAACAATGCAGATTTATTCTTTGACAGTTCTGAAAGTCAGAAACCCAAATTGAGTCTTAAAGGGCTAAAATCAAAATGTCAGCAGGGCTGGTTCTTCTGGAGGCTCCAGGACAGTCTGTTGCTTGCCTCTTCCCATGTCTAGAGGCTGCCAACATTCCTTGGCTTCTGGCTGCATCACTGCAATCTGTTTCCACTTGTCACATTGCCTTCTCTACTGTAGTCAAATTTCCCTCTGCCTCCTTTTTTAAAGGACAGTTGTGATTACATTTAGTGCTCAACGGATAATCCAGAGTGTTCTCTCCATAGCAAGACCCTTAACGTTATATAACACTGGTCTTATTAATATTTACCTTGGATCAGTAGTTCATATCAAGTATTCTGTTGCCAGTATAAGGACCATTGAAGAAGTTGAACGGGGGTTCTGGTCTCCTTCCCACCACCAACCCTTCATGTAGAACATCTGTGTATGAATTTTATCTATTTTATATAATCTTTCATTTGAACAAAGTGTTCTAAGGCTAAAAACAGAAGATTCTTATCTCCATAGAATGTTTCTTAATTTGAGTTTGTTTAATATTTTCTCATGACTGGATTGGGATCATACATTTTTGGCAAAAATACCACAGAAGTGACATTGTGCCCTTCTCTACATACTATCAGGCATTACATGGTACTAATATGTCATATTACTGGTACTATTAACATTGATCACTTGGTTAGGTGATGGGGTGGTATCTTCCACTGTAAAGTTGCTATTTTTCCCTTTTAATAAATATCTTGTGGAAGTACTTTGTGACTATGCAAATACCCTGTTTCTCATCAAACTTTAGCCCGCTAATTTTAGCATCTACTGATGGATCTTGCATGCAACAATTATTACTATATTGTTTACTGAATGATGATTTTCCTCATTCCTTCCACATGTATTTTTTTTTATAATTTTTTTTTTTCAAAGTTTTGTTGTTGTTGTTAATTATTTATTTATTTATTTATTTTTGGCTGTGTTGGGTCTTTGTTTCTGTGCGAGGGCTTTCTCTAGTTGCAGCGAGCGGGGGCCACTCTTCATAGCGGTGCGCGGACCTCTCACTGTTGCGGCCTGTCTTGTTGTGGAGCACAGGCTCCAGACGCGCAGGCTCAGTAGTTCTGGCTCACGGGCCCAGTTGCTCCGCGGCATGTGGGATCTTCCCAGACCAGAGCTTGAACCCGTGTCCCCTGCATTGGCAGGCAGATTCTCAACCACTGCGCCACCAGGGAAGCCCCCTTCCACATGTTTTTTTTTTTTTTTTCTTCCACATGTATTAATCGGTATTCTCTTTGGAACAGCTAGTCCTTCTTTGTCATTACTTAATCATTCATTTATTTTTATCAGTATGGACTCATGGATATTTATTTTATTTTCTGGGCTATAATCCAGTACTATCATTTATTGCTCAGATTGTTGCAGTTTTAGCCATTGGGAGCTCCTTCAGGTTAGCTTCTGTATCCTTTTGACATATCCCCATCTTTTTTTGAGTACTTCCTTTCTTTCTGACTCCACAGAGTGTTCTGGGCTCACCTTTTATTGTCCCTGTCCCAGCCCTGGAATCAATCATTTTTCTAGGGAGTCCTAGTGCCTTTTATTGGGGAATATTTAGAAACCAGGATCTGGGCAATAAGTGTGCTTATGTTGCTACTGGGTGTCATTATTTCTGGACCCCCGCCCCCCCCAAGCAGACAGAACTTGGAAATATATGCATGTATCATTACTATGTCAAGTCTCAGGAGTTAAAATTGTCTGAAGTATCATCCACATTCTATTACTTGGATAAATGTGTAATTAATGTAAATTTTAGAGACCTCTTGAGAAGACTGGTAACGTGTTTCACAGATGAATTTACCTTCCAAAATGCTATAAAGCAGGGGTTGGGAGTCAACAGTTTGGTCTTTCTTTGCAGTATTCTTTTATTATAGATCATAAAATACTAAGGTTTCCTTAGGCAATTAATCATTGCTAAATTTTCAATTTGGATGTAAAATTATATTACACATTTATATTCTTATTAAGTTTTACCTGGGAACCCAAACTCTCTATGACCTGAAGTTGGGTATACCAAAGTATCTTATATGGTAGAGGATTGAGTTCGTGGGAAATTATCAGCTTATTTGGTACACAGATATTAATTGCATGAATTTTTTTTCTCTTAAGGTGGTCTCATGGATTATAACCATTTGGATATTTGGTTCATTAACAATTTTCTTACTGGCCAGAGTTCTTGGTGGAGAAGTAAGTGGTTAATTTTGAAAATAGCCTTTGTTTTTTATGGTAAGCTTTATTTTTGATAACTGCAGGTAGCATCAGTAGCTATGTTCATTGTAACTGCTTTTTGTCCCAGAATTGCTTTTAAGTTATGCTACTTCTTTTAAGGTGATGTAAATATTAGTATAAATGTTATGAGAAATAAAGAGGAAAGAAAAAAATCCAATTTCACTCATAAATAATTTATAGCTTTTTAGGGAAGCATGCAGTTTATTCTCTGTTACAGTAGTTCTCAAACTTTTTGATCTCAGGTCCCCAAAGAGATTTCTTTCTGTAGGTTGTATTTATCGATATTTACCATGTTAGAAATTAAAATAAAAATTTAAAATATATATTTATTCATTTAAAACTAAAAGTAAACCAAATACATTTTAACATAAAAAATACATTTTAATGAAAACTATTTTTCAAAACAAAGTGAGAAAAAGGCATTGTTTTACATTTTTGCAAGTAGCTTTAGTGTCTGGGTTAGTGGAAATTGTATTCTAATATCTGCTTTCTGCATTCAATTGTTATGATATATTTTGGTTAAAGTAAAAAATAAGGCCTCACACAGGTATATAATTTTAAAAGGAAGAGTATTTTAATACATTTTTTGGATGATTGTGATTATTCTACTCTGATACTGCATCAACACTCAACAAGTAATATTTTCTTAAAGGTTTGTTGTAGTGAGGAATCTCAAACCATATCAGTGAACTTTTTATACGCTGTATCATTGTAATTCACTTTGGATGGATCTTTTTACCCATGCACGATCAACTAAGAAAACATTAGTTCCCTGAGCTTTGCAGATCTTCCAAATGTTGACTCATTTTATTATACAATATCAGAAAATCACATTCATTAATATCACCACATATTTCATCAGAAAAATCTGTATTGGAAAACTATCAAGATAACAGTGTTGGATACAAGTTTTCCAAAATTCTACTTTTTGCTTGAGAGAGAGAACTTTGTAATTTGGAAGAAATACTGTCAGTTGTTTTCCTTGAAATAATAGGCTCACTTCATTGATTTTCATTCATGTTGCCTGTCAGTACCTAACTCTGAATAATCATAGTTTGTCTTTCAGTTGTTCTTTCAAGTAAAAATGGTATTCTATGGATAAAGCATCTAATTCAGCTCTTCACTCACACAGTTGTACAAATGCTCTTCCTTGGGATAACCATTGAATCAAGATACAGAAGAAATGCTTTCTGTGTACTTCTCATTTTGTTACACAGAATATTAAAAAGACATATTCAAAGGTTGAGGCTTAATAAAATTAATCATTTTAACTGCTTCATTAAGGACATTCTTAAGTGAAACTGGCTTTTTTTCTTCTTTTCCTGTGAGTGTGGGGTAGTAAAGAACACAGTAACTACTAGTATGTTTCATGCCACCTTGATTTGTGCTAAAGCAGCATGTTTTACCCATTGCTTTTGTTCTATTAGTACCAATATCAACCCAATTAAAAAGGCAAATAATGTTTTATTACTATTATAAAAAATAGTTTTGTGGGTTTTTTTAAAAGTTTTATTTATTTTATTTTTTTTCCGTGCCTTGCGGCATGTGGGATCTTAATTCCCCAACCAGGGAGTGAACCTGTGCCCCCTGCAGTGGAAGCGTGGAGTCTTAACCACTGGACCGCCAGGGAAGTCCCCTATTACAAAAAATAGTTTTGACGTTCCAGTCTTTTAGAAGAGTCTCTGGGACCCCCAGAGGTCCATGGGCCACACCTTGAGAATCACTGCTCCATTAAATTAGACTTTATGAATTACTATAAACCTAGGAATTCCAGCACTCTGGAATTCAGCTCTCTGTGGAGAGAGTGAAGCACAAGGGATGCCAGGCGGAGTTACTATATCATGTGGGTGCTGACTCATATCAGGCTTACTCTATGAACACTGAATGTTAAATGCAGAACTCTTGAGCCTTTTCCTCATACTTGGTGGAAAGGTCTCCACCAAGCTCTTGTTCTTCTGCTTTCCAGTTTCCAAAATTAAGTTGCTCTTGTCCTGTCTTCTAATCTCCTGTTTATGCCTCTTATAAAAAGGAGTTTCCTTTTTTCCTTCCCTTTTAATGGAGTTTCAGGAAGGAATGATATTAGATATATGCACTCAATCCATCATCTTAACTTAAAACTCTTGAATAAATGAGAGTAACATTTATCTATGTAACTTTTTCACTCTGCTTATGAAAACTTAAAATAATTCTAACAGGGACATTTGTTTGCATATTATTTCTTACATTCTAGATAAAACCTCATATAATTTTTATGTGAAAAAAGGTATCACTAAATGTTTTGGTAATTTAGGAGTGTTGATAGAGAAGTTAAAATACCTAGATCTTAATTTGAGCTCTTACCAACTAGCTTTGCTTTCCTGAACAAAGCTCTTTGTCTCTCTGGAATCACTTTCTTCATAATGGGGACAGTAATACCACATAGGGTTGTTAGTGCCTTTGATCTTCACAATATGTGAAGCTCTATCACGGAGTGTGGCACACAGTAGCCACTAAAAAATATTTTTCTCTTCAGTCCTCCTACCTCTCTCCCTTCCCTTCTAGTCTGTATTTGTCACATCTAGCTTCTCTAGACTTGAATTTTTCATCAAAATAAGATGGTTGTGGTTCCTTTAAATAATCCTCCTACAACAAGGGAAATAGTGACTAAGAGATATACTCAAGGTTATTGGATATATAAGTCTGAAGCTCAAAAGAGAGAGGGCAGGAAATGTAGATTTGGGTATCATCATAATTGATAATTGAAATCATGGTGGGTTGTTGACATTGTCCACGAATATAAGAGACTATATGATAATTTGAAATATAATGGGTATGATACTTTTTTCTTAATTCTCACATTTATGTAAGTACAACAAAGTATATATGATGTTTAATAGTGGTTAAAATAAGTATCTTGATTTCTGTGATATTTATTTAACATTTTGGAAATTCACAGGTTGCATATGGCCAAGTTCTTGGAGTTATAGGATATTCATTACTTCCTCTCATTGTAATAGCCCCTATACTTTTGGTGGTTGGATCATTTGAAGTGGTGTCTACACTTATAAAAGTAAGTAGTGTGTTATAAAAAGTAGTTTACTGTTTCCCAGTAAAAAAAAAAAAGTATACAGTTGTCCCTCCATATCCATGGGAGATTCGTTCCAGGCCCCCCCGCAGACATGAAAATCTGCAGATGCTCAAGTTCCCTATACAAAATGGTGTAGTATTTACATGTAATCTGTGCACATCCTTCCATCTACTTTAAATCATCTCTAGATTACTTACAATACCTAATACAATGTAAATGCTGTGTAAATAGTTGTCTGTAGTGCAGCAAGTTCAAGTTTGGCTTTTTGGAACTTTCTGGAATTTTTTCTTCCCCCCAAATATTTTCGATCCACAGTTGGTTGAATCCGTGGATGCAGAACCCACAGGTAATAAGAGCTGACTGTACTAGTTCTCTGGCTAAGAATCTTGTAATCTATAACTTTATCAAACAGTTGGTAGTATTTTGGAACAGTGACCTTACTCAATAATTATACCAGTTGTATTTCTTTTATTTTCCCCTTTTAATTGCCATAAATTATAATGTATGTCTAGGGTGGAATAAAGAACAAAGAGCAAATCGGACCTTGGGGTATTACACTCAGAGAATTTTTTTATTTAATGTTAAAATTTTCTTCTAGTTCATCTGACTTAGATTTTGTGGGAGGTATTTATTTAAAATTCCACTGGCTCAAAAGGACATGTGTACCCCAATGTTCATTGCAGCACTATTTACAATAGCCAGAACATGGAAACAACCTAAATGTCCAACGACAGATGAATGGATAAAGAAGATGTGGTACATATATACAATGGAATATTACTCAGCCATAAAAAGGAATGAAATTGGGTCATTTGTAGAGATGTGGATGGACGTAGAGTCTGTCATACAGAGTGGAGTAAGCCAGAAAGAGAAAAAAAATATCATATATTAACGCATATATGTGGAATCTAGAAAAATGGTACAGATGAACCTATTTGCAGGGCAGGAATAGAGGTGTAGATGTAGAAAATGGACATGTGGACACAGGTAGGGAAGGGGAGGGTTGGACGAATTGGGAGATTAAGATTGATATACGTACACTACCATGTGTAAAATAGATAGCGGGAACATTCTATAAAGCACAGGAAGCTCAGCTTGATGCTCTGTGATGACCTAGATGGGTGGGATTGGGAAGGGGGGTGGGAGGGAGGTCCAAGAGGGAGGGGATATAGGTATACATATAACTGATTCACTTCATTGTACAGCAGAAACTAACACAACATTGTAAAGCAATTATACTCCAATAAAAAAAAAACCTCGCTAAAAATAAATAAAATTCCACTGGGACTGGACATTTATTTAATAATTGTCACTCATATTTGAATAGTAAGTTCTTTATCAAATATGATATATATGGTTCTAATAAATTGGCTTTTCTATGTTGCAGAGATCAGGACTTCTTTGTGCTGTGTTAAGCTTATATTAACATATGTACCCACTTTAAACATTTACTGATAATATTAAATATTAATAATGAGTAGTGATTGAACTTAAATTTTGGGATTTATTAATTTTGAACAACTTTTGGAAATAAATGACTGCTCTAACACATGTATGTATATTACACAGTGAATGTAATGTTTTTTCTTTATGGAAAATAGAACTTGGACTTAAATACTTAAGTTTTTAAGTAGAGTAACTTTTATGGGTTTTGGTTTTACTTAAAGTTTATTACTAATTCCAATATAAAAGAAATTATTCCTTTTAGAATTGAGTAACTACAGACTAATACTGACATTATATAAGCCTTGGGTATTGAGAAGAGTTGGATTTTGGAACCAATCGGTTCTGGATTCAGATTCTGGTTCTGCCACTTACTTGCTGTTTGCCTTGGGGAGATATCTTTTCATACCCTCCTATGCAAAATGGGAGTCTTAACTAATTTTTAGGGTTTGTTATGAAGATTTTAAAGTATAAATAATGTCTAGTATAGTGCTTGACAGAATAGGCAGAGTGGTAGCTGTTATTATTATAAATGTTAAACAAATATTTTGAGAACATCTCTGTATGTTTGAACTGTTTGAACACTTAAGAGACCAAGGAGAAGAGCTTTCTTTCCTCTAATCCTAAATTTTTTTTTAATTGTCATTATTAGCACTTAGTTTAAAAGTCTTGCAGTGCAAGAGCTAGCCCCATGCTGGCATTTAATTATCTAGCCTTAGTGAACATACCACTTTACTGAATCATTCAGGATCACTGCTTGTGTGTTGTTTTACTTGGGTTAAAGCCTGTTTGAATGCTTCTGAGACTACTTCCCAAATTGCTAAAACTGTCCTCTGGTTATTTTCAGTCATTGAGTTCAACTGAAAATTGGTCTTAATGTTCTTTATGCAACATGTGTATGTATTATTATAAAATGGAAGAATCTTTTTTATATCATTAAAAGTTTAGGATACAATTCTTTTTAAACTTTAGATTTTCTTCCCCACATTTCTTTCCCTAATCACTTAATCTTCTGTGTATAGCGATCTGTTTTACATGTTTCTTGTTTTAGTCCAAAGTTTGCTGAGAAATAATGTTGCAAAACTCTCATCACTTAACTCTAGCGTTAGAATACAGTTTAATCTACAAGCACTAATTTTTTTAACATTAAGTCTCTGTAACTCTTACCAATCTTTAACCATTTATTTACAAAAAAATTTAATCATGCCATACAAATGCAATTTGATTATAATTTTACTTCATTTATTTCCCTATACTTTTTTTTTTTCACACACACGCACTGTATTTTATTTTTACAAGAGATAAATAGACTGACACCAAGCATTGTACATGGATGACCACAACAAAAGCAACAATGATTGCAATTACCAAACATGAAACACACTCATACTATGTCATAATATTGACATTCAGTCCAGTAATCCTCCACTGTAACAGCTCCTTTACTTTGCAGTGAAAATTGATTTGTATATTCTTTGCCTCTGAGTCCTTGTGGGATTTTTTTTTTTTAATTCAGACAGAAAGTCACAAAAATTATACTCATCCTCATCAGTTCACTCAGTCCCATGTAATTAATTTTTTTTCCATCTTGATCTTTTGTTAGCACTTTTATGAGTTCATCAGTTTTTCATTAGAGTTCTGAAAATGCTTATTCATTCAGTTCAGCAGTACAATCAGTTACCAGAAACCTGTACTTGTCAGAGTCTTTTCCATGAATTTCTTGAAGATGAAACCCTTTTATAGGAACATATTTGCAAAATCATCAGAGTACACCCAGAACTGTCTGTAAATGACAAAAGACTTAAAAATGACCACGGTTAAAGATTTGATGAAAGTTCATAATAATGCAGTTGACAAGAAAATTAGTTATTTCTGAGATACACATTTTAAAGTAATAACTAGGATTATGACTTATAACATTATACCAGAACATATAAGATTTTTAGAAATTTCATGTAATGTCTGAAACATTTATATTAACATATTTCCATACATATTTCCATACAAATACAAATATAAGATTTTTAGAAATTTCATGTAATGTCTGAAACATTTATATTAACATATTTCCATACATATTTCCATACAAATACAAATATAAGATTTTTAGAAATTTCATGTAATGTCTGAAACATTTATATTAACATATTTCCATACAAATAACCCAATGAAAGTTTAGTATTAGTTGTTTTGTTTGTTGTTTTATGCTGCAGGTTCTTATTAGGCATCAATTTTATACACATCAGTGTATACATGTCAATCCCAATCGCCCAATTCAGCACACCACCATCCCCACCCCACCGCAGTTTTCCCCCCGTGGTGTCCATATGTCCATTCTCTACATCTGTGTCTCAACTTCTGCCCTGCAAACTGGCTCATCTGTACCATTTTTCTAGGTTCCACATACATGCATTAATATACGATATTTGTTTTTCTCTTTCTGACTTACTTCACTCTGTATGACAGTCTCTAGATCCATCCACTTCTCAACAAATGACTCAATTTCGTTCCTTTTTATGGCTGAGTAATATTCCATTGTATATATGTACCACAACTTCTTTATCCATTCGTCTGTTGATGGGCATTTAGGTTGCTTCCATGACCTGGCTATTGTAAATAGTGCTGCAATGAACATTCGGGTGCATGTGTCTTTTTGAATTATGGTTTTCTCTGGGTATATGCCCAGTAGTGGGATTGCTGGGTCATATGGTAATTCTATTTTTAGTTTTTTAAGGAACCTCCATATTGTTCTCCATACTGGCTGTATCAATTTACATTCCCACCAACAGTGCAAGAGGTTTCCCTTTTCTCCACACCCTCTCCAGCATTTGTTGTTTGTAGATTTTCTGATGATGCCCATTCTAACAGGAGTGAGGTGATACCTCATTGTAGTTTTGATTTGCATTTCTCTAATAATTAGTGATGTTGAGCATCTTTTCATGTGCTTCGTGGCCGTCTGTATGTCTTCTTTGGAGAAATGTCTATTTAGGTCTTCTGCCCATTTTTGGATTGGGGTGTTTGTTTCTTTAATATTGAGCTGAATGAGCTGTTTATATATTTTGGAGATTAATCCTTTGTCCGTTGATTCATTTGCAAATATTTTCTCCCATTCTGAGGGTTGTCTTTTCGTCTTGTTTATGGTTTCCTTTGCTGTGCAAAAGCTTTGAAGTTTCATTAGGTCCCACTTGTTTATTTTTGGTTTTATTTCCATTACTCTAGGAGGTGGATCAAAAAAGATCTTGCTGTGATTTATGTCAAAGAGTGTTCTTCCTATGTTTTCCTCTAAGAGTTTTATAGTGTCCAGTCTTATATTTAGGTCTCTAATCCATTTTGAGTTTATTTTTGTGTATGGTCTTAGGGAGTATTCTAATTTCATTCTTTTACATGTAGCTGTCCAGTTTTCCCAGCACCACTTATTGAAGAGACTGTCTTTTCTCCATTGTATATCTTTGCCTCCTTTGTCATAGATTAGTTGACCATAGGTGCGTGGGTTAATCTCTGGGCTTTCTATCTTGTTCCATTGATCTATGTTTCTGTTTTTGTGCCAGTACCATATTGTCTTGATTACTGTAGCTTTGTAGTATAGTCTGAAGTCAGGGAGTCTGATTCCTCCAGCTCCATTTTTTTCCCTCAAGACTGCTTTGGCTATTCGGGGTCTTTTGTGTCTCCATACAAATTTTAAGATGATTTGTTCTAGCTCCGTAAAAAATGCCATTGGTAATTTGATAGGGATTGCATTGAATCTGTAGATTGCTTTGGGTAGTATACTCATTTTCACAATGTTGATTCTTCCAATCCAAGAACATGGTATATCTCTCCATCTGTTGGTATCATCTTTAATTTCTTTCATCAGTGTCTTATAGTTTTCTGCATACAGGTCTTTTGTCTCCCTAGGTAGGTTTATTCCTAGGTATTTTATTCTTTTTGTTGCAATGGTAAATGGGAGTGTTTCCATAATTTCTCTTTCAGATTTTTCATCATTACTGTATAGGAATGCAAGAGATTTCTGTGCATTAATTTTGTATCCTGCCACTTTACCATATTCATTAATTAGCTCTAGCAGTTTTCTGGTGGCAGTTTTAGGATTCTCTATGTATAGTATCATGTCATCCACAAACAGTGACAGCTTTACTTCTTCTTTTCCAATTTGTATTCCTTTTATTTCTTTTTCTTCTCTGATTGGCGTGGCTAGGACTTCCAATACTATCTTGAATAATAGTGGTGAGAGTGGACATCCTTGTCTCGTTCCTGATCTTAGAGGAAATGCTTTCAGTTTTTCACCATTGAGAATGATGTTTGCTGTGGGTTTGTCATATATGGCCTTTATTATGTTGAGGTAGGTTCCCTCTATGCCCACTTTCTGGAGAGTTTTTATCATGAATGGGTGTTGAATTTTGTCAAAAGCTTTTTCTGCATCTATTGAGATGATCATATGGTTTTTCTTCTTCAATTTGTTAATATGGTGTATCACATTGATTGATTTGCATATATTGAAGAATCCTTGCATCCCTGGGATAAATCCCACTTGATCGTGGTGTATGATCCTTTTAATGTGTTGTTGGATTCTGTTTGCTAGTATTTTGTTGAGGATTTTGGCATCTGTATTCATCAGTGATATTGGTCTGTAATTTTCTTTCTTTGTAGTGTCTTTGTCTGGTTTTGGTATCAGGGTGATGGTGGCCTCAGAATGAGTTTGGGAGTGTTCCTTCCTCTGCAATTCTTTGGAAGAGTTTGAGAAGGATGGGTGTTAGCTCTTCTCTAAATGTTTGATAGAATTCACCTGTGAAGCCATCTGGTCCTGGACTTTTGTTTGTTGGAAGATTTTTAATCACAGTTTCAATTTCATTCCTTGTGATTGGTCTGTTCATATTTTCTGTTTCTTCCTGGTTCAGTCTTGGAAGGTTATACCTTTCTAAGAATTTGTCCATTTCTTCCAGGTTGTCCATTTTATTGGCATAAAGTTGCTTGTAGTAGTCTCTTAGGATGCTTTGTATTTCTGCGGTGTCTGTTGTAACTTCTCCTTTTTCATTTCTGATTTTATTGATTTGAGTCCTCTCCCTCTTTTTCTTGATGAGTCTGGCTAATGGCTTATCGATTTTGTTTATCTTCTCAAAGAACCAGCTTTTAGTTTTATTGATCTTTGCTATTGTTTTCTTTGTTTCTATTTCATTTATTTCTGCTCTGATCTTTATGATTTCTTTCCTTCTGCTAACTTTGGGTTTTGTTTGTTCTTCTTTCTCTAGTTTCTTTAGGTGTAAGTTTAGATTGTTTATTTGAGGTTTTTCTTGTTTCTTTAGGTAGGCTTGTATAGCTATAAACTTCCCTCTTAGAACCGCTTTTGCTGCATCCCATAGGTTTTGGGTCGTCGTGTTTTCATTGTCATTTGTCTCTAGGTATTTTTTTATTTCCTCTTTGATTTCTTCAGTGATCTCTTGGTTATTTAGTAACGTATTGTTTAGCCTCCATGTGTTTGTCTTTTTTACGTTTTTTTCCCTGTAATTCATTTGTAATCTCATAGCGTTGTGGTCAGAAAAGATGCTTGATATGATTTCAATTTTCTTAAATTTACTGAGGCTTGATTTGTGACCCAAGATGTGATCTATCCTGGAGAATGTTCCGTGCGCACTTGAGAAGAACGTGTAATCTGCTGTTTTTGGATGGAATGACCTATATATATCAATTAAATCTATCTGGTCTATTGTGTCATTTAAAGCTTCTGTTTCCTTATTTATTTTCATTTTGGATGATCTGTCCATTGGTGTAAGTGAGGTGTTAAAGTCCCCCACTATTATTGTGTTACTGTCGATTTCCTCTTTTATGGCTGTTAGCAGTTGCCTTATGTATTGAGGTGCTCCTATGTTGGGTGCATATATATTTATAATTGTTATATCTTCTTCTTGGATTGATCCCTTGATCATTATGTAGTGTCCTTCCTTGTCTCTTGTAACATTCCTTATTTTAAAGTCTATTTTATCTGATATGAGTATAGCTACTCCAGCTTTCTTTTGATTTCCATTTGCATGGAATATCTTTTTCCATCCCCTCACTTTCAGTCTGTATGTGTCCCTAGGTCTGAAGTGGGTCTCTTGTAGACAGCATATATATGGGTCTTGTTTTTGTATCCATTCAGCCAGTCTATGCCTTTTGGTTGGGGCATTTAATCCATTCACGTTTAAGGTAATTATCGATATGTATGTTCCTATGACCATTTTCTAAATTTTTTTGGGTTTGTTTTTGTAGGTCCTTTTCTTCTCTTGTGTTTCCCACTTAGAGAAGTTCCTTTAGCATTTGTTGTAGAGCTGGTTTGGTGGTGCTGAAATCTCTCAGCTTTTGCTTGTCTGTAAAGCTTTTGATTTCTCCATCAAATCTAAATGAGATCCTTGCCGGGTAGAGTAATCTTGGTTGTAGGTTCTTCCCTTTCATCACTTTAAGTATATCATGCCACTCCCTTCTGGCTTGCAGAGTTTCTGCTGAGAAATCAGCTGTTAACCTTATGGGAGTTCCCTTGTATGTTATTTGTCGTTTTTCCCTTGCTGCTTTCAATAATTTTTCTTTGTCTTTAATTTTTGCCACTTTGATTACTATGTGTCTCGGCGTGTTTCTCCTTGGGTTTATCCTGTATGGGACTCTCTGCGCTTCCTGGACTTGGGTGGCTATTTCCTTTCTCATGTTAGGGAAGTTTTCGACTATAATCTCTTCAAATATTTTCTCTGGTCCTTTCTCTCTCTCTTCTCCTTCTGGGACCCCTATAATGCGAATGTTGTTGCGTTTAATGTTGTCCCAGAGGTCTCTTAGGCTGTCTTCATTTCTTTTCATTCTTTTTTCTTTAGTCTGTTCCGCAGCAGTGAATTCCACCATTCTGTCTTCCAGGTCACTTATCCGTTCTTCTGCCTCAGTTATTCTGCTATTGATTCCTTCTAGTGTAGTTTTCATTTCAGTTATTGTATTGGTCATCTCTGTTTGTTTGTTCTTTAATTCTTGTAGGTCTTTGTTAATCATTTCTTGCATCTTCTCAATCTTTGCCTCCATTCTTATTCCGAGGTCCTGGATCATCTTCACTATCATTATTCTGAATTCTTCTTCTGGAAGGTTGCCTATCTCCACTTCATTTAGTTGTTTTTCTGGGGTTTTTTCTTGTTCCTTCATCTGGTACATAGCCCTCTGCCTTTTCATCTTGTCTGTCTTTCTGTAACTGTGGTTTTTGGTCCACAGGCTGCAGGATTGTAGTTTTTCTTGCTTCTGCTGTCTGCCCTCCTCCCTATACTTTTTTGTAGGTTTAAAATATCTTGCAGGTTTTTTTGTATGTTTTTAGTTTAAAAAGCACAATATAAAATTGGACCATCTCAAATACATTTTCAGTCAGTCTGCCAGCATTTATTTTTTACCTCTGTACCAGTGGTTCTCAACTGATGGCGATTTTGCCCCCCAAGGACATTTGGCAATGTCTGGAGACATTTTTGGGTATCACAAATGGGGAGGGCTGGGATGGCACTAGTATATAGTGACTAGAAGCCAGGGATACTGCTAAACATCCTACAGTGCACAGGACAACTTACCACAACAATTATCCAGCTCAAAAATTTGATTAGTGCATGGTTGAGAAACCCTGGTCTGTGCCAGGTCTGTTTCTGTCATAGTTTCCCTGATTCCTACCGTTATAGTTCTTCCTTTCATTTTATTCTGTAAAGTGCCTTCAGTGACTATATTGGTAAGTATTATATAAATTTCTAGTTGAAATAATTTAAAATTAAGCACGTGCATAATCAGAAAACTCTCTTCCATTATGGTTTACCATGGGATATTGAATATAGTTCCCTGTGCTATACATTAGGACATCAACTATGCTTCAATTTAAAAAAAAAAGCAAACAAAAATTTTTTATTATGAAAAATTTTCAAACATTAAAAAAAAAAGAAAACTCAACCAAAATGTTATGGTTTTCCTCCTTTCCATTTAACACTATACTTCTACCTAGTCCTGGGAAAATGATTTGATACTTAATAAATGTTGTGTAAAATTTTCACTTAATATGTTTTTCTACTTCTTGGAGAAAAAAAAAGGAAAAATTTCTACTTTGTAAAGATCAATTAGTTTTCTTTCAGGAAACAAATATCTTTCAGCTGCTTACCCCTATAATAGTTTTTCCGAAAGTTGCCTTATCTTAAGTCACCAGGGACACTTGTTAAAAAGTCTGATAATTAGACCCTTCTTCCCTTAGAGATTCTGATTCAGTAGAACTAGAATGAATCCCAGGATTCTGTTTTTTAATAGGCACCCAAGGTGATTCTTATGATTAGACACGTTTGATAACAAAAGACTTCATTTGCAGAAGTCAGGGAGCAGAGCAAGGATGAATATTCCTAACAAGTTTTAAACATTCTCAATAAGTTTTACTGCTTCTACAATTGGTTGTTAGGGTTGTTTTAAGAAAATACTGTAAATGTTATTTTTATGATACCCAAAATGTTAATTAACTTGCTAATATGCTGCCTTTTGTCTTTTTTGTTTGTTTTTTTAAAGCTCTTTGGTGTGTTTTGGGCTGCCTACAGTGCTGCTTCATTGTTAGTGGGTGAAGAATTCAAGACCAAAAAGCCTCTCCTGATTTATCCAATCTTTTTATTATACATTTATTTTTTGTCCTTATATACTGGGGTGTGATCTAAGTCATATATGAGTAGAAAAAGACAATGTTACCTTTCTGTGTAGGCTGGGAATTCTTGCTTGAGGGGATTGAAAAAAACGTATTGCTGGTAAAATTTTACATGTTCCAGATGTAAAGGCAGTCTAAGGTCTTTTTAAAACAATATTTTTTTTGTATTTAATTAAGCAATTGCAGTTACCTGAATATTTTTGGTCAGAATTCTGAATTCTGTTTGATTCATCATAGTCCAGTGAATAAAATATAAAAGCATTGTGTTTTTAAGATTGTATCAATATTCACCTAAAAACTTGTGCCAAAAGCACCTGGAATGGTAATTATATTTCACTTGAAGGGTAAATATGACAGCATCCTGATAATCCAAAAGTACAATGTTTTTCTTTAAAGGGTTTTCTCCTGCATTGCAGATCCTGTAGATATATATTTATATTTATATATATATTTATGAAGTAATTCTTATTATTCACAAAATGTATTTCTGAATAACCAAAAAATTAAGATATTTTAAATCTGATGCTTAAACTTTATTTAATTTGGCCATTAATCTTTTTATTTATAAATTTAATTTTGCTTTTAAATTGTATATAATTTTAAAAATCTCATACATGCTTCAGTCAGTATGTCCTTGTTAAGAATTCTTAATAATAACAGTTGAAACTAATTATAACAGTTGCTGATGTAGATTTGGTTTGTTTGGGTGTGCTTTTAAAAACCACTTTTGAATGTCTAAACATTTGATTTAAAGTTTCTGTTTATCTTTCTGACCAAAAAAGCAAGAGGTATGATGGATATGGCATTCATTAAAATTGTCAATATGTAGAAAAACAGTAATATTTATAGCACCAGTAAATATTTTTAAGTGGTACTCCGAAGTCATAAAAGTTGCTGGAAAGAGACCATTAGAGTCTTGTGGTCCTGAACAATGTTATATGAAGTAGAAGAAAATAAAATGCTTCCCAGCTGTGTGTTTTGTTTTTATAACACCTTGTCCTGTATTACTTGATATTTTAACAAGTATCAGGTACTCTTTAACAAGAATACAATAATATTTGCAAAGGGAAGTATTAAGAAATTTTAACTAAAGAAATTTTTTTGGCAAATAATTTCATAGACTGTAGATGTACGTTTAATTAATCTTAGTTTGTACAGTAGATAAAATAATTTATATCGATAAAATAGCAAATGCCTGATAACCATTAGCATATTATTATATTATCCTTTCTGGTCTCAGCTGGAAGAGTTAACTGCTGTCTTCAATATGATAACATGGCCACCTCTTGGTATGTATTCCTTTAGCAACCTGATGTGTCAGGAAATATCCAGCAACTCTGAAGTAAGCCTACAAATTAGCAAAATATCAAGCCCATCTCTCTTCCTTTTCCCCTCTCCCCTCCCCCACCTAAAAAAGAAAAAAAAAAGCTTATTTTAAGCTGCAGGAAAAGTATGGAGCTACCTTTGGGCCAGAATAATGTGGAAAAATTACATAATGCTGATTATTTAAACAAGTTTAGGAAAACAGATTAGAAGCAACAGAAGGATAGAACCTCTAGAACCTAAAATAATATGGAATAGTGAGGAAGGATCTACAGCTACAGAAGCAGCAACTGTAAAATGAACATTTGTCATACTTCAGGAGTTTCTGAGATCATTACTTTGTTATAGTAGATTATTATATTTGATGGTCATAGTGTTGACCCTGAAATCTTCCTCAGAAAGCTTAGGGGTCCATACCAGGCAGTAGAATTTTACTAAGCAATAAGTCAAGGCATTTTAGGACCAACTCCATCAAAAAGATGGTTTAAAAATTTTTTAAGCTATCATTTCTTTAAGATGTGAATAAAAAGTTCACTTATATGAATCACGTTTATTCCTGATGATGTAAGATAAAATGAGATATTTGTGTTCTAAAAAAATATTTAAAAGTAACAGCATTTAATCTTGGGACCTGTCCAATTTAGGATATATATAAATACAATTTATAATGTTTCAAGCTCAGCCAATGTCTTCATGTGCTAATGAGCAAAGCAGTTAAAACAGATTGTTAGTTTGAAAACATGACTTGTAAATGTGTGCAAGATACAGTACTGCTACAGCTAATAATGGTAAGCTGACTACAATGTCCTCTCCTTGAATTTATATATAATAATATTTTATGTCATATTGATTTTAAATCATGATTTCCAACCTAATTATTAGTTCATTAGTATTTTTAAAACAGAATTACCCAGATAGCCTCTTCTAGGTGTCTGTGTGTGCGTATACATGTTTTAAGTGTTTTCAGTTGTAGTAATCCTGATGAATGTTAATCCTCAAAAAAAAAAAAGAAAAGAATTATGAGACATTTACTTCTGTTTTAAATTGATTACAAAATAACTGAAATTTTGAATATAAATCAAAGTCTATATATAATTTTCTTTGTATTAAAATACAGTTTAGGGAGATTTGTAAAGTTTTATGAATCATTACTAAACCTGCTAATTTCTAAGGTCTATAAGACAGTTTTATATATATCTCTTTCCAAAAATTCCCCAAATATTAATATATTAATATTCTAAATTAGTGAAAATTTGCATTGACTTAAAATGTGAGGTAGATATTTTTGTTTAAATATTGTTTAAAATTTAGTTCATTTAAAAAATTCTGATGTAATAAAACATTGAACAAAATAATGCTTCTACAAACAAATAAAAACAATATTTTTCATATTCAACAGAACAGTATTTTAAAATGATTGTTATTTATTTATCTTTTACATTTTCAGCAGTGCATATTTTAGCTAGTGTTAGGCTTCAGGAAATTGTGACACGTTTGTTAAGTTTTGTTAAAATGTCTTACTTCCATACATTTTTTTTTTGGTAATTGAACAAATTGGTTTTCTTGTTTTGTTCTTTGCAGCAGAGGAGAACAACACACATCATGGGGAACCATAGGGTGTCTCAGAGTGTTTAAAAGGCCCTATTACAGGATTTAGGCTTGTGTTAATACAATTCATGGCAGTCTGAAATAAGTCTTAATAGAGCCAAAAATCACTCTCAGGTATTCTCTTCTCTGAAATTTTAGTCACATAAACAATATAAGTGTTTTATTATCCTCTTTCATAAAAGGTTTCTTTAACTGAACCCTTGTACCTAGTACTACATTTTGATTTCCTTTTAGAAACTGAATCACAAGTACTCTATTCCTCATTTGTTTTAATCTCCTGACAGTACTGTGTGTGTTTGAGAATCTGTTGTCACTTTTCAAATAAATTCCAAAATATGATTTTTGACATTAGTAAAGACTAAACATTCTTATATCTTTGCACTAGATATCATTATATTTTCTGAAGAAAGTCTGCTTGTGAATACATTTTCTTTATAACTTTCTTCCTGTACAGTTTCTTTATAACAATTTTAGACCCTACTGTGTCTTATGGGGTATAGTGGTCTGAAGAGAAATGGTTAAGAGAATATTTATTCCCTGTGCAAAGCATATATTATTGAAGCTTAGGGTTAGGTTGCTCATTTGAAATTCTTTTGATATGCTGAGGTTGCAGTTTGGAGGTTAATTTAAGGAAAGAATATCAGGATGATTAAGATGGCATTAGTAAAATAATTTCCTATTTTACATTTTGTATTAGTAGTAACCCTGGTTTCAACTTTTCTGATTTTCAGCAAGATATCCACAAGTTTTTACTTTGAAGATATTTAATTTGCAATTTGCAAGTGCTTGGAAAGAATTCCTGAAACAGCCCTTCTGAACAGTTCAATGATATACTAAAGCTGTCACTGAGATTTAAGTTAGATATTAATATGAAAAAAATTTTAATGAAATATTTTGAATTTACTTGTAATTAGAGTATATGAAGGTTATTAATACCTATGGGGTGGGGAAAGTACGCTTTCCTACCTGTAATAATTTTGTTAAATTAACACTTGGAATATAAGTAAATTAGATTTATCAAGAATAGAAACCTTAGTTTTTCTATAGTAGTTGCCACTGAGCCATTTTTATTAAAAATCAAACAAGCAAAAAAAGCTTACCAAAGTACTTATACAGGATCAAATGAAATTACACAGAATGGCTGGTTATGGGAGAAATTTGTCATCTGGTAATAAAGAGAAAAAGCTAGTATAAAAGTAGATTGATGCTATTCACAAATAAGTGCTCACTGATGAAGATAAATGATTGAAATTCTACATTTTTCTTGGTTTTATAGTGATTTTTCTTTTGTGGAATTAATCAGTTGCTATGTAAATATCACTTATATTGTGTGCACCATTTGATAATGAAACAACCCATGTGTTTTGTAATCCTTATGCTGAATTACACTCCATGATAATTTAGTGTCTCCATAGAAAACAGTGAAAATATTCTTGTTGATGATGATGGGCCTAGGCGCTAAGTCCCTCATACTCCTTTGCTAAATGGGACTTAGGAAACTCGTTAGCCTAATACAAATTTATTTTCCAAGGATGGTACTGGTGGTGGCCCCAAGAATGAAACGTTCAGAAGAAACAGCATTCGAATTAGGTAACTTGAATGTGAAGAGATAGTAGATATTCATCAGCTATTAATTGACCCCTTTCTATGTGCCAGGTGCTACATTAGGTGCAGGAATACAATGACGTGCAACAAAGACCACACATGCACCCTAATGAGCCAGTATTTTTTGAAAGATAGACAATTAGTTTAACAAAGTGTAAAACAATTGCAACAAATGGAGAAAGGCCTGTGGTGGCAAGAGAGTGTGTAACAGAGGAATTAGACAAGAATAGCCTTCCTGAGGCAATGATGCTTAAGCTGAAATCCTTAGGGATAAGTAAAAGTTAACTAAGCAGAGAAGGGAGGGAAGACTGTTACAGACAGAGGTAATAGGTGAGTAGAAGGAAATGAAAACTCGTTTGGCTGAAGTTTAGTCGTTTGTGAAATCGAGCAGGTATATTGGTACCACACCATACCTGACATTCTAAGCCATGTTTTCTTTGTCAGAGCTTTTGATTAGAAATACGGTATCTGAAACATGTGCTTTTAAAACTAAGGCCAAGGTCTACAATTCTACTCTTGATATATCCCCAACAGAAATGCATGTACATATGCCACAAAAGACATGTGCAGAGTAACATGAAAAATTGGACATAGCATATCCATCAACATAAAATGGTACAATTACATAGTGGAATCTTATGCAATGAAAATGAATAGAGTCATGTGCAAGAAAGTCACCACCAAAAAGTCTTAATGCTTACCCCTAAAGGGGAGGGAGAAGGGTTGTATTTGGAAAGACTCTTGAGGGACTTTAATGGGTGGTTTTTTTGTTTTTTAAGAATTTTTTTTAATTAATTAATTTATTTATTTATTTATTTTTGGCTGTGTTGGGTCTTTGTTTCTGTGTGAGGGCTTTCTCTAGTTGCGGCAAGTGGGGGCCACTCTTCATCGTGGTGCGCGGGCCTCTCACTATCGCGGCCTCTCTTGTTGCGGAGCACAGGCTCCAGACGCACAGGCTCAGTAGTTGTGGCTCACGGGCCTAGTTGCTCCACGGCATGTGGGATCTTCCCAGACCAGGGCTCGAACCCGTGTCCCCTGCATTGGCAGGCAGATTCTCAACCACTGCGCCACCAGGGAAGCCCTAATGGGTGGTTTTTAATGATTTATTAAGCTGCATGTTTCATGTACTTTTCTGTATGTGTGTTACAGTGCGTCCTTACATTGTTATAATTGTTTTAACGTAAATTACCACTTTGCATTTTACTCTTTTTCATGTATTATTATGCCATAGCCATCTTCATGTTATACAGACTTCATAACCATTTCTTCAGAGAAATCTTCCCTTAATCTGTCCAACCATGTGCCCCAGTTAATCTCTATTACATCATGGCTTATTTCATTTGTAGTACTACTACTCTTGGTGTCTAGGTGTTGTTTTTGTTTTTTAATTCCTCCACTATAGTGTAAGCTCTCTTGGGGCAGGGACATTTTCTGACACGTTCATCAGTGTATCCTCAGTACTTTTGTTGAATGAATACATGAACCTGGTCATTGAATCCCGAAATCAAATTCGGATCCAGTGAATTTCAAAACCAATAGCTTAATTATAGTCTTTCATAGATTGTTAAAGTTAGGCAAAACTCTAGAGATCACTAATGAGTGTAATCATACGTCATTATACAGATGAGGAAACTAAAGCCTAAGGAAGGCTTGTCTAAAGTAACACTGTTGACCAGCAAAGTTGGAATAAGAGCTTATGTCTTCAAACCTTAAGTCTAGTGCTCTTTCCATTACAACGTGGAACAACAGTGTTGCCAGTTAAGAGAGCAACATAGATAGTTGCCTTCTACTGTAATCCATCATATAGATAATTGAAACACCCTCTCTTTCTCTTTCCTTTTTGATCTTTTCCATTCCACTTTTAAAAATCCACTATTAGCTCTAGGCTTACAAGTGCTACACATTAATATTAAATAATTAAGGTTCAAAGGGCTGTTGTGAGGTTTAAGCGATCTAGTTAATATAAAGCATATAGAATCATCCTAGTATTCAGTAAATAGTAGCTATTAAACTGAAGTCATTTACATCAATGAAACGAGGGTTTCCAGAAACATACTCAATTGTATATAGGAAGTTAGTATGTGATAGAGGTAGCATGCCAAATTGGTATAAAAAGATGGATTATTAAATAAGTGAGATATTGCATCAATAGGAATGTATTTGTTTGCAAGAAACAACCCTATGATCAATGGCTTCAGTAAATAGTTTATTTTTCTCATAAGTAATCCAAGGGTGTATAATACAGAACTAATATGGCAGCTTAATGTCATCAAGGACTCAGGCTCCTTTTATCTTTTCACTCTGCCATTTTTGGTGAGTGGCTTTCATCCTTGTCTCAAGATAGCTGCTTCACCTCTAGGTATTACATCTAGATTCCAAGCAGGAAGAAAGGTGAAGGTCAAATGGAGCATGTCAGTCAAAATTGCCTTTATTTAAAAATCTGTCTGGAAGCCACATTCAGTGACTTCCACTTATATCTCAGGACAGAGCTGAATCACTTGGCCACCCCTTGCTGCAAGAGAGTCTGGGAAAGTATTTTAAGCTGGGCACAGTTACTGCCCTAAACAAAGTCACATTCTGTTAGTAAGGAAGAATGGATGCCAGGTAGGTGACTAGCAGTGTATAACAAAAACATTATAGGCCACTTAGAAAAATACAAGGCTAGATCTGTACTTCTTATGCCAAAGTAAATTACAGATATATCAAGTATTTTAAAAACAAAGAAAAAACCAGGAATTAGTTTTTCATATACTCTTTGAGAAGGTAAGGCTTTCAAAGCATGACATAAAATACAAAAGCCAAAAAAGAGATTAAGAAACTTGACTACATATCATTTAAAACAATTCTATAGGAAAAAGATAAACTACAAATTGGAGGGAAATATTTGTAAGACATGTAGACAAAAGGCTAATTTCCTTAATATAAAAAGAACATTTACAAATTAGTAATTTTAAATGGGCAAAGGATATACATGGGCAATCGTATAGTATATAATATATAATAGTAGAAGTATAAATTGATAATTTAAAATGGACAAGGAATATAGATGAGCAACTCAAGAGGGGAGAAATGATAAAGACCAACATATGTATGTACAGGTGCACAAATTCATTCATGGTTAAATACAGTTTAGACAACAACAACATTGGCCTCTCAGTTTGCCAAAACTTTAAAAGATTGATAATATCCAGTGTTAATTGGGATTATGAGCAGATCTGATATTTAGCTGATAGACACCAGCATGGCTGTCTCAGTTAAAATACTGACGTTTGTACCAGTGGTAAATAGTATTACTGTAACTGTCATAGCACTAAAATAAATAGATTGTTTAAATTCTGATATAAGTTCATTAGTTCTTCTGTGACAGCCATTGATAACGGACCTTTTGTTGTAATGACATTGAGAAATATTTGCAACATCTGTTAGCTTGGCCTGTGTAAATTATGGTAAATAATAGTAAATAATGTCACTGCCTTGTGCATTACCTATGAATCATTCCATGTTCTAACAGTTGCTACTGCTCCTAAATAGTTTAATTTTTTATTTGGTTTTACTGTTTTAGTGCATTGTAATTCTTAGGTGAAAAGTAAATAGTGGTTTAATATTTTAAAATAGAAGAATTTATAACAATAATGAACAGCCCAAAACTGTTTGGCACTATCTGCTATCTGTCAGTGTTGAACATATGCATAGCTTTTGACCCAGCAGTTTCATATGTTCACCAACGCGTGAATTCACTGTGCAATGGAACTTGCTGCAGTGATGCGAATGCTCTATTCTGTGCTGTCCATACAGTAGCTACTAGCCACGTAACTACTGAGCACTTGAAATGTGGTTAGTGCAACTGAGGAACTGATTTTCAATTTAATTTTATTCAAACTTAAAGAGCTACATTTGGCTAGTAGCTACCGTATTGGTCAGAGCAGTGAGTGTTCATAGCAGTGCCATTAGTAATATCCAAACCTGGAAACAACCCAAATGGACAAATTATGGTGTTGTCACACAATAGACTACAATAAGATTGAAAGATGTATAACTACGTGTAAGATTACGGATGATCTCAAAAACCTAATGTTGAGCAAAAGAAACCAGACACAAAAAAATACGTACTTTATGATTCTATTTATGTAATGTACAAAAACAGGCTGTTGGTTACTCTTGAGTGGGAAGGAAATAACTGAGAGAAGGTATGGGGATTGGGGCTTCTGGGATGTTGGTATGTTCTGTTTGTTTATCTGGGTGCTAATCATATGGGCGTGTTCAGTTTATGAAAATGTATCAAGCTATACAATTGTAACATGTACACCTTTCTGTAAAGGTATTGTGTTTGAGTTAAAAGTTGTAAATTGGAGAGAGAAAAAAACACCCAGAATGAGTGTTAGCAAAGTGTTGTTAAGCTTCTTAACATTCCTTTTAAATGCTTTAAATATTTATATTCTAAAACGCTGGAAGAACATGATAATGAACTATAGCTTGGAACATTTCTTAAAACGTCCTGAAATGTCTTTTGATATTCTGTAAGAATTAATATAAAATAAAACAAATGATTTTCATTTCTGAAATGAAAACATGACATTGCAAGTGACATGAATGTTGAATGCAAACACTGTTCAAAATGGTAGTGTTGAAAGTGCTAAACTAATATTTCATCCAAAAAGCCATCATGTTCACTTAAAGCTCATGGTTCAAACAAAGATTTGCAATCATCAGTGAGAAAAGAAAAGGATAATCATAAATCATTTTCAACAATAAAGAATTTGAAATAATGACTTCTAAGAATTTCACCTAAGAGTTTCAACTGATCAAACAAAAAATATTTTAAAATACCATTCAAACTGTTAACACCATCTACTATGTTGTTAATGTTAAGTACAATCAAAGATCTTTAGGCATGAAACGTTTAACACAACATTAATACAGACTTATTGCAATTTAGATTTATGGTCTTGTAAAACATATCTGACAAAAACAGGAAAGGAAAACTTCAGTCGTAATTGCACAGCTTCAGTTGTTACACATACAAGTGTCTTAATTTACTTAAAAGGCAAAATATGAATTTAGATGCTGTGGAGCTAAAAGTAACACCTGGGAGAAGATATCAAAATTTATTACAGGCATTCAAGGGAAATGATTCCAATAAAAACTATATAGAAATTTTACTGGGTTTTGAACAGCCAGTACTATGGAATGCTGGGGGAAAATCTGGAAATTTAGCCAAAGTTTTAGAAAGATTTCCAGATGTTTTAACTTGGCCCAAAGACACTAAATTCAGATATCTCCAAATGATGTAATAAAGTTGTAAATAAATGAATCACTTTTAAGTATTTTCCCAGTAAACTATATATTTACTATCATAAATTTGTGATAGCAAATGAAGGTAAAATTTTTCTGAGAAAGTTAAATAATATATGAAGAGCTTAGAATTGTGATAATGATAATTGGAATTATATTTTGGTTTCAGTGGCAGCCTGTAGTGCTAGAACTACAAAAGTAATTTGGAAATCTTATCAAGCCTTGTATATTTTCTTCATTAGAGATTTTGAAATCAGAGCAAACATTTAGAATATGAAAATATTTTTGGAAATTTGTCCTTACTAAAAGTATTTAGTGAAGGTATCAATTCTTTATTTAGGTTTTCCAGAATAGAATGTTTTATTAATTAAGATTTATAAATTAATTTGACAGGAACTAAAAGTGATTGAAACTAAAAACGTGAAAAAGAAGCTATGGAAATACATGTGATATTGTGTGTTAATTATAACTCAGTAAAATTTTTAAAAATAAAATATGGAAATATAATATGCCATTTGAGATAACAAAATATAAGGCCAATTCAAGTGAAACTATTATTATCTAATAAATTGATAACATTTTTATGTATTCCCTTTTGTGGTGGTTAATATTATATGTAAACTTGACTGGGCCACGTGGAGCCCAGATATTAACATTCTGTGAGAATGTTTTTTGGATGAGATGAATGTTTAAATATAGACAGAGTAAAATAGATTGCCCTCCTAAGGTGGGTGGACCTCAGTCAATTAGTTGAAAGCCTGAATAGGACAAAAAGGCCTACTCTCCTCTCCCTGCCCCCAGTAAGAGAGAATTCCTCCTGGCTGACTGCCTTCCAGCTGGGACATCTGTTTTTTCCTGGCCTCAGACTCAACTCTTTCTGGGTTGAGCCTGCTGGCCTTTGGACTGGAGCTGCACCTTTGACTCTTCTGGGTCTTCAGCTTGCCTGCTTACCCTGCATGTCTTGGGACTTGTCAGCCTTTATAATCTTGTGAGCTACTTCCTTATAATAATCTCTTTGCATCTATATATGTATGTGTCAGTGAGAGTTTAGGCCTCACATTTTAAAAGAAACAAAAATATTTGTAGAGGGATTTTATTATTGCTATTGTTAAGTAGAACTTACAATATAATTTCACCCTTTCTCCGAGGTCACTGAGATGTATTCAGCTTTTTGCTGTTATAGTAAATATCCCTAGACTTACGGGCTTCTTAGGATCATAGATATGCTTTTTAAAGTGTTTGTCTCTGGCAGCTATTGTTTCTTTATGTTCAGACTTCACATTGTATCCTCACATGGCAGACAGGACTAGGAACCTCTCTGGGATCTTTTTTATAAGAGCAAAATATTATACACACACACACACTTATTGGTTCTGTTTCTCTGGAGAACCCTAATACACTTTCTTTTGTTCCTTATACATACTCTTAAAACATGGACATTCTATATAAGTAACTTTTGTGTAATCTTTTCTAAGTATACTTTAGTGCTCATTGATTTTCAGAAACCTATATAAGATAAAATAGAGTTATACTTACGTTTTTAAAGCATAGGGAATGCAAGGTTTTCTGTAGGTGAGTTGGCATACATGTAAACAGCTTGACATAGAATATGGTTATCTGAAAGCTCAATTTCACTCACTTCTGAGTACTTTTTGGCTGTTCCTCAAATCTGGCTGTGGCCTAACTGGCATCCAGTGGGATTTTTCTCCCTCCGGTGGTCCGACCATTTAAGTCTGTCAGTGCAGTCCGCTGTGGGGTTTATTTTCTTGGAAGCTGCGTCACACTGATAACCCAGCTTATAGGTTCAGCTAATGCTTCTGTTACACACTTATTTGGGAACCTAAGTTTCCTTGTTTTACCTTTGGTCTGGCCCATTGGTTTGGAGGTTATTTTTTTCCCTTGAGAAGATGGGAAAAAGAGACTCCTAGCTCTGTTTGCTTCCAATTATCTGCTAACAATGTACTCTTTTCTTTGGATTTGGACCTATTCCTAATAGTCTCTAGCCTTTGCTTATTCTGCTTTCTGACATTAATGTGTAATCATTCAGGTACAAGAAACATCACATTTCTCTGTTTTTCTAAAGTAAATTAAATCTAATCTGAGCTTCCTCAGGGCTGGCTAAAGAACTTCCAATATGGGTGGGAAATGGTATTTCCTAACCCCTTCATTGGCTCCTAAAAGAACCCTTGGCCTTACCTGATGCCAAGGATGGGGTGTGGTTCATTGTTTACATTGCATTGCTCTTTCTAGAGAATGCTGTTGCTGGGGATGGCACTCCTCTATCTAGTAGACTGTTGCTCTTTGAGGATCACCAGGATGCCCTCACTGCCATCTCCCCACTGACCAGGCTGGCACAGCACAGAGACTTCTGCTTTGCTCTCAAGGCCCCTGCAGTTATACCAGCCTTGACCACCCTGGACATGGCCACATAAGAGAGACTTGTCTAAACATCTTAAGAAGATCCCCCAAACCCAATCACCTTTCCAGTTCCCAGGACCCCTCCTTTTTCTCTAATCAGACTACTTTTTCCATCCCAGTACCAGTATCTCCCACATCCCTATTCCATTCTCAGCACCAGATTAATTCCTTTCCAACAAAGGCCTAGAAGGAATTATTTTCCCTGAGCCACTGAAATACGAAGGAGCCACAACAGACCCTCCCCTCTTCCTACACACACACACCAATGGAGAAGAGCCCAAATTCTAGAACATAAAGGCTTGATTGGAAAAGGGGTAATACCTCTCTATCATGATGAGGAACTATGTTCGTATCATGATGAGCCTACAGTCAGGAAAATAAGACCAAGGTGATTTATCTTTTAAATATACTATGAAACATTTCAGACTCATAAAAAGTATGCAGATTAATGTAACCAGCACCTGTGTTAAAAAAAATAAAGAGCTTAAGAAATAAAGCATTACTAATAGTTTGTACTCCATAATCACTTTTTCCTTACTTTGCATCCCCTCAACCCCAACAAAAATGCCAATTCCTAAATTTGGTGATTTTCGTTTCCATGCATTTTATTATAATTTACATTTGTGTGTGTGTGTGTGCGCACGCTCATGCATGCACACATGTGTGTCCTTAAGCAATATATATAGGATTTCTTTAAAAATTTTATGTCAGTGGAATCTTTATGTATTCTTTTGCATTCTGCTTCATCTGTGGGGATACAGATAGCTGTAAATTTATTCATTTCCACCGCTGTAGAGAATTTACTTGACTGAATATACCACATGTTATTTACCCACTCTCCAGTGGGTGGTGGATTTAGGTTGTTGCCAGATATTTGGTATTACATACAAGGTAGCTATGAACATTCTTTCTCTTAGTGCCTTGTGCACACAAGTAACATTTCTCTAAAGGAAATTTTACCTAGGAGTAGAATTAGGAGCTCCTAGGGCATGTGCATCTTCTACCTCAATATAAACTTCCAAACTGCTCTCCTAAGTGGATACAGCAACATATTCTTTTACCAGAACTTCCCTTTTGCTTCACATCTTGCCCAGTGTTTAACATTCTCAGAATTCTTAACTTGCCAATCTAATTGTACCCCATTATGGTTTTCATCACTGATTACCAATGAAGTGGAGCATCTTTTCATACATTTGTTGGCTCTTCAACTTTCCTTTTCTGTAAAGGACTCTTGTGTATGTTAATACCCTATGTCATCATCATCGTTAGTAGTAGTAGTAGTAGTAGTATTTTACAATATTGGGTTGTCTTTCTTGTATTGATTTGTAGGAGTTCTTTACTCAAGAAACTAATTCCTTGTCATTCATTTGCATTTGCAAATATAGTGTTCCAATCTGCAGCTTGTTTTTTCACTTTGTTTATGGAAGTTTTGGATGTACAGAATTTTTAAACTTTAACATAATCAAATGTCATTTTCTTGCACGTATGCTTTAATTTTGTTTAAAAAACAACAAACAACTCTTTTCTATCCTACAGTCATAAGGATATTCTCCCTATCCTCAGCATTCCCTTGTTTAAAAATTTTGTTTTTCATATTTAGGACTTTAATCTTCCTGTTAATTATTTTTATTTATGGTGTGAAATATGAACGGGTTGTATTATTGTTTATGTTATTTTTGTTTATGGTGTGAAATAGGAACGGATTGTATTATTTTCCATATAGATAATCAATTGTCCAAGCAACAGTTAGTAAATAATTCAACATATCCCACTAATCTGCAGTGTATCAAGTTTCCACGTATGTATAAGTCTATACAGAGATAATTTGTGGTGTGGCTACCCTACCACACTATCCTTAGAGTTCTTATGTTATTTATTCATCCGTGATCTTTTGGGTTTGTCTGAGTTCATCTGAGAGCTCCATTCATGGCACTTTGGTTGCTTTAAACACCCCCCTTCTTACTCAGTGGAATCACTGGCGCTTATATTGTTAGAATATCATTTAGCTTCCCTATCCCTTCGTATTTCCTTCAAGAATCACTGGCCTTGGTGTCACATGATGAATTTTTTAAATTTTCATGATATCACTCACAAAATTAGACATAAGGTATATGTCTAATTTATATTCAACCTTCTTCTTTTTGCTCTTACAAAATCTTCCAGGGATAAATTCACACTGGTGTCATGGCAAAGTCTACCCTCCTGGTCAGAATTAAATTTGTCTTACAAGTCATTGTTAAAATTTTTGCTTCCTTCAGAGCAACAGAGTCATGAGCTAGGCAAGAACTCTCTGGATAGGTATTAAAAACTTTCCAATATCCCACCATGAGGTACTTCTTGATTACTTTTAAAGTAATAAATATCCTTTGACCTTATCAAAAAATCCGCAATCCTATTCATCCTCCACTTAAAAAAACACACTAAATTTCTTGCTTTGCCTGAGTACTTTGAAGTGTGAATAAGCAGCAGGAAATGGAGACTCAGCTTAGCCTGAGGTGAAGTCTGATCACATACACTGGATAGATGGGCAGGCTCACCAGAAGCCTGTTTCCACCACGGCCTGAAAATCCTCAGAGGGCTGGACTCAGCCTTAAGAAAGAGAGAACCAGGCATAGCAAGTTTGGTGCAGTTGCAAACCTTTAGTTTTCTGAGTGAAGAAGGAATTGTGTGTCGTCTCGCTTGGATTTGATTCCCAGGTAGCAGTACATTCCCTACCTCTTCCCCAAGTAGAAAACGGGATATGACATTAAAGTCAAAGAACTCAATAAAAAATTTTAGATCATATTGGATAAACTTCCTTCTCAACCCTGGAAATACTTTTATCTTTAAATAGTCATGCTAAGGACAGGAATAAAGACGTAGACATAGATGATGGACTTGAGGACATGGGGAAGGGGAAGGGTAAGCTGGGATGAAGTGAGAGAGTGGCATGGACATATATACACTACCAAATGTAAAATAGATGGCTAGTGGGAAGCAGCCACATAGCACAGGGAGATCAGCTTTGTGACCACCTAGAGGGGTGGGATAGGGAGGGTGGGAGGGAGAAGCAAGAGGGAGGAGATATGGGGATACATGTATATGTATAGCTGATTCACTTTGTTATAAAGCTGATTCACTTTGTTATAAAGCAGAAACTAACACACCATTGTAAAGCAATTATATTCCAATAAAGTTGTTAAAAAAAAAATAGTCATGCTAAGAGGGTAAGCCTGCAGCCTGACTGCCCAGGTTCCGATCTCAGCCTTATCATTTGGCTGGGAGACCTTTAGCAAGTTATTTAACGTCTTCTGTGCCTCAGTTTCTTCAATTGTAAAATGAAAATAATAGTAAAAGTGGTAGATATTTCATAGGATAGTAATGATGAGTAAATGTTAATACAGAAATACCTTGGAGATATGCGGGTTCGGTTCCAGACCACCACAATAAAGGAAGTATTGCAATAACGAGAGTCACGCTAGTTTTTTGGTTTTCCAGTGCATATAAAAGTTATGTTTACACTGTACTGTAGTGTATTAAGTGTGCAATAGCATTATGTCTAAAAAACAATATACATAGTTTATTGCTGGGACTTCCCTGGTGGTCCAGTGGTTAAGACTCCATGCTTCCACTGCAGCGGGCATGGGTTCAATCCCTGGTCGGGGATCCCGCATGCCACACAACACGGCCAAACAAAAAAAAAATTTATTGCTAAAAAATGCTAACCATCATTTGAGTCTTCAGCGAATCGTAGTCTTTTTGCAATAGTAACATCAAAGATCACCATAACAAATATAATAATAATGAAAAAGTTTGAAATATTGCAAGAATTACCAAAATGTGACACAGAGACATGAACAAATGCTGTTGGAAAAATGCTGCGGTGATAGACTTGCTTGATGCAGGGTTGCCACAGACTTTGAATTTGTAAAAAATGTAGTATCTGTGAAGCGCAGTAAGATGAGGTATTCCTTTATATGTATATGTATGTATATACACACAAATATGTAGGTATAAATGCCTATAAATACATCTATTTCCCATTTGTCTTTTCATTGAGCCTAGTAGCAGCAAGCACACAGCATCCAGATGCTGGCTTTGAAATCCCATTCTCCATTAAAAAGAACCAAGACTCCTTGAAGAAACGCTTGATTCCAGGACTGGGACAGAGAAAATACAAGATGAACCTGGAACATCTTTTTGAGCTATGTCAATTACAGAAGCCTGTTCGAAGGAGCTCTATTGACCAAATCTGTAACAATTTGAACATCAAGATAAAAAATGAAAGCAAAGGAATATAACCTATTGAGTAAAGAGCAGGACCACAATGATGGAACTAGACAGACAGACAGGTAGATACATAGGTAGACAGATAGGAAAAAAAAGTTCAGTTTTAAAGTAAAAAGGAAAGCCATGTAGAAGAAATGAAAAATTAGAAATCATTATTTGGCAACCATAATAGTAAAATTACGGGTGCTAAAACTAGTGGGTGAAAGTTTGAGGATAACAGAATATTTACATAGTCTCAAAGTATCTCTCTACAAGATACCTATTAACTACAAAGGGTAAACTAATAATTTGACGGAGAAACCTGGCTGATAACACCTTAACCAATGTCAAAGACAGTATCACTAATATTTGGAAAAACCAATATCATATGTCTTTTGAAGCACTGAAAAGAACTCACCATCACTTCTGTGGTGTTCCTGCCACATGGCATAGCCTGAATCTAATAATGAACTATCACACAAATCCAAACTGAGGAACAGTCTACAACATGAGTGGCCTGTACTCGTCAAAAATGTCAATGTCATTTACTGCAAAGAAAGACTGAGAAACTGTGCCAGACTAAAGGATGATAAAGAGCCATGACAATTGAATGCGCAAATTCATCTTGGATTTTCCTCTGATTTAAAGGACATTTTTAGGACAAATGGTGAAATCTGAATGTAGATTAGATAATAGTATCATAATAATGTCAATTTCTTTGATTTTAGGAAAAACACTACACAGAGGTATTTAGAGGTAAAAATGGCATAATGTAACTTATTCTTACTTAAATGGTTCAGAAAAAAGTTACATACTATAGACACACACACACGGGGTGGGGGGGAGGGAGAAGCAAATGTAGTAAAGGGCTGACAACTGGTGAATCTGAGTGAAAGATGTTCAGGAGCTCTTTGTACTGTTCTTGTAATTTTTCTGTCTGAAATTAAGTCAAAATAAAACATTTTATTTTGATAGATATGTTTATTGCCTTGATTGTGCTGATGGTTTCACAGTTGTATGCATATGTGCAAACTTATCAAATTGTATACTTTAAATATGTGCAGTTTTTTGTATATCAGTTATACCTCAATAAAGTGGAAAACAATTTAAATGTGAAGGAGCTTAGAATGAGGCCTGGCAAATAAGGAGTGTACATGTGTTTGCTGTTACTGTAAAGATAGATTAGAAGCTTAGGTTACATGAAGATATAAGAAGGTAAGGGTAAAGAACATGAAGGTAGGTGACATTTTCCTAAATTTAGAAGTCCCAGGAATCTCAGGACTTATGATGGTTTACTTTAGTGTCTAATGTAGCCTGGAATTTTTTTTCTCACTTGGAAAGTATCTAAAAGCATATGATCTTAAAGTGGAAAGTGAAAAATAGCTTTTTATTTGAAAAGAATGGAAAGATTTTGTAGGCAGATCATAAGCATGCCATCTGGTTAACTCAAGAGAAATCCTAAAAGCTTAGATTTCACATTTTTACCAGCCATGTATGGTTTAAGATAGACTCCCTAAGCTAAAAATAGCGAATCATATTTGTTCTGCTATTCATAAGTTAGTTGAAAATGCCGCTCAACTGCAGTGCTAAAAGATTCCATTTATCTCATCTAAGAATCAGAGGCCACTGTGGCTTATATTTCTCAAATCGAACGTTCATCGGTATGCAAGACAAATTCATCACAAAAGAAATAAGCAACGTTGGCACAGTAATAGTATCTCTAAAATTAAATAAATTTTAGATCTTTGAAAATATGATCACACCCAATGATTCTCAACCAGGTACAAAGTCTGGGGACAGTTTTGGTTGTCACTGCTGGGAGCAGGGGAGAGGGGAGGGCATATTACTGGCATCTAGTGGTAGAAACCAGGGATGCCGCTAAATATCCTATAAGGCACAGGACAGACCTTCAACAACAAAGAATTACGTGGTCCAACGTGTCAATTGTGCCAAGGTTGAGAAATCCTGCACTAAATGAACACGTTTTCTAAAATTTCAGATAAAGTGCTACTAGGGATGGAATAATGCTTCCAGTCCTGTCTTGATATAGGATATTATGAGCTAGCCTTGTGCCTGGTAGGTAATATGTACTTGATATATATTTGTTTACTCAATCTATTCTATGAGTATTTTTATGGTTTTCCCTTCATTTTTGTAGGCACTAAAACTAGATCAGAACTTCATTACACCTGCTTCATAAATATCCCACCCTTGTCTCATAAAATAGCAAAGGAGAAATTTCTATACACGATTATACATAAACTAGGTTATAGGAAATTGTAGAAAAGCCAATATTCATTAGAGATTGAAAGAGAACCAATTTGTGTAGCTTCTAGTATTATGAAAGAATTTTAAATGTAATGAAGATATTGATTAGGAAATCTCACTAAAAACAAAAGAAGTTCAAATGATATTAAAAACATGGATAAGAATTCAGCCCTGCAAGGGTTCACACGCTGTGCAAATCTCTAACGCTATTTAGTAAAGAAAAATCAGCCAGTCCAGGGGACTTGAAATGCCACAGCCCCCCTGCCATTCCTTCTCCATTCATCCCAGTTCTGCTTCTCTGGGGCAACTCGTTTTGTTTTCCAGGTAGTCATCTTTATAACTCTGAATAATATTCCTATGTTAATACTTCTTGATGTATCAATTGTAGACATTTATTCCTACCTTTGAAAGGTAGGGACTTTACTTAAGCTACTCTCCCTTCTCTCCATTTTTAGTAGTTATATTATCTTTAATATAACTTTATTCTATTGGAAGTCTTTATAACTTAAGATAAACTCCTATTTCCTGTTTATCAGCTTTTTTTTTTTTTTTTTTTTTGTCTGCGTTAGGTCTTCGTTGCTGCGCAGGCTTTCGCTAGTTGTGGTGAGTGGGGGCTACTCTTCGTTGCGGTGCGCGGGCTTCTCATTGCGGTGGCTTCTTTTGTTGCAGAGCACAGGCTGTAGGCACGCAGGCTTCAGTAACTGCAGCACATGGGATCAGTAGTTGCAGCATGTGGGCCCTAGAGCGTGCAGGCTTCAGTAGTTGCAGCGTGTGGGCTCAGTAGTTGTGGCTTATGGGCTCTAGAGCCCGGGCTTGGTAGCTGTGGCACACGGGCTTAGTTGCTCTGCAGCATGTGGGATCTTCCCAGACCAGGGCTCGAACCCGTGTTCCCTGCATTGGCAGGTGGATTCTTAACCACAGCACCACCAGGGAAGTCCCCATCAGCTTTAAAAAATATATATATATATATATATTTATTTATTTATTTGTTTATTTATTTATTTATTTAGCTGTGTCAGGTCTTAGTTGCGGCAGGCAGGATCTCTTAGTTGTGGCACGCTGGATCTTTAGTTGCGGCATGCGAACTTCTTAGTTGCGGCATGTGGGATCTAGTTCCCCGGCCAGGGATCGAACCTGGGCCCCATGCATTGGGAGCATGGAGTCTTAGCCACTGGACCACCAGGGAAGTCCCTCATCAGCTTTTTTTTAATAATAGCTTTGTCTCCCCTGTAAGATGAAGCCATTATCACACCCTCCTTTCCTTTTCTCCTCCTGTTCTTTCACCCAACCTCTGTCAGCTTCACTTTTGCTTTCTGTCTTTTAATTTTATGACATCAGGGTTAATGACAACTACACTCTGTTCTGTAGCTATAAATAAATATGCAGTGTTTTGTCTATAACTGATTCTAAACTTTGAACGGCAGTAAGCAACATTTGCTTTATTATCACTATGTAAATATTACTCAGTGCAGCGGCAGGTGCTATGCCAGGACATTTCCTCCTTCATGAGTCCACTTTTTGACCCCTCTGCCGCCTAAGAGAATGTCCCTTTCCTTAAATCCCATCAACTGTTCAAATCAAGCCACATTTTAGTTTGCTTCATATCTGCACTGTGGCTTTCTTGTGAATTTTTGTTTTTCCTACAAATTTTAATTGCCTTTCTTTTTCCCTACTGAAAGAGGAACTATGTACCTCCTTTATCCATCTACAGCATGAAAGGCATTCTGTTCTCATTCTTGAATACATGCTCCTTGGGGCCCACTGACTTACGTCCTATGGAGACAGGTTGTTTCCAACTCTGCCACATCTTGGCATTGTTCTTCACTGGACTTTTGGTTGGTTGCTGTCTTCTTGTATCCCATGTCTTCATTGTTCTTGATTTTTGCCCTTGTTTTGCTGGCATACGTCAATAGATTTTCACAAGGATTTCTTGTTTTCTAATTTAGGACATTTTCTTGGTTCTCTTTTCTGAAAAAAATAAGTGATGTGCACCCATTTGAATTTCTTCTACTTTAAATGTTCTTTCTTTTGAACTTACCTTCCAACTTCTTTCTTAGATTCCTTACAAGAGAAGCACAAATATCCTTCTTTAAAAGGTAGGTGTATTATGAATTCTATAACTTGGAGCAATCATTGGTTCTCTGTATGGTGCAATCATTGGTTCTCTGTTTGGTGAAATAATCTAAATAATATGGAAAAACCTAATATGTATTTTGCAACATAAAATTTGCCAAATCGAGTGTGAGTTTGACTAATTTTGTCAGACTGTCTTGATTTTAACAGTATTTTCCAATAACATAGATTAACTCAATTTAAGTGTGTGGACACAATTATTGTCACTATATAAAGAGAAGACCTAAATAATAACCACAGATTTTATTTTTTAATAATGGTCATGAGATAAAATTTTGTTTAGCCTAAAGAATTTAAGCATATTTTAATGTTTAAAGTGTTTTTAAAATACTGTTTCTTAGAATGTTAATTTTTTCATGTAAATATAGTTTAGAACAGGATGGATTCAGGAAGCTGGGACTAAAGGCAGGTAAAGATTGAGGCTTTTAAAAGGGATCCATGATCCCAGGAGTCTTTTCTACAGTAAGACATGAGCTAGTTAAGAGATCTGTCAGAAGATATAATGGATAATATAAAAGTCTTGGACATCAGTGGAAACTAGAATCTAAAACCAAGAGATGGAACAGTAAAGATTCATGGAATAAATAGGAGGCAAGTTTCCTAGCTGCAAATAAATAATAGAGGTAAAGAGGTCACCCAATCAGCAAAGACACTACAGACCTGCATACAGAAATGCTCCTCAAGTATTTGACCACCAATAGGGAACAGTCAAGGACTAATCAGAATTGAGCCTGACCATGGCTCTGGAACCCGTGCCTTGAGGACTCAGCTGGATAGAGCATTAATCTTTAGTGGATGCATTGTAGGGAGGGTCCATGTGGCCTCCAGGTGGGAGGGGAAGTGTGAGGAAGCACTGGGGTATCCAGGAGAGTGGTTGTTTCAGTATTTTAACCACCTGTACAGCCATGCTGGTTGAGTCCTGTCTCTTCGAGTTGGTCTCCAGCCTGAAGTGCTTGCAGGGATCAGGGATCCAGACAGTGTTCTAACCATCTATTTAGGAACTCAGCTTCCAGGGTGTTAGGCAAAAATCAGAAACTGAGTCACAAGTGTAGAATCTCAACTCCAGAGGGGAGATTATGCCAAATGGTGAGAAACTTGGAACAAATGTTGGATCAGGATAAGTAGCAAAGTCAGATGGCTACTGATTTTGAGCTCTGTATATCTTATCAGCATGGGGTCAAGGTTGGAATCACAGTGAAGGACCCTGGAGTGGGGGTAATTAGAAAACCTGGATTGGAACGTGAAGGTCTGGGCAGAACATTTCAGTATATTATTATTCTCTGAAATCGTATTGATTGTACCAGCTAGGGTTCAGCGCAGGAAACAGAAACCATTGGAAGCATTTTAAGCATGAAGGGATTTATTATGCAGATTTATGTGCTTAGAAAATCTTTGAAAGGACTGAAGGAGCAGGTTCTAGGCTGGGACTTCAGTAATGAGTCCTAAAACAATACCAAACTGACTCACCAGGGAACTGCCTTCTGAGGCCACTACTTTGAATTATCGAATACAAGACCCCAACATCACGTATACATTCCAGGGTTCAGGAATCCAACATGACTCCTATTGCCACAGTAACTGCACCCTAAACCCCAGGAAGCTATAGAAGGAACACCGAAGGTGCTACTCTAAAAAAAGAAAACCCCACTTTCCCGTGACCTCACCTGAAGCAAGAAAATACACAAGAGGAACAGGAAAATAGCGTCTACCTCACTTTTGCCTTCCAAATCTCACTCGAATGTGTTGAATTGGTGGAAGCTAATTCACATCCAGAGCTGTACCTGCAAAGGAGCCAGACCGTAGATTTTAGTGTTCTAGCCTCTCCAGTCCGGGGAGGTACCCTGGAGGAGGGTACAATGCAGGCTGAGTGAACCAATCCACATTATCCACTAAAATGACACATCAACTTTAAGGTGCAAGGAAGTACACTGAGCAGAAACAGGAAGGACCACTCAGGGTGTCAGCTAGAGGCCAGGTGCTGTGCAGGGGTGCTGAATGTAAGCTCAAACATTTCTCTATGGTGTTTACAATCACTATGGCCTTATTGGTCAATCTTTTCTCCTTTCCAAAAAATTATTTGTGGGACTTCCCTAGTGGCACAGTAGTTAAGAATCCGCCTGCCAATGCAGGGGACACAGGTTCGAGCCGTGGTCCGGGAAGATCCCACATGTCGCAGAGCAACTAAGCCCGTGTGCCACAAGTACTGAGCCTGTGCTCTAGAGCCCGCGAGCCACAACTACTGAGCCCGCATGCCACAACTCCTGAAGCCCGTGCACCTAGAGCCCATGCTCCGCAACAAGAGAAGCCACCGCAATGAGAAGTCTGCGCACTGCAACAAAGAGTAGGCCCCGCTTGCCGCAACTAGAGAAAGCCCGCACACAGCAACAAAGACCCAACGCAGCCAAAAATAAATAAATAAATAAATAAATAAAATTTTATTTAATATTTATTTATTTAATAAAATAAATTTAAAAAGATTATTTGACAGTTTAATTTTATTTTGTGAATAGGTATTGCATCCATATGGTTCAACATTTGAAAGGTTCACAAGGCTGTCCCTCAGCTACTCAGTTATTCTCCTTAGAAGTAAACAATCGTATGTATGCTTCCAGAGATATTTAATGCAAATACAAGCATATATGTGTATCGTATTCGTCCCTCCCACAGTGGTGGCCTTTATACGCCTTGGTCTGCACTGTATTTTTTTCACTTCCCAATAGATCTTGGAGATTATGCTATATCACCACAAAAAGAGCCTCTCCATTCTTATTTACAGATACCTAGTGTTCCATTGTATGATTTTTACCATTATTTATTTAACCAGTCCCCTACTGATGGATGCATTGATTGCTTGCTTCTTTTGCTATTACAAATAATGCTTTGAGAAGTAATCTTGTACACATGCCACTTCACAAGTCTGCAGGCATATCCATAAGACATTCCTAGATGTGGAATTGCTGGTATTTTCATTATTTAATGAAGAACATGGACTAGAAATGATGAGGAAGACCCGGAAGCACTGAGACAGTTCTGCAGAGGAGGGTAGCCCTAATGTGCTTAGGTTTGGGTCACCCTATGGTAGATCCTCTAGGACTTTCATTAGGACCTTGTGAAAACCAGGTTTTACTTGCATCTTTGTCCCTTAAGACTCCAATTTACTATGATCAACTGGTCCTTTAAAATTAAGTAAAATTAGTTAAGTAAAATTCCCTTTTGTGGGACAGTTTAGCAGTATCTATCGAGATAAATAATACATGTACATTTCACCTAGCAATTTCACTAGAATCACCATAATATCTAGCAAGAGGGTCTGGTTAAAAACATTATGATGCATAGAATCAATGGCTTACTGTTAGTTGTATAGAAGAATGAGGAAGCTGTTTATGAACTGATATGGAAAGATTTTCTAGAAATATCCTGAAGAAAAGAAGCAAGGTGCAGATAACTATGTATAGTATGCTTCTAATTGTATAACAGTAAAAAGAAAGACAACATATACTCATATTCAATAATAAATAAATATTTAAAATTTCTAGAATGGTACTTACAAAACTAACAATGGTGGTTAACTGTTAGTGGAAGAGGAGGAAAAGCCAGGCAAACAGAAGACAGAAGGAGGTGGGGAAGGTGGGATGGTTAAGGAAGAGGGAGAGGGAATGAATTTTTAAAGACAAAGTGTAAAATAAAATAAACTTTAAGTAAAATAGTCCAGAAGCACAATATCCAGGGAAACCCAGTATTCCTTCAAAACCTCTGGAAATTCTTATGGTACCCACATATTTCCTATTTGACTCTGTCTTTGGGTTCTTGCTTCTGCTGACTTTTTTTTCTCTGCCATTTTACCTCCCACACAGTGTTGTCCCTTTGTTGTCCTGTGTTACAGCTGTGCATCCTCCCGACTCATTCAGTTCCCAAAGTACAACCACAAGTTTTCACGGAGCACACTTTTACTCAAGGGGGACGTGGTAGCCCATTATGGCCCAACAAAGAGCCTCAGCTTGGATGCTGTTCTTAAAAGTCCCTCAGCCACTCCCTCCTCATGACTGCCTCTCCACAAAGAGCCTTGTAGTTGGGGACTTGTCTCCTTTTTGACATTCTCCCCTGTCCTCTAGTGTCACTCCCCAAAGTCCTGTGAATTTCTTGAGCAAAGCAGTTTGGCTCTCTCTTTGCCTCTCAGTCCATTCCAGAGGGCCTCAATCAATTTAAAGCAGCCTTTAAGGGGGGTGTGTGTGTGTGTGTGTTAACTTTTTATTTTGAAGTAATTTAGACAAGCTAAAGTTGCAAAAATAATACAGAGAGTTCCTGAGTACCTATCACCCAGTTTTCCCTAATGTTAACATCTTGCATAACCATAGTACATTTATCAAAACCAGGAAATTAACATCAGTACAATACTATTAACTAAATGACAGACTTTATTTGGATTCCATCAGCTTTTCCATCAGTATCATTTTCTGTTCCAGGACCCAATCCAGGATCCCACATTGCATCTTGTCATCGTGTCTCCTTAAATCTCCTCCAGCCTGTGACAGTTCCTCAGTCTTTCCTTGTCCTCATGACCTTGAAACTTTTGGAGAGTACTAAAATTGTGAAGAGTACAGTTCTTTTGTAGAACGTCCCTTAGTTTGGATCTGCCTGATATTTTTCTCATGATTAGATTGAAGGTATGCATTTTTAGCAAGAAACTTCAAAGTGATGTCCTTCCCAGTAGTATGTCACATCATGGGGTTCAGATATATATATATATATATTTTTTTTTTTTCCCAATTCTTTTCCATTGTAGGTTACTACAAGATACTGAATATAATTCCTTGTGCTATGCAGTAAATCCTTGTTGTTTATCTTGAAAGGTACAATTTTATTAATTTGATATTAATGCTCAAAGGAAACAGTGTAATGAGAGGACAGATTGGGTCAGAGGATCTTGCGCTAGTTCTGGCTTTCCCAGGTGTCCCTCACTCTGTCCCTCTGAGTAGTAATTCTCAATCACAGGAGCCCCTCAGGCCTCTAGGGGAACTTCCTTGTCCCACAATAGACCTACTGAGTTGGAACCATTGCCATATGGGAGAACAGGTTCAGGGTAGACAGATCTGATTCTTTTAAGCAAAACCATCAATTTGGACTTTTTATGTGAAATCTGAATGAATAGGTGAATGATCTCCTCATTGGTCTTCCTATTTCTACTCTTGTAGGGTGAGGCAAGTGAGGCACTCGCCTGAGGTGCAAAACTTATGGGGGTGTCAAAAACCTCAGTGATAAATCATATTTTAATGAAGTATTTTTAAAAATCAAAATAAATGCAAAAAAAATGGTGGAAAACATCAAAATTTTTAGTAAAGACAGGATCTTCACTTGCACAATCCTGTTGTATTTTCTTAAGCTGATCTCAGCCCTGGTTCCAAGAGAAACTTATTTACAAAAACAGGGAGCTGGACTGTAGGCCATAGTTGGTAGATTTTATTTTTTTAAATATTGCTTTTAAAGTATGACTAATCTGGATCACTGAGTGTTTTGGCAGCTCTTTAAATTTCGCATCCAAGGTGAGTGCTTTACCCTTTTGCCTTACCCAAGGTGAGTGCTGCTTCCTGGTTGAGCCTGGCTTGTGGGATCTTAGTTCCTGGACCAGGGATTGAACCCCAGGCCCTTGGCAGAGAAAGTGCAAGTGTGGAGTCCTAACCACTGGGCCACCAGGGAATACCCCCTGCTTGTTACCTTTAAATTTACTCTTTACATAGCAGTCAGAGTGGTCTCTTTAAAGGTAAATCAGATCCTGTCACTCCACTGTTAAATGGCTTTCCTTTGCACTTAATATAAAGCCCCAAATTCTTATTGTGGCCCACACCTACCAGCTCTGACATAAGCTGGCCCCTGCCTTCCTCTTGAACTTCATCTGTGCCATTCTTCCCACGGCCTATTCAGCTCCAGCTACACTGGTGGGAAAAAGCCAAATGCCCCAGGGCCTTCATACAGCCCAGAAGATTCTCTTTTCCAAAATACTCCTAAATACTTTCCTCTTTGACTGGTATTTCCTCTTCAGGATTTAGATGTCAGCTTGACTTCCATGTTTGTTGAAAAGCCTGATTTCACGCTCTAGTCACTTTTTCATAGCACTATAAGTTTTTCCTTCATACACTTATCACATTTGTAATCACATATTTTTTTGATGATGACTTAATGTCTTTTAGCTCACTTAATTGTAATCCCCAAGGAACAGCAATGATATGTTTTTTTTTTTTTTTGGCCATGCTCTGTGGCTTGCAGGATCTTAGCTCCCTGACCAGAGACTGAACCTGGGCCCCAGCAGTGAAAGCGCCGAGTCCTAACCACTGGACCGCCAGGGAATTCCGACACCTGTGTCTTTGTTCTATTGTTTCGTTCATCTTTATCACTAGTGGCGAGGTTGTAGTAAGTGCTTAATAAATACCTAACACAGTGACTGGACCATAATAAATTCTCAATAATTGTTCACAAAATATTATTAGAAAGGTAAGTCAGGTAGCATATGAAAGCAAGGAGGAAAGCAAATGAACTTTCTAGGTACTTTAGTCAACTTCCAGTGAGTTCCCACTATTTTTTGGTTTGTTTTTTCAGTCCATGACTTTTCCTTTAATCTCAGGCTGCAGTCCTATGCTTACCCTTATTATATCTGTGGCTCCTGAAGATGTCTATCCTTAATCCAGAACAGCCTGGTGAACTTTTGTATCGTTGCCTGAAAGTGTCTAAGGTAAGTGGATCAGGTATCCAAAACTTTCAGTTAAATGCCACATTGAGCTTTTCTCCAGAAATAATGACTGCTCACACCAAAAAGGCACTAGGCTTTTCCATATGATTATTCTATATCAAATTCAGAAAATGGAAGGTGTTCAACATGCTTCACTTCCTGTGAGTGTGGTTTGGCCAAAAAGAAGAATTGAACCTATGAAAAAATAGGGGGTTCCCCTGTCTCTTGTTTCTGATCTTCTAGCTCTTTGATTCTCAAAATATGGTCGAGGCATCACCGGCATTGGCCTCAGAGCCGGAACTTGTTAAATGCAGAATCTAAGATCCCCACCCGCAGAATCTATATTTTAATAAGATCCCTGGACCTTAAAAATGTAAGAACATGTGTTCCTAGTAAGGGTTTAGTATAAACAGGTACCCACTTCAGAATGGGAAAAGACTCTGTAGTCCAAAGGTTTCTAAACCTGGTTGGTACTAACCAACCAGGTTGGTACCCCATGAGACACTTGTCTAAAAAATATGGATTCCGTGAGAGTGTAATTTTATAGGTTTAGGGTGGGGCTCCAGAATGACTCTGGTGCCGCCAACACATAAAATGACTTTTGGGAACTGCTGATTTTGTCCAGCTTTATAATTTCACACAGGAGGTGACTGAGTTAGGAAGCTTTAGCAGCTTGCTCTTAGTCACTAGTGACAAAACTCCACTGGAAAAGAATTCTTTTGGAGGGGGATTACAAGTGATTAATTTTATTTTTTCATTCTGGTAGGTAGTTTAAAAAATATTTTATTATGAAAAGTTTCAAACATACAGGAGAGTTGATAGAATTTTCATAGTAAACATAGTGAAAAAGATTCCACCATTAACATTTTACTATCCTTGCTTTATCCCATATCTATCCACTTCAATCCATTCCTCTATTCATCCATCCCCAATCTATCTTTTTTAATGCATTTCAAAGTAAATTGCACATATCAGTACATCTCCCAAACACTGCATCATGTATGTGAGATAATTTGTTTGATTTCTCATCTTTACACTGTATCACATTTTTCATAGGAAGGGCAAGAAAACTATGAAGATAGCAGAAGTGAGAAAAACAGTAAAAACATGTAGAAGAAGGACAGCAAGAAACACTGGCACATTTAAAGATGATTACCTCCAATTTTTGAAGTACAGAAAACCTCACACCAATCTAGTAAGCTTATGCAAATCACTACAGAGAGTAATTTTTAAAAAAACAGTACCCTCTAGATATGTATTAACATCATGAAGACTGATCTTTGGCACTAACCCAATATTTGGAGCTAGCGTGCTATTGTTCCCTGTGACTGCATTTCCCTCCTAGAAATCATGATATTCACATCCCAAATATACACATCCTGTAACAGCCCTAGCTCTGGCCTCTTTCCAGGACACTAGGATACCACTGATGTGAAACGAAACTGAATCTGGAATAACTGGGGAGACTCTTATCCCTTCCCAGCGATGAGAAACAAATGTGGACTGTGCTTCTGTTTCCTCCTGACAGTAAATTTTTTATTAAAAAAATTGTGGTACAATACATATAACATAAAACTTACCATTCTGACCATTTTTAAAAATTAATAAACTTTAGTTTTCTAGAACAGTTTTAGATTTACAGAAAAACTGAGCAGACAGTACAGAGAATTCCCATATAACTGCTCCCCTGTACTCAGTTCTCCTATTATTAACATCTTGCATCAATATGGCATATTTGTTATAGTAAATAAACAAATACTGCTACATAATTATTAACCAAAGCCCATAGTTTACATTAAAGTTCCCTCTTTGTGTTGTACAATTCTGTGGGGTTTGACAAATGCATAATGTCATGTATCTGTCATTATAGAATCACACAAAATTGTTTCACTGCCCTAAAAATCCCATCCTCCACCTATTCATTGCTCCTCCCTTCCTATTAACCACTGGCAACCACTGGTCTTTTTACTGTCTCCACACTTCTTCCTTTTCAATAATGTTGTATGGTTGGAATCATACAGTAGGTAGCCTTTTCAGTTTGCCTTCTTTCACTTAGCCTTGTGCGCTTATGGTTCCTCCATGTCTTTCATAGCTTGATCATGTATTCCTTTTTATCACTGAATGACAATCCACTGTACAGATGTACCACAGATTGCTTATCCATGCATCTATTGAAGGGCATCTTAGTTGCTTCCAAGTTTTGGTGATTATGAATAAAGCTACTATAAATATTTGTGTACAGGTTTTGTGTGGACATAAGTTTTCAACTCAGTTGGGTGAATACCTAGGAGTGTGATTGCTGGCTCATATGGTTAAACTATGTTTAGCTTTATAGAAAACTACCAAACTGTCTTTCAAAGTGGTTTTACCATTTTGTATTCTTACTAGCAATGAATGAGAGTTCCCGTTGCTCCACATCCTTATCAGCACTTGTTATTGTCAGTTTAAAATTTTTTAGCCATTCTAATAGGTGCGTAGTGGTACCATCTTAATCATTTTTAAGTTCACAGTTCAGAAGCATTAAGTACATTCATATTATTGTGCTACCATCACCACCATTAATCCACAGAGCTCTTCATCTAGCATGACTAAGACTCTGTACCCATTAAACAGCTCCCCATTCCCTCCTCCCTTTAGCCTCTGCAACCACCATTCCACTATCTGTCTCTAAGAATTTAACTACTCTAAGTACCTCATGTAAGTGGAATCATACAGTATTTGTCTTTATGTGATTGCCTTATTTCACTGAGCATCATGGCCTCAAGTTTCATCTGTGTAGTGGCATGACTCAGAATTTCCTTGCTTCTAAGTCTGAATAATATCCATATATAGATATAGATATATATCTCACATTTTTCTTATACAGTCATCTGTCATTGATGGAGACTTTGGGTTCCTGCTGTACTTTAGCTATTGGGAATAATACTGCTATGAACATGGATGTACAAATGTCTTTGAGATCCTGCTTTCAGTTCTTTTCAGTATGTACCCAAAAGTGGAATTGCTGAATCATATTGTAATTCTATTTGTAATTTTTGGATGAACACCCATACTATTTTCCACAGCAGCTGTACCATTTTACATTCCCACCAATAGTGCATAAGAGTTTCAATTTCTACACATCCTTGCCAACATTTATTTTCTGTGTTTTTTTGTTTTTTGTTCTCTTTTGTTTTGTTTTGTTTTTTATAGTAGCCATCCTAATGAATGTGAAGTGGTATCTCATTGTGCTTTTTGTCCTTAGAATAAATTTTAGTGATACATATACTGACTGTCAATATCAGGCCAGATAGAAAGGATTTCTAGGAGATCAGCCTTTCCATTAGAAATCATTAGAACTTCATTGTATTCTGCTTTGGGACAAAGCAAATCTCCCTGTAGACTTCAGCAGAGAAGTTAATTAATTGGGTATTAGGCTGTTGATTTCTAATTTTTTTTTCTTTTTTAAGTTTAAAGATTTCTTTATTGTCATCAAAGTTTTTTTTCCTTCCCTAAATTCAGATTCCCTTACTATATCAAGCATTTGTTTTATGCAATTTTGTATATAGCTTAAGTGTGTGTGTGTGTGTGCGCGTGTGTGTATTGTGGGTTTTACTGGAGTATGTTATAAATGTGCCCCAATTGTAGCTCCTATGGCATGACCTCAGGCAACCATTCAGACTCCCCCTAGTACTTACCGGGGAATCTTCAGGTATAGTGTTTGCTCTGTAAGCTCAAGCATCAGTTTTACCTCTCTCTCTGTTCCTATGTGGCTCCGGACAGGCCTCCACTTAGCTAGAGCCCCTGCTTACTCCTCTGCCAATCATCATCTTGCAGTTCTGGGGAAGCTTGTCTCTTTTAGACCTCGCCTCTATTCCTCCTACTACAGGCTGGTTCCCCATCACCAGTGACTGCACAAGGGAAAGAGAGGGGCAGGAGGGGGTGAGAAACTCTGCTCTCTTTCTATGCCTTTTATTTCTTTTTTTTTTGCCTTGTTGCAGTGACTTCCATTAAGTTCCAGAACTTCCAGTACTGTGTTAAAAGGACTGATGAGAGTGGATGTTCTTGACTTGTCCGTGATTTTAGAGGGAAAGCAGTCAGTCTTTTACTGTTAAGTATGGTGTTAGCTGTAGGTTTTTTGTGGATGCTTTTTTTTTTTCAAGTTGGGGAAATTTCCCTCTAGTTTGCTGAAAGGCTTTTTTTTTCCTTGTAATGGATGTTTGATTTTTTTTAACATATTTATTGGAGTATAATTGCTTTACAATGGTGTTAGTTTCTGCTGTATAACAAAGTGAATCAGCTATACATATACATATACCCCCATATCCCCTCCCTCTTCCTTCTTCCTCCCACCCTCCCTATCCCACCCCTCTAGGTGGACACAAAGCACCAAGCTTATCTCCCTGTGCTATGCGGCTGCTTCCCACTAGCTATCGATTTTACATTTGGTAGTGTATATATGTCCATGCCACTCTCTCACTTCATGCCAGCTTACCCTTCCCCCTCCCCGTGTCCTCAAGTCCATTCTCTATGTTTGCCTCTTTATTCCTGTCCTGCCCCTAGGTTCTTCAGAACCATTTTTTTTTTTTAGATTCCCTACATATGTGTTAGCATACGGTATTTGTTTTTCTCTTTCTGACTTACTTCACTCTGTATGACAGTCTCTAGGTTCATCCACCTCACTACAAATAGGATGTTGGATTTTTATCAAAATGCTTTTTCTGTATCAATAAGGCCTGTTTTTTGAGTCCACATGTCTGATTCCAGCAAATTTCTCTTTCCAGAATGATTGTCTGTGGGAATTTCTACTTCCTTTAGGTGATCACCTCCTATGCCCAAAATGGTTGGGCTGAAGGCCCTCAAAAGGCCACCGCTTCAAAATAGAATAGCCATGAAAATCAGTACATTTTCAATGTCAGGAGTATTTGCTCTCAACTCCTCAAGCAGAAAGACATTAACAACACAGCTGATGCTAAACTTCACCCAGTCTTGCCTAATTTCATTTTCATGATCAGTTCCAAGAATCTTACCCTGGGTCCTGAAATACTTCACTGCAGTCTGGAGGTCTCAGCCAGTGCTCAAACAAAAATACACACTCACAGAAACAAGCAGCAAGTTACACTAAAGATTGCTCTTTGCAACACTGGTTTTTCAGGGTTCTATGGTTATATGAGTTTGTGAAATGTTGATAAAAGGAGGTTAAACAGTATTGATATGCTAATATGTATGATAAATCTCCCAAGAGGAGCTATATAGAGGGACTTCTTTCTCAAAATTTTTTGATTATGAAAGTGTTGTATTTCAGGACATCTTCTGGGTAATGAGCTTTGGAGAAAGCTAATTTACAGGTGAAAGAAATCTAAATTCACAGAAAGAATTATATATATATTTTTGTTCCAATGAAAAAATGTAACACAGTCTAACAGAAAAAACTATGCCTTTTATTCTTTTCAATATAGCACATTAAAGTACACTAAGTTTAAATTTAGTGTTCAGGTTACTAGTTTGTTTTCCCTACCAACAAGATGGGGGGCTTGATTTGTATTAAAGGCCTATTCAGGGCAAGCTTTCAGATTAATGGAAAAGTTTGGCCCAAATGGGTCTTGAGAGAGAAAATCTTTGAAATGGCAGTTTTTATAGTTTCAGCTTGAGTCCTCTGACTTAAAAAACTGTTTTGGAAGGATACCTCCAGTTACATTTAGATTTGATCATTTGCACTCCTTTATTTACCTCAAGACACTGAAGTTTTGAGCAGGAGGCTTAAGTTTGGAGTATGGGTTTTAGAGTCAAACTGCCTGAGTTCAAACTCTAGCTTGCTATTATACCCCTCCTCACAAGCTGTGAGACCTTGGACAAGCCATTTAACCTCCTAGTGTTTCCATTTTTTACAGTTTACAAGTACTTTCACAAAGACTCATAACAAGCCAAAGTAGGGGAAATAATTTGATCATCTCCATTTGACTCTTGATGGAACATTTTCAGAATGTATAAGCAACTTGCCCAAGTTCACAGATAAATGAAGCCACAGTGACTCAATATCAGATATTCATTTAGACTTTAATACTTGGGTATTTTTCCCAGTTTATTACATGTTACCTCCCAACATCAGATTAAAAATGGCATATTCGCCATTCTAAAATGGAATGAATATATAGATTATATAAATACAACTTTGCATATGAATAAACAGGTTTAAGATGTACTTGGGATAATTCATGAAGATTTCCTGAAGGACGTCTGCAGGAATGTGAGAAGGTAATTAACATTCATAACTTTTATTGAGCACCTACTATATGTCAGATCCTATTCTACACATTTAACAAATAATCTCAAGCCTCCCAGTAGCACTTTGATTAGGTTTTAAGGAAGAGGAAATTAGGCTTTCCGAGATAAATGTTCCCCAAATACACAGAATAGTCCTTGATTGTGCTGCATGAATCTACACATGATAAAATGACATAGAATTATACACACATCGTATGTCAAATCACTGCTTTTGATATTGTACTACAATTATGTAACTGTTAGGGGACTCTGGGTAAGTAGGACCTCTCTATCTTTGAGGAGTATTGCTCAGGTATTTTATAGAATGACCTTCAGTTTGGCTTTGTCCAATGTTTTTCTCACAGTTAGAGTTTACGGGTTTTGGGGTGACAGACCACAGAAGTCTGTACTATATTTGCAACTAACTGAATAATAATTATTTTGAAATAAAAAGTTAAAAAAGCATTGTTATGCTCCAGAGGGGGATTTGTAAATTTACTTAACTGCAGTCCCACAACACCCATACACACCGATTAACAAGTCTTGCGTTTAGAATGTGGATAAAGAAACTAAGCTTAACTATATGCTTCCAGCACCTCGTATCTGGCACTTCTGTTCAACAGAAAGATTTGGGGATGGGACGGTGGGCAACGTAATACGCGTGGGCTTGGGGAAGTCGCTCGGTTTCTCCAAATCCAGACTAGACGTTTTTCAAACTGCTGAGCCGAGGCCCAGACCTGAGGTCTCCTTTGGGCCATAGCCAAACCGCTGCACCGCGCTGCTGGGAACGGTCCGGGCGCAGCTGGAACCGCAGCAACAGGCCTCAAGACGTCTCGGCCAGGTCGCACCGGCCGGCGTCCTCGCCTAGCGGAAATACACGTCCCAACCCCCCACTCTTCACGCACCCACCCACCCCGCCACGGCCCGGAGCAGCGGAGCTGGGCGGGGCGCAGGCTGCGGCCACTCCCCGGGCTCGAAAAAAAACTGGGACGTTGCGGACGCGTAGCTGGCGGGACCAGAGGCGCGTGGCACGCGCTAGCCCTCCCGCGCATGCTCCGCCCGCCCGCCTCCCCATCCCGCCCCGGGTCCCGCCTCTCTCTCTCCCTCTCCCTCTCCCCCTCCTTCGCCAGCCTCCCTCGCCAGCCTCCCTCTGAGCTTGGCCTCTCCGGGCGGGCGGCCGACGTCCCGTGTGCGTGCCGGCGCCTGACCTCACTTCCGGCTAACGCGCTCGGCTTGCCCCCTGGCCCCGGATGGTGACTGGCGGTGGTGCTGCATCTCCCGGGACTGTCACTGAGCCGCTTCCAGTGTGATTGTGCTGAGCGCAGGCCGGAAGATGGCGGCTGCGGCTGCGGCGGCCTCGGGCCCGGGCTGCTCCTCGGCGGCGGGGGCGGGAGCGGCCGGGGTGTCCGAGTGGCTGGTGCTGCGGGACGGCTGCATGCGCTGCGACGCCGAAGGGCTGCACAGCCTCTCCTATCACCCGGCGCTCAACGCCATCCTGGCCGTCACCAGTCGCGGGACCATCAAAGTCATCGACGGCACCTCTGGGGCCACCCTGCAGGCCTCGGCGCTCAGCGGTGAGTGTGCCGCACGCCGGGCGGGGGCCGGGCCGGCCGCGGGAGGAGCCGGGCCCCGGGATGCCGGGGAAGGAAGCCGCCCAGCCCCGGGGCTCGGCCTCCGGAGGAGCGAAGCGGCGTGACTGGAGCGGGTGGCGGAGGGCAGGGCTGGGGGCTCAGGCCTGGCTGTGAAAGGAGGCCCGGAAGCTGATTGAGGAGGACCTTAGGACTTGGCTTTTTCAGCGGCGGCAGCTGGGAAGAAAACACGGGCGAGGCGGGGAGTGGTGGGAGTTGCCTTTCGGGCTTTGAGCGTCCGGTGTGGGTTGGTCCTCTGGGAGAGGTGAGGAGGCCTAGGAGCTCAGCACCGGAGAAGCCCAGGTCCCCTGCTAGGTCCTGGAGAGGGTGTCGGTACTGCCTTCTGTTAGATCAGAAAGCGACAGGGTCGCAGGGTTGGTCCCGACGTGAGAGGCCGGTGGCCAGAGGCGAGCGTCCGAGGCGGCATCCAAGCCCTACCCTCTTGTGGAGAGAAGTGGATCCGTGTCTGTTCCTGGGACCCGCAGGTGCTGGGATGTACAGCAGGCTTCGCGCCCGGGATGGGGGTGGGGTGGGTCTGGAGTGGGGGCGGGGAGGGAAGTAGGCGGGCCAGGTACCTGAACTGTTCCGTCGAAGACTTTAGGACTCCGGAGGACGCCATGGAAGACTAGCCCTTGTCCTCTAGCTGGGGGCTTCCACCTTCTACTCACCAGGGACGAGAAACTCAGCACCTGCGGTGTATGAGTTATAGATTCCTTTGGGTTCCGAACCAGGTGAAACTTCCGGCCCTCTCTGCTGGTTTTACCACTGCGAGCTGAAAGTTGGGATACGGAGGCGCGCGTGAGGCTCACCAGTGGAGGAGAGCAGTTCTGGCTGGTGTAAACGTTGGTCCAGGGATGGGACCTTGAGTGTGCATGAGGTGAACGCTCGGTGGGCTGGGGTGGAGTGTTTTGGAATTGCCCTGGCTAGGTTACGTTTGGCTGAGACGACATTTCATTCGCGGTTGAATGATGAGTGGCTTAATTTAGATGTTACAAGTTGATATTGAAAAGTTAGTATACAAGTGAGTTAGACTCACGCACAGAGATGTAATGTGTATGACTGTCCATATTTAGCCAAGTGGAAGTAGTTACGTGGTCTTACCCATTCACTTGTATTTTAACAGAGACAAATAAGGAAAGGTCGTTATTCTGATTTACTGTCTGAGGCACTTAAGAGTAAATGGGAATCTAGGTATACAAAGTTAAAGGATTTAATTTTTGTTTTTGTGAGCGTTGTGAAAGAAATGGGTTGTGTATAGCTATAGAAAATAAACCTGGAACACATCTAAAATATGTCTAAGGGAAAGTTTGTATTGTAGTCTTGTAATTTTTCTTTTCTTGGCTTAGGTAAAGCACAGGAGTGGTGTCCCAGATGTAGCAATGAGCATTTACTGCAACTTGGACATAATAGCTTGTCACTCTGTATGAGAGGGTGCTTCTCATTAATAGTTGGATTTCTTTCTTCTTAAACTCACTTAAATATATTTCACATATGAAAAGGTATAAAGAACAATTGTGGCAGACAACCATTATTCTCGACTCGGTTAAAAAAAATAAAACATCACAAATAGAGTTGAAGTCTTGTGTGTCCCTCCTGGATTGCATTCCTTCACCTCTCCCTCCCCCATGAGCATTATCCTTAATTTGGTTTTATCATTCTTATACGTATCTGTATGTTTTTTAGTATATACCTTTATCTTTAAACGGTATGTATTACTGTCTTTCATGACTTTAAACTTTGAATAAGTGGTAACATAGTATATGTACTTGAATTTCTATAAAAAGCCATATTAACAAAAGTCTTAAAATGTTTTCAGTAGAAAGAGGACTCTCACAGGGTGATTTTATATCTGGAGGCCATGTTTCAGAAAGATTATATGTGCCAGAGTTAGTTATAAATGATTGGGGAAATTGGACAAATATGAATGTGCCCATGAAAGGGAAGAAAACAGTCACTCTAATGGTAGATTACTTAAGGGGAGGGCTTTAGATACATAATGTAAGTGTAAAGGTAGATATATAAACTATAGCACTGATCTGGGATACCTTAATTGAGGTATGTTGGAACATTTAATTAGAAAGTATGGGATTGGATACAATGGTGGATGGCCATGCATTGAGAATTGAGTAGTATGTGATTAAAATTATGTAGAAGAGTTTATGGCAAATAAAACAAAAGGATTACAAAAAGAGTTTGAAAGTAACAATGGACAAATTCTGAAGTGTTTTCATATATGAGAAGTGCAGTTTATTAATAATAATTACCAGAGGTCGTATAGGGTCCTGTGTGTGTCATTTCTTCAGATGATTGGGGAAGGAATGCTGCATTTTATGTTTTGCCTGGAATATGTAGGTACTTAGTAGGTTTGGTTTTAATGATGAATAGAGGGTGACAGTCCTATAAATAGAATGGGCAGAAGGAGCCGGTAGTGATGATGGCCCTAACATGACCCCTCTTTCCAGTTCATGGGCAGTGAGCCACCTTCTTTTCTACCCCAGAGGAAAGACATCTTTGTTTAAGGGGATAAAGAGTGGTGATGTAAGTAGTTTAAGGGGATAGAGAGTTTTATTGGGTGATAGAGTAGTCTTATGGAGAGGTTCAGTTTATGGGGTTATGGGTAGCCTGTTGGTGTTGATTGGAAATCGAAAAATGGGAGCAGGACTTGTATGTATATGTATTCACTTGGATGGCAAAGATGGTGAATTTTAAACCACCGTTGTTGACTACTGTATATGTTTAAATTATCTGTATCTCACAAAAAATGTTTATAAATGCATTTTCTTTAGATTAAGAGTCATCAGTATATACTTAGGTTAGACAAGTACTTGCCCCCTGTTAGTGTTTTAGAGTTAAGATTTCTGAGTCTCTGTGCTCATTCTTTGGCCTGGCATTCAGTGACCTCCATGATCTGGCCTCTAGCAGTCTTTCTAGTCTTGTCTCCCTATTTTGTTTTGTGAAACTGGTTCATTTAATTTTCTTTCCCAACTCCAGTAGTTTTACTCTTTCTTGGAATTCACCAATTCCCTCCAGAAAATTAGACAAATCTTACCCATTTTTTGAGACCTGGAGCATATCTTTGACTTCCTGATTCTTTTAGCCTGAAGTGATCCACTGAACCCCTAAGCACATATTGTTCTATTAATTCCTATTTTAGTAATTTGGCAACTTAACTCTTTGTGGCATGTTTTCTGTCTTGAACTATTTAAATTCCATTTTATTTAGTTTTTTTGTGAATATATGATGTCTGTTTAGCTATATTTCAAACTCCTTGTCGTAAGGAGCCTTGTCTACTTGTTTATATCCCCTCCCCAGGGTGCCTAGTACAATATATTAATAAATATTTTTGATTTGGTATATGTATACTAATGAGTATGTTAAATGGATGCTTCTTTACATATTAACTGCTAAGTAAACACACTTTCTTTGGCTTTGGTGATTTTTGTTTTTTCTTTCTTTCTTAAATAGACTGTTTTTTTTTGGAGCTGTTTTAGGTTCACAGTAAAATTGAGCAGAAAGTACAGAGTTCCTCTATTTACCACCCCCCCATGAATATCTGACACACGTTTGTTACAATCAATGAACCTGCATTAACACATCATTATCACCCAAAGTCCATAGTTTATGTTAGGGTTCACCCTTGGTGCTGTACATTCTGTGGGTTCTGACTGTATATGACATATTGTAGAATACAGTTTCATTGAAATCCTCTTACTCTGCCTATTCACCCTCTCTCCCTTCTGCTCCCTGGCAACTACTGATCATTTCAGTGTCTCCATAGTTTTGCCTTTTCTAGAATGTCATATAGTTGGAAGCATACAGTATGTAACCTTTTCAGTATGGCTTCGTTCCCTTAATAATATGCATTTAAGTTTCTTTCATGTCTTTCTGTGGCTTGATAGCTTATTTCTTTTTAGCATTGAATAATATATTCCATTGTCTGGATGTGCCACAGTTTATTTATCCGTTCACCTACTGAAGGACATCTTGGTTGCTTCCAGGTTGTAACAGTTATGAATAAAGCTGCTATAAATATCTGTGTCTAGGTTTTTGTGTGGACTTAAGTTTTCAGTTCATTTGGGTAAATACCAAGGAGCATGATTGCTGGATCTTATGACAGGAGTATGTTTAATTTGTTTTCTTTCTTTTTTTTTTTTAAATTTTTTGGCCGTACCGTGCGGCATGTGAGATCTTAGTTGCCTGACTGGGGATCGAACCCGCGCCCTCTGTATTGGAAGTGCGGAGTCATAACCACTACTGGGCCAACAGGGAAGTCCCAGGAATATGTTTAGTTTTGTAAGAAACTGCCGAATTGTCTTCTAAAGTAGCTGTACCATTTTGGTTTCCCAGCAGCAATGAATGAGAGTTCCTGTTGCTTTACATCCCTCATCAGCATTTGACGTTGTTAGTGTTTTGGATTGTTGCCATTCTAATATGTGTGTAGTATCTCATTGTTTTAATTTGTAATTCCCTAATGACATATGATGTTGAACATGTTTTCATATGCTTATTTGTGGACTTTGGGTTTTAAAAATCAAAATAGCTTTGCGTACACCACTTGACCATATTGTTTATATTACTAGATATGTCCCTCTCTTTAACTATTGTTTGTTAATGCCATTTAGCATAATAGGAAGGAGCAGAGTTTTGAGTTAAGATCCTAGTTTCTGTTTTGTTTTTTTTTCCTCCCTGAACTGGGTAACTTTGAATTACTTAGCATTTCTTTTCCAGTTTCCCCATTTGCAAAATGGGTTTTTTTTTACATAAACCATTTTGATATTCTGTTAAGTTTTTTGAACTTAACACCACATTTGAACTTCTTAGGAATTCTTTGTGATTTACCACTTTTCACCATCTTGCAGAATCCATCTAGTTTTTGCTTCAGTGTAAGAGTAAGGTATTGTTAATTTGTTTAGTATTTTCTTATTTATTTAATTACTGGTGGTGGTGTTTTCTCTTGCTTCCTGAAATAGAGCCCCTTCTCCACTAAATGTGTAGTACATTATATATGTATAGTATATATATAATTTATACATTTTTTTTTTCTTTTTGTGTATATATACATATTTTTAAACAAGCTTTTTTGAGGACATGTGGAGAGAGAATGGGCTTTATGTTTTAGGTAGTCCTGAATTTTGAATTTTAGCTCACTACCTAATCTTCCTGAACTCCAGCTTCCTCCTCATTTGTAAGTTATGATTAATATTTAATAGGATGGTTGTGAAGATTTAAGAGGTAAACATTTTTAAAGTGCCTAACACTGCTATACATATGTATAAGTAGATACACAGTGAATACTAATTCTCTTAAGCCACAGGGTGCTTAGTATTGCCGTGCCCCTCACTGTTACTTTAAAAAATGTTCACTGACTTAGTGTTTATATTACAGAGGATAGATATCATTAAAATGTAGATGGAAATAAAAATGTTGGTAACAAATATTATCTATATTTGGATAAATATCTTTCCGTGTGTTGGTGTGGCTAAATGTGAGAATGAAGTCAAGACTGTTGTATTACTAGTTCTGTGTGTGTGTGTATACACACACACACACATGTATTTGGCCAAAAAGTTCATTTGGGTTTCTTCCACAGAAAAAACCCAAATGAACTTTTTGGCCAACCCAATAGATTGTTCATGCAATATATGTACATAAGTAAATGAAGATATATTTGGGTATTAATCAATGAGTATTGTAGTATATGTGTAAGAGTAAGTCACATTTTTTCAGTTTCTGAAGTAGGTTACAGATCTCTGTCATAGTGAAGAAGAGGAAACTCCAGAGTTGCTCAGTGTTTTTAGACAATCATTCTAGTTTTATATAATTTTTAATGAATATCTCCCCTTTTCCTTTTCTGAGACATTTAGTTTTTGGCTGTGTCGGGTCTTAGTTGTGGCATACGGGACCTTTCATGGCGGCGCTTGGGCTCTTTGTTGTGGTGCGCAGGCTTCTCTCTAGTTGTGGCATGCGGGTTTTCTCTTGTTGTGGCGCGCAGGCTCCAGGTCACATGGGCTCTGTAGTTGTGGCGCGCGGGGTACGGAGTGCGTGGGCTCTGTAGTTTGCGCCAGTCAGGCTCTAGTTGAGGCGCGTGAACTCCGTAGTTGTGGCGCGTGGGCTTAGTTGCCCTGTAGCATGTGGGATCTTAGTTCCCTGACTAGGGATCGAACCCGCATCCCCTGCATGGTAAGGCGGAATCTTTACCACTGGACCACCAGCGAAGTCCCTAAGACACTGACTTTGATTTGAGTTGAGAAGTTTGTACAGTGGTCATAAATGAGAAAAAAGATCATTGTACTCTAGTCCAGTTGCAGTGAAGTTCAGATTGGGTGAATTTTAATTGATTGATTGTCTGTCTGGTATGACGGCTTCTTGTTCAGACTTAGAACTCAGAGATACCTGTTCCAAGAAGTCTTGGAATATAGAAAACTAATTAGGTTAGCTTGCATAGTCCTCACGAAATGAATTTTATGGATGACACTCATATTTATCACCTCTTTAGAGGTGGAAAATATTTTTCTTACTACTTCTGAATTGGGCATGCATTAATTTGGGTAAAATGCAACATCTTCCTGTAGATCTCAGTTTTGGAAACTGTAAATGATACAGATCACTTGCTATTTCCTGACTAATTTTGGTGCATGAAGCCTTCCTAGTCTCAGTTATAAACATGGTATAGAGTTGGGATTTCAGTAGCTCTTCAAGATAGTTGTCTTCTGGATGCATCTGAGTTCCTTATAAAAACTTAATTCGGCAAGTATCTTTGTGGGCTATGACTACGTACTTTGGCTCTGTTTCAGTTGACTGACTTTAGTAATGCTACAGGATGACCTATCTTATGTCAAAGATTTGGTGTTTTATTAGCAAAACATTTTTCTGTAATTAATTAGAGTGAATTAATATTCTTAAAAAATATTTTGCTATGTTTTCAAGATCCTCTAGATCTACCCAAATTTTTACATTTACCTCCCACCTTTTCCTAACTGTTCAATGCTCAAAGATGGCTTGGCTCTAGGAAAGAATTTATCCTAGTCTTTGTTTTAGTAGTGTTAGACTTATTAATGAGAGGCAGTATAAGAGATCAGCCTCTGGAACCAAATAGCTTGAGCTTTAGTCTTGGATCTATTTGATCTTGAAGTTCATCAGTAAGATGAGCATAATAATACTATCTACCTCATAAAGTGGTTGTGAGAATTAAAATGAGTCAACATATGTTAAACATATAGAATAGTGCCTGGTATATAGTATGTGCTCTGCAAGTTGTTCTTGTGGTAGCAGTGGCTATTTGAAAGTTTGCTGAGTGTAGTAGATGTTTTTACTATAGATACGCTGTTGAAATTGCAGTATTTTTTTCTTCCAGTTTTCCACATATGTGGAAATGTGACCACTGAAATCGAATAGACATAAGTATAAGAGCAGTAATTTTGTATTACAGGAGAGTAAAAAAAAATTATGTAAGTTAATTGATTTTGGACTTGAAATTGTTAAAAGAGCACAGTGATGTGAAGAGCTGGTTGATTGGTATTCATTTACACATTTATTGAACATGTGCTAGTCATGGCACAAAATAATTAAGGCAACATTTTGACCTTTGAATGCATAGAGGAGGGAGTTTCTTCAACCTGAGCAGAATAGAGAAGGCTTCTCAAAGGATGTTGCCTTTATGATCGGGTTGGGAAGATGACATAGTGGGAGGGATGGTCATCTTAGGCCAAGGTACTTGCTTATGCAGAGACATATTGGTCTTTAAAAGTATGGTAGGGACTTGCCTGGTGGTGCAGTGGTTAAGAATCAGCCTGCCAATGAAGGGGACACAGGTTTGAGCCCTGGTCTGGGAAGATCCCACATGCCGTGGAGCAACTCAGTTCATGCGCCACAACTACTGAGCCTGTGCTCCAGAGGCTGTGAGCCACAACTAGTGAGCCCACATGCCACAACTACTGAAGCCTGCGTGCCTAGAGCCCGCGCTCCACAACAAGAGAAGCCACCGCAGTGAGAAGCCCACACACTGCAGTGAAGAGTAGCCCCTCTTGCCACAACTAGAGAAAGCCCGTGCACAACAACAAAGACCCAACACAGCCAAAGAAATTAAATAAATAAATAAATAAATAAATAAATAAAAGCATGGTAAATTCAGGGAAGTTTTGGGGGGAAGACGAGTTGGGGTTGGATGGTTAGAGTTGAAGCTGAGAGATTGGCAAAGACAAGATCGTAATATGTTTTGCTAAGAAGTTTGGACTTGATATCAGTGGTAGGGAGCCATTGTAGGTTATGACAGAATCACATTTGTTTTTTATTTATTTATTTATTTATTTATTTATTTATTTATTTATTTATTTATTTATTTATTTTTAACATCTTTATTGGAGTATAATTGCTTTACAATGGTGTGTTAGTTTCTGCTTTATAACAAAGTGAATCAGTTATACATATGTCCCCATATCTCTTCCCTCTTGTGTCTCCCTCCCTCCCATTCTCCCTGTCCCACCCCTCTAGGTGGTCGCAAAGTACGGAGCTGATCTCCCTGTGCTATGCGGCTGCTTCCCACTAGCTATCTATTTTACGTTTGGTAGTGTATATATGTCCATGCCACTCTCTCACTTCGTCCTAGCTTACTCTTCCCCCCTCCCCATATCCTCAAGTCCATTCTCTAGTAGGTCTGTGTCTTTATTCCCGTCTTGCCCCTAGGTTCTTCATGACCTTTTTTTTTTTTTCTTATTTTTTTCTTATTTTTCTTAGATTCCATATATATGTGTTAGCATACGGTATTTGTTTTTCAGAAAGAAAGATTCCAAGCTAATGCCCAGGTGTGAGAAGTGATGAGAGCTGCATGTAAGTTAGTTTGAGAGGTAGGAACAACATAATTTGGTGAACGTGGGGATGAGAGGGATTGACAAGGTGAAAATTACTCATACTTAGCTTTCTACTTTGGGTAACTGGATGAATGAATTAACCTGAATAGCAGTACAAGAAGGTGTGGTGAGTAGCTTTTGTTGGCGAATGCTGAGGAGCAAGAGGGACATAGTGATTTCAGTTGTGTTACTTTTGAGGTTCTTGAAGGACATCCATGTAGAGATGTCCAGAAGACATTTGGAAATTCAGGGTTGAAGCTTGAAGGTTTGGGAATACAGACTTGGAAGGCATTGGCATTTATAGACAAAGCCTAGTCTAGTTGTTAAAGATATTGGCTCCGGAGCCAGACTGAGTTCCAGTCTATGATTCATCACTTACTAGCTGTGTCTTAGGCAAGATGATTAACCTCTCTCTGCACTTCATAATTAGTACCTAACTCATTTGGTTTTTGGAAAGATATTAAGTAAACTAATGCATGTAGACATTGCTTGACCCACCATAAGCACTCAGTAAATGTTACTTTTTGTATTGGTGTTTTAAATTATATAGTTCATTTCAACAAGTGTTTGTCTGCCACATGGGGATAATAAGATGAATTGTAAGTCCACTCTCCCCCCAAATTTGGAAAGCTTTCTAAAAGAAGTGACACCTCAGCTGAGACTTGAAAGAAATGGAGTTAGCCAGGTAGAGGGAACAGCATGAGCAAGAGCAGAGGCATGAAGCAGGTAATATTTGTTATAAGCAGTTTCATATTAGAGTGCAAAGCATGAGGAAGGGAGTGATGAGATAGCCTGAGGATCTTGGACTTGGCCCTCCTGGGCTATGGCTCCCATATTTTTCAGTAGAAGAACTCCCAATTTAAGGTAAAAAATGTAGGGCCCTATTATGATAGGTATGTTTTTAGTATTAGTTAATTGAGAAAATATTGCAAAAAGCTGCTACTTTTAAGTAATTTTTATTTTAGACTTATTATTGTCTGTGTAATTTGAAAAATACTACAACACATAATTTGAGCTTTCTTCCTTGCTGGCTTAACCTTGACATTTTTATGGGGGGGAACAAGTCAGTTAATACTCTTCTACCTGCCCTCCGACTTCAAAAATTTTGTTGTTATCATCTTCTCACTTGGTCTTTGTGGGCTTGTTTAATGCCCTCTTTAGTATGTCTTTCCTGTCTTTCCGTGGGAGCATGGGAGGGAGCAGCGGTAAATGTGTGTGCATTATATCCTTGTTTAACTGGAAATCTGTAGTTGTAACCGTACTTAAGTTGTTGAACATTTGGAAATCTATCCTTAGGAATGTTCTCTATGACTATAGATAGAATATAAACAATAATAGATTTCTGTAATGGAGTATGTAAAAATAGTGGGGAGGTTGTGGGAGGTACCGCTCTGATAATGTGCATTGTACTGATCATAGCCTCATGCAAAGGTGCATTTGGCAAGACACTTCTCTGGGTTACCATCTCTAAAATGGGCTAGTAATTCTTGCCCAGACTACTTCATTATGTGATATGATAATGAATGTAGAAATTCTTTGTAAATTGTACTTCAAATGTGAGGGATACAAAAAAGTTAAGCCAAACTCCTTTGGTATAGAGAGGAGAAAATGGAGGTACAAATGACAAAAAGAATAAGTTATTTGCTATATAAAACAGTTTGTGACAAGGGCAGTGCTCCTAAAAAGAAGTAATTGTGCTCTACTTGAGTATGTTAAATCAAGGATGTATTTTAGAGGAAATAAATATTATGCTTACTTTTTAGAGGAAACGATTGAAATGTTAGAGTAGGGCAGGTAGAAATGTCTTCTTTGAGATTTATCGTGGGCACCAGGAATTTAAATCTTTATGATTTGTTTCTGTGCATTTACTTTGATTTATGAAGTTGGAGAGAGACAAGTAAGACTGGGGAGATAGCACAGGGCAGTGGTTCTCAGCCCCACTTGCTCATTAGAATCATCAGGAGAGCTTTTAAAAAAATATTCTGCTTGGGTTCCAGTATTCTCACTTAAGTGGCCTGGAGTGGAGCCCAAGCATACTTTAAAAAAAATTTTTTTTTTTTTTTTAAATTTTTAGAGCATGCCTGATGATTCTAATGGGCAGCGAGGTTTAGAGTTTCAAACTTCACCTAGAATCTTAAATGAGCAAGTTTATTTCATATGACTGAGATGAATGAAAGACAAATTTTATTTGAACTGAATAGTATTGTATTTAGCCATAATTTTTTTTTTTTTTTGGTAAGAAAACCTCCCAAGTTAGTCTGATAATAAAACCTACCCCACTGTATCTTAAATTGTATTTAGTGTATATATAATGAAATCTGCTTGTAAGCAGCAGGAATATACCAAGGGCCAAATTCCTGTTGCTTTCTATTTTGTCCTTTTCTCATGTAATTCAGTTTTGTTTGATTTTTTGGAACCAGTTAAGTGCTCTGATTCTTTTTCACCAAAATGCCGCTATAGCAAGGACAGTGACCTCATACTGAGGGCAGAAGGAGGGCAGGGGAAAAAGTGGCTACAGAGGGCAGAAATGGCTGGGATTTTCTACCAGATCAGCTGTTCCATGCCTCAAATGTCTTTGTTTCATGTTGTATTAAGAAAAAAGCTAACTGTTAGAATGTTTCATTTTATCACATTATAGCTTAGTTTTAAAAAAATATTTTAATTAATTAATGATTTATTTATTTAGGCTGTGCCAGGTCTTAGTTGTGGCACATGGGATCTTTGTTGTGGCATGTGGGCTCTTGGTTGCGGCACGTGAACTCTTAGTTGCGGCACACATGCGGGATCTAGTTCCCCCACCAGGGATCGAACCCGGGCCCCCTGCATTGGGAGCGCAGAGTCTTACCCACTGAACCACCAGGGAAGTCCCAATATAGTTTAGTTTTAATCCATTAAAAAGTTCTTCAAAACTATAGAAAATGATTCATTTATTCAAAAACATTTACTGTGTGTCAAGCACTGGTGATATAGCGGTTAACAAAGTCCTTGCTTTCCTAGAGCTCATGGTTTAGTGGAAAGAGGTGTATTACACACCACACACACACACACACACACACACATACACTGTATCAGGTGGTGATAAATGCCATAAGATATCAAAACTGATGTGAGATGATGGTGGATAAATTTGTGCTGTGTGGTGGTCTGGGGGGGGGGGTGTCTCTCTGTGATGGCACTTGAGCAAAGATCCCAGTGATGTGAGAGAGCAGCAAGACACATATCCAGGGGAAGTTTCTGTTGGCCTGTTACTGTAGTATGCAAAAACAGCTGGATGGATTTTCATCATATTTGGATGGAATTTTACTTGAACTGACTTAAAATGTAGGCTATGTGAGGAATGATGATATGTGCCATCTATGTTAAACAGAAAAGAGTAGTTTCAGATATGAGCTCCAAATAGAAATTCACAAGGTCACATGTTCCAAATTGTAGAATTATATTGATTTGTAGCTAAGTTGCTTCTCACATGGGCAACTTCCTGTGTAGCAACAGGAATTTATTTACAGATGGTTAGGGGTTCTCTTGTGCAGTATCAGATAGGGAAATTAGTCCCCAAATTTTACTTAATTATAGCCAGGTCAAAATCCTGAAGGAAGAATGTAACCTATATATCCCAGACTGGTTAAGAGATTTAACTGTGACAAATTGAGTAATGTATATGAAAAGGGCCCCACAATTTCTTACAAGGAGTAGGTCCTTAAAGATTGAGTCCCATCCATGGAAATTTTTCAGTGGTGATTATGTTCTCAAAACTTTCTCAATTGATGTCAGATATTTAAGATTATTGTAAAAATAAGTGGTCTGGTGGTAGTTTTGGATAAAGTGAACAGAGAGAATTAGAACTTGGAACTCTTAATTCCAATAATTCTGTAAATTTCGGAGAACCTCTTCCATGTTTAGGTAGATGTTGGTTTTCCTGCCTGGAATAAGACTACCCCTGCTTTGTATTTTATCCATTTGTTACTTTTTCTTCATGGCCTAGCCACTGAACTTTCCCAAACTTTCTTTGCTTTCTTTGCACCAAGTTCTCTTTTATAGGAATACTCATTTTGGCTTTGAATAATACAGTATACTAACAACTTTTGTTAAATGATTTTATTTTGGTAACTTTAATTATATTTTAAGGGCTTTATAAGAACCTAACATTAATTTTGCACCCTCTTTATTGACTTTGAATGATGTTTGTATGTTTGTATGTTATGGTAGACTATTTTAAGCATTGAAGTCTGATGATATCTCAGTGGACATGGACTTTTACAGTGTGTTGTGTCAGTTTGCAAAGATAATGTATTTCTGATAGTATTTTTCCAAGTTTTATAGGGATGCACACGGATGGTGTATTTTTAAAGAGTTGATGATTTATTAATGTGGGTATTAAAATTGATAACTAATTTTAAAAACCCTGCAATTTTCTTCCTTTGAAAATTTCCATTTTAAAAGTGATTTACCTTATTATAGGACATCAGATAGACTAAGGGAAAGTGCAGTTACCTATGGTTTCATTACCTAGAGATGGCCAGTCTTAGCATTTTGGTGTGTAACAGGTTCTTTTTGCCTTTTTCTATTATTTAGTATATTTTTATAGAATTTGGATGGTAAGATATGTTATGAACTATTTCCCCCCTTTACTTTGTTAAAGCTGTATTGTAAATATTTTCCTATGTCTTTATTCTTTTATATAATTTAAAAATAAATTTTGATTAATGATTATAGTAAATGGCCTTTTATATGTGTATGCTAGTAATACATGCATAGATTCGTGTAACCATCACCACAGTCAGGATACAGGGCAGTTTCAACACCTGAAAAGTTCCCTGTGGTGTCCACTTTGGTGTCCGTTTGTAGTTAGCCTCCCCGCCCAACCCCAACCTTTGGTAATCACTGATCTGTTCGTTTTGTCTTTTCTAGAATGTCATGGAAATGGAACCCTACAGTATGCAACTTTATTTATTTATTTATTTATTCATTCATTCATCCATTCATGGCTGCGCTGGGTCTTTGTTGCTGCGCGCGGGCTTTCTCTAGTTGCAGCGAGCGGGGGCTACTCTTTGTTGCGGTGTGCGGGCTTCTCACTGCAGTGGCTTCTCTTGTGGAGCACAGGCTTCAGTAGTTGTGGCACGCGGGCTCAGTAGTTGTGGCTCGCGGGCTCTAGAGCGCAGGCTCAGTAGTTGTGGCGCACGGGCTTAGTTGCTCCGCGGCATGTGGGATCTTCCCGGACCAGGGCTCGTACCCGTGACCCCTGCATTGGCAGGCGGATTCTTAACCACTGCACCACCAGGGAAACCCAGTATGTAACTTTTTGATACTGACTTGTTGCACGTAGCATAATGCCTGCGAGAGTCATCAAGTTGTTGCATGTATCCATAGTTCATTCCTTTTTTTGCTAAATAGTATTCCATCATATGAATGTATCACCATTTATGTCAGTCACTCTTGGGAGGACATGCTTTTGATAATTATGAATAGAGCTGTTATAAACACCTGAGTACAAGTTTTTGTGCGAATAAAGGTTTTATGTCTCTAGGGTAAATACATAGAAGTGGGATTGCAAGGCCATTTGGTAAGTGTATGTTTAACTTTATAAGAAGCTGTCAAACTAGTGTGGCTGTACCATTATGCATTTCCATTAGAAATTTATGAGTTCCACTTGCTCTGCATCCTTGCCAGCATTTGGTATTGTCTCTATATTGTTAAGAAGTCAGTACTACCCAAAGCTGTTTACAGATTGCAATCCTTATCAAAATCCCAATGACTTTTTTTTGTAGAAATAGAAAAATCCATCCTAAAATTTGTATGGAATCTCAAGGGACCCCAAATAGCCAAAGCATTCTTGGAAAAAAAAAAAGAAAAATGTTGGAGGACTCACACTTGCTGATTTCAAAATTTATTACTACAGTGCTACAGTAATCAAAATAATGTGGTTCTGGCACAGACAGACATAAAGACTGATGGACTAATGAGCACAGAAGTAACCCCTTACATATGTGGTCAAATGATTTTTGACAAGGAGGCCAAGACCATCCAAAGGGGGAAAGGATGATCTCTTTAAGAAATAGTGCTGAGAAAACTGGATATCCACATGCAAAAGAATGAAGTTCGACCCTTATACAATCATATACACCATAGTCAAACGTACACAAAACACCATATACAAAAATTAACTCAAAGTGGATCAAAGACTTAAATGTAAGAGCTATAACTCTTAAGCTCTTAGAAGAAAACAAAGCAGAAAAGCTTCAAGATGTTGGATATGACAGTGATTTCTTGGATATGATACAAAAGGCACAGACACCCAGAGAATAAATAGACAAATTGGACTTCATCAAAATGAAAAACTTTCGTACATTGAAGGACACTGTCAAGAGAGTAAAAAGGCAAACACGGAAGGGGAGAAAATATTTGCCTATCAGATATCCAGAGATATAGCCAGATATATTTAGACAATAACAGAGAAACAACTCAACAACAGCAAAAAACAAATAGCCTGGTTAAAGAATGAGCAAATGACTTAAATAGACATTTCTCCAAAGAAGATAAACAGATGACCAACAAGCACATGAAAGGATGCTCAACATCTTTAATCATTAGGGAAATGCAAATGAAACCCACAATGAGGTATCACTTCACACCCATTAGGATGGCTATTATCAAAAAAGAAAAAAGAAGAGTAAGTGTTGGCAAGGAAATATAGAGATTGGAACCTTTTTGCCATACTGGTGGGAATATAAAATGGTGCAGCCATTGTGGATAACAGTATGCGGTTTCTCAAATAATTAAAAATTACCATATGAACCTGCAATTCCACATTTGAGTAATGCAGTTCCTCAAATAATTAAAAATTACTGTATGAACTTGAAATTCTGCATTTGAGTATTGGGTATAAAGAATTGAAAGTAGGATCTTGAAGAAACATTTGTACGCCATGTTCACAGTGGCATTATTCCCAGCTAGACAAGAAGTAGATGCCACCCAAGCGTCTATAAGTGGATAAATGGATAAACAAAATATGGTGTATGTATACAATGAAATATTAACCTTAAAAAGGGAGGAAATTCTGACACATGCTACATCATGGATGAACCTTGAAGACGTTATGCTCAGTGAAATAAGCCAGTCACAAAAGAACAAATACTGTCTGATGCCACTTACATGAGGTACTTAGTCAATTTCATAGAGACAGAAGAAAGTAGAATAGTGGTTGCCAGGTTCTATAGGGATGGAGGTGGGGAGTTAGTGTCAATGGTTATAGAGTTTCAGTATTGCAAGATGGAAAGAGTTCTGTGGATGGATGGTGGTGATGGTTGCAAAACATGAATGTACTTAATGCCGCTGAACTGTACACTTAGAAATGGTTAAAATGGTAAGTTTTATGTAATGTATAATTTACCACAATTTAAAAAAATCATTTAAAAAAATCAGATGGTCATGTTTATGCAGTTCTGTATGTGGATTCTGTTCTGTTCCTTAGATCTAATGTGTCTATCCATTTGCCAGTAGCACACATTCTTGTGGTAAAAAGTTTTATAGTAGGTCTTAAAGTCATATAATGTGATTTGTCCAGCTTTGTTCTTTATCAAAATTGTTTTGGCTATTCCAGTTCCTTTGCCTTTTCAAATTATTTTGGACTCAGTTTATCTATATCTCAAAACTCCTGCTGGGATTTTGATTGAAATTGCATTAAATTTATAGAGGACATCTTTGCTATGTTGATTCTTCCATTCTGTGACCATGGTTTTATTTAGCTCTTCTTTGATTTCTTTCACTGGTCATTTGTACTTTTCAGCATACATATTCTGTATACCTTTTGTTAGATACATATCTAAGTATTTTATGTTTTTAGAGCTCTTGTAGACTTAATTTTTGGGGTAAATTTTGGTTTCAGATTGATCATTGCTAGTATATAGAAATACAGTTGTTTGATTTTTGTGTATTGACTTTGTTCAGTGAAACCTTGCTCAACTCGTTAGCTCTAGGAGTTTTTGTTTTTTAGATTCTTTGGGATATTCTACATAGGTAATCATGTTATCTGTGAATAGGGACAGTTTGATTTCTTCCTTTCTAATCTGTCCAGCTCCCCATTTCTTATTGCAGTGGCTAGATCTTCCATTATGATATTGGATAGGAGTGATGAGAGTGTAATATCCTTGTCCTGTTCGTGATCTTAGGGGGAAAGTGTTCAGTCTTTTACCATTAAGTGTTTGATAGTGGTAGACTTCCTGTAGCCGTCCTTTATCAGATTGGGGAAATTACCTTTTAATTTGCTGAGGGCTTTTTTTTTTTTTTTTAAATCATGAAAAGATGTATTTTGCCAAATGCATCTGCTGGGTTGATTATGTGGTTTTTCTTCTTTAAGCAATTCTCATGGTAGCTTACATTGATTTTTGAATATTGAACCAGTTTTGCATCCCTGGGATAACCCTACTTGGTCCTGGTGTATTGTTATTTTTATATATTACTAAACTCCATTTGCTTTTATTTTGTTGAGGATTTTTGCATCAGTCTGCATGAGGAATAATGGTATGCAGTTTCTCTTTTTGTACTGTCTTTTTCTAGTTTTGATATCAGGTTAAATCTGGCCTCATAAAATGAGTTTGGAAGTGTTCCCTCTTCTTCTGTTTCCCGAAAGAGATTGTGTAGAATTGGTGTTACTTTTTAAGTTCTCCAGAGAAATCAGGTAAGCCTGGAGATTTCTTTGAAAAGTTTTAAACTATGAATTCACTTTCCTTAATTTAGATTATCTGTTTCATTTTGGATAATTTGGTAGTTTGTGGTTTTTAAGGAATCTCACTTCTGTTTCAAAATTTATGTGTATAGATCTATCCGTATTATTCCTCAGTTATCTTTTTAACATTTGTAGTGTCAAATTTATTTATTTTGGCGACCTAAGTTGTCAAATTTATGTGCATAGAGATGTTCATAGTATTATTTATCTTTTGATGTCTGCAGGATCTGTCCTCTAGCTCCTCTTTCATTCCTGATATTATTGGTAATTTATGTCTTCTTTTTTTTTTCTTTGCCAGTCTTGCTACAGCTTTATAAATTTCATTGATCTTTTCAAAGAACTCGTTTTTGCTTATATTGATTTTCTGTGTTGTTTTTCTATTTTCACTTCCACTGATTTCCGCTATTATCTTTATTGTTTCTTTTCTTTTGCTTGTTTTGCTCTTTTTCTGGTTTTCTTAAATAGGAAGCTTAGGTTATTGATTTAAGGCCTTCTTCCCCACCCCAGTATAAGCATTCAATTCCTATAAATTTTAATCTAACCACTGTTTTAGCTTCTTTTTGTTTTTTAAAATTATTTATTTATTTAATTTTTGGCTGCATCGGGTCTCAGTTGCAGCATGTGGGCTCCTCGTTGTGGTGCATGGACTTCTCTCTAGTTGTGGCCCGCGTGCTCAGTAGTTGTGGCATGAGGGCTTAGTTGCCCTGTGGCATGTGGGATCTTAGTTCCCTGACCAGGGATTGAACCTGCGTCCCCTGCATTGGAAGACGGATTCTTAACCACTGGACCACCAGGGAAGTCCCTGTTTTAGCTTCATATGACATGTTTTGATATTATATTTTCATTTTCATTCTTTTTTTTTTTTTGGCTGCGCTGCAGCTTGTGGGATATCAGTTCCCCAACAGGGATTGAACCCAGACCACGGCAGTGAAAGCGCCGAATCCCAACCACTAGACCATGGGGAACTCCCTCATTTTCATTCTTTTAAAAATGTTTAGACTTCTTCATTGCCCTAAAGATTCTTTAGAAGTATGTTGTTTAATTTACAAGTATTTAGAGGTTTCCCATTATATTTCTGTTACTGATTTCTGCTTAAATCCATTATGGTCAGAGAACATACTTTTTGTTTGTTTATTTGTTTGTTTTATTGAAGTATAGCTGTTTTACAACATTGTGTTAATTTCTGCTGTACACTGAAGCGATTCAGTTATACATATATACATTCTTTTTTTTAATATTCTTTTCCATTATTGTTTATCATAGGATATTGAATATAGTTTCCCGTGCTGTACAGTAGGACCTTGTTATTTATCCATTCTGTATACAATAGCTAACATCTGCTAACCCCATCCCTCCCCCAATCCCCTCCCCCTTGGCAACCACAAGTCTGTTTTCTGTGTCCGTGAGTCTGTTTCTGTTTTGTACATAGGTTCATTTGTGTCATATTTTAGATTCCACATATAAGTGATATCATATGGTATTTTGTCTTTCTCTTTCTGACTTACTTCACTTAGTATGATAATCTCTAGTTGCATCCCTGTTGTTGCAAATGACATTATTTTGTTCTTTTCAATTGCTGAGTAGTATTTGATTGTATATATGTACCACATCTTCTTTATCCATTCATCTTTTGCTGGACATTTAGGTTGTTTCCATGTTTTGGCTATTGTGAATAGTGCTTCTGTGAACATAGGGGTGCATGTATCTTTTTGAATAATTTTTGTCTGGATATATGTACAGGAGTGGGATTGCTGAATCATATGGTAATTCTGTTTTTAGTCTTTTGAGGAACCTCCATACTGTTTTCCCTAGTGGCTGCACCAATTTACATTCCCACCAACAGTGTAGGAGGGTTCCCTTTTCTCCACACCCTCTCCAGCATTTGTTATTTGTAGACTTTTTTTTTTTTTTTTTTTTTAGACTTTTTAATTATGGCCATTCTGACCAGTGTGAGGTGGTGCCTCATTGTAGTTTTGATTTGCATTTCTCTAATAATTAGTGATGTTGAATATCTTTTTATGTGCTATTGGCCATCTGTATTTCTTTTTTGGAGAAATGTCTATTAAGGTCTTCTGCCCATTTTTCGATTGGGTTGTATGAGCTACTTGTATATTTTGGAGATTAAGCCCTTGTCTGTCACATCATTTGCTAATATTTTCTCCTAGTTCATAGGTTGTCTTTTTGTTTTGTTTATGGTTTCCTTTGCTGTGCAAAAGGCTATAAGTTTGATTAGGTCCCTTTTGTTTACTTTCACTTTTATTTCTGTTGCCTTGGGAGACTGACCTAAGAAAACATTGGCACAATTTATTTCACATAATGTTTTCCCTATGATCTCTTCTAGGAGTTTTATGGTGTCATGTCTTATATTTAAGTCTTTAAGCCATTTTGAGTTTATTTTTGTGTATGGTGTGAGGGTGTGTTCTAACTTCATTGATTTACATGTGGCCATCCAACTGTCCCAATACCACTTGCTGAAGAGACTGTCTTTTTCCCATTGTATATTCTTACATCCTTTGTTGAAGATTAATTGACCCGGAGGTGTGTGGGTTTATTTCTGGGCTCTCAGAGAACATACTTTTAACTTCACTTCTTGTATATTAAGGTCTGTTTTATGATCCAGGATATGATATGTCTTGATTAATGTTCAGTGTGCACCTGAAATGAATGTGCATTCTACTGTTGATAGGTGGAATATTTTTAAAATGTCATTGGTTGATGGTGCTGTTTTCTATCTACTAGTTCTGTCAACTACTGAAACTTGAAGTCTTCAACTGTAATTATGGATACCTATTTCTCCCTTCAGTTCTGTTAATTTTTGCTGAATGTATTTTGAAGTTCTCCTACGTGTATATATACTTAGGATTGCTTTTTGTTCTTCATGAATTCACCCTTTTATCATGTAATGTCCTCATTTATTCCTGGTGATTTTCTTTGTTATGATCATTGGCTGATCTAAATATAACTATTCCATCTTTCTTTGTTTAATATTTGCATGATATATCTTTTTTCCATCCTTTTACCCTTTTAGAATGGTAAAAGTTTCTTGTAGACATCCTAGAATTGACTTTGTGTGTGTGTGTTTAAATTCAGTTTATCTTTTCATTGACATACTTAGGCCATTTATGTTTAATGTAATTGTTGATATTTTGATTTAGATACTCCAGTTGATTATTTATTTGTTTCCTCTATTCTCTTTCTGCTTTTTTTGGCTTGATTTTTTTTAAAACTTATCTATTGCTTTTGCCTAATTATTTGTATGTGCTTTTGTAGTTACTTGAAGGATTGCAATATGCATACTTTTCTTAGTCTATTTAGAGTCAGTATTTTACCACTTTATTTATTTATTTATTTATTTATAAAGGGAACTTTATTTATTTGTTTATGGTTGCGTTGGATCTTCGTTGTTGCACGGGCTTTCTTTAGTTGCAGCGAGCGGGGGCTACTCTTCATTGCAGTGCATGGGTTTCTCATTGTGGTGGATTCCCTTGTTGCGGAGCACGGCCTGTAGGCACACGGGCTTCAGTAGTTGTGGCATGAGGGCTCAGTAGTTGTGGCTCTCGGGCTCTAGAGCACAGGCTCAGTAATTGTGGCGCACAGGCTTAGTTGCTCCGCGGCATGTCGGATCTTCACGGACCAGGGCTCGAACCTATGTCCCCTGCATTGGCAGGCGGATTCTTAACCACTGTGCCACCAGGGAAGCCCTATTTTACCACTTTAAGTGGAATATAGAAACCATGCCGCCCTATTGTACCCTTCTCTCTTTTAAGTTATGGTTGACTTATTTATTACATATATGTGACATTGAAGACCACCAGACATTGTAGTAATTTTTGCTTTCAGTTGTCAAATATATTTTAAAGAACTGAGGTGAAGAATCATCACTTATATTTACCCAGATATTTACCATTTCTGTTGCTTTACCCTCATTCTTGATACCCTAAGTTTATTTCTGAATAATTTCCCTTCTCTTTGATGAACTTCCTTTTGTTATTCTATTTGAGCAGGTTTGCTGGCAAAATTTCTCTTTAGTGTTCCCTCATCTGAGAATGTCTTTATTTCACCTTCATTCCTGATGGATATTTTTGTTGAATATAGAATTTCTTTTTTCAGTATTTTAAAAATGGTTCAATTCCTAATGAACCCCATGGTTTTTAATGATAAATATGCTTTTATTGTAATTATTACTTGCTTGTACGTAACATATCCTCTGGTTGCTTTCAAGATTTTTCTGTGTTAGTTTTCAGCAGCTTATTGTGTCTGGCTGTGAATTTTTCACCTACTATTTTTGTGAAATTTCCCCTGCCCCAAAAGAAAATCTGTACTAATGCAAGTCATTAGTGTCAGTCAGGAGTCTGCAAACTATGGCCTGCCACCTCGGTAGCTCTCAGCCTGTTTCCTGATTTTACAAATAAAATGCTACTGGAACACATACATACCCGTTTATTTACATGTTGCTTTTGCACTACAGTGACAGAGTTGAGTAATTGTGAGAAAGACCATATGTCTTGTGAGGCCTTAAATAGTTACTGTCTGACCTTTTTATAAGAAGCTTGCTGATCTCTGGTATAGTTGGAGGAAATTTGAGTGTTTCTTCTATTAAAATTTTCTGCTTGAATTTCTTTTTAAACTTTATCCATGTAGGGTTCAAAGTCATTTTACAAGTATCTTCTATAGAAAATTCTAACAAGGTGTAACATGTGGTAGAGGGTAGGTGTAAGAGTTTTTCCCCTGTATTTAAAAACCAAAAATGACTTTTTAGCTGACTTTTCTTGAAAATTTAAACATTAGTTAAGCATGACTTATCTTTCTTTGAGAAATTTATTTTCAGACATTTTAAACTCATAAGGCAAACAAAATAAATTTATATTAAATAACTGACTTATGCCAAAATGGGACTTAAGTTTTTTAAAGGTAAACTTGGGAGGTTTAATTTAAGTACAGGTTATAAGTTTTTTATTTTTTATAAATGTATTTATTTATTTTTGGCTGCATTTGGTCTTTGTTGCTGCGTGCGGGCTTTCTCTAGTTGGGCGAGTAGGGGCTACTCTTTGTTGTGGTGCGCGGGCTTCTCGTTGTGGTGGCTTCTCTTGTTGCGGAGCACGGGCTCTAGGCGCGTGGGCTTCAGTAGTTGTGGCACGTGGGCTCACTAGTTGTGGCGCACAGGCTTAGTTCCTCCACGGCATGTGGGATCTTCCCAGACCAGGGCTTGAACCCATGTCCCCTGCATTGGCAGGTGGATTCTTAACCACTGCACCACCAGGGAAGCCCTGTAAGTTTTTTGTTAATGTTATTTGCAGCATTAAAATTTATCGACAGTGTTGCATAGTAGTACTACTAAAACCATGAAACAAAGCAATATGAATAAACGTATAACTTAAGAGACAATTACATACAAGCCTTTGAAAAGATGTTTTCTTACTGAGTGACATCCTGGCTCGAACATAGGTTTCTTGGTTTCATCTCTTTTAGGAAACTTTATGCGCTTAAAATTGTTATTCTTATAACTAAAAATAAATGTCGATTGTTACCTCTCATTGTGAAACCTATGCTTGTTTTTTTGCTGTACAAATACTCGACTTAAGCACACATGGATTTCATTTTTATCCCAAGTTAGAGAATTTGTGTCTTTGGTCTTATTTCTTGTTAAGTAAGAAAAGACATGCCCAAACGTGTTAGAAGGTGAAAAGTTCCATAAAACATTCTTTGTTCATTGCAGGATATTTTTTCTTCACAGAAATCTAGAACTTGTTTAGGGGCAGCTGTAAATCAAATCTTGAGCATACTATCAGACTACATTAGCAAAGCTCTTTTTCTCGAAATAAAGTTCTCAGGCTGAGTAAAAGATTCAGAGAAAGAGTTTGTGGTGGGTTGTATAATTCATGTGCACGTGGGACCTCAGATTGTGACCTTATTTAGAAATAGGGTCTTTGCTAATGTAATTAGTTAAGATGAGGTCACATGAACTCAAAAGAGCCTTTGGGGTAGTATGGCTGATAATAAGTTTACTGTCTTTCCGGCGTGTAGTACAGCAAGTCACCGCTTACAAATGGCCTTCTGTAACTCAGGTCAAAAAATCGGGAATGGACTCATCTGAATAAACATGGTCCTATATTACATGCTGCTCTGTGGGCATGAAAGACCTCTGAAGAAATTGCCAATAAGGCTACTTGGTCACTGTGCATTACTTTGAGTGCTAATATTGTATAGTATAAGAAGTTCCAAAAAAGTGTTGACTTTTTTTGGTCATGATCTATCGAGGAATTTCTAGTGACATTATATGGAATTCTAGGGTTGCATGGAAACCCAGTTGAAAACCTTTGTTTAGATTCTCATATTTTATACCTCTCTGGGTAAGTTTTAACAAAATAATGGTTTTTACAGTTCCTTACCTAATTACCTCCCTAAAACAATAAAACAGAATTTGTAGTTTTGTTTCTAAAAATTTTATAGTTATGTGGGGGGGGGGGCATGGCACATATGGGAAATCTCTGCCTTCTGCTCAGTTTTGCTGTGAACCTAAAACTGCTGTAAAAAAAGAATAGGCTATTTTAAAAAATTATAGTTAATGAGTTTTGAAACTATCTTTACAAGTTCTTACATAATTTTACTCTCAGTTCCTATAATGTGTATGATTTCTTGTGATTTTACCTAGAGATCAAAAGTGCTAGGTAAATATTCCTGTTTTATTGTATTACAGAGATTATTTTCCTATATGCTAACATATATTTCAAATCAGAAGATCTGGGAATGAACTATAGAAATTCCGTGAATTTTTCTTGCTTTTATGTAGATGATGAATTAGTTCCTAATCAGTTATGTAATGTCTCCAGAAGCTTGAGAGAACTGTAATAATCTGGGATTAAGAAAGCCAACCCTAATATTCATTGATCATAACATGTTTTATAGTTGTCCTGTAGATTGATGAGTAGGACCCTGATTTATCTCCTCTTTTCCGCTTTTGTATCACTAGGCAATAATCGTACTACTATCAGGAATGTTCTGTAGCGTTGTGGTGGGGGTTTAGAATAAGGTATACTGGCGGCAGGATTGCTTGCTCCCAAAGAAGTTTCTTCATTAGTGCAATAAAAGTTCACAGTTGATCATTCTTTCAAGTCTTTTTACAGAGACTCTGTATTCATGGCAGAATACTTAACATTAGTCTCCTTATAAATCTCTTATAAATTAAAATGTAGAAATTGATGTTATCTTTTCCAATATTTTTTGGTATTTAAAGCTTCTATGTTTTACTGTCTTTCGTAATACTTCTTGAAATTCTACTCTAATTTATTCTGAGAAATTTTATTTCTGTTAAAATACTCTTCTGATATTGATTCAGCAGAAACTTCAGGGGACATTGATCATCAGTGATAGTTGACTGTTTTTTCAGTGGTAGTTGAACTAGAGACTTTACTAGTTTTCTTAGCTTAGGTTATAACAATTTTCCATAATTTTATCTCAGATATAAAAGCCCTAAAGAACTTTTGAGGTAGTTACCTAGAAACTGTCCACATTGACTTTATGCTTAATGACTTTTGGAAAAAAGAAAAAAAGATGTGAAGAAAATATTGAGTATTTATTTATTTTAATTGAAGTATAGTTGATTTACAATGTTGTACAGTATTGAATATTTAAAATTTTTTTCCAAACACTTTATTTTGAAGTAGTGTAGTACAAAGAACTTCTCTACAACCTTTACCCAGTTCCACTAATTTTTTTAATTTATATATTTTATTTTTTTAAATTTATTTTTGGCCACGTTGGGTCTTTGTTGCTGCGTGCCAGCTTTCTCTAGTTGCGGCGAGTGGGGGCTACTCTTCATTGCGGTGCACAGGTTTCTCATTGCGGTGGCTTCTCTTGTTGTGGAGAACAGGCTATAGGCACACGGGCTTCAGTAGTTGTGGCTCGCGGGCTCTACAGCGCAGGCTCAGTAGTTGCGGTGCACGGGCTTAGTTGCTCCGCGGCATGCGGGATCTTCCCCGACCAGGGCTCGAACCCGTGTCCCCTGCATTGGCAGGCGGATTCTTAACCACTGTGACACCAGGGAAACCCCCAGTTCCACTAATTTTAATTTTAAATATTTTACCACATTTGCTTATCATTCCCTCACACATACACACATATTACTTTTGCTCTCTTGTGAATAGGTTGCGTATATCATGTTCCTTTACCCTTTACTATTTCCATGTGTATTTCTAAGAATAATGATATTCTCTTATAACAGCAATATAGTTTTCAAGTTCTGATAATTTCATATTATTACTTTAAGCTACAGTACATATTCCAATTTATCAGTTTTAATGTCCTTTAGAGCATTTTTTTTCAGTCAAAGATTATTATATTTAGTTGCCATGTAAACATTTATTTAAAATGAACTATTGGTCTTAAAATCTTAAGTGTTGAATTTTTGTTCTTTTAACAGCTAAACCAGGTGGACAGGTGAAATGTCAGTATATTTCTGCTGTGGATAAAGTTATTTTTGTGGATGATTATGCAGTAGGGTGTAGAAAGGACCTTAATGGAATCTTGTTGTTAGACACTGCTCTGCAAACTCCAGTTTCAAAGCAGGATGATGTGGTTCAGCTTGAATTACCTGTCACAGAGGTAAGTTGAAATAAGTATCAATATGCTTTTCTACTTAATGTAGTTTCAGACTTACTAGCTGTTAAATGAAATTAGGTTGTCCTTTGAGGATATTATATATGTATCCCTATAATAACAAAGAAGTATGAACTGTACAGGTTATACCACTGTAACAGAGGCCCCAAAATACAATGGCTTAAACAAGATAGTTTCTTTCCAGTAACAGTACTGGGCTGAGTTATAGGGACAGCTTTGTTTACCTCAACACTTAGCTTCCATTTCCTGAGTCCAAGACAGCTGCTTCAAGTCTCATTACTTCCCAGTCTTAAGGAAAAGGTGGGCAAAAGGCCAGGGGAGCACATTGGTATTACCCACCCTCCTTCTCTCCTTTTCCTTTCACCTACCTCCCTCATCCTCTCCTTCCCTCTCTTCCCCTCCTTCGTTTTTCTTGTCCTCTTTTACAAACTCTTTCACATATGCCCTTTTCATATTTACTCCATTGGCCAGAATTTAGTCACATGGCCACATTAAGCTGAGGTGGTTGTTTTTTCTTTAATATTAAAAAAGAAGGAATAAATAGTAATGGACAACCAGTAATCTTTGCTATGTATCATGTTTCTTAATAATTCCAGTTTAAAATTTCAGCTATATGTATTTTTCTATGTTACATATTCATTACTTAATTTGTAAGTCTATCCTGACTTAAATCCTTTTGTGTGAGTTGATGTTCATATCATGTAATTTGAAAGTACATTTTTTCAGATTTATCAGATTTTAAATCATCTCAGAATATAAAAGATTATAATGCTGTACTTCCTAATAAAGTGAGATATTATTTCTGTGTTCATCCCAAGTTGTTGATTATTAATTGTTTTGCATTTGGCAGATTGATGTGATTAATTGATAAAAATCAATATAGCATATTTCCCATTTTTAGGACATGAAAAGTGTTAATGTGTGAATTTTAAGTGCAGTTTAAATGTTTTATTCCCTCTTTGGAAGGCTTTTTGTAAAAAAAAAGTACCAATGTATATCTACTTAGATTTCATATTTAGTGTCATATCACAGTCATCTAGTATATGTTAATATTGAAAGCATGTTGCTAAAGGTTTGAGTTCTGAAAACAGAGTAGCCATCTTTTTGTCATCAGAGTATCTGGATTGGGGGAATGTCTAAAATCTTCGGACAGAGAATTAATTAGTTCTACTTGTACTGAACATTTTTTCCTCTCCTACTTTAAGGAACTTAGACCAGGTGATATCTTAATAAAGGATATATACATCGTAGCCTACAATGAAAGATGGTATTAAACTGTTGGGTTTTAAAAGGAACTACAGAATTACAATAAAATAGTTGAACATTTATATGAAATGGACCGTCAAGTCAATATTTTTCCTACTACTCTGACCTAAATGCTAGATATTTAGCCAGCTTCTGCCACCTCCTCCACCTTGCCAGCTCATAATATCTGTTGCTGGTCTTCTTTCTTTCTACATAAATAATTACAGCTCTCTTGTTCATGTAGTATTGTTTGTAGTCCTTCCACCATCCCAGGCATCCTTTCTTGCATCACACTAGTTTGTTACTGTCTTGCCTAAAGAATGGGGTCCTGGGTTTGGTTGGATTAGTGTGGATGTGTTCTTTTCCATATATTGCCCAAATATTTCTGTTAACGTAGTTCATATTGAATATGTGGGTAACTATGCAAAGGGCTTTTTTTTTTTATTACCTGCTGACTTAGCGAGTGACCCCTCTTACGATTTTGCATAGTTTGAGTATTTAAAGCTCATTGGAGGACTTTACATTTATGTCTTTACATTTTTATCTCTTTTACTTTTGTTCATGGTTTCAGCTTAGCCAGTTTTTTCTATCTTGCTTTGGCTTATAAAAGCTTCTATGTACTAAAACTTTACTATGTGGTACTACACTGAATACATTGCTTTATCTCATGTAATTTTGTAACAGCCCTTCAAGTCATTATTTGATTTAACTAAGTTTGTTTAAAAAACGTAAAAGTAGGAAGCTTTAGTATAGTACCTATCAGAATTAAAATATTTGTATAAGAATCTGAATTTAACATTTTTGGTTGTGGTTAATTTTTTGTGATCATCTTTTTTATTTAGGCACAACAGCTCTTATCTGCATGTTTAGAAAAGGTAGATATTTCTAGTACGGAGGGTTATGATTTGTTCATCACACAGCTCAAAGATGGTTTGAAAAATACATCTCATGAGACTGCAGCAAACCACAAAGTTGCTAAGGTAAGAAGTTAAAAAAAAATTACCTTGTTTGGGGTTATAATAGAAAGAACACCTCTATACTTTTGCCTTTCTCCGTCCTCCCCACACTGATGACTAAGGATGTCTGTGGGAGATGGTGCTTTGAATTAAATCCTTGGATATATTTCATTAATTTTTCTGTGTCTTTCTTTTAACATCTTTTCTAAGTTGTAAATGTAGTACATATACAATTTTTATATTGAAGGTATAAAAGGTAGAAGGTAAAAGCTATCTTTCTAAAAATAACTTTTGCATCTATAAATATCTTTTTTTCTCGAGTACAGTTGAAATTATACTAAAATATTGTGATGTACTGTCTTAGTCTGTTTGGGCTGCTATAATGGAATACCACCGACTGAGTGATATTTCTTCTGCTGAAGTCCTTCTTCCTGGGTCATAGCTGGTACCTTCTCACTGTGTCCTTACATGGTGGAAAAGGCAAGGGATCTCTCTGGAACCTCTTTTATAAAGAGGACTCCACCCTCATGCCCTAGTACCTCCCAAAGGCCCTACTTACTAATAACCCTCCCCTTTGGGGGTTAGAATTTCAACAGATGAATTTTGGGGGGACACAAACATTCAGATTATAGCATATACCATGCTTTTTTTCATTGAAGGATGTATCTTGAGTATCTTTTCATATCAGTCCTCATAGATCATCTGTATTCTTCCTAATATTTACATTGAAGTTTATTTTTATAGATTTACCATGATTTTATGAACCCTTATTCCATTGATGGGACATTTTTATTTAGTAAAACAGAAATCATACTGTGTATTTCAACAGAGAGAATTTACTGTAAGGAATTGACTTAATATGTGTATGAGAACTGAAAAAGTTCAAAGGAAACCCTGAAGTAATACACAGATGGTACCTATGGGAATCAGCACTCACCTCAGTCTGAAGGAACAAGAGGTTAGGATTTTTAGAACCTAGATACTTAAAAACTTAGAGAATAGGCCTCATGGGTCTGGGACTCAGACTTCTGAGGAGGAGTTGTTATCCAGCAGGTACCTCAGGAGCTTGGAGGTTGGAACTTGATGAACTGCGCCTCATATTTCTGAAGAGAGATGCTACTAGGCTAATGTTAGTGCCTCTGAGGGAGCTCTGTGAAACTGGTCCTGGGAATGCTAAGAAAACAGAACAAAAAACCTCTAAAGACCAGAAGAATCACCAGGTCCTTTGCTAAAACAATATTGATAGCAATGACAAGTAATAGCAAGGAGCAAGTCTTTCTCCCCTCATCATGCTTTCCAGTTTCCATCCTGTGTTCCTTTTGTCAGAACTTAACAGCCAGGAAACTGGTTGGCAAAGAAGAAATAATAGTTTACAGAATCCCAGCCCAAACATGATGGAGAAGAGAGAAAAGGGTAGGTTTGGACCCGAGAGACAGTAGTTTAATAACTGGCACATGCCACTCCTTTGGCTACTCAGCATCTCCATACATACCATCTATATGTGTTTGAACTTTCATACAACAAAAATATTATGCTTTTACTTAACAAGACGTACTGTTCCTTTTTACAAATGAAGATATTCTCTCCCCGTCCCCAGAACAGACACAAAGTTCCAACAGATATTTTATCCATCCCTAGGTGATATTAACTACTCCTAAAATTTATAGTTTCAAGTGTTTAGGTAACAGAACCGTGCTACCTAAAGACTAAATTAATTACAACCAAAAATTCTTACGTAAAATAATGTCTATCTCTCTGTATCTATCTAAATATATATTCATTTATCATTTATGTAATAAGGGAAGAAAATATATTTAGTTGCTGTATCCCTCAGTTCTATAATGGTCTGTAATATCAAGAGGATATATTTGATATTTACAGCCTCTTTCTTCTCCTGCCTATTCCGTATTCCCTTTGTCCTCAGCCAGCACCTCAACTGGTCAGGTGTCTTTACATGGTCAAGTGACTCAAGGCTTCACTCTTGCAGGATCCAGATCTTCTGTGGTACTGTGTTAAGTTGTACTTGTCCTTTCACTGTTACTATTGGATGTGGAAGAGCTTAGAAGCACCCTAGAGAATCTCCTGGATTGTAATTAAGTTCTCCTTGCTCCTGTTATTTAGCATCAATCCAATTTCCCTGTGTCTGTCAGTTTTCATCATACCAACCAGTAGAATAAGCACCTTCTTTGCCTGATGATTCAGTGACAAGAGGAACCCAAAATTGCTGGGTAGCAGTATCAACACCTAATTCAATGGAACCATTGTACCCTTGGTGGAACATTACTTCCTTGACACAAGACCTCTAGAGTCTAGAGCTTAAAAAAAAAGTCTTTGAACGGATTATTACGTATAATAGCAACCCTGCTAAGAGAAACTGTGTCATGTGTTTTTTGCTGATTGAGAGCATATACATAATCCTGTAAGGCAGAACTCCAGACTTTCAGATGTGTCTCTCAATTAGTACTGAAGATGAGTCTTTGGTAAGGCATCACACTTTTTTGTCAGGTCAGCTCCTTCTGTATGATACCCTGGTAAGACCAGTCAATTTCATGGGCAAGAGCCCATTGCTGCCTTTTTTTTTTTTTTTTTTTTTTCCTTTGAAGTGCTTTCTTGGTCAGAAGCAAAAAGCAAAGTTGTATGGAATACTTTGTTGGTACATAAGCCATTCTGTTAGTCCACAGTAGTGGTTTAATATTATGGCAGAGCATTGTGGGCAGAACATATAAATGCACATCCAGAATACGTGTCTATTACAGTGAAGACAAATTGCTACCCAGTCTGTGACTGAAGGAATCCAATATAATCAACCTGCAATCAGATAGTTGGCTCTTTCTTCTGGATAATGGTGTCATATTGGTGGCTCAGCTTTGGTATTTGCCACTGGCAGGTTAACCTGCCATTAGCCTGCTCAGTCCTGGTGAGAGGAAGTTAATGTTGGGCCTGTACGTACCTTCTGTCTCTGTTGCCATGGCATTTTGCATACAGGTCCATTGAGCAAGCACTGGAGTGGCTATGGCCAGAGGGTGAGTGACATTCATATAGTGTGTATAATTTACCCATCTCCTCTAGAATGGATGCCTTTTTTAAAAAAAATTATTTATTTATTTATTTTTGGCTGTGTTGGGTTTTCGTTTCTGTGCAAGGGCTTTCTCTAGTTGCGGCAAGCGGGGGCCACTCTTCATCACGGTGCGCGGGCCTCTCACTATCGTGGCCTCTTTTGTTGCGGAGCACAGGCTCCAGGCACACAGGCTCAGTAGTTGTGGCTCACGAGCCTAGTTGCTCCGCGGCATGTGGGATCTTCCCAGACCAGGACTCGAACCCATGTCCCCTGCATTAGCAGGCAGATTCTCAACCACTGCGCCACCAGGGAAGCCCTAGAATGGATGCCTTTTGATGAGCATTCACGTATTTCACAAATATTTTCACACTGTGTTTATTTTGAGAGGTCTGTCCAAAGACCTTAACCCTTGACTTCCTTGTTAACAATCTTCCAATCCTGATCCTTCCAAATTCCTGAACATCTAGCCAAAACATTAGCTACTGTCCATTAATCATTGAGGACCTTTACTTCTGGCCAACTCTCAGTCCAGACAAAGAGAACAGCCAAATGAACTGGTTGAAGTTCTGACCACTGAGAAGATTTCACCTTCACCACTGTCCTGATTGGGACTGTGATGCTGCAGCGATCCACTTTGGGATGGTACCAACCTAACGTGCAGAACCATCTGTATGTCACAGCTAAAGGTTTTCTTCCTCAATTATCTCATCATAAGGAGTTCCCTCTGAAGCCATCAACGTGGAATGAGAAAGAGTCATAAAGAGTAGGTATTGTGGAAATCTGAGCTACTTGATTATTCAGCTGGTTCAAAATTGAATTGCCTTTTGGATTTCTCAAGACTGATTTCTTATAAACCACTTAATGAAGGCTAGCCCTCATACCCAGTATTATGGTTTGGTGTGTCAGATAACACCTAGTTTGTGGTGAACAACTCTGATTGCATAGACATTTGTCTCATGGGTAGGTATTTCTATCAGGGACTACTAAGAAGCCAGGAGCTGTTTCTCAAAAGGAGAAGAGTTATTTACAGGAACGGGCATGGCTTTGCCCTAGCGTTCTGCTACGTGATTGTCCCAGAGACTCCTGATAGGATCTTTACTTGCGACAGACACTTCTAGTGTCATTGAATATGCTCACAAGGTACAAGTGGTAGAGCATCTTGCAATTCAGCCTGGACATGCTACAGAGCTTCTTGTGCCTTATGTATTATTTGATAATTGAGTTAGAGCAGCATACTCAAATATGCTGAACACTGGGGTCCAAAATCCACTTAGGCCCACTGAGCATTGTGCCTCTTTTCATTGTTTGCCTTTACAAGTTATAGTAACTTATCTTTCACCTTGGAGGAAATATCCTGACATGCCCAGACTACTGGACCTTTAGAAACTTCAAAGAGATTGTAGGACCCTGAGTTTTTCTGGGGATTATTGATTCTCTCTGGCTTGCATGTGTCTTACTAAGGCACTTAAGTTCCTTGCTACTTCCCCCTCATCTGGACCAGTTAGTGTGATGTTACTAATGTAGTAGACCAAGGTGGTGACCTGCAGAATGTTAGGTTGATCAGGATCTCTACAGACTAGATTATGGTAAAGAGCATGAGTCCTAGGGTAAGACTGTGCAGATTTATTGTTTCTGCCAGATAGAAGCAGTCTACTTTTGGATGGCCCTAAAAATTAGTATAGACAAAAAAGTATTTGACAGAATTGTAGCTGCCTACAAAATATCAAGGGATTTGTTGATTTGCTTCAGTAAAAATACCTCATCTGGAACAGCAGCTACAGTTGAAGTCATCACCTGATTTTACAGTCCACAGTCATTCTTCAAGATCCATTTACGTTTGCATGGGCCAAATAGGTCAGTTAAATGGAGGTGAGATAATTTGATTACCCCTGTATCTTTCAGGTCTAGTATAGTGACATTAATCTCAGAAATTTCCTCAGGATGTGGCATTGCTTTTGTTTAGTAGCTTTGTAGATAAAATGGAAGTTCTAGGGGCTTCCACTTGGCCTTTCTTACTTTAGTAGTCCTCCAAGAGGATCAGAGAAACAGTGTAGGAATTTTTCTAGTTGCCTATTCTATTTCTCTTCCAGTTGTACATTTGGGAAGTAGAGAAATAGCTACGAGATAGGTCTGGGGATCCACAGAGCTCACTGAGACAGCTTCGGGCCAAAATTCCACCAATCACTTCACCATCATGTCCCCACTTTCACTAGTGGACCACAGTGATGTTTTAGGTCAGTTCAGTGTTAACTATCCTGTGATGCCTGAAAGATCACAATATTTTCTATTCCCTAGTGCACAGTGACTACAGTGAATGCCCACAGGTGCCTTTGGGGAAGGCTTGGAGTATGATTTGCAGTGTAGAGTTGGGGCATTGTTGTAGGGTCCTTTCTCAAGGGGATTTGGCCTCCCTTTCAACCAAGAGGCTCTGGGTCTATGAGCAGATTAGGTCTAGAAACAAAGTAAGAGCTTCTCTCTCTCTGTCTCTTAGGTAATTGAAGTCATGTTTCTGGCCACAAGTTTTTCCAGTAATATAGATGAGTAGTAATTTAGTAGGCTGCCTAGAGTGTATTAGACAGAATGGAAACCATTCATAGGCAAGCAGGAACAGGATATAAAGATGAAATTACTTTACAGACTTATTTCTCTTGGAGATTAAGACTTAGCATTTTTTGCAGTCTAACTTCTTGAGTAATTATTTTAATATTAAATAATTGTAGTTAACATTTATTGAAGGCTTACTCTGTTAGACACTGTACCAATCCTCACTTGAATTCTTGTGAAAACATTATGTGAATAGGTATTTGTTTTTTCCCATTTCACAGAAGCAGGAAATTGAAGTTAATTTGACAAGGGTCTCATGGTTGATGGAGAAGCTGGGCTTAGAATCCAAGTCTGTGTGACAATAAGGTCTATGCTTTAGATACTTTGCTGGATTATGGTGACAACAAAAAATACAACATCTGAAGTAAATCTTCATATAACCCAGCAGTGATGAATTGTACAGCTATATATTTATGAGTGGAGATATTTAAGTGCCTAGTTTTTGCTTAACATTGTGTATGTGCTGGAGGAATGTGGAAAATGACAGATGATTTTATTTATTTAAAATTTTAATTTTTATTTATTTATTTTTACATCTTTATTGGAGTATAATTGCTTTACAATGTTGTCTTAGTTTCTGCTGTACAACAAAGTGAATCAGCGGTATGTATACACATATCCCCATATCCCCTCCCTCTTGAGCTTCCCTTCCATCCTCCCTATCCCACCCTTCTAGATCGTCAAAAAACGTTGAGCTGATCTCCTTGTGCTATGCAGCAGCTTCTCACTACAGATGGTTTTAGTTATCCTTAATTGTGGATGAGATCTGTAAGAAGATGTGCTACCATTTGGTTCTAAACTTTCTTTTTCAGGATGGTTAGTTTCATTTTTTACGTAATTGCAGGTTCTTACTTTCAATGGTAAATTAATGGAGTAAACTCACTTGAGACTATAAATACTTCTTTATCTTATCATGTATAAGTCATGGTTTTGGTGAAAACTATTGAGTATGTTTTCCTTTGCTTACACTCCTGTTCTGTTTCAGTGGGCCACAGTTACATTTCATCTTCCTCATCATGTGTTGAAGTCCATTGCCAGTGCCATTGTGAATGAACTTAAGAAAATAAATCAAAATATTGCTGCCTTACCTGTGGCGTCCTCAGTGATGGACAGATTGTCTTACCTCTTACCTAGTGCACGTCCAGAACTTGGGGTGGGGCCAGGTCGTTCTGTGGACAGGTATGACCTTGCTTATGAAAAGATGTGACAGTGAGATTGAATTGATAAGTTTTTTGATTAACAAAGAATAACTGTACAATTTGATTGTGATTTTAAAAATTTCAGAATATTTTTGAAAACCACTCAGATTTTTATTTCTCTTAAAATACTGAAGTAAAGTAAACTACTCCTTGACTTGCTGTTAAACAATTTCTTTTGGTGCCTGGAAAGTATTTAAAGGGATTATGAAACTATATTTTTAAAATTCCATCTTTGTACTTGCTTAGTAAATATTTGAGTCAACTTAAAAATATTATAATTATTAAATATATATGAATTATTTTGCCTTGATGAAATTTTGTGACCTTTGGCATAAATTTTGGTAAATTAAAAGACTCTGCCAGAATCTGAATATAAGAGCCATATATTATTTCTTACTTAAAAAATGAACAGAGTTTAAAAAGCAATTAGGGCAATTTTGTGGGTTTTTTTGTTTGTTTGTTTTTGTTTTTCTAGGGCAATTTTGAATTAAGATTTTTATGCTGCCTGCCCTGGATTTAAACAGAGTATTATAAAAAACCATACCTCAGTCATTATTTTCTTCACTAGAGATTTATTGGAGTTCTGCTTTGTATAGAACTAACTACAAAGTCAGTAATGCATTCATTGAAAAACTTAAATGATTTGTTATTTGAAATAAAATTTATCAGTACTGAAGTTTAGAAATGCTTTACTGAGATATTAAATTTAGCAGTTTTGATAAATTCACATTTCCCTTTCCATGTAGCATTTTACATTTTCACTTTTTCATTGAATGTGAATTGTAACTGCCTATGCTGTTTTCTGAAGTACATTTATAAAGAGTACATGCTGATGTAGCAAAAATATTACTGAATGAGTTAACCTTTAACTTCTGTTATCTTAAGTATTGCTCCCCCCACTCCCGCCCCGCCTGCTGCACTGTGCGGCTTGTGGGGTCCCAGTTCTCTGACCAGGGATTGAATCCGGGTCCCTGGCAGCAAAAGCACAGAGTCTCAACCACTGGGCAGTCAGGGAATTCCCGTATAGCTCTTATATTAGTTTGCGATATTTATTAGTTTATCCTTTTGTAAACTGAAACTGCTTAATCAATTGCCCTTTTTTTGTTAAGTGATTTTATTATTATGTAAATAACTTCTCTTGGTTGTTAACATTTGGGAAGAATTTTTGTATTCCATAGTAATATTGCTATGTCTAACTTTTGGGCAAAATGTGGAGACTTTCATTTTTAATCTTATTAACTGTCAGATGATATGTGCTGTGGCTATCATTAAAATGTTCTTTGGAATATGTCCGGAGAGGGGGAGAAAAAGGAAAAGTATGTATTTAGAATAAATGTTTCTTATCTGAGAGACATGCCTATTTTGAGATTATAATTTCAGAGCTATTTTCTTTGCAATCAGTGGGAGAGTATCTAAAGAACTCAGTGCAAGCTGTCGTAAATGGTTTATTTTAGAAAATGCATTCATTAGATGGGATTTTCAGTGTTTCTGGAGGTGTTAAAATGTCTCAAAGTATTAATTTTGATATAGCCTGTGGTGTTTATTTCATTAAATATGAATCTAGGAACCTTATGAAAACCTTGATGAGCTCTCTTGGAGGTTTGAGTAAGGGTCTACTGGATGCTATTGCTGTTTTGTTTGGTAATATAACTAAATGGACAGGTTTTCTGTTTTGAGACTGACACAGATCTTTCAAGACATCTATAGCCTGTAGATGATAAAACTTTTCTAACTCAACAATTTTTTTTAAAAATTTCATTTATTTATTTTTGGCTGTGTTGGATCTTTGTTGCTGCGTGAGGGCTTTCTCTAGTTGCAGTGAGTGGGGACTACTCTTCGTTGCACGGGCTTCTCATTGTGGTGGCTTCTCTTTTTGCAGTGCACAGGCTCTAGGTGCGTGGGCTTCAGTAGTTGTAGCACACGGGCTCAGTAGTTGTGGCACACAGGCCCTAGAGTGCGCGGGCTTCAGTAGTTGCGGCGCGTGGGCTCAGTAGTTGCTGTGCACGGGCTCTAGGGTGCATGGGCTTCAGTAGTTGGGGTGCACAGGCTCAGTAGTTGTGGCTTGCGAGCTCTAGAGTGCAGGCTCAGTAGTTGTGGCGCATGGGCTTAGTTTCTCCACGACATGTGGGGTCTTCCCGGACCAGGGATTGAATCTATGTCCTCTGCTTTGGCAGGTAGATTCTTAACCACTGCACCACCAGCGAAGTGCCTGTTTTTCTTTTTTTTCAAATCAGAACACAACTATGAGTTAAACCTAAAGCTCTCTAGCAATATTATAGGAAACCATGCACTAATTTAAGGGAAGAATTTAAAGAAAAGTATTTTTCTGGTCTCTTTGTGATGACCTTTACCACTTTCTCTCTCTCTTTTTTTTTTTTTTTTTTAAATTTATTTATTTATTTATTTATTTTTGGCTGTGTTGGGTCTTCGTTTCTGTGCGAGGGTTTTCTCTAGTTGCGGCGAGCGGGGGCCACTCTTCATCGCGGTGCGCGGGCCTCTCACTGTCGCGGCCTCTCTTGTTGCGGAGCACAGGCTCCAGACGCGCAGGCTCAGCAACTGTGGCTCACGGGCCCAGTCGCTCCGCGGCATGTGGGATCTTCCCAGACCAGGGCTCGAACCCGTGTCCCCTGCACTGGCAGGCAGATTCTCAACCACTGCGCCACCAGGGAAGCCCCTCTCTCTCTTTTTAAAAATCAGTTGCCCTTCTGTGTTAGGAAGAGGAAGCTCTGCTTATCAGTCCTTTCTTATTTGAAGCTGTTTGGACTTTTTCTAATTTTGGTAGTCTCCTTTAAAAAGATACTCTAGTATTGTTAAAGGTTTACTCTTAGTGAGCTAATGTATTTTAATGAAAACATATGTGAAGATTTCTTTTTTTTGATAATTCCCTGGAGAGTACAAGTTTCCTGGAAAAGGATTTCTCTGGAGAAAGAACATATAAATTGCTTTCTACTTAAAAAAAAAAAAAAATTAAACTAGAATATACTTTCTCAATATGGTTGAGATAAAACTACCATTCCTTTGGTTGTGGTTTTATCCATTTTTGCAAAACTTGTCACACGATGAAAGTGTAGGGTTCTCTGCCTCTGCATTTGCAGATTTTCTGCTCTCTGATTGCTAATTATGCAACATTGGTTAATTTAATCTCCCCGGGAATTGTTTATCAGTTGTAGCTATCTTATCACGTTTCTTTTTTCCCTACTCTGTTCAAGGGAAGTTCCTAAAACTGATCATTTTTAATTTAAAATACAAATTTGAATTGGTAATTAGACATTCCCAGTTTGTGTTGATAATCCAGTAAACTTTTCTTCAGTGGTAGATAGTAGTGTCACTGTAATTTGATGCCTAACTTCGGTTACATAAAGTTTGTTTACTTTTAGATCATTGATGTATAGTGAAGCTAACAGACGGGAGACATTTACCTCATGGCCTCATGTAGGCTATAGATGGGCACAGCCAGATCCCATGGCTCAAGCTGGATTTTATCATCAGGTAAATAAGGCTGTCAAAAATTTCTTTTCAATATGACTTTGTAGCCTTTAGTAAAATTGTCAACATTTTAATACTTTTTCAGTCATTATACTAGTTTATGCACCCAGGTTCTGTGCTTGTGCGTATGTATGTAATGTGAGTTTTGTTCTTATACCTTTGATCTTAATACTGACTGGCTGTTTCCTATGTCACATACTGTGTATGAAAGGGGAAAACATTATGGGAATGGGACATTATAGAAAGCTTCGTGGAGCTAAAGTAGAGGAAGTTAAGAAAAATGAGTTTAGATGGGCATAATAAACCAGTTAAAGGAAACTTCAGCTGAATAATGTAGACTGGCTTACCACTGCTTTGCCATTGCTAAAGAAGCTGAGAAATCTAATAATTACATGTCAATTTACATAAAGCATGCATATTTAATTTTAGAACTAAATTAAACTTTGAATACATTGAAGTTACTGTCATAAAGAATCTTAAGAGTGATTATTCCTTTGTTATCCTGAAGTGTTCTTAAAGTATCTTAAACTAAGATTAAATCAGAAAACCATATATATTTGAAGATTTTATTCAGAGTTTGTCAAATTTACAGTTAAAGGTAGATTTATTTGGAGACTGGCTAATATTAAAATCACTGAATATGTTTTCCTAAGTTAAGGATTGAATAAGGACTATTTTTCCTAATAATTTATCTTCTTCCTTCTTATTTGGTTTCATTTCCTAAAACAGTCTGTTAGGTGATACCTTGATATTTTTTCTGTTGAGCTCTTGTTCATTGTATTCCTTTTTTTTTTTCCTTTTGGCCGCGCCATGCGGCTTGTGGGATCTTAGTTCCCTGACCAGGGATTGAACCCATGCCCCCTGCATTGGAAGCACGGAGTCTTAACCACTGGACCACCAGGGAAGTCCCTGTATTCCATTTTTGCAAAGATCAAATCATAGGTTTTCTAGAATCTTCTACCTGTATTAGGTGCTGATTATTCTCAGTCTTCTAAAAAATATAATATATTTACACCTGTAGACATAGTAAGTGCTAAGTAGAGTAAGTGTTCAGAAATATTAATATTAGTTTTTAGAGGTATATTTCAGTTCAGGTTTAGATTTTATATATATATAAATGTCATTTTGTCATATGTGTCTTACTTAAAGAATGTTACCTTAATTACATTCACTAGTTTGCTTTTCCATTTTTCTTGCCCTTTCTTATGTACTAGTGTAGAATTCAGTTTTTAATAATAAACCTGTTAGACTATTTCCTTTCATATACTTAACTATATTTAAAATACTTTAGTAATACAATTAGAAGATGCTAGATCAGAGACTGAGGATATGTGTGTCTCCATATTTGATTTAGTGGTCATTTGCTGATGAAACATAATTTTTCAAGTAAGGCAGCAAATTTATAAACATTTGGGGATTAAAAGTGTATTGTTGAGGCCTAATAGTATAGGCTAATTTTCTTTTCCTCAATATGGAATTTTACCTAAAATTATGAACTTATTTAGAAGAGTTTTTATTAAGCAATTTTAATATTGATAAACGTTTTCTGTCTTCTTTATAAATTTGCAGCCTGCCTCATCTGGAGATGATAGAGCCATGTGTTTTACTTGTAGTGTATGTCTCGTCTGTTGGGAACCTACTGATGAACCTTGGTGAGTCTTGATATTTCTGAATGTAATAAGCTAAGTTCTATAAATGTGCTTCTAAATTTTATTTTTCTGGTATCTGTATATTAATATTCTTGCCTTTTGTCATCTTTAGTTTTGCCTCTGTCCTAAGAGAATGAGGTAATGCTGTCTATGCTCTGTCACATCACTTGGCATACAGGATCTCTAATGTGTGACTTTCCAAGATGTGTACGTGGGAGAAGTGCCAAAGAATGGAACTAGACTCTGACTGAAAACTAGAAGGCTATGATAAAATAAGTTTAAAAAGCATGATTAAATTCAGCAGTTTAGCCTTGTTCTTTTGAGGGCAGGTCATCAATAGGGAATCCACGGAGGAGGGCCTTTATGATTTACATTTCTAATTTTGAAGTAATTCTAGGGGGTCTGTGGTGGTTTTGAATTCTAGTGCATGAAAGTTTAGAACTTGGTTAAACAATAGAGATCATGTATTGGAACCTCATTTTTAGAAATAACTACTCTGAGGCCCTATTAATAGAAATAGTGGGACTTCCCTGGTGGCGCAGTGGTTAAGAATCCACCTGCCAATGCAGGGGACGTGGGTTCGAGCCCTGGTCCGGGAAGATCCCACATGCTGTGGGGCAACTAAGCCCGTGAGCCACAACTACTGAGCCTGTGCTCTAGAGCCCGTGAGCCACAACTACTGAGCCCACATGCCACAACTACTGAAGCCTGCATGCCTAGAGCCTGTGCTCTGCAACAAGAGAAGCCACCACAGTGAGAAGCCTGCGCACTGCAACGAAGAGTAGCCCCTGCTCGCTGCAACTAGAGAAAGCCCGTACGCGGCAACGAAGACCCAATGCAGCCAAAAATAAATAAATAAATAAAATAGTAATAATAGCAAATATTTGTATAATATGGTTTACTAGGTACCATCCTGTGCATTTTATATATTTTTAACTCATTTAATTCTCACATTAGCTTTATGAGGTAGGTATTATTATCATCTCCATTTTATAGGAGGGAATTGAGAATATTCTCCAGTTTAATCCTTATAGTCACTCTATGAGATAAGAATTATTATACCATTTTAAAATAAAAAAAATAAAATTTGGTGAAGAGCATTTGGCTAGTAAGTCATGGAGCCAGGATTTGGTTTTAAGATATACCACTTATTTTGTACTGTAATTAGTTCGAGATCTCTGAATGTTAATCAGCTGATGTAAACTTGCTAAAGCCTATTAGAGTGTGCATGTGGATTCCAGGTTGCAGTGGGAAATACTGAAAATATGAAAAATTGAAATTTCATCTGCCGACTGAGAGTTGACTATGAGCAATTTCCAATTTAGGTTAAGGTTCTGTTTGGAATTTAGTCTTTTCCCCTAGAAACCATCTTTATATATATATAGCAACCATTTTAACATGTATATTTTAGTTTCTTAGGCTGATCCTCAAAAAGTTATTTAACCCACACCTGAAAAATTATACCATTACATTATAGAATGTATCTTTATTCATAAATATTTTTCTGTGGGAAAGTTGATTCAGATTTCCAACTTGGGCTGTTTAAAACCCATCTTTTCTTGATATGGTCAGGAAATCAAGGGTTCTACCTTTTCTTTGCCCTGGGATTCAGGATTCCTCACACTCTTAAACAGTTGGTAGAGTCTCTGAGGGCCTAGGGCCAGTGCTCCAAATAGATAGAGGGAATGGGATTGATGGGGGCTGGGGAACTGAGCCTGTGTACCTTCTGAAACTGAAAGGAGGAAAAGAATGAAGATTTTTCATTTTTAGGGGAAGATGGGACTCATATTTTGGTGGTGGGAGTTGATAGAGCCACTTTGGAGGGAGATAGAACTTTAAAAAAATAAAATAAAATGGACCCCTTATTATCTAGCAGTTCCACTTCTAATTTACACTGGAGAATTAATTGCTCTTGTATGCAAGGAAGCACAAAATGGTCATGGTAGTGAAAAACTGGAAAATCTTACATAAATAAAATATATTCATGTAATTGACTATGATCCAACAGTTAAAGGAATGAACAGTTAGCTCTCTATTAATCACCAGTACCTTTTAGATATGTTATTGTATCAAGAAAGCTGTTATAGAATGATTCATATAATAATATTGTTTATTTAAAATGAAAAAAACCCATATTTTCTGAATGTACATGTATGTGTATAAATTTATAAATGTATTTTAGAAGTGTATTAAATTTGTAATAGTGGTTACCAGGAGGTGGGATAGGAGATTACTGGGGGTGGATATTATAACCGAAGTGGGTCTTTTGCTGTATTTCAGATAGTCATATGTCACTTGCGTAAATAAAATTTTAATTAAAAAGTTAAAACTCAGGTTAAGAGAGAAAGATGGAAAGAGGAAAAATACCCTAGGGTTTGGCTGTGAGGGAATCCAGCTCAGATATCATGTGCCTGCAGATGCCATGTAAAAGCATTAACGTAAGACGCCTTGTGTACTGTAAATTGTCCAGGATTTATATATGGTTATAGGTAAGTTGTAGGTGCAGTGTAAAAAGAAATATGTATACCCCATGGAATATTTTACAAGTATAGCTTTCCTTTCTTTGACATGGAAGTATAAAAATGGGTTTTAAAAAAACCCTCTTTGTTTTGGTGGTAGCATTCTCACATTTCAAATAATGCCTTGTAATTACAGCTAGTGAAAGTTTAAAAAAAAAAAAAAAAAGAATAACCAAAAAGAAATAAAGTAGTCACAAAGTTGGGCAGATAATTTTTAAGTGTTAAGTTGATCCTGCTTTAAATATTTGAGAAAATTTTTTAAGTCAGTATACCAGTCTTGATCTGAGGTCCTAGTATTTTATTCTTATTACACATATTAGGGTTTTCTAGTAAACTAATTTAACATTTCATTTTGCTCAGTAAGTATTTATGTGAAGGAAATAATGTACAAGCTATAGACATTATCCAAGTTTCTTTGAAGTTATTTGTCTGATGGAGTCTGATAGTGAATGTGAAAGGTGTATCTCTGTGTTTTTAATATATGTCATTTTATCCATACTCTAGAGATCTTTCTGCTTTCAGGTCTTTCCTAAAAAAGTTTTTTGCAGTATGAATAGCATTTATAGAGTTTTATTGTATGCTGTTTATAGCTGTGGCCACTGTTATATAGATAGGTGGGTCTGTATCTACGTATGGATTATTATTTATTTATTTTAAAAACAGCTTTATTGAGATACCTTTGACATGTAAAAATTACATACATTTAAGGTGTACAATCTGATGTTTTAGTATATATACACAATGTGAAAAGATCACCATAATCAAGTTAATTAACATATCCATCACCTCTAATAGTTACCAGTTTGTGTGTGTTTGTGTGTTAAGAATATTTAATTCAAGATACATCCTCTTCACAAATTTCAAATATACAATATGGTAATGTTATCTTTTGTCACCATGCTGTAGAATACATAGAAAATTTTAGACTGAAACAAAGTAGTTATTTATTTAAAGCTGTGGGAAACCAGTGTGAAGAAATATAAGGAGATTAAACAGTTTTATCAGTATACTAATATGATAAAAATTTTACTGTATCATTTACTTCTGTTTCATCTCAGACTGGCTTTATTTGTAATCAGTTAAAGTGAACAATTGCTGTTAAAGTGAGTAGTTAACATGTTAGAGTGATCTCAGTAAAATGGAACAATTTGCTATTTAAGTCTTTAATTAAAGAATACTTTAAGTTCAACTAATTGTTTTTGTTTTTTTTTTAAAGAAAAAATATCTTGGAGTTCTCTTTTAGTGTACAGACTTAACAGCAGTTGTTCAGTAAACTTTCCCTTCCTTAATTTGTGTAAAGGTCTGAACACGAGAGACATTCCCCAAACTGCCCGTTTGTGAAAGGTGAGCACACACAGAATGTGCCATTGTCAGTCACTCTTGCAACAAGTCCTGCGCAGTTCCCTTGCACGGATGGAACTGACAGAATATCTTGCTTTGGGTCCGGGAGCTGCCCTCACTTTTTAGCTGCTGCAACGAAACGAGGAAAGATCTGTATATGGGATGTTTCCAAACTTATGAAGGTATGTTTTAATTTTGAAGAAACATATTAGTAATTGAGAAAAAAATCCGTTGTAAATTTAGGCTTTTCATTTATTTGTTTAGGTGCACTTAAAGTTTGAAATTAATGCATATGATCCAGCAATTGTACAACAGCTTATTCTCTCGGGAGAACCAAGCTCAGCAGTTGAATCTAGGAGACCAACTTTGGCATGGCTGGAAGACTCCTCTAGTTGCTCAGATATACCAAAATTGGAAGGAGATAGGTATGTAAATTTGTTTTGATAATATTTATAGAAGTTAAGTGTTTTCCTAAATTGTATATTCTCTTAATTCTAATTAAAGAGGCAGAAAGCGTTGTTAGTCTCAAGAGATTAGAGACTCAATGTTTGGTTAGAAATCTGAAAGAATTGTATGATTCTTGAAAGAAATTTTCATTCACAAACAACATAGTCTATAAAATATACTTTTATTTTCTATCTCAGTCTATGCCAGTTGGGAATAATCACACCATTGAAAAGTAAAGTCTAAATAATGAAATGAAATCCTTGGATTAGATTTGTAATTTTGCCTTCTCCTAAATCTTTTCATAGAGCAGTTGAATCATTTGGTTCATTTCCCCTTTTTTCATTAGCAGCTAAAATATAGAAGTGGTAATGAATAGTGAAATAACCCATGGCTAGGCAAGCTGATCTAATTATTTAAAACAAATGTATCAGTAGTCAGCAATGAGTTGAGGTACAATAATTATTGCTAAGGAAAGATTCTGGTAGAATTGTTGTACTGGATTCTATTCAGCTTTTCCGGAGATTCATGATTTCTCTGGCTGTATTTGATCTATGTGGGGGAAAGAGAGTCAAATTAAAATCTCATCTTACCTACTTGTCCGCATAGAAGCTCTGCAGTTGTAACTCCTGAACTGGGTAGGATTATAGAGCAACATTTGCGATACTCCCAATGTAGGCAGAATGAAGGGGTCCATAAGCCACTCAGCTTGTCTTAAACAATAGCAGCTACCACTTTTTAAGGTTCTGATGGTAGCCATGTGAAATGGAGCCTCTGTAACTGATCAGGTGTCCTGGTATACTGAGATCTATCATTTCACTTGCAGGGCTTCTTGTGTTGCTGATGTGTGATTGGTGTTACACCACAGTGATTTATCATTTTATTTCACAGTCTATTTATTTGGTGGCATGCACTTTCATTAAGAAGTAATATAAAACTTTATTAATGGAAATGATTTCATTACTTAAATTAATGGAGAATTCACAACATATAAAATGGGAAGTTTACCTCTGTCTAGTCCCTCTTGCTAATAGTATGTGGAAATTATTAGTAGGTAAATGAATGTGGTCTGAGTTCTGGAACAGACTGAATTAAAGCTTCATGGTGTTCTCAGTTATTTTAAGTCCCTGTGAGAGCTTGATGGGAAAGCAGTTGGCCCATTGTTGTCTTGAGTTTGACCATATTTGCCAGTAAGACTGAAAAGTAAGCATGCGTGATCTCTTTGATTTTCTTAGAAATTAGTGGAAAATTATTCATAGAAGATAATGAAACTGGTATGTCCTGAACACTGACTTTAACTAGAACTTTTGACTCAGTTTTGTAATTTGAGGATTAAAAATTGAATCAAGATGTAGTTTTAAGATCACACACATATACACACCTTGGTAAAATGTACATTTTAGGTAAACACTTGTCCAGTATTTCTTGTGGACAGGTATTATCTGAGCTCGTGTGCTAGGGTTGAGATATAAATCGCTCTGCCTGCTTTTTTAAGAGACTTAAAATCTTTCTAGGGTAGAATGACCCTTTTCTCCCAAGAAAGCGTGAAATGAGTCATATACAAAGATTACTCTGTGTCGGGGTGGTAGGAGGAAGCTGAAGAGGTGGAGCTTGAAGCCCTTTCTCTCCCCTTCCTTTCCTCCAGAGGTAGCAGGATTCCTGTTGAATTGGTAGTGGATATAATGAGCCAGACTGCCTCTGCCTCTGTGGCACGAGATATAGTATATATAGTATATTTTGTTTTAAAATATGCTGTGCTTCATTAGCTTGAAGAATAATACATTAATTGAAGAAATTAAAGCTTAACCAAGAAGTTTAAAGTAATTAGCAGTATAGCTTGCTTGGCAATTGTTTATTGTCTATTTCTACTTAGAAGGCAACATTTGTCTTTTGTTCTGAATTTATTTAAGGAAGACTATTTATTTGGGACACATTTAATTTTAATGAATTAACGTTTTTGTCTGGATGCCTCGTTTGTATGTTATGTCTTTCGAATTTGCAAAAATTTTCTGAGTTTAACTTTGAAGTTGCTTATAGTATTGTATATCTTAGTTATATATCAAAACTAAGGTACACCTGTAGTATTAGTATATATAATCTTAACTAAGCATTTTAAACTTACCATATATATTTTTTTGCATGTTTATTACTTTGGAAAAGGTTTTGTATCATGTAAAAGACTTTAGTAAATCTAGTGTCTATTATATAAGTACATTTGACCCTTGAACAACATGGGTTAACTGTGTGAGTCCAATTATGTGTGTATTTTTTTTAATAGTGAATACTGCACGATCTGCGGTTGGTTCAATCTGCAGATGCAGAACCATGGATACAGAAGGGCAATTAGTATAAGTTATACACAGATTTTCCACTTAGTGGAGGGTTGGTGCACCTAACCCCTGTGTTGTTCAGTGGTCAACTGTAATGCATGTTTATTGTAGAAATATTAGAAAATATATGGAAGTAAATTGAAGAAAAGTAGAGTCCCCATTATCATACCATCTAGTCATGTTAACGTTTAGGTGTGTATAGTTTTTTTTAAACCCACGTGATTTAAAAAAAAAATGTGTTGATGCATAATTACCCATCAGAAGATTCACCCTTTAAGTGTACAGTTTAGTGGTTTTACTCCTATGATTTTATCACTTAGTAGTATGAGCATTTTTCTGTCAAGAAATAATTTTTTTAAAATATTATTTTATTTTGAAGAATTTCACAATAAAGCTTTTTTTTTTTGTGGGCTAATTAAGGCAATTATCTGGCAACCCTTTGTAACATTCTCTGTAACTTCAAGACAGCTGAATTCCTTCTTTAAAATATACTACTACTAGATTTTATCTTTTATCTCAGTGTAGCTGGGTAATATTTGGCTATTTTTCTTAATGCAAAAGCCCTCAAAACCTATTGTTTCTTCTTGGTTTGGACTTCTTCATTCTGGATAATTCCCAATCATTAATTTTTCCTCTTAGGATTTATTTTTCCAAATATCTTTATTATTTTTCTGAAACTAGCCAATTAGTGTTTGAATAGCTTGAGGCTAATTAGCAGCTCATCTTCTTCACATTCTTTTTGTTATTTTTAAATTATAGTGCAAAATTTGTTTATGGTTAATTATTACCAGCTGAAAAACTGAAACACAGAAATTATGTCAAAAATATGTAAGCAAGTATCTTCCCACCCCAATTTCAGACATTACTTTAATGCATTAAGCATTAAGCGTTTCTAAGGGACATTACCAGGTTACATTTCATAATAAAATAACATTATAAATGCCTAGGTATTTCAGATGGAAGTGCAATATACTGTTTCCAAAAGGGAGAATTACTTTTCCTTCTTGTGAAATGCATCTTTTAATTTTTGTAGTTTAGGTTATCAAAATTTTAGAACTGCTGTAAATGTGCTGATTGTTAGTTCATACACTGCCTAATGTTGTGCTAGAGTGGTCTGTAATTATATCTTTTTTCCTGTTTGCTAACAATGGAGACTGAGGATAACGTTAGATGCAAAGAGAGAGGCTGGCAATTTCTTGGCCACCTGAGTGAAGAGGAAAAACAGTCTTGTTGTCTTGACTCCTGAGTTATGAGTTTTAGTAGTTTTCCTGCTTATCAAGGCGGTCTTAACAGCCCCTCCCAAACAAGCAAAAAAACCAAAAGCAAAACACAAATGAAATGCATATCTGTGTGAAAACACTTACATACACACATATTTATACAGCTGTTCTATTTGGTTTTAGGGTAACTTTTCTGAATTCAGTAATACAATAGTTACTAAAATTTTACTACTGGAAGCTTGTGCTTGATTTTATTAGCTGTTTTTCTCTTTTTTCATTTTATTTACCCAGACTATCCCTAGTCGTACCTACTCATTTGTCGAATTCCCATAGATTCTATTGTAAATTTTTAGAGATTACCACACTCTATTTCAGGCAAACATTTATTTAATGATTTAAGATGATTCATTATTAGCATTGTTAATCAGTTAGGGTCTCAAACTACTTATATATCATTTAAGCTAGTTGTGTGATGCTTGTTTGAGATGCAAAACAATGGTTGTAACATTGTCCTTTTTTCTTTGCTGTCTCATGTTATGTATACTTTTTTTGAAATGGAAATTAATTTTTAATTTATCTTTTAAGTGATGATTTACTGGAGGATTCAGACAGTGAAGAGCACTCCAGATCAGATTCTGTGACAGGTATGTAAAAAATATTAGATAATCTATTTTTTATATCCTTGCATTTATATAGTTTTTAGGTAAAGCTAAATACCACTTAATTCTGTATTTCTTAGTGCGAACTCTAAATTTTCATTAATACACAAAGAAATCTCAAATATTATGTATCAGAGATCTTGAATTAGTAGTGTGTTCATAGAGTTTCATACTTAAAATTTAAATAGTACCCATTTGAGCCAAAGGAATTAAAATGGATCTTATTAAATCTTTGTCACATATTTCAGGGACATTAAACTCTTCCAAATGTGTTCAGCTTATTTGTATAGTGTATTGTATTGTTAAATAAAAGTAACATTTAAATTAATAATTAATAATTATTAATTAATGATTTCTTATTCTCCCAAAAACATAGGTGAACAGAGAATAAATTTTAAAGTATAAAATCATAGACATTAAGGCATCAAGTAAATGCTGCCTTGTTCATTAACTTATGAAACATTAAGGCAAAAGAGTATGCTTCATATTTTAATGTAGTTATATTATAGGCAAGGCATCTCAGAATTCGAATCCTAACCCTGTCACTTTTTTTTTTGGCTGCGTTGGGTCTTCGTTGCTGTGCGTGGGCTTTCTCTAGTTGCGGTGCGTGGGCTTCTCATTGAGGTGGCTTCTCTTGTGGAGCATGGGCTCTAGGCGCATGGGCTTCAGTAGTTGTGGCTTGCGGGTTCTAGAGCACAGGCACAGTAGTTGTGGCGCACAGGCTTAGTTGCTCTGCGCCATGTGGGATCTTCCTGGACCAGGGCATGAACCTGTGTCCCCTGCCTCGGCAGACGGATTCTTAACCACTGCGCCACCAGGGAAGCCCAACCCTGTCACTTATTATAGTCTGATTGCCCTTCCTAATATATAAAATAGTGATATTAACATCTGTTTTTAAAAATTTGGGGAATTGATTAAGATAAAAATACGTAAACAGATTACCTGGGAAGTAGCCACTATTTTAAAGAAGTGACCATTATTAAATTCTGGCTATTTTCTAATGTCAAACGTCATGAAATAAGGACATATATGACTTATTACATCTCTTTAGGGGAGACTTGGTTTTGTATAGTTCAGTTGTTGAAAGTTTTGTGTCTAAAGTTAGTATAGAGTAGCAGGTGCTCTCAATTCTAATTTGCTGTAAAATCTTTTTAAAGCCACCAGACAGAATACTGCACTGATTTTTGGGTTAACCCTCATTTGTCTTTTAAGGCAGTTCTTAGCAATGAAAAAAATCAAGAAAAATGTAGGAAACTGCCCCGAATAATATACAAATGTGTAATTAGCGCTAGGAAAAATAATTGATTACATTAAAAAAATTTAGTCTAATGAAGAGTGCTCTTTTTCCACTTTGTTATCCCTTTGCAAAAGAAAGGGCTACTATTACATTTTGAAAAATCTGATGAAGAATAATGCATTGGTCACTGGTTATCTGGAGATCTGGTTAGAGCTTGAACTCTTTTGCAAAATAAGTCTTTGGTCTTGTCAAGTCACTTAAACTCTGGGCTTCAGTTTTTCCTTTGTCAAGTGAAGTATTTGAACTAAATTTTCCTTTTTCTGCTCTTAATTTTTTTGATTCTAGCTATTATCCTTTCCTTTGTATGCTGTGGCCTAGCTCTTTCCTCTGGGTCTAAGGATCTCAGTAGGTATTTTTGTAATTATAGTACTTATATATTGATCTATTTCCTTATCCCTTTTCTACCTTTATCTTTTTCATCTATGCCTGTTTGATCTTTCACACTTCTTTTAGATTCTGTAGTCCTGTTTACTTCACTTCCCACTTACCATATATTTTTGTTGACTCTTTTTATGATACCTCATTCAGGGTTGGGAGTGGTGTCCTTATGTAGTATTAAAAGGTAACCATGGTAAGAGAAAAAAATCCTTCCACTTCAGAATTTTTAATTGCCTCATTTGAGGTTATGTAAGTAGTTCATTCATTTATAGTAAAATATGTATCTTCTAAGCTAATTCTTTTATATTGAGAGACTATTGGTGAATTTTGGAGGCTTGTGATATTAATGGGAGATGTATTCTTCCTGAAGTATCTAAAATAAGTCATAGATGCTATTTCAAAACTTAAATTTACTAACTCCAAGTTCTTCCCGTCAAATTGAATGATATGGTCTGAAAAATTGTAGAATATATTTCTTAATTTCAAAAATGTGAGTGGAGACTAAGAGACTTTTATCTGTTTTTTAGTTGAAGGTTATGACTTCTGTAAGTAGATGATGTCAGAGAGAAAAGTTTGCTCTTTGGTTCATATATCAGAATTAAGGGTACATACCTTCTTGTGTAGAAGGAGAAGAATGTTTGGCAAGAGATTGAAGAACAGTTCAAATTGAAATTTGATGGTTTTAGGAAAATGCCTAATGTAAACCTCTGGAAGTTTGGCTGGCAGAACTGTGGGTTGACACTACCTAAGTAAGCAGAATAGAGAAGGGTTTCCCAATATGATTATCTGAAGAATATTATACTGCAGGATATTTGTAGGTATGTTCTGTAAAAATTTATTCTGTGGTCCAACAGTTTTGAGAAGTTCTGAGACAAGTAAAGATAACAGTTTTCCTTACTGCGGTATTTGACAGTGGTCGTGCTTTGTCAGTCTTCTGAGGAGAATGTACTGCATACGCTGTTTCCTAGACATCGATTAAATAGTTGGGAAGAAACAGAGTAGTAATGCCACTTGTTATATTTTCTTTTTTAACGGATAATCTCATCTCACATGTCTTTTGAATATTGTCTTAAATGTGTGTTAATATATGTAACTTATGGTTAATTTACTTTGTTTTAATATGTACATAGACTAAAATAGCTTTTTCTTGGCAATTTCCTGCCATAACTGAAAAAAAAATCAGTTAAGTAAGTTTCAGTTTAGTCCAATAGATAGTTAGCATCCTCAAGATTTACTACAGTGTATTGCATGTTACAAAAATCTCACTCAAAATGATGTTTCAAATTTCAACCTCATATCTAAATGAGTAAGTTTGTAAAGTAAATATATATAAATATTGCATGGCAATATAAAGGCTGCACGTGAATATAGTCAAATGAGTGGTTAAAAGCTTCATTAGTACAATTAAATTAAGTTTATAACTAAAGTTTTTTCTCCTTTGCTAGAAATGGATTTAGTTTTAGATGATAATAGTGACATTGTGTGAAATGAGAAGTTTATGCTCAGAAAATGGGAAGTCTAGATGAAGCTGTCCGTGAGCATTTTGAAGATATTGCTTATGAAATCGTTAACAAAAATGGTGTAAACAGAGCTTTCAGTGTATCTCAAGTGTTGGATGTTCCATGAATCTCTGTTGCTCATTCCTGTACTTGGGTAACTTTCAAACCTCCATGCAATCACCTTGAGTTATTTTATACTTATTTCCTTACTCTTCTATGTTCTTCTTAATCTAAAATTGTAAAACCAATTCCAGTTTTTTTGGTATTTCCACAAGTTACATAGAGTGACCTTTACATTATTATTGCTAATAATGTTGTTGCCTGATAGTTTGTGCTATTGGGGAAAAAAACAGATTGGTTGAAACTTTGCATTCAGTATCAAGAGATTATACCTGGTTTAGAGGTTGACTGACATCTACTTCAGGGTTTTGTGTTGAGAGAGATGGTATTTTTGGAGCATTGAGACTGAGGAATGACCTTTATACTATTTGTAAGGGGACAGCTTGAAGATCACACGGTAGACAAAAGGTCAGTAAGGGTAATGTAATGTAGTTGACTTGAAATGAACTAAAAATGAGAGGATAATACAGAAGACACTTATTTCACTTAAAATGACAAATTTTGGGAACTTTTTTTTTTAGTTATTTTTTTCTGAGCTGAGGATAGAATTAAATTGCATACTATGACAGTCAACTGATAATTAGCATGGTGGGGTGGGAGAGAGGTGATGAACTGAGATTACAGTAATGTTTCATGGATATTCTTCAAAGTGCATAAATGACAGATGCATAGTATTGAGTGTATTTTTGGTTTAGAGTTGAAGGACAGAAATCTTTTATTTTGATACTAATAATGTCTTCGTTCTTTAACCCTTTTTTTCTCCTTTTTTTTTTTAAAAAAAAAAAAAAAGGATTTTGCTCACAGATTGCCAGGAGAATATATTCTGAATTTAAAATGATTTTTGGAACTCTTTAATACCTCTGTGGTTTTTCTGAGTAGATTCATCTCAGGTTTGATTAAATTTCCTTTAAAAGGTCTTAAATTCTTCCACTAGTGTAATTAAAATGCACCAACTGGATGAGTTAAAAAAAAAAGAAAATTAATGAAAATGGTATACTACAGATTTTGATTTATCTTCACAAGGCCATTTGTAACGAATATTGTTCCTTTTCAAAGGGCATGCATCACAGAAGGAAGCCATGGACGTGAGCCTTGATATAACAGCACTCAGCATCCTCCAGCAGCCAGAAAAACTTCAGTGGGAGATTGTTGCAAATGTGCTTGAAGATACTGTTAAGGATCTTGAAGAACTTGGGGCAAATCCTTGCTTAACCAACTCTAAGAGTGAAAAGACAAAGGAAAAGCACCAGGAACAACACAACATTCCCTTTCCATGTTTATTAGCTGGAGGTTTATTAACATATAAATCTCCTGCTACCTCACCCATTAGTAGTAATTCTCACAGGTCACTGGATGGTTTAAGCAGAACTCAGGGTGAAAGTATATCAGAACAAGGGTCAACTGACAATGAATCCTGCACTAATTCAGAATTAAATTTTCCTCTGGTAAGAAGGACTTTACCCATTTTGCTTCTTTATAGCATCAAGGAATCTGATGAGAAAGCAGGAAAAATCTTTTCACAGATGAACAATATAATGAGTAAAAGTTTGCATGATGATGGTTTTACAGTTCCACAGATTATTGAAATGGAGCTGGATAGTCAGGAGCAGTTGTTGTTGCAGGATCCTCCTGTGACTTACATTCAGCAATTTGCAGATGCAGCAGCCAACCTTACCTCTCCAGATTCTGAGAAGTGGAACTCTGTGTTTCCCAAGCCTGGGACTTTGGTTCAGTGTTTGAGGCTGCCAAAGTTTGCGGAGGAGGAGAATCTTTGTATAGACTCAATAACTCCTTGTGCTGATGGGATTCATTTATTAGTAGGACTGCGGACATGCCCTGTTGAATCCTTGAGTGCAATAAATCAAGTAGAGGCCTTGAATAATTTAAATAAGTTAAACTCTGCACTATGTAATAGACGGAAAGGTGAGCTGGAATCAAATCTTGCTGTAGTGAATGGTGCAAATATTAGTATAATCCAACACGAATCACCAGCAGATGTACAGACTCCTTTGATAATTCAACCTGAGCAGAGGAATGTTAGTGGTGGATATTTAATACTTTATAAAATGAATTATGCCACTCGGATAGTGACTTTAGAAGAGGAGCCAATAAAAATCCAACATATCAAAGATCCCCAGGACACAATTACCTCGCTCATTTTGCTTCCACCAGATATATTGGATAATCGAGAGGATGACTATGAGGAACCTGCTGAGGAAATGCAGTTAACCTCAAAGAATGGCATTGAGAGAGAGAAAAAGTCTGATATTTCTACTCTTGGACACCTGGTAATAACCACTCAGGGAGGATATGTAAAAATATTAGATCTTTCAAACTTTGAAATTTTGGCCAAAGTGGAACCTCCTAAAAAGGAGGGCACTGAGGAACAAGACACATTTGTTTCTGTCATTTACTGCTCGGGCACAGACAGGCTGTGTGCATGCACCAAAGGTAAGCTATTGATTGGTTTGGTTCTTCTACAAATCTTATAAAATCAATGTATATGGCATTCATTTATGTGCATACTTAGCATGAATTTTAGATCCATATAGATGGAGAGAAATTTATATCTTTTATAATGAAGTGGTAAATCTTTCTACTGTTTTAACTGTTTTTAAAACTTTTTTCTACTGCCCTAGGTAAGGATTCTAATTTAAATAAGTTAATAAGTCTCTCAGAAAGTATCTTCTCTGCTTTAACCTCAAGAAAATAACCTGCTGTTGTTTCTGTGAGTCCTGACTCTGCATCTGCTCAAATTTGTGGCTTTGGACAAGTTACTTTAAACTCAGTAAACCTTTGTTTCTTTATTTATAAACTAGGACAAGGCAGCCTATTTGCAGGCTTGATAGAATTAAATGAAATAATGTATGTAAAGTTTCTGGCACAAATACATGTCCTTATTTCCTTCTGAAATAAAAGTATTTAGTAAATAATTATTAGTTTTGCCAAATAAGTTTTTCTTGTCTTATTTACTCCTAACCTTTTGCTGATAGTGAATCAGTTTTGCCACATTTGAGGCTCCATACAGAGTAACAGATAGTGTTACTAAGGAGTTACTGACACTATCAGGCAAAATGAATAGTCCTATTGATTGTTTAGTAGGAATTTAGGGCCAGGAAATATTTGAAGCCTAAGTAACTATTACCAACGCTTGGCAGAGGAATTGGGTTTGGGAAGAGTTATGCATCTCATTTGTGGTTCTGGTAGGAATTAACCTGAATTTTTCCTCTCTTTAAAAAGATTTTAAGAGTTTGGCTAAGAAGGATAATGGTGGACGTAGTGGTGTGGATTGCCTTCTTTGAAACACATCTAGTGAAATAACAAGGGGGAAAAAAATCTTCAAATAACATCAAAATCCAACTAGATTATTTTAAAAAATGAGCAGTATAGGATAACTTTAGAATAATAGAACTTTCAGAAAAACCATTAAAATACTATGGGGTGTCAAGGATAATTTGAGCTTATTAATCATGTATAAGCCAGTTCATTTCTGTGAGAGTCTTACAACTCTGTTAATTTGTTTAGTCATCACACCAACTTTATGAGTTATGTACTGTTACTGTCTCCATTTTACAGATAAGGAAACCGAGGGAAAGAGGTTAAGTAACTTGCCTAAGTCACAGAGCTAATAAATGACAGAGTCAGCGTTCAGACCTGGGCAGTCTGTCATCAGAGTGCTTAAACTACATTAAACTGCCAGAATGTAATAAAAGCAGAACACCCATACATTGAATTTTTTGGAATATTTTAATCTGAAAGATTTAAAAAATGAAAACAATATAATTTGCTGTAGGCCATCCAGAAGTGGAGCTGGGTTTGGAACCTGAGTTACCTGGTCCCAGGGCACATATTCATAAGATACTAGTAGTTTCCACAAATGCAATCAGAGTTTAATTATTTGATTTATTTGATGAGATAGCTTTTGGCAATTCAGAGGAGAAATAGTATTTAAGCTATGAAATAGATTAATGTTTTCATGGAGTTTGGACAATGAAAATTTCTAGGAAGTGATCTCATGTGATAGAATTTATTTAGATGAATTGAAGGACAAGAGAAAGCCTGAGAAGTTAACCACTTTAAAAATTATCCCCCAGTTCTTTAAGAGTTGACTGATCAAGATGCATTTGAAAAGATGAGATTAATAACAATAAAGAGGACAGAAAAGTTGATGTTTTAAAATGTGTGTATGACAGTCCATAAAGTAGATTTTTGAAAAGCACTGTAGACTGTAAATCAAATGGATTTGACTCTGTCTTATGAGTATATTCAAATAGCATAAGAGTCTTTCTCATGGAGAAACACTGAGTCTTTTGATAAAAATCTACAATTAATGTTATAAGTTAAATTTTTTTTTTTTTTTTTTTGCCACACCACGTGGCATGCGGGATCTTACTTCCCCGACCAGGGATCGAACCTGTGCCCCATGCAGTGGAAGCCTGGAGCCCTAACCACTGGACCACCAGGGAATTCCCTATTATTATTATTTTTTGATCAGAACTCTTAGGATTTACTCTTAACAACTTTCATATATAACATACAACTATTGATCTGTTTTTATTTCACTGATTCCTTCTACTGTCATCTCAAATCTGCATCGAGTCTCTAGTGAACTTTTTCATTTTAGATACTTTTCAACTCTAGGATTTCCCTTTTGTTCTTTTAAAATAATTTGTTTCTTTGTTGAGATTCTTTATTTGTTGAGTCATTTTCACCATTCGTTCCTCTAATTCTCTATACCTGGTTTCCTTTTATTCTATAAAATATTTACTATAGCTTCTTTGAAGTATTTGTCTGCTAAATCTAAATATGGGCGCTCAGAGATATTTCTCATTTTGTTTTTCTTGAGCATGTGTCACTCTTCACGTGTTTTATAATTTTTAATTTAATACTAGACATTTTAAATAATGTTGTAGAAACTCTGGACTATGATTTACCCCCCTCTGGAGGTGGTTGTTGCATTGGTTATTTGGTAACCCACCTGGACTAAATCTGTGAAATCTGTTTCTTTTACAGTGAGCAGCCACTGATGTTTCTTTCATTTTTTTCCCCCTCTGGTTTTTATTTATTTATTTATTTTAAAAAATTTATTTTTTTTACGTATTTATTTTTGGCTGTGTTGGGTCTTTGTTGCTGTGCGCGGGCTTTCTCTAGTTGCGGTGAACGGGGGCTACTCTTTGTTGCTGTGCGTGGGCTTCTCATTGCGGTGGCTTCTCTTGTTGCGGAGCACGGGCTCTAGGTGCGTGGGCTTCAGTAGTTGTAGCATGCGGGCTCAGTAGTTGTGGCTCACAGGCTGTAGAGCGCAGGCTCAGTAGTTGTGGCTCACGGGCTTAGTTGCTCCGTGGCATGTGGGATCTTCCCGCACCAGGGCTCGAATCCGTGTCCCCTGCATTGGCAGGCGGATTCTTCACCACTGCGCCACCAGGGAAACCCTCTGGTTTTTATTTTTAAGGCTTGTTTCTTATTTGTTGCCTCTCTGTCCACATAGTTTAGTATTCAGCCAATGATTTTGATAATTGGTTGTGACGAAACACCTTTACTGGTAAGGTTGTGTTCATGTGTGCCCTGGCTGTTATTTTCTTTATTTTTATTTTCTCTTGTGCCCTTTCAGGTCTTTTCTGCATAGGCATGGGGACTTGGTTGACTGAGAATGTGTTGATGGCTTGGACCCCATCTAGTCTTTGCTGCACATATTTGCAACCTCTGATCAATGTGGGATATGTGGAATGTTTACCAAGCCCCCTATGTTTCTCTCACTTCTTGTAATTCTTTGTTAATCTCCCGTTATTTCTAGTGTTTTGCTTGCCCTACACAGGATTCTGACTTCAGACAGTAGAGTAGACGGGCCTTCTTTTTGCCACTGAGCCACTTTAAGCAGACAAGCTTTCCAAATCAGTGAATCCCCTGTGGCAGTAGTAGCATATCTGCTGGTTTTCAATGTTTGACCCACTCTGTTTAAATTACAGTTTTGTCCAACTTTATAGATGCTTTTCAGGAATAAGATTTTTGTCTTCCTCATTATTCTGTCACGCTGGAAGCGAATCTCCAAATATTCTTGTTTTTTTTTTGGTCTTAAATATTTGCTAAGCTCGTTTTCCATTTTCTTTTCTGTGATAGAAATATGAAAAATAGAAATTTGATTTGATTTCATTTTATTGTGAATGCTTCAAAAAATTAAGAATCTTTGTTCAGTTTTGTTACTGCTGTGATTAAGAGATTGGGCTGTGGATTCCAATATAGCTAGTGCATCAGTTTCCTCATCTGTAAAGTGGCCACAATTATACTCCCTACTTTAAGGTTATTTGTGAAGACTAAATGAATTAAGCATTTAAAATAGTGTCTTACACATGTAAGTACTAGATAAATAACTTTTTACATATGTTTATGTATTTGCCATTTTCATCATTAAATTTAATTTTCCTTGACAGTTTGATTTCTGAATTCTTAGAGATATGTCACTTTGGTAGCCCTCTTTTTTTGCCTTTTGAGTGATATTAAAATAAATTAAGTTTCTTAACTAAGTAGTATGCACTTGTCTGTTTACCTATTTTTCATGTACCTGCGTTGATGGAATTTTACTACACTGTAGGTGGTGAGCTTCATTTTCTCCAAATTGGAGGAACCTGTGATGATATTGATGAAGCTGACATACTAGTGGATGGATCTCTTTCTAAAGGAATAGAACCGTCTTCAGAAGGTTCCAAACCTTTATCAAATCCTTCAAGTCCTGGCATTTCAGGTATGGTATTAACTTTTTAAAATGATTCTTAAAAATGCAAATTCTTGTGATGTTCAAAGTTTTCTGAATCTTTCTTATATAATCTTAAACATTATTTCATTTTTTATAGTCAATTTTTGGTTTCTTTGAGAGAGTTCATTTCCTTGTTGACATTCTCTTGCCAGGCTTGTTTTTGTATACTGTTTATCACTATTTTTTCAGTAGTTGGAAAATGTTGTAAACATTAAAATAAGAAATGGTTCTCAACCTGTGGTAGGTTGACCAGTTTTGGTGAAGTCACCTAAGAGGTAAAAACACTATTTTGGTTGTTAAGGAGCTTTCGGTCTAGTTAGGGAGCAACAAAGCATATGAAAAAGAGAAGAGTTCATTAAGTAAGTGTAAAGTGACTGAAATGGCTAATATTACTAATATTACTACTGGAATAAAAATGCTGAAAAAATATTCTTTCCCAGGGGAGATATAGTCAGACTCTCATTGCCCCATTGTGAACCTTTAGATAGATTTGGTTTTGTTTGTTTTTGCCTTTTCTCCTATCCATCTTCTCTACTGCCCTCCAGAACTTGTTTTTCAAAAGAAGTAATGTTAGCATTGTTACTCCTGCTTAAAAATCTTTACTTGCTCTGTGGGCTAATAACTCTAGTCTTTTTCTCAACCTCCAGTTATAGGAAACTTTTCATGATTTCTTAAGTGTATTCAGTTTCATGCTCTTCATATGTTACACTAAGCTCTCTTTCCTTATCCTTTCCCTATACCACAGTCCTTTTGTACTTCCATTGTGCTGTTATGTTTTATTCTTAGCACTTACCACATTTTATTCCCCAAACCTAGCATTTAAAAGAAATTTAATGAATCTTTAAAGAAAAAATATGTTTAAACTCAAATGTATTCCAAACAAATAATACATGGAGTTGGTATTTGTTCTTCATGAATACTTACATTTGTGCATTTGATCATTCTTCTTTGCACCAAAGGGAAACTTCTAGTGATTACTAGTATATCTTAATTTTAGTGATTACTTGTATAATATATAGCAGTCTTTACTACCGTAAGGCAGGGTTTCTCATTCTCAGTACTATTGACGTTTCGGACTAATTCTTCATTGTGGGAGGACTGTCCTGTGCTGTATTAGCAGTATCTCTGGCTTCTACCTACTTGATTCCTGTAGCACACACAATTATTCTCAACCAGATGGCCTCGGGGAGGCAAGATTATCCTCTGGTTGAGATAAAGTGACTCATGTCTCTTGCTATGTATAATTAGACTTGATTGTCTTGATTAACTACACAAGTTGGTTTAAAAAGCTAACATATTGAATGTTTTCATATTTTATAGGGTATTGGTGTAATAAGAGTTTTCATATAAATTCCATAAAAATACTATTTAGTAAAGATGAATTAGATTATAAAGAAATAAATAAAGAAGGAGCATTGATATGCTGTTAATGTTTACAAACAACATTTAATACAGTTTCAGTCAGATTTTTAAAAGCTCTAAGCTTTGAGGAAAAATGTAATTTGAAGTACACTTGTAATAATTTTATAGAATGCAGTGTAGACTTTCTTTGTGAAACTATTCTAAACTTACCAGATTTCATATTTTAGTCTTTTTTAAAAGTTATTTTTGTTAATTGGGATAAGAACAACAGTTTTTCAGCTTTGTCCTATGTTAGGCATTTCACAGATGTGAATACATATATTTGTAAAAGCAAACTAATCTCTCTGAAGCAGGTTGTTACTCTTATAATACTGGTATGTATACAAGGTATTCTTAACTACCCCAGAAGTGGAAAAAATGCTGTTTAAGCTTTTGGTTTGTAAGTATTTGTTTGCCGTCAGTATAGCTTTGACTTCTTAAAAATTACTTTTTAATAGAGTAAAAAGGGGCAGATGTTATGTGCTTGCAGATGTTTAGCATTTTGTTTTGTAAATAACAAAGTGTAAAAGTTAATTATTGATCTGATGTAAGTCAGGCTTGCATTTCAGCACCACTACTTCCGTTGCCCTTGTTAACCTGGTGCTCATTAAAGCTCAGTCAGGGCTCTTCTAACAGGTTGAGTTTAGGTTTCTCCAATAAGTACCCTTTCTATAATTTAAAATATTCAAGATGGATTTTTCTTAATGCTAGTTATGTAGTCAGGGCTAGTTACTTTAGTTGTATATAGGTATCTGAGCCTACGTTATTAACTTTGAGGCTATTTGGTGAATGTTGTAATTGACTAGACAAAAAACATGGATTAAAACTTCTTTTTTTAAAATCTATTTCAAATTCTACATTCACTGTTGTTAAGGAGTTGATTTATTGGTGGACCAGCCATTTACCCTTGACATCTTGACGTCTCTAGTGGAGCTAACTCGCTTTGAGACTTTGACTCCACGGTTTTCAGCTACTGTTCCTCCGTGCTGGGTAGAAGTTCAGCAAGAACAGCAGCAAAGGAGGCATCCTCAGCACTTGCATCAGCAGCATCATGGAGATGCTGCTCAGCATACTAGAACTTGGAAACTACAGACTGACAGGTAAAACGTTCTTCCAAGTTCATCTTCTACATTTGTTAGAGACAACATAGAATTATTATATATGTTACTCTTTCTCTTAACTTTTGCATATTAACAGCTTTGTTTCTTTCATTTGTCACCTTAATTTTAGAAATTCCTATATTCTTAGTTGTAGGATAAAACGCTAAGAGTAATCCATCATTGCAGTTAGTTTGTTAAATAAATTTGTGGATTGTGTGACTAAATATTTAAATGTTTGTTTTGTGTAGGTACTTTTTTTTTAATATGAGTTTTCCTTTTTTCTGTTTTTTTAAAAATTTTTATTGGCATATAGTTGATTTACAATGTTGTGTTAGTTTCAGGTATACAGCAAAGTAAATCAGTTATGCATATACATGTATCCACTCTTTTTTTAGATTCTTTTCCATTCAGACCATTACAGAGTAGTGAGTAGAGTTCCCTGTGCTATGCAGTGGGTTCTTATTAGATATCTATTTTATATATAGTAGTGTGTATTTGTCAATCCCAATCTCCCAATTGTGCAGGTACTTTTGAAGGCACTAATAATATGGCTTTCATGGAATTTACATTCTGGTAGGGATAGACAGACAGTAGCAGATATCTACTATGTCATATAGTCATAAAAGCTCTGAAACATGTTAAAACAGTATGGTGATAGAATAGTTGTTAGGTGTGTACATGTGTGTGAGAGTGAGAGAAGGAGAGAAAATATGTGTAATATTTTTTATATAAGGGCCCTCAGAAAGGCCTCCATGAAGACATTAATTTGGAGACAATAGCAAGTACAGAGACCCTGAGAAGTATGTTTTATGAATTTTAGGAAGAGCAAGGACACTACTGTTGGAGTGCAGTGAACATGGAGGAGAGTGGCAGGAGGTGAGATCAAAGGAAATAGTTGGTAGCCAGATCATGACCATCTTTATAGTCCATAGTGAGACTTTTATGTTGAGTGAGATGGGAAGATGTAAGATGGTTTTGAATATAGAAATGATGCGATATAATTTATATATTAGAAGGATACATTAAGACTACTGTGTTGATAGTAGATTATGAGTGGTTGTGGTGTGTGTATTGGGGGGAAGTGATAGAAGCAAGGATTCTAACTTGATTGCTATTGTGGTAATTCAGGTAATTATGGTGGTGTTGATGGTAACTTGGACCATGATGATAGTTGATGGAGGAAGTGAGAAGAGTGGTCACATGTAGTTTGGAGGTAGAAGGAATAGTGTATGCTAATGTACTGAGCATCTGGTGTGAGTGAGAATAGTTAAGGATGACTCTAATGTTTTGGATTGATCTAACTGAAAAATGGAATTTCTTTTTACTGATATTGAAGTTGGTTATCAAGTAATTTGGGTTTATTTATGATAAGTTTGAGATACCTGGTAGGCATTTGGATATGAATCTGGAATTTAGTGGAGTTTTATTTTTCAGCATATATGTAGAATTTAAAATCAGAGAATGGACATGTATAAGATATACAAAAAGTTCTTATTTTAAAATACAAATTCCTGTGACCCCACTCTTAGATTCAGGGTGGGGCCCATGAATCTGCACATAATTCTGATACACAGTAGCTCACACTTAGAGGAACAAGGGCTTTTTGGAATGTACAGTTCCCAAGGCAGGTAGAGACTCCTAAGGTAAGATTATTCATTGCCCTAAGTTTAATCTTTCTCAGTAGAACTGCTTATCTTCTCTCCTGATCCGATTGAGAAGCACTAAGTTTTGTTGGAGGCAGCAAATCAGAGTACGAAAGGTGATATTAGTGGTAAGATGGTTATGGCTGAAGAAAGATTTTCGCATTATTTATTATTTTCTCCCTTACTTGACAGCAACAGCTGGGATGAACACGTTTTTGAATTGGTTCTGCCTAAAGCTTGTATGGTTGGACATGTGGACTTCAAATTTGTTTTGAACTCAAACATCACCAATATTCCACAGATACAAGTGACACTACTGAAAAATAAAGCTCCAGGCTTAGGGAAAGTCAATGGTAAGAATGGATTAAATTTTACATTTGAAGATTTTATCTTGTAGTTGGTTTCTTAAAAAAACGAATTTTCAACTTGGCTGTCTAGGTTTGACGTCCCTCCTTGCCCCCCCGACCCCTGTGCTATTTTCCTTCTTTACTTTCTGTGGTTCTATTTAGAAAAGTTAATCCAGAGAACATTTAAGAGCTTTTCAGTAACTCATTGTTGTTCAGACTTGCATAACCTTGAGTAGTTTAATTATGGTTCTTGGGAAATGCAGTTAGTTCCTTTGTGAGTTAGTTTCACTTTTAGCATTACTAGACTTACGCATTTCTCTTCCTAAGAGGAGACTTGATTGGGAAAAGAGCTTTGTTATGGAGTCACATATTCTTTTAAGGTTATTAGTAAAACCCAGAATGTAATGCCAGATATATATTCATCTTTATCTTTCTTACAAGTTCTGAATTTGATATATTGAGTTATTAAAATAGATTGTACATACTTGGCATATTGGAAACTAGATGTTTCTTCTCAGTGTTTTCTTCTTAATAGGATAATTTAAAAAACTGGGGATAATTTAAGAGTAAAATGGCTACTTCACACCAGGGGTAAAAATATTGAAACCTGAAAAATTTCCTGTTTTACAAATATGTATGTATGTGTTTGTGTATATATGTGTGTTTGTATACATATGTGTGTATTTGTGTGTGTGTGTATTATTTTGAATCATGACAGACTCTGATGTAATTGGGATAGGACTTAGGTGTTGGTATTTTCAAAAGTCTACATGTGCGGTATTGTGTAGCCTAGGGTAAGAATTCTTAGTTTAGTTGCCAGCAGATTATTTCTTCAGGTGAATATCCACCATTAAAAGAGAGAAGAGTGTATGAAACAATTGAATCTAATTTTCTTCTTCTCCTAACAACCATTTTAGCATCTGTGATAAAAATCACTGCAGTTCCCAGTTTAACAGAGAATTTTAGAATTTTAGGCACATAAATCATTGATATTAAGCAAAATTAAGTTTACTAATATTTTTATCCTCTAGAAACAGCAGTAGATAGGCAGATCACCTTTCCTTTGTCTCCAGCTCTTAACATTGAAGTGGAACAAAATGGGAAACCGTCCCTGGTTGATTTGAATGAAGAAATGCAGCACATGGATGTAGAGGAATCACAGTGTGAGTTAAATTATAGAGCTGTTGTCCATGACAGTAAAAGGAGTAGTGATCCAAATGCATCATGTTGGGCAAAGATTTCCTTATGGCTTGCAAAAACATGGTTTTAAGAACACAGTTAAAAATAACCTATAATTCTGCTTTGGCAGTATGCTTTAACTTTCAGCTCATCTTTGTGAACACAGCTGCACTAATACTTGCATTCTTGTTTTTTAATATCTTGAGATTTGAAATCATGTCATGGTTCTATAATTTTTTTTTTAACCAAGGTGAATGTAAATAATATGGGAGTGGAAAAGCAACATAATATATCAGATAATTGATTATAGTTCCTTAGCATGATAGTGAATTCTTTTTTGAACACATTCAAATATGGAATTTTGTGTGGTGCTGTTACATGTAAATGGGATGGATATTTGCTTATTAAATATTACATTTTAAGTTATAAGCTAATTTAAAAGGAAAATGTGTATTTTTCTTTTTAGGTCTTAGATTATGTCCATTTTTAGAAGATCACAAAGAAGACATTCTGTGTGGGCCAGTATGGCTTGCTAGTGGCCTTGATCTATCAGGGCATGCTGGGATGTTGACGTTAACAAGCCCCAAACTTGTTAAAGGTGAAGTAACATATTTTACAAAAGCAGAATAAATAATCTCACAATTGTAAAAGTCGATTAGAAAAAACTGATTTCAGAAAAGTAAGGTATTGTTTTTTGGGGGACTTTTCATTAGTGATTCCGTCGGTTTCCTGGTAGCTGAGGTAATTTCCTCTCATAAGTGATTATTGTTATGTGAAACTTCAGATCCTACTTTCTGTGTCTTGAAGGTCTCACTGCTTTTTAAAAAAGCATAAAGAAGATGAAGGTAGGATGACTTAACATGACATACAGAATTCTTCAAATAACCAGACATCATGGTCTGGCATGTTTGCCTTTTCCATCAATTTAAAGTCCTGTGTCTTCAGAGTGTTGTATATTGTTATAATATCTTCTCTTATGGGATTTTTATAGAGGAGTTTTGAAAGTATCAGATGTAATGATCTGAGTGTCTTAAGCACAAATTTTAATTAATGTATATTTTATATCTTATATCTGTAAGATATTAGATATTGCAGTAGTAGGACGTTTATTTCATCTTTGTATCTCAGGGGTGAATAAAAAAAGCCAACAAATGAGCCACTTACCTTGATTGTTAAAGTAAAATTGGAGGTGGATAAGGTGTGGAGATCCTTCCCTAAACCAAGAAAATATCTGACCACCTAAGTAACAACTATTTTAATTTGTGTACATTCCCTTCATAATGTTTGCCCCCATTCACACACCTACCTTTAGTTGCAGACATAGTATATACACAAGTTTGAACATACTCCCTTGACTACATCTTATTCATTCATTCATTAACTTTATGAGACCCTATGATATGTTAGGCCACATACTGGGTTACAGTGGTGAGCAAAACTAATAACATCTCTTCTCTCATATTGCTGAGAGTATAAGTTAATTTTGTTGAATGAGAGTGTGAAACTGAAAATTTTATATGAAAATTAAAATGTTGGCTTTGACAAAATTGGGGATAAAATTATATAACACGTATTTCAAAAGACTCAATAATGTAAAAGTGTTAATTTTCCCAGAATTTAGTAGAAATGACTGTTCTTCCCATCAAATTCCTAAAACTTTGAACTAGAGAAAATGATTGCTAAATTTTTGCGGATGAGTAAAAGGATGATATTGGCCAGAGACATTTAGAAAAAGAAGATTGAGAAGGAGGGTCTTATTAGATTCTAGAACCTAGAATAATGCAGCAGTAAGAAGAATGTAACAGTGTGGCGCTAGCACAGTGGGCAGACAGATCAGTGGAAAACAACAAAAGTAGCTTTTGTAATTACAGAAGGATTTCATACCTGCTTAGGCAACAATCAGCTTATGGTTTGCTCGTGGGTATATTAGTTTGAGGGTATTTTTGCAATAAATTTTACATATAGATTGTATAGTATGATCTCAACTTAGTTAAAACCATATAAAATTGAAGCTAGTGATAACAACAACCAATATTTATCTAGTGCTTCCTTTGTGCCATGCAGTTATAAGTGCTTCAGTTACCTTTGAGGTAGGTACTATTATTATTCTCATTTACTTTTGAAGAAACTGAACCATGGAGAGGTTAATTTGTCACATGCCTAATAAAATGGCAGAACCATTATCAAAGCCAGGTAGTGGCTCCAAAGCCTGTGCTTTTTCAACTGTAATACTATAATGCTTATGTGTATGTATGCATTCACATATGTATGTGTGTGCATGCGTGCATTAAAGGACTGGATGGATACACATATGATACATCATTATCTTTGGGCGGTGCTTTAATGACAGTTTTTTCTTTGTGTTTTTCTGTAGTTCACAAAATTTCTGTTATTAAAATGAATAACTTCTTTGATTGGGATGAAACATGCCAGGTGTCAAAACTTTCTTACGCTGTTCATATAACTCCTGTGCTTTTTGTTCTTTTGCTACCAAAGGTTATTTAGCCATATTGTATGCAAACAGTGTAATTCGAAAATTCTGGCCAAGTGTATTTTTCTTTCTGTGGAGTTAATTTAACTTGCTCTGGGAAGACAAAAAACAATTTGATTTTTTGGTGATTGAATAATTTATCCCCTTCTGTACCACTCCTCTAGGTATGGCAGGAGGAAAATATCGTTCATTTTTAATCCATGTCAAGGCAGTGAATGAAAGAGGAACAGATGAGATCTGTAATGGTGGTATACGTCCTGTAGTAAGACTTCCATCCCTAAAACACCAGAGTAACAAGGGCTATTCACTTGCTTCACTCTTGGCAAAAGTTGCAGCAGGCAAGGTATGAAACAGTATCATTTTGAACTGTAACATGCTGTTTTAAACATGGTGGTTGAGATTTGACACACTGTTAGAAGTAGTATGGCCCATAATTGATTTATCAGTAGACACTTTGTTTGTATTTTTTCTGCAGCAAATTAAAAAAATATAATCAAGGAGAAAATATTTGAATTAACTTTAAGCCAACTACCTAGCTTATATAAAGTACATTCAGTAGGGAATAATTGTTAGCACGTACTTCCCTTTATAATTATTCTTAGTGCCTTGGGTGTGAGAGTTTGTTTCTCTGCCCTCTACTGATAATGCACCACTTTTTTTTTTTTTTTTTTTTTTTGCAAACATTTGGGAGACTGCAGGAACAGAAGTTGAGAAGTGATTTTAGAGATGTATCTTAATTTTCATGGTTCATTTTCTACAACTAGCTATATATCATGCAGTTTCTTCATACTTGTTTGATCTTGGACTTTCCTGAACTCTGGAGATTTTGTTTCTCTATCATCATTATTCATAAGCAACAATAGCAGTATCAGTAACACCAATCATCTTATATTTGTATAGGTCTTCCAGTTTTTCAAGGACTTCTGTGTACTTTATCTGATTTAATCCTCAGAATAACTCTGAGATAGGCAGAGCAGGTGTTATTACCTCCATTTTTTCATGTTGAAAGTGAGTGAACCTTAGAGAATGGGGAGCTGGCATATCTTGTAGAGCTGTAGCTGGGACTTAGACTCAAGACTTTGGCTTTATAATCTTAACTGATTGGGTTATTACCTTTAAACAGTGACTATGTCTTTCTTTCTTTCCCTGTTACAATTCTGGGCTAAATTAGTCATTTACTGAATACGAGGGTGAAAGCTGTCGTTTTAATTTGAGATTTATGTTTTGATAGCCATAATTCAGTTATATTCTTTTATTTACAGACTTTAATAGTAAATAATTTTTTTGTTTCATTTGTTTGTTCATGCAGTTACTTATTTTTGTATGTTTAGGAAAAATCCTCTAATGTTAAGAATGAAAATGCAAGTGGCACCCGTAAATCCGAAAACCTCCGGGGCTGTGACTTACTTCAAGAAGTCTCAGTCACCATCCGAAGATTTAAGAAAACTTCAATTTCTAAGGAAAGGTAATCTCATTTTCTTCTACTATTCTTAAAGTAATAGGAGTACAAAGGAAGAATTCCAATAAATATACGAAAATACAGAAAAGTTTTAAATCCTAACTTTTACTTGAAAATTTTTATTTGCTTTTCATTTCTCTTAAGGACTTATCTCAGTGATGGTATATACTGTCTCTCCACTTCACTGGTTCATCCCTGGTGTCCTTATAGTGCTTGGGAATTTTCAAAAGTTCTTTTTTAAAATTGTGATAGTAATGATTTCAAATGAAACATTATATGTCCAACCAGTTTGAAATAGCTTTAGTTTTAACTTTTCTATTTTGGTTGTTAATGTGTTTATATTTTCTTTTTTGTAGAGTGCAACGATGTGCCATGTTACAGTTTTCAGAATTTCATGAGAAACTTCTTAACACTTTGTGTAGAAAAGCAGATGATGGCCAAATCACAGAACATGCCCAGAGCCTTGTGTTAGATATTCTTTGTTGGTTAGCTGGAGTACATTCAAATGGACCTGGAAGGTTAGTAAGATTTTATTTACCACAGATTGCCCTTTGTTTGTTATGATTGGAAGTTCAAGATGAGCCTAAACATCTGCTATTGTTTTGCAGCTCAAAGGAAGGAAATGAGAGCCTGCTTTCAAAAACACGAAAATGTCTTTTAGACATTGTACGTGTTTGCTTCTTTGAGGCAGGACGCAGCATAGCCCATAAGTGTGCACGATTTCTAGCCTTGTGTATCAGGTTGGTCTTTTTTTAAGTTGAAAATATACTTTGTAGGTACACCTGCAGTTTGGCAGGTGATACCTTGTCTATAGTGTTATTTGGTCCCTGTTGAATATATGTATAACTTAAGAGGATTTTCAAAAGTTGATGAGGATTATTGAGATTCTAAGAAAAAATTTGGGCTTTTTTGGGCAAAATGTCATGTTAAATAAATCTAGTAATAAAAGAATTCTACTAGGCTTCTCTGCCTATTAGGAAGACTTTGGGGAGTTTGGTAAGGGGATCCATTCCCGCACTTTCACTCCTGCTGTCCCTGATTGTCTTTGGATTGTTCATCTGAGGCCTTGTTCCCAGTTATATAATAATTTTACCAGACTTATTTGTAGTGTTATGCAGATCATTTTCTCTAAACCCTGAAACTATCTAGGAAGTGTTTAAAAGCTAATAGTCTATATTGACTATACCTGCTTGTTAGCCCTTTTTGGTAAAAAAAGAAAAGAGTGGTTTAATGCGTAAGAAAACAGTTACAAAGACCCTTAGTATAATCAATCCCTACTATCTTTCTGCATGTCTATAGGGCTTTAAGGCAGATTTTCTTTCAATATGTATGAACACATTTTAAAGATTTTAAAAGTACTACACCATGTTTAGAGTTGGATTTAGACCTTGAGTAATGTATTTAAATTTTTTCTTTTAAAATTTTTTTCAGTAATGGCAAATGTGACCCATGTCAACCAGGATTTGGATCTGTTCTGTTGAAGGCCTTACTTGATAATATGTCGGTCTTACCCGCAGCAGCAACTGGTGGTATGTGAAATTAGTTCAATCACAAATAGCTGTAGCCTTAGGAAATATCTCACAGTACGCTTGGGGTTGTGTAGTAACTTTCTTTTTCTTCTCAATTAGTTTTCTTTTTTTCTGTAGCTTATCTGTTTTTTAAGGGGTTTTAAATTGTGATTGGGTAGGCAGATACTCTCTGTTCGATAATATTTTTAGGAAAAAGTTAATGGGAGATTTAAGTAAATAACCAGGTCATCTCAATTCATACATTTTCTGTACTTCATTAAAATAATTGAGTTGCTTGGTTGTTCACAAACTAAAATGTCAGTAAGTGCCAGAGAGATGACATAAATAAGAAGAATGGTTCATACACATATTGTGTGAGAATGGTAGGGTCTGTGGCAAACTCTGATTCCCTAAAAGGAGCCAGTGGGTTGTGTTTTTTTTTACAGCACCTAAAGACTGTGGAAATGCCATTCAAGAATGAATGTAGTTATCAGGTAGGAATTTACTATGAAGGGCTACTGATTTGTCCTTTACCTAGTGTTAGTTTTTTGTAGACATTTCTCACAGTCTTTTATTTTATAAATAACCATTCAACAAGTTATCTCAGTGAGATAAACATATTCCACAAGGATTTGATCTTGGTGGTATACCAGAAAAAAAGCTTGCTCAAAGTTAGTTGATAAATGGTTATTTTATCAATACCTTAATTTAGACAAAGAGTCTGTTTATATTTACCTTGAACATATATTGACTAAAACTATGAACTGTTTGTTATATAGAGTAGAATGTTTTGGACTTGGTTGCTCACTTTAATAGTCTCTGGTGTTTAAAACAGTTTCTTGAGGATAGTGTTAGAGGTAGTGTGCTTAAATTATGGGGTGTATTTAGTTAGATATCTCAAGTTAAGAGTCTTAAAATACATCATCATGGTCACCTTTTAATATCACCTTTGGTCTGTATCTAACTGGCAGTATGGAATAACTATACTTCATTCACTTGCTAAAGTATATTATTTGTAGCTCACTGCCATCAATTGGTTTTGAAATTTTTAGTACAGAGAAATAGTATTTTAGGAAAGGTGGCTTGAAGGACCTGACATCTCCGCTTTTCTAGCTATTATAAAATGTCCCTCAGAGTCATCTCACGTTACTGAAAACCTAAATGACTAGGTTGATCCTGTACACTTCTCAAAAACATGATTGCAATTCTTTGTCAGTGTCCTCTTAGAGTCCTCCAAGGAGTTAGTCCTTCTTTGTAATTTGCCCTTACAGATTTTATTTCCAGAAAATCCTTCTAGGAAAAGGGGACGTACTGATAAATATGAAATCTGAAGTTCTCTTTGTTAGAGAAGCAATGAGGAAAAGAAACAGTGATTTAAACAACTGATTTGTTGTTGTTGTTTTCAGGTTCTGTCTACTGGTATTTTGTCTTACTGAATTATGTTAAAGATGAAGATTTGGCTGGGTGCAGTACCGCGTGTGCATCTCTGCTTACTGCTGTGTCCAGACAGTTACAGGACAGGCTCACACCAATGGAGGCTTTGCTTCAGACAAGGTATTTTAATCTATGAAATGGCTAATCATGGGCCTTTCTGGATATGATACCACCTTTGCACATAACTGTTATTATATATATTTGCTTAAGTTTTTCTTCCCTTTATTTTCTCTGAAAATAATTCCCTTTAACAACTTTGGAAGTCCTGGAGATGGTTATTCAGAGGGCTGATTATATTAAAATACTTAAAAGTGGTGTATCTTGCTAATGGTAGAAGCACTTAAAGTAATTTGTTTCTTTTTTGTTAAAACTTTGTAAGCAAAATTATGTAAATCACTTATTGCCCCTAACTAGTATTCTTTATCTGCTGTTTGATTTTCTAAAACTTAAACATAATGAAATAAGAAATAGCTAAAGGTTAGATTTGAGTTCTTGCCCAATCTTCATTATTTGAAATATTTTATTTAAAGCAAGCATTTTTGTAATCTTTATAGATTAGAAATCTTGATTTCGATGAGATGTTACTCAAAGCCTTTGTACCTTCTGCTGAGTCAATGTAATGATTGAGGCAAGGGAGGGGTGCTTGATAGCTCTTTCTTGATTCAGACTGCAGATGAAGGTTGTCTTGGTTCATTAGTTATCAGCTTAATTGAAATCACATTTATTGAGTCTCTGGACTATATCTTTTGGAGTATAGGTTTGCAGGGAACACAGTTGAGATTCAGTGAATTTAAGGAGTTAATAGTGTCTCCTTCTGCCCTGTGTAAAAACTGCTTTGAAAACTAAGTAAATAGATAATTTGTTAATTAGATGGCTGACAGGAAAATTGTTAGGACATTATTTTATTTTTCAGATATGGATTATATAGTTCACCATTCGATCCAGTCCTCTTTGATTTGGAGATGAGTGGCTCTTCTTGTAAAAATGTATACAACAGCAGCATTGGTGTCCAGTCAGATGAAATTGATTTATCAGATGTCCTTTCAGGTAGTAAAGTCTTTTATTAAAGGAATTTCTGAATTTTATATCTTGGGTTTAAGTTACCGTTGATTTTTTAATAGATTGTAGTTACTACATTCTATCTTTGAGAACTAAAAGTTTTTAGAACTTAATTTTAGTATCTGTGAGTCATTAAACTATTTGCCTTTGTTTCTTAACTCCCCCCTCAAAAATATTGAAGTTATTTTTGAAAGGGTTGCAAATTTGTTTTTTTGTGTATGTGTTTCATTGCATGTCAGTATGACTTTAATGCTATTAAGAGATTAAAATTTGGTTATTTGTTGTAGTCCTTTCAGTTTTATGTGGTGTGTCTTTGTTGTTCATAAAATCAAAGAACATGTTATTTCATATTACAAAATATGAAAATAAAATTAATTTATACTTATTTTAATACGCAAAGATGCAGAAAGAAAAAATTATTTTCTGCATCTTCTATCACACTCTCCTGAGGTGAACTTGGTACACCGTGTTACATGTATTCTTGTATGCATTTCTAAAGAATATGTTTTTAGGATTGAATGTATAACACTATTTGTATAATCTTTTCAGGTGCTAGAATTTGGTGTTTTTCTAGTTTTGTCAGATAGAGCAATGACCGCTTTATTTTTTGTTTTCTTCCATCTTACCGAACTTACTGCAAGTGTTGCTAGTAAACCAAAATGTTAAAAAATTTATTTGTAAACATTATGATAATTACCACATTAATTATAAGTAAATTTTGGGAGTTAGTCTCAGGTTTGTAAATTATGAGTTGTGAAAAAAGCAAAAGAGAAAAATCAAATATAGAAATATAAATAAAATATAAAATGTCTCAACTCTAACCTCTTCATCCTTTTAGATTACCATTGTTAACAGGATGCTTAGCTATTTAGACTTATTTGCTACACGTGTTTATGAGCATTTTTAATGAAAGAGGTCATACTATACTTCTGGTCTGTTACTTGCTTTTTAATGACTTATTCTGCCTTAGGTATTGGTGTTATCTCCTCTGTTTGATGACCTAGGCTCCTGACTACCTTATTGCCAGTGTGTCTCTATCTAAGTGACTTGTCAAATTATGAGTAGAACTCAGGGGAGGGGTTAGAACTAGACCTATAGGTGCCTTCTGAACTCCTTAGGATAGAATGAAATTCCTTATAGAGAGAATGTAAGGAGAGGACCATAAAGCTTAGACCAAGCCTGGGGGTTAAATATGCAAGAGCAGCCATACTCATTATAGAGTATTATCGTCCCAGAAGAAAAGGGACTTAGAAGTCGTGATATACGTCTCCATATGAACGTCTCTTCATTTTATTTCTCACCATCCAGCATTCCTTTTTTCAGTTAATGGCATCCATGGCACACAGCAGAAATCTGAATGTTATCCTCTCTTTCTCATCCTCCACAATGAGGCTGTCATCAGATTCTGTCTATTTTTACACCAACATATATTTCAAATCTGCCCATTCTCTTACTTCCCATGATCACAAGATTACGGTCTAAGCCACAGTCGTTTTGAACCTGGGCTACAGTAATAGCTTTCTAACTGGTCATTCTGCATCTGTTCTTGGCTCACTTCTGTACATTCTCCACAGTGCAATGAATGCAATCATTTTTGAATGCAAACCTGATCTGATCATTCTATCTCTCTTCTTAAAATACTTTTCATGTCTTTCCATAATTGTGCAGTCCAGAGTCTCTAATGTAGCATAGAACATCTTGTGTGATCTGCCCTGTTAGTTTTCTTTCTGTGGCCCAGTGATTCTCAAAAGTGTGGTCCATAGGTCCCCTCAGGGTTCCTGAGATCCTTTCAGGGAGTCCGCAGGTTAAATGTTTTCATGATAAAACAATGTTACTTGCCTTTTTTCATTGCATTGACATTCGTACTGATTGTGCAAAAGCATGATGTTCTTCCCCATGCACTTAGAGTAAAAAGCATGGCAGTTTCACTTAGAAATACCTTTGATGAAACAGTAAAAATTGTTAATTTTATTAAATTTTGAACCCACGAGTATGCATCTTTTAACTGTTCTGTGATGAAATGGGAAGTGTGCGTGAAACACTTCTGCTGCATGCTTAAGAACCATGGTTGTTTCAAGGAAGTGCACTTGTTTAGTTGTTAGAGTTATAAGCTGAACTAGTTGCTTATTTCATGGTATACCATTTTTATTTGCAAGAATGACTGATAAAATATGTTTATTCAGATTTGATTATTTGGCAGGTGTTTTCTCAAAAATGAATAAAAAATGCCTGTCAGTATCCATCCAATTGATAGTATTTGTTGCCAATTTTAGAAGTAGACTTTTAAGCAGAAATTAGAATTTTGGAAAACTTGTTTCCTCCAAAGTGAACTTTGACAGCTTCTCAATAAATAATGACTTTTCTGATGGACTGCGATGATATTAGTGAGTGTCATTTTCTGATATTATATGATGAAATGTGTTAACATTTGGAAGATCTGTATATAGCAGTGGGCCAGTATTTTCCCGATGATTGATGCATGGTGATTCAACATCAAGCATGGGCAGAAGATTCCCTAAAAGCATAAGACAGGCCAATTAATCTTAATGTAATAGAGTTTGAGAAATTCTTTTTTTAAGATTTCGATACCATATTGCAACTAATCCTAAACTACCACTTTTCAAGTTTTTGAATATTTAATACTTTATGAAAATATTCCGTTCTTTTCCAATCACGTATTTGTATTGGGTCGGCGTTTTTTCATGTATTTCTGCCAGAGCATCCTATTGTAATACATTGAATGCGGAGGCAGATAGGCAAATCCAGCTACCTTCTGATAAGCCAGATTTTAAAGAGATCTGCAAGAATGTAAAACATCACCACTCTTCTCATTAAGTTATTTTTGTTTTTTTTCTTTTAAAGTATAATTTCCATTTTATTGTCTTTCCAGGGGACAGTATTTCTTTAGTCTTTAAGGACTTAACTTCTTACATGGGCTTTGGTGGAGGTCTTGGGGCAGCACCAGCAGGTCTAAATCCGGGTGGAGTTGTTCGGTCCTTCCCGGCTTCCCGAGAACGATTGCTGACTGCCTTGCTGTGAATGGCACAACTCACGCAGTAATGCAGTTTCACATACAGCTCGGGAAGCACATAGGCATCGAAAACACTCGCTTTGGAAATGTCCCGGATGGCTGCGGCCTCTACGATGTTCCGAATGACGAGCTTCTTAATGGCCTTATCCTCGGGCACGCGTCGGGCACAGTTGGTGCAGCGGATAGGCTGCATGTGGCTGCGGCCCTTCTTGGCATGACCATTATTCCTTGTTTTCTTGGTCATAACAGTCATTTTTCATCAAAATATGCTATTTATTTTTATACCTAATGAGTTTATTACTGTTATATGAATTAATGTTTAAAATATTCTCATCTTAAAATTTCTACCTTGATAAATATTTCTGTATAGACAGACACACACACACACACACACACACACACACACACAGAGCCAACATAAATGAAAACTCAATTTTCGAGTTCTTTTAATTATTTTAAAGATGTGTAGAGGGGTTTTAGGTTGAAAAATGTTCCTCTAGGCACATTTTTCTTTCAGTTTATCTAATGTGTCATGTTCCTTCCTACTGAAGGGATTTCACTCATGTCATTTCTTCTGCCTGGATTCCCGTCCCAGTGGAATAAATACATTAAAATCTTTTATTCTTCCCATATATCTCATCACCTCATCATGGAAGTATTTTATTACCCTTGGCGTAGACTGATTTCCCCTTGACTTATTTATCCTTTGAACTTCTCTTAAGTAAAGCATAGCACTTTTTTTTAGGTTCAGTTGTATAATTATTTGTTTAATACCTGGTAACCTTGAACAGAATATGCGTTTCATGACAACTAGGGCCTGTCCTTTTATTCTTGTATCTCCCACGTCTTCTATTAAATAAGTGCTCAATAAATATTTTTTTAACACACTTATCAGGTCCTATGCTGGGTGCCAATGGGACGTTGGAGAACAAGGTTTTGACGGTTTAGTCTTGTGTTTAATTTATTCCTTCAGATGTTTGATGACATTTTTTTATATCTCTCCATTCTTTCCATCTTCTCTTTCTGGTTTACTTTGTCTGTTAAAGAATTCTGTTTAAAAGTAGTGCTCTGATTAGAACATTTGAAAAGTACTGAAAATAACCCTTCCTTCTTCCTCCCCTCGTACGATATACACTCTTAATTCTTTTGTGTTCTTCTGTCCAGTCTTCTTACTGTGGTTTTATGATTTGCATAGTTGTGACCATTTGATTTTTCTTTCTTACTACTACATGTGCTAACTTAAACTTTTTATGATTATAAGGTAGCATATCTCATTCTAGAATATTGATATTATATTCAAAATATAAAATTTATAGATAAACCTTGCTAATATTTTAGAATATTTCTTTAGTTTTTAATAAGTGTCATTTGTACCGTTGACATCATAGAATATATTCTGATATTTTGCCTACTTAAACAGATTGAGTAATAGCTAATCTAAGTAGCTGGTTATTTTTTCCCCTCATTTAAAATCTATTTTATTTATTTATTTATTGTTTTTCTTTTGTCTTCTATTCCTCATTTAAAATCTAAATCACTTGTTATAGTTTCTTGTTAATGTGAATGGCCACTAAGTTGCTTCTCTGCAACTCTGCTTTTGTAGCAAGGAGACTAGTATCTATTTGTGAGTTTTCTTAATACCGTGTCCATTGTTGAAGCCCTGTGTAAACTCTGTGTTTATGCATTTATACATCTTTCTAATTAAAATCGAAGTAGTAGCTATAATTCTCAATATGACTATTGCCTTTTTAAGATTAATTCACGTTTTATAAAACTTGTCTCTTTTTTGTATTAGGAAATGGAAAGGTCAGTAGTTGCACAGCTGCTGAAGGTAGTTTCACATCTCTGACTGGACTTCTAGAAGTTGAACCTCTGCACTTTACTTGTGTGTCAACTAGTGATGGAACCAGAATAGAAAGGGATGATGCAAGTACGTTTACTGGTATATACCTTCTCTTATTATATACATTCTTTTATTACATATTTTATGTTGTAATAAAGTGATATATCAGTATTTACATATCAGTTTATAGTATATGTAAATTCCTTTGCTGTCATGTTTAGTAGAAACTTATTGATAGGAGGCACATTTTGGGGAGAAATCATAAGTGGTTTCATATTCTTTTCTAAGTCTATTCATGGGTTTTTTCCTACCCTCTAGAACCCTATGTTAAATCTTTTTGTTTTATGTATGTGCATTTTTAGAAACATTTTAATTTGGAAAATATCAAACATAACGAAAGTAGAGGGACGAGTACAATAGACTATACTTTCATTACCCACCTTCAGCAATCAGTCTTGATGGTCAATTTGGCATCATGATGTTATTTCTTGCATTTAAAGTTAAAGGTATATTTGGTAATGTCTTTTTGAAGGTTGAGATAAGTGAAGAGGGAATACTGTTTTTTCAGCTAGTTTAAAACAACTTTGGATATATGAACCAGTATTTGTGTGTGTTGAATATATGGTGTTGTTGATGTTTTAAATGAATGATCAGTGAGAACTTGTGTTTATTTTGTATATCTTACTTTCTGTGTTTTTTCTTCACATTGTAGGATCAGTGTTTATTTACAGTTAGTTCTATCTGGGCACAAATAATTGAAGTTTTTATAATTAAAAATATTGGTATATGGTTTTACATTTATATTATAGTCCCAGAAGTGTTTTTGAATATTGTCTTGAATGAATTCTGCTGTTGATGGTTTTTTGTAAGTAGGTGTCTTTTTGTTTCTTCAACTGTTTAACAGAAGGTAGAAATAGTTTGCTTGAGAAGTCATGAAAAATTTAATCTTACACTTGGGTCCAGAATGGCAAAGTGTTTTAAAGGGAACTTAACAGTCCTTTGAGTGCCTTTTTATTCAGAATCATCTTATATCTTCCAATTGTAGAAGTAACCACTAAGTGAAATTCATGGCTTATGTAGCTGAGAGTTTTAATTTAAAAATAAAAATTTATATTTCTTTCATATGGAGATGCCAAAAGGGTCAAAATTCATTTGTGTTTGTTTTCTTGGACTATTGCAGTCATTTTGTGTATGGAAACATGCGATAACAAGAAATTAAACTTCCAGAAAACTCTTTGGTTCTAAATCAGACTTTTTTTTTGGAACTGTCATGAAATTAATTTTTTATTTTAAGAAAATTAATGTGTTTGAATAAGTAATACTTTCAGAAGTTATAAAATTTAAAACATAAAAGATCTGGTTTGAAAAAGAAAAGTATTCCCTCACATTCCCTACCCATTTCTACTCCTGTAAAACATACAATAGGACCAGTTTCTTGTCTTTCCAAAGGTAGTCTATGCTTTTATAAGCATTCACCTCTGCATTCCACCCAGATTGAAACCACCACCAGCAGAGAGATACTTGTTAAATGGTAGGGCAAAGTCCTGACTAGTGATCATAAGGTGCTAGAAGATGACTGTAGTCTCTCAGCTTCCTGTCCCCTTTTCTTTTGAAACATGTTAATTGTGAAATATAATGTGCATACAGAGAGGTGCAGAAAACAATTGTATAGTCAAGCAATTTATCACAACACAAACTGCCCATGTGACCACCAAGTCAAGAAATAACATTTCCAGTACTCTAAAAAAAAGATTTCTTCATTCTCCCCTTCCATTTATTTTTCCCTCACTCTCTCCAAAAGGTAAACATTGTCCTAACTTTTAGAGTAATCTTTTCTTGGTTTTTATTTGTTTCTTTGTATAACCTCTTAGCTACATGTTCCTAAACACTGACTGAGTAGGGTCTGTATATTATAGAATTGCATTTCTGTATTTTTTGGTCAGCCTTCTGTTCCATGTTATGGTTGTTAAATTCACCTATATCACTGCATATATAGATAGCTGGTTCATTTTCATTGCTGTTTAAGATTCTACTCTCTGAATAAAACAAAGTTTATGTACCCACTATTGATTTGTGTACTATTGAGCGACATTTGGGTTGTTATATTGTAGTGCTATTAGTACTAGTGGATACACTATTCTCTTAGGTATGAATGTAGAAGTTGATTTGCTGCTTTATAGGGTTTTCCTATATCCAACTTTAGTTAGTAACGTTAAAGAAATGCACTCCTTGATTTACAAGTACATTAAGATTTTCTAGTTATCATCTTATTACTCATTTCTATTTAAAATGCTGTGGGGTCAAAAGAAATACTTTGTCAGTTTGCAAAATTTATTGGGAATTGCAGAGGATCAGCAATAATGCTTGACAATAATGTTTACTCTGCACTTGGTGAAGTGTGCTCTGTATATCCACTTGGATATACAGTTTGCTAATTGTGGTCTTCAAATTCTCTGTCTTTGATTGTTTTATCTGTTTTTTGTTTTTGTTTTTGTTTTTAGTTAATAAGATCAGCATGTTAAATTCTTGTCATTATACCTGTGGATTTGTCTATTTTAGTTTCAACAATTTTTATTTTATACATTCTGAAGCTACCATATAAATTTAGAATGGTTGTATCTTTCTTGTGAGTTGAATCTTTTATCGTTAGGTGTTATCTCTCTCTCTCTCTCTAAGATTGATTTTCCTAGAATTACTTTGATATTTCTCTACCAGTTATCAGCTTTCTTTTGGTTACTATTTGTATGGTACATATTTTTCCTTCTTTTTACTTTCAACTTTTCAGTGTCTCCTTTTATTTTAGTCATGTCTTTTATAAGCAGAATGTAGTTGCTTTTTTCCCCCCTTTCTTTCAATTGGAGTATTTAGTTTATTTACATTTAATGTACTTAGTAATATATTTGGATTCAAATCTACCATGTTTTTCATATATTCTATTAGATTTCTCATCTTGCCTGTTAGATGTTTCTTTTTCTCCTTTGTTTCCATTTTATTGGTGATTGTATTTTTATTGAGCTATTTTTCTACTTTTTATTATAATATTTTTAGCAGTTATCCCAGAGAGCATAATATATACATATCCTTGACATCCAGAAATCCAGTTGCTTTTTTTTTTTTTTACCATACAGTGCAAATATATTGAACATTATTTATCACCTTTCTAATTTATATGGCAATGTGGCTTTATACCTTAATTTTATATGTATTTTAATTCCATGGTTATTATTAGTTTTTATATTCAGTATTCATTTGGATTTATTTCATAATTCCATTTTCATTTCTCTATTTCCTTCTTTGCTTTTGAGCTTTTCTGTGGTTTGATTTTTCTTTATGTCTGAAAACTCTGTAAGATCACTTTTTCTGTTCTTGTCTACTGATGATGAATTAACTTAGTTTTTTGTGGGAAAATTTCAAATATTTTTTGAAAAATTAGATAAACCACAGTCATTATCCATACATAGTATCTTAAACAATGTAGATGTCCTTTTTAATAACTGATTCCATTTTTATTATAATTATCTAAATTAACTGTGGTTTATTATGATGCACTTTATCATAATCTAATAAATTAGCATAATCAATTTCATAGTATCGTCTAATTTTCAATACTTAATTAAATTTTTCTGAATATCATAATAATAACTTTCTACATTTGGCTTGTTTGGATCAAGATATGTCATCTTCATTCTTTTTTTTAATATAAATTTATTTATTTTATTTATTTTATTTTTGGCTGTGTTGGGTCTTCATTGCTGTGCGCGGGCCTTCTCTAATTGCGGCGAGTGGGGGCTACTCTTTGTTGTGGTGTGTGGGTTTCTTATTGCAGTGGCTTCTCTTGTTGCGGAGCATCGGCTCTAGGCACGCGGGCTTCAGTAGTTGTGGCACGCGGGCTCAGTAGTTGTGGCTCGTGGGCTTTAGAGCACAGGCTCAGTAGTTGTGGTGCATGGGCTTAGTTGCTCCGCGGCATGTGGGATCTTTCTGGATCAGGGCTTGAACCCATGTCCCCTGCACTGGCAGGTGGATTCTTAACCACTGCGCCACCAGGGAAGCCCCCATCTTCATTCTTGAAGAGTATTTCACATGTTATAGGATTGTAAGCCAGCTATTATTTCTTCTAGTTATTTAAAGGTAATCTTTCATTTTACTTTACTCTGTTTTTGTTAGACATCACTTGTCAGTCTTATTATTCCTTTTTTAATGTCATTGTCAGTTTTCAAGGTGTTTTTGAGATTCATACTCTCTCCCTTCCCCCCTCCCTCCTTCATTTCTCCCCTTCACCCCCTTTCTCTCTGTTTTCAGCATTTTTCTATGATTTCCTACATGTGGTTTCAGTTGTATTTATCCTGGTTGGGATTCACAGGGCTTCTTGAATGCTTACTTTGTATCTTCCATCAGCTTTAGAAAGATCTCAGCCATTAACTGTTGAAACACTGCTTCTGCCCTGTTTTTTATCTTCTTTTTGTGTCTCCAACTTCATGTATGTTACACTTCATCACTATAACTGACATAATTTCAACTTTTAAATCTCTTCTTTTACTATGGGTATTTTCTTCTAATTCATCTTACGTTTACTGTTTCTTTCTTCTGATGTGTAATCATTTGTGGGGGAGAAGCTATCTTTCCTTCACTCTACTGCAGTGTCACCTCTCTTCAGAATTATGTGTTTGCTATCTGTGTGGGTCATTTCTGTTCCTTTGGTCAGTTTATCTAGCCTTATGCCAATACCTCATTGTCTTAATTACTGTAAATTTATGTTAAGTCTTAAAATCTGCTAGTACAAATCTACCAACTTTTTTTCTTTTTTGGTAGATTTAGAAAATTTATATATGAAGTTTTCAGTGTTGTGCAGTCATTACCACTAATTTCAGAGTGTTTTAATCACTCCAGAAAGAAACCCTGTAGCCATTAACAGTCACTCCCAATTCCCCTCTCCCCCATCTCCTAGCAATCACTAATCTGTTTTGAGTCTCTATGGATTTGCCTACCCTGGACATTTCACATAAATGTGGAATCATATAGTATATGACCTTTTTGTCTGGGTTCTTTCACTTGGTTTAATATTTTCAGGGTTTGTCCATTTATCATGTCTAAGTACATCATTTTTGTAGCTGAATAATATTCCATTTTATGATTTACCACTTAAAAATTTTTTTGGATATACCACATTTCATTTATCTACTCAGCAGTTAATGGACATTTGGGTTGTTTCCTCTTTTTGGCTATTAAGAAAAATACTGCTGTGAACATTTTTGTGTTAAGTGTTCATTGTGATGTATGTTTTCACTTCTCTTGAGTGTATACTTAGGAGTGTAATCCACCAACATTCTTTTTCTTAAAGATGCTCTTTCATAAAGATTCTGGGTCTTTTGTATTTCCATTTTTTCCAGCTTTATTGAAATATAAATGACATATAACAATGAGCAAGTTTAAGGTGTACAGTGTGTTGTTTTGAAAAATTTATATATTGTAAAATGATTACCTCCATAGCATTAGCTAATACCTTCATCGGGTCACAGAATTACTATTTCTTTTTTGTGGTGAGAACATTTAAGATTTACTCTCTTTGTAACTTTCAAGTATATAATGCAGTATTATGATCTATAATCAATGTGCTGTACATTAGATCTCAGTAATTCCATTTAAATTTTAGAATTGGATTGATAATTTATACTCAAAAAACTTATTGTATTTTAATATGAGGTTTGAATATAAGTCAGTTTGGGAGGATTGACATCTTAACATTAAGACTTTCAGTCCATTAACATGGTAATGTTCTTTAGTATATATTTATGCTAAGTTAGGTATTCCATTTATCTTGGCGATGTCTTATAGTTCTTGGTGCACTAGAAGTTTTGCACATCCTTTTTAGATTTGTATCTAGCTATTTGATTTTTTATGCTGTTATAAGTGCTATTTTTCTTAATTTTATTTCCAGGTTTTTCTTGCTGGTCTATAGAAGTATAATTGATCTGTGTATATTAATCTCATACCTGGTGACACTGCTATATTAACTTATTAATTCTTGTAGATTGTACATTCTTAGGGATTTTAAATATACACAATTACATCATCTGTTAATAAAGAGATTTTTACTTTGTTGTTTTTCTAGTTGTTATATCTTTTATTTCTTTTTCTTGCTCTATCATGCTTCCTAGGACTCCCTGCATTTATACTGAATAGAAATGGTGATAGTAGTCTTCTTTGTCTTGTTCTCACCTCTTTTTTTTTTATATTTAGTTTTAAGGCTCTTAGTATAAAAACAGAAAATGATATTGAAAACTCAGACTCTGCAAAAGATTTAAAAATTAGTTTTGTAGTAGCAGGATGACTTATTCTCCTTGGGTTGTTTATGTCTCTTATGTGTTTCTTGTGACTTAGCTCATTTTCCTTTAAATATTATTTGGGCATTAGATTTTTAAAATACACATGGTTAATATTGAAAAATCACTTAAATTACCCCAAAGTACAAGTACAACATAAATGCCTTAGTAAGTCTAATAATTTACCTTCTAGAGTTGGAATGAACTGCTGTTGCTTTGGTGGACCACTTGATGGAGCAAATGGATTTCATTTTGCAGCACACAACTTATATGAGTTATGATTGCTCTTTCTTTGACCAAGCTTATATAGTTGAATTTGTGCAGGTTAAATGAGGTGTATGATGGCTACACTGTAATGATCATGTTTTTTTTTTTAAGTTGACAAAATTTTTAATTGTAAGAGGCTATGCACAGTTTTGTTGTTATTTCAATCTTGTGATTATAGCTTAGTTTTTAAAAATAGTTTATTTGAATTCTGGCATAATACAGTCATTGTTAGATGTTAAGATAGGCTGTCAGATTACCTTTTTTCTCCGCTTTTCAGGTATTTATGAGCAAATTACTTCCCTCAATTTTATTTTATTTATTTTTATTTTTATTGGAGTATAGTTGATTTAAAATGTTGTGTTAGTTTCTGCCATATACTTCCCCCAATTTTAAATTTATTTATTTATTTATTTATTTATTTATTTATTTTTGACTGTGTTGGGTCTTCGTTTCTGTGCGAGGGCTATCTCTAGTTGTGGCAAGCGGGGGCCACTCTTCATCGCAGTGCGTGGGCCTCTCACTATCGCGGCCTCTCTTGTTTCAGAGCACAGGCTCCAGACGCGCAGGCTCAGTAGCTGTGGCTCACGGGCCCAGCTGCTCCACGGCATGTGGGATCCTCCCAGACCAGGGCTCAAACCTGTGTCCCCTGCATTGGCAGGCAGATTCTCAACCACTGCGCCACAGGGAAGCCCTTCCCTCAATTTTAGATACATTATCTGTAAAATGGGGTAACATATTACTTACTCATGTGCCATTGCAAAGATTAAGTGAGTTGATGTAAGTTCCATGCTTAGCACTATGCCTCACGTTAGGTTTGATTTCACACAGCCCTTGGTTCTAACCCTAGTTCTACCATTAGGTAGCTCTATAGGGTAACTTCTCTGAGCCATTCTTTACTTAATCAACTAAAGACCAGAATCATAGTACCTGCCCTTCAGGGTTCATTTGTTGAATGTAGTAATTAACTAAAACAGTGTAAGGTAGTAGGTAATACACACTAAACATTTGTTATTATTGTAGCAGTTATCTTTCCTTAATATAAGTAAGTCTTTCTCTTACTTCACTTAGTATAATAATCTCCAGGTCCATTCATGTTGCTGCAGATGGCATTATTTCATTCTTTTTCATGGATGAGTAGTATTCCATTGTATATATGTACCACATCTTCTTTATCCATTCATCTGTTGATGGACATTTAGTTTGCTTCCATGTCTTGGCTATTGTAAATAGCGCAGCCATGAACATTGGGGTGCACGTATCTTTTCAAATTAGAGTTTTCTCTGGGTATATGTCCAGGAGTGGGATTGCCGAATCATATGGCAATTCTATTTTTAGTTTTTTAAGGAACCTACATACTGTTTTCCATAGTGGCTGCACCAATTTATATTCCCACCAACAGTGTAGGAGTAGGAGGGTTCCCTTTTCTCCACACCCTCTCCAGCATTTGTTATTTGTAGACTTTTTAATGATGGCCATTCTGACCAGTGTGAGGTGGTACCTCATTGTAGTTTTGTTTTGCATTTCTCTAATTATTAGTGATGTTGAACATCTTTTCTTGTGCCTATTGGCCATCTGTATGTCTTCTTTGGAGAAGTGTCTGTTTAGGTCTTCTGCCCATTTTTTGATTGGGTTGTTTGTTTTTTTGTTATTGAATTGTATGAGCTGTTTGTATATTTTGGAAATTAAGCCCTTGTTTATCACATCGTTTGCAAATATTTTCTCATAGGTTGTCTTTTTGTTTTGTTTATGGTTTCCTTTGCTGTGCAAAAGCCTATAAGTTTGTTTAGGTCCCATTTGTTTATTTTTGCTTTTATTTCTATTGCCGTGGGAGACATTGGTACGATTTATGTCAGAGAATGTTTTGCCTGTGATCTCTTCTGGGAGTTTTATGGTGTCATGTCTTATATTTAAGTCTTTCAGCCATTTTGAGTTTATTTTTGTATATGGTGTGAGGGTGTGTTCTAACTTCATTGATTTACATGGGGCTGTCCTGCTTTCCCAACACCACTTGCTGAAGAGACTGTCTTTTCTCCATTGTATGTTCTTGCCTCCTTTGTCGAAGATTAATCATGTTAGTTTATGAAATTAAGTTTTTATTTCAGCTTTTTCCAAAATGTTTTACACAGATGCTGGTAAATATATAATGGGAAAAAAGTTCTTTTATACTGTATATTTGAATAACATTGAAAAGGGGAGTAAAAAAATTTTAACTTCGTGCGATTTCATAGACCTGTAATGATGGTAATGTTCATGGGTAAGCAGTATGTGCCAGACTTATTTGACTGTGCATCTGACATGCTTCTCTTCTTCTTAGTGTTCTGAGGAGCATATGGTAGGAAACATTGCTTTGCATATTCTTTGTGGGCAAGATTCTCTTTCCAGGCTATGGTTTAAATGAGGAAATAGGTGTCGTCAGTCTTGTTAAATGATGTTCTTGTAGTTGAAAGTTGTTTGAGCTTTTTATGGGAGGGAGAAGAAGGTGGTGTTGCTGTAAGAAACTTAGTAAAGGAAACTCAGCCTATTTCTTAACGCTCAAATTGTGTAAGAGTTTAGCCATATTAAATGAAATTTCTTCCATGCTGACAGTACTTTTAAACTCAAAGGCATACTAATTTTTCTTTGATCAAAAGTCATTCCTGGATCCCTTATACTTGAATACTATTATTATCGATATACTTTTACCATTAAGATTTCCTCTAAAGAGTCTTATTTTTTAAAGGAAAATTAACTGTAGTTTTAGTGTGAAAGTAGTATATACTTTGTATATGTTTCTCTGTGAACCTTTTCTTCATCCTGTTTTTTTTCCCCCCCTTGTCTTATGCCAGTGAGTTCCTTCGGGGTTACTCCTGCAGTAGGTGGACTATCATCTGGGACAGTTGGGGAAGCTTCGACAGCCCTGAGTTCAGCAGCCCAGGTAGCTTTGCAGTCTCTCTCTCATGCAATGGCTTCAGCCGAGCAACAGCTACAGGTGCTGCAAGAGAAACAGCAGCAGCTTTTGAAGCTTCAGCAACAGGTTGGAGACTATTTGGCTCTTTGTTCATGCTGTCTCTAAACTTCAAAAGCTGAAAAAATACTGTAAAAATGACCATTATTTTTGTAAAGGAAATTAGGTTGACCGATCTGAGCTAATCATTTTCTACAAAAATTGAGGTAACATCTTTGTGATATACTTAAATTTTTAAGACTTATATAAATGCATTTTCTTTGATACATATCTGGGGGAATATAATTGATATTTTCTTTGCAGTCTTTAAGTAAATTCCATTCTTTACTCTGTTTATAAACACTCTTGGTCAAACGTAAGAGTTAAAAAGTTACTATTTTAATGGATTGAAAAACCTAAAACAACATTTTCAAGACCAATTAAATTAATGTGAATTAAAATTTAGTAATAATAGCAGACGTTTTGGAAACTTCATTGTGGTCTAAATGCAACCTATACAATTCCAGGTGACAGATTGTATCAGGTTAGGCAACATGAGAATCCATTTCCTGTTAACATTTTGTTTTGAGGAGAACTTTGTTTCCTTATTTACATTTAATTGTTCTGGTTCCTTTCCGCCTTTGCTTTGACAAATTCCCATTTCCCAAATACTCAGGAAAGTTTATATCAGATATTTAAGGAAGTGTGTGTGTACGTGTGTGTGTGTGTGTGTATTATACACACACACACGCACACATATATATAGCATAGAAGTACTCCATTCATGTTGAGTCCATTTCTTACTTAATTTCATTTTTATTGAACTAGGATCCAGTTAATCATGTGTATTTTCACAATATATACCCACGTAGTGTTCCCCACAATTTAGGTAGGCAGGATTAGTCTATATTTGTTGCTTTTACTTCTTTTACAGAAAGCAAAGCTGGAAGCCAAGTTACATCAGACAACAGCTGCAGCAGCATCAGCAGCATCAGCAGCACCAGCAGTAGGTCCTGTTCACAACTCTGTGCCTTCCAACCCAGTGGCAGCCCCCGGATTCTTCATTCATCCATCTGATGTTATTCCACCCACTCCAAAAACAACACCACTTTTTATGACTCCACCACTCACCCCACCCAATGAAGCAGTTTCCGTTGTGATTAATGCCGAACTTGCACAGCTCTTCCCAGGCTCAGTTATTGATCCCCCAACAGTCAATCTTGCTGCACATAACAAAAATTCCAACAAGTCCAGAATGGTAAATTACTATATTTTAAACAGGTGTTCGCTTAGACATTTAAAAATATTTTGATGTATACGCTAACTTTAGAAAGCAAAGTTTTATTATGTTAACTTGTTATATCAAATTAGATTATTTTATTTAATGTTACAGAATATACGTCAGGAAATGGGACTTGTTAACTTTATATTATGGTTATTAGTTTTTATAGAGCAAGAGTGATATCAATATAGAGTTATACTTTTTTCTTTTCTAGAATCCACTTGGCTCTGGTCTAGCCCTTGCAATTTCTCATGCTTCGCATTTTCTTCAGCCTCCACCTCACCAGTCCATTATTATAGAACGAATGCATTCAGGTAATCTTTGATTTTCTTAAAATATTTTTTTTGCCTTGTCTGCTGGCCCTTTGAAGACTTAATATTTTGTAGTTTGATTTTCCTGTGCGAATAAATCACATCTGCTCTTGGGAAAGTGCTTTTTACCAAGAATAAGCATTACATAAGGCTCAAGCTGTGTGCTTACCAAGTTGAATGGAAGAGTGCTGCTGAGTGGTTTCATTAAATCTGTCCAAACAGTGGATTTCATCTGTATAAGAATCTCACCTGGGGCTTCCCTGCTGGTGCAGTGGTTGAGAATCCGCCTGCCAATGCAGCGGACACAGGTTCAAACCCTGGTCTGGGAAGATCCCACATGCTGTGGAGCAGCTAAGCCCGTGCACCACGACTACTGAGCCTGCGCTCTAGAGCCCGCGAGCCACAACTATTGAAGCCCGCGTGCCTAGAGCCCGTGCTCCGCAACAAGAGAAGCCACTGCCATGAGAAGCCCGCGCACCGCAACGAAGAGTAGCCCCCACTCACCGCAGCTAGAGAAAAGCCCACACGCAGCAACGAAGACCTAACGCGGTCAAAAATAAATTAATTAATTAAAAAAAAAAAAAACTCATCTGTTGAGCAATGGTTGGCATAAATACCTGTCTTTATTGTAGCTGCTCAATTACCATTACACTAAAAATTATGCTTAAAGAAGTATTAAGACTAGCATTCTAATGTTGGAACCATTTTTTGAGAATAGCTGACAGAATTACTGCTAATTAAAATAACTGAGCAGGATTACTAGCATTTCATGGTCTCTGGATAGTTCAAATTTTACTTAGGCTTGTACCATGCTTATATGCTAGAGACCTATGATCAGGATAGGTGCTTTTAATTAGAGCATGTTTACTAATACACTGTAGGCAATATTTGCCTTATTATCCTACCAAATGTTATTTCTGGGCTTGAGCAGCAGCAGAATTTAACAGTCCTTAGGTGTGTTTTATAGGAGGAATTAACATGAATATAGTGCATACTGTATCACTTTTCATCATATGAAGAGTTGAACCGTATTTGCTTTATTGCAGTGGGTTGTTTCCTCTTTGGAAGAGAGAGTTTTAAAAAAATAAAGTGTTACATGCTGTTTTCTGCCCAACTAATCATTCATTGGTAACAATAATTAGTGTTCATGGCATATAGAGTGAAATTCGTTGTTGTCCAGTCTTTATGAAATGTGAGCAATTGTTTACACTATGATTTGGTTTTCTATCTGTGCACTCGACTGTGGCACGTAAGCCCCCTAAAGGGGAGAATTATGTTTTTTTGTTCAGTAGTCTTTCTGTTTAGGAAAATACTGGTGACTGCCTTGTTTTCCTTAAAATGGCTCTATGGAGATGGCTCTAGTCCTACAAGTTAAATTTAGTTGGGTTCCTTCACTGTAAGATGTAACTGGTAGGGTTACTATCTGCCCCTAATGCAATAAAGAAGAAATTAGGATTTTATTCATGCCTACTGTTTCACTAATTGAGCTTATTCCTGAAATGTGTGTGAGTTGAGAGGTGCAAATCTGCTCCTCTGTTTCTCTCAGATCATTCTTTTGTTAATATATGAGCTTACACATAAAAGACATACTGTCTCTTTAGTGTGGCCCTTAAGAGTAAGCCTTCTACTTCATTTGGTACTAGCTGAGGAGACAGTGATGTGTCAATATGGGAGGGAAGCATTGTTTGAGATAAGTTTTATCTGTCTCCATTGGAGGACCTTCCTCAGAGATTTTTTAGTGTGGTAATAATGACTGCATGTGATTTCAGCCTTACGCTTGTCCTTTACATCGTAACCCCAATGTAAGATGCAACTCCAGAAGATGTTAAATAAAGCTTAAGAAAACCAAAATCAAATAATAAAATTTGGTATCAGTAATAAATACATTTAGTTGTAAAATTAAAAGAAAACAAGACCAAATGACTGAAAGAAGAACCGATAGGTACTTCATTGAATTAATCTGTATTTTTGCTGATTTACCTTTTTTTGTTCTAAAGTTTTAAAATAAGCTTATATGTACAGTTGATTGCCTTCATAGTAACAAACTTATTCTTGTATATTTTTTACTTAAATCTTGGGTTTCAAACTAATATAAATTGAGGTTTTAGACAGTTTCTGAATGAGAATTATTAACGTTTCTTCTTACTTGTTTGTAGTTTAGTCAGTTGATTTCATGTTTTAAGATGAATGTTCCAGATTGTTTCAGAGTGTGTCTTTTGGTTAATTGATACATGGTATTTTGTGTCAGCTGTTGCTCTCTACCTCTCATAGGAGCAAGGAGATTTGTGACCTTGGATTTTGGTAGACCAATACTGTTGACAGACGTATTGATTCCCACTTGTGGAGACTTGGCCTCCTTGTCAATTGACATTTGGACATTAGGAGAAGAGGTTGATGGGAGGCGATTGGTAGTGGCAACAGATATAAGCACCCATTCACTAATTCTTCATGATTTGATACCACCTCCAGTGTGTAGATTCATGAAGGTAAAGAACTTCAAGAAAATGAATTGATATGCTTTCCATGTTTCTGATAAGTTATGAAAAATATTCAGACATATAATTTAAAAGTATCCTTATAGCACAGGGAACCATATTCAATATCCTGTGGTAAACCACAATGGAAAAATTATGTATAACTGAATCACTTTGCTGTACAGCAGAAATTAACACAACATTGTAATTCAACTACACTTCGATTAAAAAATAAAAACAAAAGTTATCTTTTTATAATTTATAATATAATTATCTTTTAAAATACATGACTCAGATTTTTCTTGTGGTAGATGGGTGGTTATGTATATTTATAAGTTTTCATTTCAGATCACTGTCATTGGACGTTATGGAAGTACAAATGCCAGAGCTAAAATCCCATTAGGATTTTACTATGGTCATACCTATATCTTGCCTTGGGAGAGTGAACTGAAATTAATGCATGATCCTCTGAGGGGAGAGGGAGAATCTGCAAACCAACCAGAAATTGACCAGCATTTAACAATGATGGTTGCTCTACAGGAGGATATACAGTGCAGGTTAGTAGAAAATTGCAATATATTTTAGTCTTACTGAAACCCTATATTTTCTATAATGTCTCCCACATACGTGTCAAGAAATGACTTTTCATAAGTGTATAGAAAAGAGCAAAAGGCGGTAGGACACTAGCATGTTATAATTATGTTTAATGCATTAATATATTGTGATTAAATAATTCATTCTATTTTTTTTTAGTACTTACCAATTGATTAATTGACCAATTGATTAATTCTTTTTAATGGTTGTGTGTTAACTTGTTTTAGAGATTTAATTTTAGTGTATATTCGTACGTGTATATCAAAGAGAACATTGCAGGAATTATTTTGTTCGTTTATTTTTTACTTACAGGTATAACTTGGCTTGTCATCGATTAGAAACTCTTTTGCAAAGTATTGATCTTCCTCCTCTCAACAGTGCTAACAATGCACAGTACTTTTTGCGAAAGCCGGACAAGGCCGTCGAGGAGGACAGCAGAGTCTTTTCTGCCTATCAGGACTGTATTCAGCTACAGCTTCAACTAAATTTGGCTCATAATGCAGTGCAGAGGCTCAGAGTAGCTCTTGGAGCAAGTAGGAAGATGTTGAATGAAACTTCAGACCCAAAAGATTTAATTCAGACATCTTCCACAGAGCAGTTACGTACTATCATCAGATATTTATTGGACACTTTGCTCAGCCTTCTTCACTCTTCCAATGGTTTGTATTTGACTTAAGTACTTAAAAAGGCCGGAAATATATTTGATGTGATTTTCTTGCATGTTTTGTTGTATTAATATTTCCTGGGTTCTGTTTATTTTTGTATCCTTTCTGATGTATTTATGTAATGTGTTTTTAGGTTAATTCATTTTTTCCCCTTATCTTTGTTTTTCTTAAATAGATTTTTTTTTTTAATTTTTGAATTTTACTTTATTTTTTTATACAGCAGGTTCTTATTAGTCATCCATTTCATACACATCAGTGTATACATGTCAATCCCAATCGCCCAATTCATCACACCCCCCCATCCCCCCGCCGCTTTCCCCCCCTTGGTGTCCGTACGTTTGTTCTCTACATCTGTGTCTCTATTTCTCCCCTGCAAACCGGTTCATCTGTACAGTTTCTCTAGGTTCCACATATATGCGATAATATACGATATTTGTTTTTCTCTTTCTGACTTACTTCACTCTGTATGACAGTCTCTAGATCCGCCCACGTCTCTACAAATGACCCAGTTTTGTTCCTTTTTATGACTGAGGAATATTCCATTGTATATATGTACCACATCTTCTTTACCCATTCTTCTGTTGATGGGCATTTAGGTTGCTTCCATGACCTGGCTATTGTAAATAGTGCTGCAGTGAACATTGGGGTGCATGTGTCTTTTTTTTTTTTTTTTTTTTTTTTTTCATGTGTCTTTTTCAATTATGGTTTTCTCTGGGTATATGCCCAGTAGTGGGATTGCTGGATCATATGGTAATTCTATTTTTAATTTTTTAAGGAACCTCCGTACTGTTCTCCGTAGTGGCTGTATCAATTTACATGCCCACCAACAGTGCAAGAGGGTTCCCTTTTCTCCACACCCTCTCCAGCATTTGTTGTTTGTAGATTTTCTGATGATGCCCATTCAAACTGGTGTGAGGTGATACCTCATTGTAGTGTTGATTTGCATTTCTCTAATAATTAGTGATGTTGAGCAGCTTTTCATGTGCTTCTTGGCCATCTGTATGTCTTCATTGGAGAAATGTCTATTTAGGTCTTCTGCCCATTTTTGGATTGGGTTGTTTGTTTTTTTAATATTGAGCTGCATGAGCTGTTTATATATTTTGGAGATTAATCCTTTGTCCGTTGATTCGTTTGCAAATATTTTCTCCCGTTCTGAGGGTTGTCTTTTCATCTTGTTTATGGTTTCCTTTGCTGTGCAAAAGCTTTGAAGTTTCATTAGGTCCCATTTGTTTATTATTATTTTTTATTTCTATTACTCTAGGAGGTGGATCAAAAAAGATCTTGCTGTGATTTATGTCAAAGAGTGTTCTTCCTATGTTTTCCTCTAAGAGTTTTATAGTGTCCGGTCTTACATTTAGGTCTCTAATCCATTTTGAGTGTATTTTTGTGTATGGTGTTAGGGAGTGTTCTCATTTCATTCTTTTACATGTGGCTGTCCAGTTTTCCCAGCACCACTTATTGAAGAGATTGTCTTTTCTCATTGTATATCCTTGCCTCCTTTGTCATAGATTAGTTGAGCATAGGTGCGTGGGTTTATCTCTGGGCTTTCTATCTTGTTCCATTGATCTATGTTTCTGTTTTTGTGCCAATACTCTATTGTCTTGATTACTGTAGCTTTATAGTATAGTCTGAAGTCAGGGAGTCTGATTCGTCCAACTCCGGTTTTTTCCCTCAAGACTGCTTTGGCTATTCGGGGTCTTTTGTGTCTCCATACAAATTTTAAGATTTTTTTGTTCTAGTTCCGTAAAAAATGCCATTGGTGATTTGATAGAGATTGCATTGAATCTGTAGACTGCTTTGGGTAGTAGAGTCGTTTTCACAATGTTGATTCTTCCAATCCAAGAACATGGTATATCTCTCCATCTGTTGGTATCATCTTTAATTTCTTTCATCAGTGTCTTATAGTTTTCTGCATACAGGTCTTTTGTCTCCCTAGGTAGGTTTATTCCTAGGTATTTTATTCCTTTTGTTGCAATGGTAAATGAGAGTGTTTCCTTAATTTCTCTTTCAGATTTTTTATCATTAGTGTATAGGAATGCAAGAGATTTCTGTGCATTAATTTTGTATCCTGCAACTTTACCAAATTCATTGATTAGCTCTAGTAGTTTTCTGGTGGCATCTTTAGGATTCTGTATGTATAGTATCATGTCACTTGCAAACAGTTACAGTTTAACTTCTTCTTTTCCAATTTGTATTCCTTTTATTTCTTTTTCTTCTCTGACTGCCGTGGCTAGGACTTCCAAACCTATGTTGAATAATAGTGGCGAGAGTGGACATCCTTGTCTTGTTCCTGATCTTAGAGGAAATGCTTTCAGTTTTTCACCATTGAGAATGATGTTTGCTGTGGTTTTGTCGTAGATGGCCTTTATTATGTTGAGGTAGGTTCCCTCTATGCCCACTCTCTGGAGAGTTTTTAATCATAAATGGGTGTTGAATTTTGTCAACAGCTTTTTCTGCATCTATTGAGATGATCATATGGTTTTTATTCTTCAATTTGTTAATATGGTATGTCACATTGATTGGTTTGCATATATTGAAGAGTCCTTGCATCCCTGGGATAAATCCCACTTGATCATGGTGTATGATCCTTTTAATGTGTTGTTGGATTCTGTTTGCTAGTATTTTGTTGAGGATTTTTGCATCTATATTCATCAGTGATATTGGTCTGTAATTTTCTTTTTTTGTAGTATCTTTGTCTGGTTTTGGTATCAGGGTGATGGTGGCCTCATAGAATGAGTTTGGGAGTATTCCTTCCTCCGCAATTTTTTGGAAAAGTTTGAGAAGGATGGGTGTTAGCTCTTCTCTAAATGTTTGATAGAATTCGCCTGTGAAGCCACCTGGTCCTGGACTTTTGTTTGTTGGAAGATTTTTAATCACAGTTTCAATTTCATTCCTTGTGATTGGTCTGTTCATATTCTCTGTTTCTTCCTGGTTCAGTCTTGGAAGGTTATACCTTTCTAAGAATTTGTCCATTTCTTCCAGGTTGTCCATTTTATTGGCATAGATTGCTTGTAGTAGTCTCTTAGGATGCTTTGTATTTCTGCGGTGTCTGTTGTAACTTCTCCTTTTTCATTTCTAATTTTATTGATTTGAGTCCTCTCCCTCTTTTTCTTGATGAGTCCGGCTAATTGTTTATCAATTTTGTTTATCTCCTCAAAGAACCAGCTTTTAGTTTTATTGATCTTTACTATTGTTTTCTTTGTTTCTATTTCATTTATTTCTGCTCTGATCTTTATGATTTCTTTCTTTCTGCTAACTTTGGGTTTTGTTTGTTCTTCTTTCTCTAGTTCCTTTAGGTGTAAGGTTAGATTGTTTATTTGAGGTTTTTCTTGTTTCTTGAGGTAGGCTTGTATAGCTATAAACTTCCCTCTTAGAACTGCTTTTGCTGCATCCCATAGGTTTTGGATCATCGTGTTTTCATTGTCATTTGTCTCTAGGTAATTTTTGATTTCCTCTTTGATTTCTTCAGTGATCTCTTGGTTATTTAGTAATGTATTGTTTAGCGTCCACGTGTTTGTGTTTTTTATGTTTTTCTCCTTGTAATTCATTTGTAATCTCATAGTGTTGTGGTCAGAAAAGATGCTTGATATGATTTCAATTTTCTTAAATTTATCGAGTCTTGATTTGTGACCCAAGATGTGATATATCCTGGAGAATGTTCCATGCGCACTTGAGAAGAAAGTGTAATCTGCTGTTTTTGGATGGAATGTCCTATAAATATCAATTAAATCTATCTGGTCTATTGTGTCATTTAAAGCTTCTGTTTCCTTATTTATTTTCATTTTGGATGCATCTGTCCATTGGTGTAAGTGAGGTGTTAAAGTCCCCACTATTATTGTGTTACTGTCGATTTCCTCTTTTATAGCTGTTAGCAGTTGCCTTATGTATTGAGGTGCTCCTATGTTGAGTGCATATATATTTATAATTGTTATATCTTCTTCTTGGATTGATCCCTTGATCATTATGTAGTGTCCTTCCTTGTCTCTTGTTACATTCTTTATTTTAAAGTCTATTTTATCTGATAATGAGTATTGCTCCTTCAGCTTTCTTTTGATTTCCATTTGCGTGGAATATCTTTTTCCATCCCCTCACTTTCAGTCTGAATGTGTCCCTAGGTCTGAAGTGGGTCTCTTGTAGACAGCGTATATACGGGTCTTGTTTTAGTATCCATTCAGCAAGCCTGTGTCTTTTGGTTGGAGCATTTAATCCATTCACGTTTAAGGTAATTATCGATATGTATGTTCCTGTGACCATTTTCTTAATTGTTTTGTGTTTATTTTTGTAAGTCCTTTTCTACTCTTCTGTTTCCCACGTAGAGAAGTTCCTTTAGTATTTGTTGTAGAGCTGGTTTGATGGTGCTGAATTCTCTTAGCTTTTGCTTGTCTGTAAAGCTTTAGATTTCTCCATGGGATCTGAATGAGATCCTGGCTGGGTAGAGTAATCTTGGTTGTAGGTTGTTCCCCTTCATCACTTTACGTATATCATGCCACTCCCTTCTGGCTTGTAGAGTTTCTGCTGAGAAATCAGCTGTTAACCTTATGGGAATTATGTTGTGTGTTATTTGTCATTTTTCCCTTGCTGCTTTCAATAATTTTTCTTTGTTTTTAATTTTTGCCAGTTTGGTTACTGTGTGTCTCGGCGTGTTTCTCCTTGGGTTTATCCTGTATGGGACTCTCTGCGCTTCCTGGACTTGAGTGGCTATTTCCTTTCCCATGTTAGGGAAGTTTTCGACTATAATCTCTTCAAATATTTTCTCTGGTCCTTTCTCTCTCTCTTCTCCTTCTGGGACCCCTATAATGCGAATGTTGTTGCGTTTAATGTTGTCCCAGAGGTCTCTTAGGCTGTCTTCATTTCTTTTCATTCTTTTTTCTTTATTCTGTTCTGCAGCAGTGAATTCCACCATTCTGTCTTCCAGGTCATTTATCTGTTCTTCTGCCTCAGTTATTCTGCTGTCGATTCCTTCTAGTGTAGTTTTCATTTCACTTATTGTATTGTTCATCTCTGTTTGTTTGTTCTTTAATTCTTCTAGGTCTTTGTTAAACATTTCTTGCATCTTCTCGATCTTTGCCTCCGTTCTTTTTCCGAGGTCCTGGATCATCTTCACTATCATTATTCCGAATTCTTTTTCTGGAAGGTTGCCTATCTCCACTTCATTTAGTTGTTTTTCTGGGGTGTTATCTTGTTCCTTCATCTGGGACGTAGCCCTCTGCCTTTTCATGTTGTCTCTGTTTCTGTGAATGTGGTTTTTGTTCCACAGGCTGCAGGGTTGTAGTTCTTCTTGCTTCTGCTGTCTGCCCTCTGGTGGATGAGGCTATCTCTTAAATAGATTTTTGATTATTTTTTTCTTGAGTTTCTGCTATTGATGTGTCACATCATTGTGTTACTGGCAAAATAATAAATAGTGTTTGAAAGCCCAACAGTGAAAACTGTGAATAAATTGCTAATCTAATACAGAAGTGTCATTTTCTAACCAGGAGCTATTTTTGATCATTATATATGATGTAATGTGCGCGCACACACACACAGCCATCTGATACACCCAACTCCACAAAAAAGAAATATAATTGATATAATTGCTAATTCTTCTTTTCTCCAAGTATTTGACAGTTAAAATTCTACATATAAGGAGTAAATAAATGAATAAGAAAATAAATAGACCAAAAATTTGCTGGTAATGAAGAAAGCCTATCTAAGGATGCTGATTTTGATACTACAGCGTACTCTTAAATAGGAAATTTTACTGTTTTCTTTCTTGTAATAGGACACTCTGTTCCTGCAGTTTTGCAGAGTACATTCCATGCCCAGGCCTGTGAAGAGCTTTTTAAACACCTGTGCATCAGTGGAACCCCAAAGATACGGTTACATACTGGTCTTCTACTCGTTCAACTCTGTGGTGGTGAAAGATGGTGGGGCCAGTTTCTTTCTAATGTTCTTCAGGAACTGTACAATTCAGAGCAGCTTCTCATCTTTCCACAGGATAGGTAGGTCAGAAAATATTGGAGTAATTTGTTGTTAGTGATTTATGCTTCCTGCAATGTTCAGATTTGGAAATCTTGTGTATGTGGATACTGAGTGTGGAGAAATGAAATGAATCATGTCTTTTCAGGTTGAGGAACGCCCAGTGAAGGGCATATTGAAGAAGATTCTACATGGTGTAACTGGACTATATTCTTTAGTTTCCTAACTGAATCTGTGGAGTTTATAGATCTCTGTTTACAAATATTTCCTATCAGATCATGTTACTTTATGTGTCAAATGTATATTTTTGAGTCTGTGATACAGTTCTCTCTACTTGATTCCTTGCAGATAAAATTAGAAAATATAAGCAGTAGCTGAAAAAGAGCTAATTTTAACATTATACTTCCAGATATAAATCTTACTAATAACCAGATATTCTGTCATTACTCTCTTAGATTACGAAGTGAATTATTTTTAAGATGAACACTTAAATTGATTCATATTAGCTATTTTATTTTTATCTTTTTTTTTTTTTAGGGTCTTCATGTTACTTTCCTGCATTGGTCAGAGATCACTTAGTAATAGTGGAGTATTAGAAAGCTTACTTAATCTGTTGGATAATTTACTGTCACCTCTTCAGCCGCAGTTACCCATGCATAGGAGGACAGAAGGTATTATTTAAATTAGTGATCTTTAGTAAAAACGTAAGATTCCTGTAAATACTGGTTTTATAAAATGACTAGTCTGAAATATTTATTTTACTATTCATTTTGCTGCACACTTTAATATTTTTATGATGTAGACTTTTTAGAATGACCAGCCTTCGTGTGATTGACTGCCATATGGTTACTGCTTTTTTAAAATGTTACCTTTTCTTTATGTGAATTTTGAACTTGGGAATTGTTGTGGGTATGTTGTTTTTATACTATCATAGTTAAAATCAAACTCTTGTGTTTAAGTTTAAGCTTTAAGGCAGCATTGCTGTTCTGATCATGGATAATGAGCTTCATTTGAGCAAGAAAATTGTTATTGGAATAAAAACTTCAGAACATAGTTTAAAACTTTATGAATTATAACTTGAGAGACTTTTTAAATTTCAGTCACCTGTAAGTCTAAGAATAGCTTCTTATACCTTGTTTTCTAGTTTATAAGTTATTACCTGTTAGATTCAAGCTACACTTATGAATCTATTTTTGTACCAAGAAGCATTTGTCAAGTCTTCCATTTGATTTGATGTGTTACTTCATTTTTGGCCATAGGTTTCAGTTTTGAGGCTTACTGTAAATAAATATTAGTGTTCATAATTATATGGTGTGTTTTGGATTTATAAAATGTGTTAATTTTATAATTATTTTATCAGACTTCATTAGGATTCTTAGAGTCACCTGATTATTTTTTCTCCTCACATTTCTATACAGGAGTACTAGATATTCCCATGATCAGTTGGGTTGTTATGCTAGTGTCCAGGTTGCTGGATTATGTGGCAACTGTAGAAGACGAAGCAGCAGCTGCAAAGAAACCTTTGAATGGTAAAGACAGGGAGAGGTTTATGACAGGTATCAGAAGTTTATAATAATCTGTTGGTGGGGATTTTGAGTGACTACCCGGTTTTTCCAGAACTGGCATTGGCCTGGAGATTCCAGCTGTATGTAATTTATGTAAAATATTAATTAACTTTACCAGGAATAACATACATATAGGTGAAGTTTATAAAAAGCAAATCTGTGAAGAGTTATTGTATTTAGTTTAGTATATCATTTCATTTACTATTATAAAATGTTTCTACTAATTAACTACAAATGACTTTTATGCTTAGATATAGAAATTCTCAGATTTTTGCGAGTTGTAATCTTTCTCCATAAGCTTAAAGCACAGAAAATGTTTTAAATGAAAGACAATCAAACTGCAAGACAAATTGTTTTCTTCTCCTCTTCCAAGCTAACAAGACTTTATGAAATAGCTACATCTAATATGTAAATACAGATAGTAAGTGCTGTAAAACTTAGAATTTTATTTATTATTAGGATTATAATATTAAAAAAAGATCACTTGAGATGTTTTATAGGTAAAAGATGTTACAGAAAAACCTGAATGAACTTTTTGGCCAGCCCAATAAATCAGTTGTTTATGGTACACATTATGTTTGAAAATAAGGTGGGGAATTCTTTTCATGTACAGGGAATTTTTTTAACAAATGCTATATGTCTCAGTTATAGGATGTAGAATTAAGAGACAATTAAATACAACTACCTGTAAAGTTGGAATGTAACAGATGGTATGGGAGGACTTAGTTTTTATTTACAGTATTCATGTATTATGGAAATACATTAGAAGACATTTTTTTAGGGCTTGAAGAATTTGAATTGACTTGACAAAAGGATAATAGAGAACAGAAAAAGATGTCATTAGGTTAAGCAGACATGAAAAAATCATTGAGGATGGTTAGCGTGTGGGATTAAGCCTGAACTGAGCAGAGTGACAAGGAGTCATCTGGACACATTCCAACATGAGAATAAGTAGAGCTACACAGCATGGTGTTTGAACTATCCAAACTTTATTTTTGCAGTCATTAAAACAGATTATTGAGTATCCCTTTTTTTGGGTCCCTGCACAAAAAGCATATGAGTTCAAAATAGGCAACAGTGAGCATTTTGTTGTTGTTACAGTTGAGCAACATTATCAAAGTTGTGTTGTACAGAGATCAATTTTAAACAGTTGTGGAGAAAGTTGGCTGTTAATGGAAGAATTGGAGGCAGAGAGAACTGTGGTCTTAAAGTCATTTAGGATCTAGGTTAACTTTTCTAAGGTCAAATGTTCTTAGCAATTTCTTTACGATGGTTTCCTTAATTTTAAAAAAAATTGCTTTGTCGTTGTTTTCTGGGTGTGAATAGTACTTTAAAATCACATTTAACAGAATTATTAATACAACTTTTCCTTGCCCTGTAGGTAACCAGTGGAGTTTTATTAATAATAATCTGCACACCCAGCACATAAATAGGTCTTCCAAAGGCAGCAGTAGCCTTGATAGATTATATTCCAGAAAAATAAGAAAGCAGCTAGTTCATCATAAACAGGTAATTTTCAGTATTTTGTTTGTTTGTTTGTTTGGTTTGTTTTAATGTTTGAGACATTGCATGAGATAGACTTGCCATCAGACCTTAGGTATGATATTTAATGAACTACTTAATTTAGGTAAATTATTTGACACTTTTGAGTCTGAGTTTCCTTATTTGTAAGATGGCAACAATATGTAGTTTACAGATTTTTGGTAATGTCCTTTAAACTGTAGGGACTTCTCTGGCGGTCCAGTGGTTAAGACTTCGCCTTCCAATGCAGGGGGTGTGGGTTTAATCCCTGGGAGCTAAGATCCCACATGCCTCACGGCCAAAAAACCAAAACATAAAAAAATAGAAGCAATATTGTAACAAATTCAATAAAGACTTTAAAAATGGTACACATCAAAAAACAAAAAAACAAAACTGTCTACCTCTTCTCATATCTGTTACTACCATTCTAAGTGCAGCCATCATTTGCCTAGTCGGAAGGCCTATCTGCCTTTGTTCTTTTAAAACCCAATCCATTTTTCATGCTGCCCCTACAGAGTTCTTTTAGATACAAACCTACTCATATCACTCCTTCTCTAAATTATTAGTGGCTTCCAGTTGACCTTTGGATGATGGTCAGACTCCTTAACATGGCTTTAGTATATCTATCATCTGCCCATCTAACCTTCAGGTTTGAATTTTGGTCTAGCCATATTGAATCTGGGTTCCTGGACCACCTACACCAGTTTTTTCATCCAGGATTTTAGTATGTGCTTATCCCCCATCCCTCCCCTCCTTCCCACCAACTACTGAATTTAATGTTTTGCTTGGATAATCTAACTTATTTTTCAGACGTTAGTTCACATTCACTTCCTCAAAGATGTTTTCCCTGGTTTCTCAGTTAGTATCCCATAAAATATGTTTCCCATGTACCCTATATTTTTCCTTTCATTATATTTATCGTACTTTTTTGTTGGGATTCTTTTATTTTATTAACCTGAGTTTATAGCTGATGTCAGATTCTTATGAGCCAGTTCTTTATTTTAATTATATTTTAAAACGTGTCTTCCTCCTTGTCTTACAGTATATACAGGAATATGTACTATATCTTTGATACCCAGTATAGAGCCTAGTGTGTCATCTAAAAATATTTGTATAATTGATTTAAGATGAAATGAGATTTTACAAGAAAGCCTTTAAGATCTGAAAGTGTGTGAAAGCTTTTGGGCTTTTTAAAAAACATGAACTCAGGACTTCCCTGGTGGCACAGTGGTTAAGAATCCGCCTGCCAATGCAGGGGGCACGGGTTCGAGCCCTGGTCCGGGAAGATCCCACATGCCACGGAGCAACTAAGCCCGTGCGCCACAACTACTGAGCCTGCGCTCTAGAGCACGCGAGCCACAACTACTGAGCCCACGCGCCACAACTACTGAAGCTCGTGCACCTAGAGCCGGTGCTCCGCAACAAGAGAAGCTACCACAATGAGAAGCCCGTGCACCGCAATGAAGAGTAGCCGCCGCTCGCCACAACTAGAGAAAGCCTGCATGCAGCAACGAAGACCCAACACAGCCAAAAATAAAATAAATTAAAAAAAAATAAAAATAAAAAATAAAAACATGAACTCAGCAATAAATTATTTATTTTTACTACTGAGTTTTTCAACTATGAGCAACTATTGGCCTTTTGTAAGAAAAATGATGTGAAGCTTTTCCCTCAACTCCTTTTTCCATTTGAGACTCCTAACTAATTTTAGGTGGTACTAATAATCAGCTAAAATTTCAAATTCAGCTAAAATTTATCGAGCACTTAATGATTATGTTTGCTGTATTTACTTTAGGATATGAAGATGGTAAACAAACCTAGAGAATGATCCAGTGGATTTTTCTTAGCAGAATTTTACTATTTTATGCTTTATTATAAAGGACATTTTGGGGACAGTTAGCAAAACTTAAAAGTGGGGTCTGAGGAATAGTTGGTTGTTAGTAGTGCATGGATGTTACTTCTTTGATTTTAGTGGTTGTATTATGGTTGTGGGAGAAGGGTCTTGTTCCTAGGAAATACACATTAAAGTATTCAGGGGTGACTGGTCATCAGGTTGCCAACTTATTCTCAGATAGTTAGGGAAAAAATATCTTTGTACAGCAATATAAATTATTGATTAAGATTATGGTTGTTTCAAAATAAAGATTATATTTTTTTCTTGATTTCAGTTGTATATGTTAATTGTAGAACTTTTGGAACAATTTTCTGAAAATACTGATTTGTTCTTCTCACATTCACATACCATGTATTGATTATTTAATACATGTGCATGCTGGTTTTAATTTATGATACATTTTTCTTCATATATGGAGATGACAGCCAAATGGATATTTCTTTATAATATAATGTTAGTTCTTTTTCTTGCTGATAATAAAAATATGTAGCAACAGTAGAAATTTAGGAAATATTCCTTGAAAAGGTAGATTAAGTTCTTAACTAAATTGTGCATTTATTATTATGGCTATAATGTTCTAGTGACTTTCTGTTTAGAGTAATGTTCTGCATAATGGATATATCACAACGTGGTTTTGTCATTCAGCAGATTTTCAGGGTCTTTCTAGGCAGAAATTTTTTTCTCCTTGTTGGTCTATTTGTTCATTTCAACCTACTAGTGGTTGTCAGGGGTAGGGATGGGGCAGATAGGATAGGAGGGAGGAGGGTGGGCAGCATAAAAGGACAACATGAGGAAACGTTGTGGTGATGGTGATGGTGTACAGTATTAACTGTAGTGGTGGATACCTGAACCAACAAATTGGGTAAAGTGTACAAGAGATCTCTGCATTATTTTTTTACAACTGCATGTGAATTTACAGTTACTGCAATAAACTTTTTAATTAATAAAAAACATAGACATACCAAAAAATGTTCTACTTTTTTTTTTTTTTTTTTATAAATTTATTTATTTATTTTTGGCTGCACTGGGTCTTCGTTGCTGCGTGCAGCTTTCTCTAGTTGAGGCGAGCGGGGGCTACTCTTCGTTGCGGTGCGCGGACTTCTCATTGTGGTGGCTTCTCTTGTTGCAGAGCTCGGGCTCTAGGCACGTGGGCTTCAGTAGTTGTGGCACCCGGGCTCAGTAGTTGTGGCTCGCGGGCTCTAGAGCGCAGGCTCAGTAGTTGTGGCGCACGGGCTTAGTTGCTCCACGGCATGTGGGATCTTCCTGGACCAGGGCTCGAATCCATGTGCCCTGCATTGGCAGGCGGATTCTTAACCACTGCGCCACCAGGGAAGCCTAAGATGTTCTACTTTTGAAGGAGATTCCCATGAAAGCCAAGCTAAGAATATTGTACGATAAAAGTATTTTCCCCATGTATTTAAAAATAATTCCTTTCCTCTGTTTAAAAAATACTTCATCAGTTAGTCTCATTAGTGGCTTACATAAAAAAGTATTCCAGTTATTTCCCTTCTCCCATGGGTAAGAAATTGATTACTTCTTAATTACAACATGGGGAGATCTTTTATTTGGAAGTGATTTTTAAAAAATCAGCAACATAGTTTAAACTAGGTTTTTCAGAGAATTACTTATTCCATTAGTTTGATGTATGGATTCTGAGGAGTACAATAATTTACTTTGTTGTTTTTAACATTGTTAGCTATAAGATTAACTTTTTTTTTTTTTTTTTTAAAGCAACTTAACTTACTGAAAGCAAAACAGAAGGCTTTGGTGGAACAGATGGAAAAAGAAAAAATACAAAGTAACAAAGGATCATCATATAAACTTCTGGTAGAGCAAGCAAAATTAAAGCAGGCTACCTCAAAGGTATGATCTTTACTTTTTAATGTAATTATCTTAGAAAAGTCACTCTCCCTTTTAGTATTTTAAGTTATTTGAATAGTTAAGTATTTTTAGTAATGATCGGGAAACTTTATGTTATTCTGCTTATCAACAGAAAAATCTATTCTATGTACCTTTTTTGGGAAAGGTAGCTTTTAACTCAAGTAAATATATGATTAATGTGGGCTTAAAGTATTTTTCTAGTGTATTTCCTTTAAAGTGGATTGTGTTCCAGTAAATTGAAGATAAAAGGACTTAGGAAATGTGTGATTTTCCTAATGTGTCCTTTCTAAGTGAAAATTAAGTTCAACGATTTATAAATAAAATTTTTAAAAATAATGACATATTTTTAAAAATTTGGGTGGTAACATTTATATGTAGCAACCAAGTTTACATACTGTGTTTCTATAAATAAGAAATTACAGTTACTCCATCAGAGTTTGAAATGAATTAATACTGTATACTTAGTATATATAGGTTTCTTTACCATTCACCTTTTATGATTATATTTAGGATGTTTTGGTAATATTTATTTAAGATGTTAGATTTGACCTGATGTAGCCTTTCTATAGAATTTCACCTTTCTGAAATTCTGTTATGTATCTGATACCTTACTTTAAAATAGGGCACAAGGTATATTGGTCAGTATAGTTTTTAATAATCTTACTTTTTGAAGCTTATTGTTTGCCTAAAAATTTTGTTCTTTAGACGTTGTAAGTTTTCTGAGTGAATATTTTCATTTCACAAATAAACTTGTACTGAAAGAATTTTCGTTCAAAGAATTTTCATTCAATAAACAGTGGTTTAAATATTATAAATTTCTGTGTACAGCACTTCAAGGATTTAATTCGATTACGTCGGACAGCAGAGTGGTCTCGTTCTAATTTAGACACAGAGGTTACAACAACAAAGGAAAGCCCAGAGATAGAACCACTTCCATTTACCCTGGCCCATGAACGTTGTATTTCAGTAGTCCAGAAACTTGTCCTTTTTCTCCTCTCCATGGATTTTACATGCCATGCAGATCTCTTATTATTTGTTTGTAAGGTAAGTAAACGAATAGGCATAATTTATAATTACAGACTTAGTAAGAAAAAGAAATAAGAAAAAAATGCAGTTTGTAATTGATTTTTAAGAGAAATAAAAGTGCTTTCACTGGTTTTCCTTTTATGCAGTTTAGTTTTTTTTTTTTAATGTGCCTTGAAAGGTTTTAAAAATATTTTGGCACTTATTTCTTAGGAGACCTAATGTATATTTTTAATCTAGTTAAAACTAGATTATTGTAGATTTGAAATGTAAGTAATGTGGGTATGTCTATCTACAGCCTACCTTTTGTCTATTTATTAGGATAGGAAATCTACAAACGAGTGTCAGATTATAGCAATGAAGGGTGTATTAATGCCCTGAAAGCTTTTCTGTAGCATACTCATTGCTTTTAGAAATTATTTTAAACTATTCAACTCAGGTTTTTACCTGGATTTTAATATTTGATCCATGAAATTACATTTCTTTTGCATTTACGTCAAATAATTATTTTGACATCAAAAGCATATCTCATTGAAAGCAGTTACTTCAACGCTTTGTTTTTGGAGAAAACATATTTCATTCTATTTAAGTGTATGATTTTATAAAATGTATTACAGGTTCTTGCGCGCATTGCGAATGCCACGAGGCCAACTATACATCTGTGTGAGATTGTGAATGAACCCCAACTGGAAAGACTGCTATTACTTTTGGTTGGAACTGACTTCAATAGAGGAGATATATCTTGGGGTGGTGCTTGGGCTCAATATTCCTTAACTTGTATGCTACAGGATATTTTAGCAGGTTTGTTAGGATTTATTTTTAATAAGGTATGTCAAAATTATCTTGTCGCTGCTTGACTAATCTTTAAAGGAAACTGTGAGCTCCTGAAAAGTATAAAGTGTCTCTTTCATGTTATAGCAGTAGCAACCATTTAAAATTACTTTTCCGTTTAATTATGTTGACACTTGTGATAAATGCAAGTTTTTATGGCAGAGTTAGGTTACGGAGTACAGGGATATTGGAGCTAGTCCGCTTCCTTATTAATACCAGCAGTGGGCTGCTTCCTAATTCTTTATGTGCACTTGAGGAAGGTACTCCCTGCTCCTCAGTTTTTTCATCTGTAAAATAAGGATAATAAAAGTATCTTTCTTATGAAGTTATTTTGAAGAATAAGTGAGTTAATGTGTGTAAAGTGATTATAATAACTCCTTGTTCATATTGCACATTTTGTGTTTGCTATTAGTTAGCATTTGGAGGTAATGCAGTGAGCCCTAGCATTTCCTTGGGTAGGTGTGGACTCATTTGCCTCAGAATCTTTTGTGGTTCGTAGAGTACACATGCTATTCTCAATACTGGACAAAAAACTATGTTTTGGATGTCTGTTTACTAATTACTAAAGCAGTTAGGATGCTCTTCTTACCTACAGGAGAATTGCTGGCTCCAGTAGCTGCAGAAGCCATGGAGGAAGGAACAGTGAGTGATGATGTAGGTGCAACAGCTGGTGACTCTGATGACTCCCTGCAGCAGTCTTCAGCTCAGTTGCTGGAAACTATAGATGAACCTTTGACACACGATATAACAGGTACATTCTTTAAATTTTTTACTTAAAATATCCGTAGCTCTTTCTTTAAAAAATGAAACATGTTTCAAAGTTAAGAATATTAATGAAGTATAAAATTAAGTTTTATATTAGGTGTTTGGCCTTAGTAACCATATCAGTTATTTTCCTGATAAGTATGTTTTGCTTTGATTCTCTGAATGCATATTAAAATAAAATGGTATCCTTTCACAGGGTCCATGTTATCTTGATACGGTCTTATTTGGCTATGTTGAAAGAATTGCAACCTAGAAAACAGTTAAAGATACACAGTGGTAAAGATAGCAAGGCTCTTGTTCTCTTTTTCTTTTTTCTTTCTTTGTTTTCTGCCTTTTCAAAAACTATAATGTGTATCTTAGCATGTCCAATCCTTTGTGGTGTACTCCCTAGTTTTGAAGACTGTTTTGCAATGCTGTGGTCATTTCATCTGTTTCATTCCTTAATCTTAGATTCTCTCATGATTTTATCCTTTCTGTCTGATAGTCCCTTAATCTGGAGTAGACTTTCTTCTCTAGTTTGCATGATGAACTTCTTATCTAAGATTCCCATAAAGCATGCCCTCCTCCAAGAAGCTTTTTCCATTACCACCAGCAATGCTGGAGACTGCCGTCGGTGCTGCCTGCAGCGCTGCCTACATTCTAGATCATCTCTGATAGCACCTACCATGTGGTAGTTGGTTTAATTTCTGTAGTGTACCCTCACCTCTGAACCTCTGTTAATTTGTTGGAGGGTGGACATTTGTTTTATTAATCTTTATATACTCAGACCCTAATACAGGCTAGTATTTTCTTGGCATTCTATAAATATATGTTGAATAATAGAGGGTGGGAAGGGAAGGAAGATAAGAGTTGTAAGGCATAAAAGGCTAGTTAAAAATTTGGAGTCATCGGAGAGCAAAATCATTTCCAATTCATGATAGAAAAATAAGGTGAATAGCAGTCTTAAAACTGAAATCTTTGCTTTTCACTTCAATACCTAGTATTATTTCCTTAACTACTGGATGTAATATAATGAATTACAATTGGAGGCAATAAAATGAATAACATTGTTCATTCTAGAAATGGTTAATGATTATTTTTAACAACAAAGCTTATGTAACTTGATTCTACAAGGACTAATCATACGGTCTTTTCCCCTAGGAAGTCACATATTATTGCACTGGTGTTTTTAATTGTGTGTTATAGGGTGATATATTTGCATACTTACGCTTAATTGTCAGGTATAAAAATTTAGAGATTTTTGTATCAGTAGAAACATATATATTATGTATAAGTAAATTAACTTTTTCTGTAATTAAAAGCAATATATTGGTTAAATTTTATGTTATATACTCCACCAAAAAAAATCACTTTCAATTATTTGAAGGTGCACCTCCTCTTTCCTCTTTGGAAAAAGATAAAGAAATTGATCTTGAGCTACTTCAGGATCTAATGGAAGTTGACATTGATCCTTTAGATATTGATTTGGAAAAGGATCCTCTTGCAGCCAAAGTTTTTAAGGTACGATATAGTAGAGTATTCTTTGCAATTAAAATCTTTCATCTTATACTTCTGGTTTATTAATTACTTAAAAGAGGAAAGTATGCACCTAATGGAACCCATTATTTAGCTTACTCAAAATTAAATTCCTCTAGGTACTACAGTAGATTTTTTATAGAACTAGTGGAATAGAATACGGAGAACTTACATCATTTTATTAATATAGCCACTAACATTATCTTATATGATAATAAGAACCACTAATAAGCATGGGAGGTATGGTTATGGACTGTTGACATTTCAAGCAGCATTTAAGCTTATCCAAGTTGAGTTCATCGCAGAATCTACTTCTTTGTTAGCTGCTACTTTTTCTGAAGGAGATACCTCCCTAATACTTTATTTTGGTTCATTTTGTGTGTAAGAGATTTTATTAAAGATGCTAATTACCTCTCAGAGTCTAACAAATAAGGTCTTTTTAGATTTTGGGATAAAAATGGAGAGAATATTATGAACCATTCCTTTAATCATTGAGATTATGTTTTAGAAATTTAAAGGGTAAGGAGAATGTTTATTTTGTAGCCCTGTTTGACTTTAGGTAATGTAAATAATATGTCACTCTTCGTGAAGAGGCAAAAATAAACCACAGTTTTTTCCTATTCTTTTAAGCCAATAAGCAGTACATGGTATGACTATTGGGGTGCTGATTATGGCACCTACAATTACAACCCATACATAGGAGGTCTTGGAATTCCTGTAGCAAAGCCACCAGCAAATACAGAGAAGAATGGATCACAGACAGTTAGTGTTTCAGTGTCTCAGGGTAAGTGTGTGTTCATATTTTAAGGCATAAGCTATTCTTAAAACAAGTCCTCAATTTATGTATTCTTTGTCTCCTGAGAATTTGATCCTGAGTGTTTTCTGAGAGGGTTTATTATTGCAGGGGTGCCGTGAGAGTGACTGTCACTCAGAGCTGTGTGTCAGTCAGTTTAGAAGAGCTTCTATTTATGGTCCATTTTTTGTTTCTCAGAATAACACTTGGCAAAATATATTTGTGAGTTGTGTGGGTTTGCTGGTGGTTTTAATTAATTGTGCTTCCTTTTATTGTTATTGTTAATAATAAATTTATACTTTATTTGTAAACAGAATGAAATCACGTTGAGTATTATTTTTGCACTCTTCTAGTCACATAGAGTATATAACTTTTTTAAAAAATAAAATCTTTTCTTAAATTTTGAAACAATCATACATTTACTGAAAAGTTGCAAGTGTAGTACAGAGAACATTTGTTATCCTGACCCATTTGGGAGTAAGTTGGTAATCTGATGTTTTTTTGTTTTATTTTGTTTGTTTTACAAAGCAGAACATTTCTTCTACGTAAACACATCAGGAAGCACATTCCATCAAAATCAGGAAATTAACAATAGTAACTTTAAGACCCCATTCAGGTTTCAGCAGTTGTGTCTAAATAATGCCCTTTATGCAAAATGATCCAGTACAAAATTGTGCGTTGCTTTTATAGTCGACCCTTGAATAAGGTGGGGGTGGGGGGACCACTCCCACACAGTTGAAAGTCTGTGTATAACTTTACAGTTGGCCCTCCGTCTCCAAGGTTTTGCATCCATGCCTTCAACCAACTATGGATGGTGCAGTACATATTTATTGAAAAAGGTCCATGTATAAGTGGACTCATGCGGCTCAAACTGTGTTGTTCAAGCATCAACCGTAATTATCATATCTCTTCAGTCTTATTCAGTCTGCCACACTTTGTTTGTCAGAGGTAACTTTCATGACCTTGGTGCTTTTGATGATTATAGGCCAGTTGTTCAGTAGAATGTCCCTCACTTTGGGTTTGTATGCTATTTCCTCACAATTAGATTGTGGTCATGGGTTTTTGGCAGAAATATCAAGAAAGTGTACTGCTCAGATTTTCTTACTGCATCCTATTAGGTGTCTCATGATTTTAATTTGGACCGCTGCTGGTGGTTTTAAGTTTAATTACTTGATAAAGGAGATGTCTGCCAATATTTTCCAGTGAAAAGTTATTCTTTTCCCTTCTGTAAAAAAATTTTGATGGGTTGGAGTGGCAGAATAATACTTGGAATCTATTCTTTTTTAAAAAAGTTATTAGTTTATTCACTTAGTTTTGAGTAGACCAGTGGTTTCCTATTTTATTCAGTGGGTTATAATTTGTTATCATTATTTTTTTGTTTTTATTGAGGTAAATTCAAGAGATCAGAAAATTTTCCATTTTAGCCATTTTTAGGTGTACAATTCTGTGGCATTAAGTACATTCGCAGTGTTGTCATTATTTATTTTGATGTTCAAAATGTCCCTGATTTGACCATGGTATCTCCTTTCATCTGGTCTCTGTCTTTTTGAAATGTCTTCATCTTTCTTTGAACACTTCCCTGTTTTCTGACATAACAAAATGCCCCAGGCTCATCATTTACTTTCCCTTCCCCAGACTGGGAATTAGCCACTTCATGAACGAAAATGGTATTTCAAAACCTTTTAGTGGAGAAATGTGATTAAGAATTCAAGATTTGAGTACTAGATATACTTAACTGTTAATTTTTGGCTATTCCACACTCTCTCCTGATGGACAGATCTGGGGAGTGTGTACACACATTTGTGTTTATATTTATTTCTGTATTTGTCTGTCTGTCCGTCTAGAATGCCATGAGTCCACATTGATATATCAGTTAATCTAACAGTAATCTACTCCATAAACTTCATATTAGTTTTTTCCTTTTCCATATTTCTCTTTTCTCTGATAGTGAGGTACCTGATTCTCATTATTCTTAATTTATTTGCTTCCATTATCATTACTTCACTTACTTGATCTACCTCTCTTTATATATCTACTCTCCCATCTCTAGGCTCCTTTGCACAGATGTTGTTACCTGCTGTAACTCTGATACCCCATGCCAGGTTGTTCTGACATGAAGATACACTCCTCACCCTGTTTCGGGTTCAGATGTCAACATTTTATTGTAGGAAGTTGGACGTGAATAATAATTATCAAATAGGTTTTGTTTTTTCTTTTAATTGCTTTCTGTAGCCCTAGATGCTCGCCTAGAAGTTGGACTTGAACAACAAGCAGAACTTATGTTGAAAATGATGTCAACCCTGGAAGCAGATTCCATTTTACAGGCATTAACAAATACATCTCCTACCTGTGAGTAAAAGTCACCATTCTTAGAGTATTACCGTGAACAGTTCATCTCCTGATTATTTTCAGGTGCACTCAGTAAGGATGGATTTTTAAATTCTCCCTTGCTAAGTTTGTAGGAAGTTGAGAAATAAGACAAAGGATTAATGAATCAGGAGAGCAGAGGGGGAACAAAATACCTCCATGTAGTGTTCATAAGTTCAGTCCAAAAACCTGAGTCATGTTTTTGTTATTGTGGTGGATGGAGTATGGTTAATGAAATTCCTGGGGGAGCCTGCATAGCTAGCTGCCTGGGAGCTCCTTGCATTATATCCAAATTTCTGATAAAGTGGGTTTCTTAATAGTAACATCTTTATCTTCCTTGAAGACCAAGATGGAAGACTTAGATAATGAAGACAGCCAAATGGGCCTGATTGAACTACAGAATTGAGAGGATTTACTACCTAATTATCTACAGCGAAAGAAGAAAAACTTTTTATGATAAATGACTGGATAGTAAATATTTTAGGCTTTCTGGGGCTGTACAGGGTGTGTTGCAGCTCTACTCTGACTTTGTAGCAGGAAAGCAGCTGTAGACAATATATACCTAAATGAATAGGCACGGCTATTAAAGAAACTGTGTTACAGAATCTGGTGGCCTGTCAGACTTGGCCGTTAGGACATGGTTTGCTGACTGTTGATGTTGTTCTAGGCTTGGGTAGATCCCCTTTTGTCAGGTGAGTGTAATTAGATAGCAGCCTGTCTATCTTAAGATAGGAGCTGTGCTGAGGCAATGGTGATATTTTTATTTTCCTTAGGCCAAGAAAAAATAAAAACATGGTGGGTAATGGTGGTGAGTAAAGGTGTAGAGATACTAGTTAGAACTTAGGAAGCACATCATGTCCTTCTCCTATGAAGTAAAGTTCACAACCCATTTCAATAGAGAAATTTGGATTTTTAGATCTTCCTGTGTTAAATTGAATTCTTCTGGTTTGCAGTCTATATTTCTTGCCTTAGGAAGTATAGAAAAAAGGAGAAAAAGAGAAGATTCGTCTAGTTCTGCTTCTCGATATATTCTATCTTTTGATTATTTTCCTGCGCAGAACTGTGTTCTCCTTTTAATATAAAACTTTCTAAATATATGAAAAACTCTCTTAACATCCCTTTATTTCTCTGCTCCCCATGAATATATACTCAGTTAGTTAGTTTGGTGTGTGTATCCTGGCATCAGAATTTTTGAACACTTCCCAGGCAATTTTAATGTGCTATCAAGGTTGAGAATCAATGGATTAGAGTCTAGGTTATTCTAAAACTACCTTCTCAAGTAATAGGCAGGGTTCTTTTTTCTTTCCCTTTTCTCCTCCCTCTTATTAATTAGGAAAAAATTGAAAATAAAAATTTCTAGAGAGTAAGGTTCTTTTCCCTTGGTGGACAAGTCCTGTGAATTTGGGAGCTTCTCTTTGTGGGGATTATCTTTTGAACTTTCAAGTAACGTTGTAAAAACAAGTTTTCAAATAATATAATGCTGAACCACTTTAAATAATGCAATTTTAATTTTTAAAAAAAGATATCTTCACTTACCTGTACATATTAATAGCTAGTTAACATTTCTCCTGATACTTTGTGTATAAAATCATAATTGTGTTTAATTTTCAGTATCACAGTCTCCCACTGGAACAGATGATTCACTTCTAGGGGGTTTACAAGCAGCGAACCAATCCAGCCAGCTCATTATACAGTTATCATCTGTCCCAATGTTAAATGTTTGTTTCAACAAACTTTTTTCCATGCTTCAAGTCCATCATGTTCAGGTATGACTTCAGGAGAAATGGTGTATTTTTAGACATTACTGCCAGCCTAGGAAAGATGAAAATAAACGGGCAGATCAGTCTCAGCCAGACAGGGATGATTTCTTTGTCATACTCGGATGAAAAAATGTTGGAGATACTTTGATTACCCCAGCTCCTCAGTGACAGGTTATTTATAACTTTTATGATTTTAAGCTTTACTGCTTTTGTTCCAACTACATATTATACACACACCTGTATTTAAAGACTTGAATCACGTCTTTTAATTTAGTAAAACATTTATATTAGGTAAATTATAAATTTTAATTCAGTTAAATTTCATTTGATCTAGAATTTTAAGATGTGTTTGCTTGTGAACTGAATTGAAGTAACCAGAAGAAGTATTTTTTTTTAACATTTTTATTATTTATTTATTTATTTATTTTATTTATTTTTGGCTGTGTTGGGTCTTAGTTGTGGCACACAGGATGTTCGTTGAGGCATGCAGGGTGTTTCGTTGTGGCGTGTGGGCTCTTCATTGCAGCGCACGGGCTTCTCTCTAGTTGTGGCATATGGGTTTTCTCTCTCTAGTTATGGCACGCAGGCTCCAGGGCACATGGGCTCTGTAGTTGTGGCGAGCGGGTTCCAGAACATGTGGGCTCTGTAGTTTGCGGCACACAGGCTCTCTAGTTGAGGCACACAAGCTCAGTAGTTGTGGCGTGTGGGCTTAGTTGCCCCATGGCATGTGGGATCTTAGTTCCCTGACCAGGGATCGAACATGCGTCCCCTGCATTGTAAGGTGGATTCTTCACCACTGGACCACCAGGGAAGCCCCCAGAAGAACTATTTAATAGAAAAATAATTTACTCATAATCATAAGGATTCATACATGAGATTTTTGCTTAAATGGTATTTCATAATAGGTACATTTTCTGTCAATTTACATTCTTTTTCAGTTGGAATCGCTTCTCCAGTTGTGGCTCACATTGAGTCTGAATTCTAGTTCGTCTGGAAACAAAGAAAATGGAGCAGACATTTTTTTATATAATGCTAATCGAATACCTGTCATTTCATTAAATCAAGGTAAGATTTATTAGAAGGAAAGTTATTAACATAGCATAAACAATCTAAAAAGGTATTGATTAGGTTAACACCTCATCTTTGTCATTAGGGTTGTAATGTTTTAGTGAAAAAAACATATTTAAAATACTGACTTAATAATTTGCAGGAAAGAGAACATAAAACTGTTATCCTCTGGTCTGTATTATGTCTGTGTATAACACAGACATAAAATCTACAATGTTCTGTTAATCTTTACATTGTAGTTCCGTAAAGTATTGTCTTGTTCATAGGCTGTTCTTTTGCAACTGGCCTTTTTTAAAAATGTGAAATACCTCTAGGGGAATTGGTAAATTGGAGAAGGATGTCAATTTTTTGTAGAAATTGTGTTCTTTCATTTTTTTTCTTGGCAAATGCAGGAATGTGGGAATAGTGGGCGTTGAATAATATCCTTCAACAGGAATAGAACTAGCTTTCAGCTCGGGCTATAGGAATCTGTTTAAAGAAAAGTAAAAATCGTTTATTCCTGATGCTTTCTCTCTAGAGATGTGCATCATGCATGGCCTTCACATGGCCTGTCTGTCAGCCTTAGTGACAGCCACACTGGCTTATGGTCCTACTTAGCATCTGCGTTCTCTCAGCAAGAGCCAGCCCCACTTTAGTTATTAGGTTTCCTTCTGTTTCACTGTATTAATGATTATTATTATACATTTTGCTCCCATCACTTTTTTTTTTTAAAATTATTTATTTATTTATGGCTGCGTTGGGTCTTCGTTTCAGTGCGAGGGCTTTCTCTAGTTGCGGCAAGCGGGGACCACTCTTCATCGCGGTGCGCGGGCCTCTCACTATCGCGGCCTCTCTTGTTGTGGAGCACAGGCTCCAGACGCGCAGGCTCAGCGGTTGTGGCTCACGGGCCTAGTTGCTCCGCGGCATGTGGGATCTTCCCAGACCAGGGCTCGAACCCGTGTCCCCTGCATTGGCAGGCAGATTCTCAACCACTGCGCCACCAGGGAAGCCCCCATCACTTTTTAAAACTTTGTTATTGTGAGAAACATTAAGCATAAACAAGAGTGAATAGAAGAGTAAAAAAAGTAATTATTTCTTACTATCATCAGGTATTTTGTCAGTATTCAAATTTCCAATTGTCTAAACTATTACAGAATTTTTTTTGTATATTTGAAATAGATTCCATATAGAGTCTACACATTTTAATTAATTATGTTTCTTAATTCCTCTAATCTGTCTTTTTTTTTTTTAATCCCCTTGTAAAGTTTGGTTGTTTGTCTTTCAAGATTCCCTAGGTCCCGATTTTTAGTGATTGTATCTCTGTGATGTCCTCTCCACTTTCTATAAATTGGTAATCAGACATGGAGCTTAATCTGATTCGAGTTTTTTTTTTTTTTTAAGGCAGTTTCATAGGTTGTCTTTTTTTATGTTGTTAATAGACACTAATGATTAATGCCTAGAATTATTAGCAATTCACAGGAGGTTTTGAAATGAAGATAGTCTAATTTTGTTATTCCTTTTTAATTTATTAACTGAAATACTTCCATAAAGAGAAACTTCCTTTCATGTGCTATCATGTCACCCTTTGGAGGTACAGTTTTTATATAGAGCCAGGAAGAATGCTGGAAATTTTCTGTATTTTAAAATTAAATTTAAAAATTAATTGGTTCACAAGTAGTCTATAATCATGACCACTTAGTTTCCTTAGTAAATATCTGTGTGTAAGTTCATGATTTTAAAATATTTCTTACATTTCTGTTACAATCATTATGTTTATTGATGCTGAAATTATGCTGTTTGTGGTCAGTAAGATGATGCTTCATTAGATTCTTTTGGTTTTGTTTTTTGTGAAATACACAACTATATCTTTGTTAGATTTTAATATCATAGGTGTTCCAAACTATATTTCCTGCCTGAGATCTGGAATCAGCCGTTATACACAGAGTTTTAAGGGCAAAAACTGGGCACTGTATTATGTTTGTTTATTTTTAATAACTTTTTTGGCTTCTCCACCTGCCACATGTGCTTCTTATTTAGGCCTTGCAGGTGACTTAGTTATTGTTTTAGTTTGTGCTTTTTTTGTGAAGTTACATTGGTTTTGAATGGTCAACCCCATCCCTGTCTTTCCAGTATGCCCTATTATTTTCAATTTTTCGTTTTGCAGAATGTGAGCATTTTTAGTAAAACACAAATTGTGTTACAGTAGAAATGCCTGTAGTTTGGAAAGGACAACAAATGTATAGTGATGACATGTTATTTTATTTGTCGTGGGATGAGCTTTAACCTTAGACATAAAATGTTATTGACTCTCTAATGCTTAGTTATGTTTAATGGGGAACTCTTATTTATATGTTTAGAGGACACTAGGTAGTGAATTGATTTAAAAAAATAATGTCATGTTTTAAAATTTATTCTTTTTGTTTTAATTCTTAGTAAACATTTGCTTTTTCTGAGTTAAAATTTCCCCTTTCTCTTTTCCACATAGCATCAATAACTAGCTTTCTCACAGTGTTAGCGTGGTATCCCAATACTTTGCTCCGGACATGGTGCCTTGTGCTTCATAGTCTAACACTCATGACAAACATGCAGCTTAATCGTAAGTCCAAATATTTATTCCTTTAAAACTCTGACATATACTTTATTATTCTTGCTATCAGATTCTTAAAAAAGATTTTTTCAAGAAGTGATATAGTTGTGCAAATGATTAAATTCTTTATTTGAATATGTCTCTTCTGAATTTGTTCTTTTTGTTGTTGTTGTTCTTAATGTATCCTGCCCTTTGTGCTTCTTTACTTTGATTATATACTCTCATCTATCTACAGTTACAAGATCAAATTATATTTTTACCTTCTAAAAACTTTTACTAGTTTTTAAAAATTGATTACTTTTAGAGTACAAAGTCAAATATTAAATGTTAGTCTATGTCTTGTGTTGGTTATTTATTCTTTTTAAAGTAACTTAGCAGTTAAAAATGATTTATTCATTATAATGTTCATGAACATATATGACTAGGTTCCTCGGTTTATGCTTTTCACATCTAAAACCTATATTCACTGAACCTAATCGCTTCTTCTCAGATTCTAAAGTCCTATTAGTTTCCTACTTTCTTCACCCCACTCCTTTATTTCCCATTTAAGATAGTAAAATTAATTTCTGAACCTTTTAAGAAAGGAACTTTTAGTGCTTTCTGTGGCTTTCTGTATCTCAAAGTCACAAAGATACTCTCATACATTATCTTCTGTAATGCTTACTGGTTTTACTTTTTACATTTAGGTCTAGATTTTATCTGACATTCTTGAGGTTGTTGGCAAGTAGGTATCAAAGTTCATATTAGAGAGCAAGGAGTAGCCATTTGTGAGTTGAAATCTTCATTCCATCTGTAGGTTATGACAGCAGGTGGGTGGATTTCATCCCCATTCTCTTTGGGCTTAATTTCATTGACTAGAAAGCAGCGTCACATTGATAAAGGTATTAATTAAAATCGTTGCTGAGAATCAAAATGCTACTTCATTTTTTCATTTGGAATATAATATTTTCCAAATATGGGATTGAAAACATCTCTGTGTGATACTGAAGATAGACTTGACTCAAGGATATTTTTATTCACTTCAGAAAACTTGTGCATTGTCTGTGTGTCAGTTAACAGTATACAACCTTTATGTAGCTGACATGCAAAAATGAATAGGTTTTTGCTTCAGTTTATCTTCGAAGGCTGTGTTAAAATTTACCTGAAAAATAGATCTTTATTTCTGGAAGGGGGAAATAATTACTAAGAATAGGCTCACCAAAAGGGCAGTAAGCATTTAGTTATTTCTTTTCCACTTGACTGTATACTGAATAAGATGCACATTAAACTAGGTATTTTTCACAGCCAAATTAGGAGAGAGGCAGGAGATCTATGGCAGATGAAAATATAGAATGAGGCTCAGTCAGTGCAGTAGAGATTCAGATCCTTTTAGTAACTCCCAGGAATATGTGAGTTTTCTTTGAAACTAAAAGATGTTTTAAATACTGCATTTCCATTGTTTCGGGGTCCTTTTGTTGAGGACAATTTTTTTTTTTTTTTTTTTTTTTTTTTAAATGTTTTATAGCTGGTTCCAGTACTGCCATTGGAACTCAGGAGAGTACTGCCCATCTGCTGGTTTCAGATCCAAACCTGATTCATGTTTTAGTGAAATTTCTTTCTGGCACCAGTCCACATGGAACAAATCAACACAGTCCACAGGTAATGTGACTTCTGAAAACCAGTGATAGGCCCAGATTATACAGTAAACTTATTTGTAAAGGAAATTTTAAGTGCACCTAAATGCGTAAAATTTTCATTGCTAAAGCATTAAATGATGGCCTTTTATGTATCAATGTAATAAAATGTTTTGAATTACATATAATAATAGCTATGCTGAAACTGAATTATAGCGGGTAGTAAGTTTTCTCTTGGAATTTTACTGGATTTTTATGTAGAGATATATTTTTGGTGTTAATTTTATATAATTTGAGAAACATTCTAAACAAATATTTACCTTAATGTTAGGGAAGCATTTAAAAAATTGGGGAATTTAAAAATTTTTTTAAATAATGTGTTATGTTAAATGACCTCTATTATCAAGATTGACAGGTCACCTAACTTAATTCTGTTAGACTATTAAGTATTTTATTTAACAAAAAACAAAAAGATGACATCAGTGGACCTAAAGGGTATTACGATATGTGAAATAAAACAGAGAAAGACAGATGCCATATGAGTTCTCTTATATGTGGAATCTAGAAAACAAAGCAAATGAAGAAGCATAACAAAACTGAAATTGAGTCCTAGATACAGGGAACAAACAGCTGGTTGCCAGAATGGGGGATGGGGGATGGGGGTGGGGGAAGGTGGGTGAGGGAAATTGAGAGGTACGCATTTCCAGGTACAAAATAAATCACCAGTATGAAATGTACTGTGTGGGGCGTATAGTCAGTAATAATGCAATATCTTTATGATGACAGATGGTAACTAGTCTTATTGTGGTGAGCATTTTGAAATGTATAGAAATATCAAATCACTGTGTTTTACACCAGGAACTAACGTAGCGTTGTAGGTGAATTTTCCTTCAAAAACAAACAAACTCATAGAAAAAGAGATCAGATTCGTGATTACCAGAGGCAGGGGTTGGGGGAATTGGATGAAGGTAGCCAGAGGGCAAAAACTTCCAGTTATAAGACAAGTAAGTACTAGGGGTGTAATGTACAACATGATAAATATAATTAACACTTCTGTATGTTATATGTGAAAGTTGTTGAGAGAGTAAATCTTGAGACTTCTCATCATAAGGAAAAAAATTTTTTTCTTTTATTTTGTATCTGTATGAGACGATGGATGTTCTCTAAACTTACTGTGGTCATCGTTTCATGATGTCTTAAGTCAAATCATTATGCTGCGCACTTTAAACTTATGCAGTCCTGTATGTCAATTATATCTCAAAACTGAAATGAAAAAAAATATTGCTTTTGTTAATTCAGAAAAAAAAGATATATCAGAGCTTATAAACATTTTTAGTCTAACCACAGATTTCTTTTATATCAGTTTAGCTTTTGTTATATTGTACTGCTTTAAAAAATATCTTTCCTTCATTATATTTCTTTTCACATAAAATATATTTAGTGTTCATAGCATCTTTCCAATGGACGTTTTTCAAGATTATCTTGCAAAGTTATCATCTTTTATTTCTTAGCTATGTGCTTATCTATGTGCTAGGTCTAGGTGCTGTTCTAGGTGCTAGGGATTTAAGTAGTTACCCTGTCCGAGTCTCTGCCTTTCTTGGAGCTTAAGTTCTGTTGGATACATTTAGTCAGTACTCTCATACTGAATAGACTTAAATTTTGTAGATCATCGTAAAATAAACCAGACAAGGAAAAAAATGAGAAGGAACAAACTACTTGTAATTAGATTGGACCAGAGTTTTGATGGGGGCAGAGGCATGTTATCAAGTGATTATTACACATAAAGATTGCATGAATTTGGAATGTGAAGATTCCTGAAATCACTGATTCCAGCTTCTTTATTTTGCATATGAGAAAACATGCATTATCTGCATTGCCCACAATTATACAACTAGTTAGTGGTAGAGCCTAGGTGTCAGGGAACATGCCGCTGTATAAAGTAGTATTTTTTCCTCTCCTTTTCTTTTTTTTTAAATAATTATTTATTTATTTATTTATTTTTGGCTGTGTTGGGTCCTCGTTTCTGTGCGAGGGCTTCCTCCAGTTGCAGCGAGCGGGGGCCACTCTTCATCGCGGTGCCCGGGCCTCTCACCACCGCGGCCTCTCCTGTTGCGGAGCACAGGCTCCAGACGCGCAGGCTCAGCTGTTGTGGCTCACGGGCCTAGTTGCTCCGCGGCATGCGGGATCCTCCCAGACCAGGGCTCGAACCCGTGTCCCCTGCATTGGCAGGCAGATTCCCAACCACTGCGCCACCAGGGAAGTCCCTCCTTTTCTTTTTTTAAAGGCAAAGTAAAAGTTACTGAAGGTCAAGCTTTCCTCAGATATTTTGGTTTTGTAGTTTGGTTATGAATGTTATGATTTTTATACTCAGTGTTAGAAATTGTTAACTCTAAAATGGTTTGGAGAATTAGATTGCATTTTGTTTTTCCCAAAACTCCTCTAGGGTTTTATGATCATAACATTCCAAAACATACTTCAGGATACCTGGTGTGGTTCTCACTATCATTTTTTTTTCATTGAAGAGATAGAAGTTTGGGAAAGCATTTTTTTACGAATTGATACAGGTTTGTTTTTAGCTTTAAGGGGTTTTTTGTAGGGTTTTTTCCCCAATTCACTTCAGTATTTGCTCTGCTAGTCATTAGAAGCATGACCTTTTGTGGATCACTTAACCTGTCTGAGTCTGAGTTCTTTTGTTTTGAAATGGGATAATTAAGAAGATTGTGAAAATCAGTACATAAGTTCTTTGTGCTTTTGAAAGCATTATAAAGATATTCTTGTGTAATTCAGGTGAGTCTTTTTCTGTATTGAATTAAATAAAAGTAACATAAGTTATTCTAAACCATAATGAAAAAAAAATATTGACAGTAGAATCTATAATTTTTGATTGAAAATAAATATATCAAGACCTAAAAGCTTAATAGGTTTCCTGCTATCACTGTTAATATTTTTGTTCTTCAAATGAAAAGTTTCACCCGTATGGCTCTTGACTTAACGTTTGATGCTTTTTTTCTTGTTTACAGGGAAAGAGCTTTTTTTTTCTTTCACATCTTTATACAATGTTGTGTTAGTTTCTGCTATACAGCAAAGTGAATCAGCTATATGTATACATATATCCCCATATCCCCTCCCTCTTGAGCCTGTCCTCCCTCCCTATCCCATCCCTCTAGGTCACCGCAAAGCACTGAGCCGATCTCCTTGTGCCATGCAGCAGCTTCCCACTAGCCATCCTTTTTACGTTTGGTAGTGTATATACGTCAGTGCTACTCTCTCACTTCATCCCAGCTTCCCCTTCCCCCGCCGTGCCCTCAGCTCTGTTCTCTACGTCTGCGTCTTTATTCCTGCCCTGCCACTAGGTTCATCAGAACCGCTTTTTAAAATTCCTTATGTGTGCATTAGCATACGGTATTTGTTTTTTTCTTTCTGACTTACTTCACTCTGTATGAGAGATTCTAGGTCCATCCACCTCACTACAAATGACTCAGTTTCGTTCCTTTTTATGGCTGAGTAATATTCCATGGTATATATGTGCCCCATCTTCTTTATCCATTCATCTGTTGATGGACATTTAGGTTGACAAAGGATTAATCTCCAAAATATGCAAGCAGCTCATGCAACTCAATATCACAAAAACAGACAACCCAATCCAAAAATGGGCAGAAGACCTAAGTAGACATTTCTCCAAAGAAGACATACAGATGATACTTTTTAAGTGAATAATTCTGTAAATGGGATCAGTAAGTAGTTGTCAACGGAATTTCATTTCTCTTCAGGTTGGTCCAACAGCTACGCAAGCTATGCAAGAATTTCTTACCCGATTACAAGTGCATCTTTCTTCAACGTGTCCTCAGATATTCAGTGAATTTTTGCTCAAGCTAATTCATATACTTTCAACAGAAAGGTAAATTTCAAGGTGTTACATATATTCCTGATATAGAAGCAATAGCTAATCCTCCAAATTAATTTTCCCTTAGCATTTGTTGGGAGTTTATCTGGGAACAGATTATAAGCAGGACGATATTAGGAATTAAGAGGGAAAGGTTTATTGGTATGTTTCCCGGTTGTTTTCATTTCTTTTCATTATGGCTCTCACAGATCCTGAACTCCTTCTATTGTGAAAGGAATAACGGGTTCGTAGATTAGGAATTATAAACCTTCTAGGTGAAATTTCCTTGAAGCTGTTTAAATTATTCTAGAATACAGGTAGAGAATTAAAGCTACCAGTAATTTTATTTGAAACCTATATTTGATAAAACCCAAAAAAGATATCTTAAAAAAGAAAATTAAATACTAATCTCATACAGAAATCCTAAATAAACTGATTACCAAAGTCAGGCAGTAGGTTAAAAGAATAAACTGTGACCATGATGGGTTGATTCTTAAAATGCGTGAATGCTTCGATATCATGTATCATATTAATGAATCATTTTCGTCATAGTTTAAGACATTTCATAAAATCCAACATTACTTTCTGATAAAACTTTTAATGAAATATAAACAGTATCATCTTAAAGTTACAAAAAAACAACATTATGAACAAACCAAACTCCAGTATGTTTGATTATTTTAAAAATTCCCATTAATATCAGGAAGAAATTAAAGCTGCTGTTTGCTATCTTTATTATTTAATTTCATTGTGGAAGTGCCAGTGAATTTTTAAAAAATTGATGTATGTTAGAAAATGATTAAAATCACTTGTAGATTATATCACTCTTTAAAAATTAGTTCGAAAATATTAGAAATCAGAAAAAGGTATGATTTATAATAGTTACCATAAAATTAATAATTTATTCATAATAATAGTTATTTTTCATAGATCAGTAGCAAAATGCCTGAAACCTAATATAAAAATTAACACAAAAAATTTATATGGCGATATGTTTTCATAGCTGCAGAAAATTTTATAGTACTATCCTCATTTGTTTCCTTCCTCCTTTATAACTATTTTAAAACACTAATGTGGTTGTAGTTCAACTTGTTTATAGTGTATACACAGTGAAGCACAGGTGTGGGAAGGAGTAGATTCACAAAACCAAAAACATGCTGTTATGATATGCATCTGTGTATTTGGAAAACATGAACTTGAGGTTTTTGTGTGGTATAAATAAAACCAACTTAAGAAGCAAAAACCAGTTATCATGGAGTTCATTTTTCTTTTAACTAGGCTTTTTTTTAAACTGTATGTGAGACCTCTAAATACACTCATTAGATGTAGACTTTAGTATAGTTCTGTCTATGTAGGGTCTAGCAGTAAAAGGTTTCATATGAAAATTCAGTATATTTACTCTAACATTTCCTACAGAAATATCAATCTTGTTTTAGTTTATAACGTGCTGTCTTTAAAAAAAATCTATTTTATATCTTTTTTTATAAGTAAAGGTATTTATAGGTTTACGTGCCTCAAAAACTAATCAGAATTTTTTTTTCCAGCTACTCTTCCACACCCTTCCACCCTGTACACACCTCATACATTTTCTAGCACATTTTCTTTAATTGGGTCCATAACATTGGCCCAAATATATTCTTAGCTTTTGTTTTCTTTGCTTTGTATGTTTTTAAGAAAGTGTCTGGTATCCGTATAAATTAGCCTGCAGCTTTTTAGTTCAATTAATAATATAGGTTGAAAAGAAGTACCCAGACTTCATATGAAGAGGGCACTCATTTTTATCACATAAGTGTTTTGCAGATATATTCTCTTGGTCTGTGGATTATATTTTCATTTTCTTAACAATATCTTTGAAAAAGCAGCTTTTAATTTTGATGAAATTTTGTCAGCTTTTTCTTTTATTTATTATTATTTTTGTTTCATAACAATATCCTTGCTTCACCCAAGGTCATAGAGATGATCCTCTATGCTTTCTTCTAGAAATTTTATTGTTTCAGGTCTTACATGTAGGTTATATTGAGTTAAATTTTGCATTTGGGTCTAAGTTCTTTTTTTTCTTTTTTTTTTTTTTGCCTATGGATGATGTCAAATTGTTACTATACCATTTGTTGAAAAAAAATCCTTTTTAAGTTGAATTCTCTTTCTGCCTTTTCCAAAAATCAATTGACCATATTTGTTTTGCTCAATTTCTGGACTCTATAGAATTGATGTTTTTGTCTATTCTTTTCCGATACCACACTGGTTTGGTATTTTTATATTATTTCTCGAGGTCTGGTAGTGTGGATTTTCCAACTTTGTTCTTGTTGTTTTAGAGTTGTTTTGGCTATTCTGCTCTTTGCTTTTCCATGTAAGTTTTAGGATCAGCTTATTGATCCCCCACCACCCCCACAAAAACAAAAACAAATCAAACCAAAAAAGCACTTCTGCTTGATTGTGACTGAATAAGCGTCCATCTGTAGATCAATTTGGGAGGAGTTGTAGATATATTTATAGATACAGATATAGTTATACATGTAGACATAGACACAAAAATATAGTTATACATAGAGTTATATATATATTTGGGATTTTTCTTTGAACAGTCATGTGGTTAGTGAATAATATGTATGTCTTTTTGCTTTTTCTGCACCTACTGTAATGACCATATATTGTTTCTTCTAAAATCTGTAGGTATGATAAATTACATTGATTTTTTTTTTTTAAGTGTTGATCAGTATGCATTCCCAGGATATATACTCACTCGGTCATGATGTATTATCCTTTTTATATCTTGCTGGTTTAAGTAGTTAATGCTTTGTTGCAGATTTTAAAATCTATGCTTATGAGAGATATTTGCACTTTTAAAAATAATGCCTTTGGTTTTTATGTCAAGGTAATCCTGGACTCCTAAAATGAGTGTTTCCTTTTCTGTTTTCTGGAAGAGGTTGTGTAAATTGGATTATTACTTATTTAAATATCTGATAGTAATTGCCATTGAGGCAACCAGGGTCTGGAGTTTTCTTTGTATTAATAGAAAAAAGTTTCTATTTATTTTATAGGTAAAAGATTATTCAGGTTTTCTTTCTTCTTGAGTGAACTTTGGCAGTTTGTGTCTTGAAGGAATTTGTTCATTTCATCTGTGTTGTTGAATTCATTATTTGTAATTTTTTAAATTATGCTTTTAATGTTTATAGTATGTAGTTTGATTCATTCTGTCATTTCTGATATTGATAATTTTAATCTTAATTTATCTTGGTCATTCTTGCTAGAGGTTTATAACATTGATATTTTCAAAGAACCAACTTAAAGCTTTGTTGATATTCTTTATTTTTTCATTTCCAATTTCATTAAATTTTGCTCTAATAGTTATTATTTCCTTCTTTCAGTTTTTCTTGTATAAGTGTTTGATAATATGTGTCTCTTAATTGATCTGTTAGACCACTTTACATTTAATGTCGTTATTGATTTAGTGGACTAAGATTTATCACTTTGCCAGTTTTGTTTATTTAATCTATTCTTCGCTTAAAATTTTTTTTCTTGGCTACTTTTGGATTAAGTAATTTTTTATAATGATTTCATTTTGTTTCTAGTATTATTATTTATAACAAAGAAATTTTGATTATAGTGTTTTCCCTAGCTTTGCAATATACGTCTTTATTTCATCACATTCTGCTTTCATATATTATTATACCTTAGCACACATGTAATATAAGAACTTTACAGCAGTAAATTTACAGTTTCTTTCTCTCATCTTTTGTGATGTAGGTATCATATGTTTACTTTTACATACGCTGTAAACATAATACATCCCTACAGTTTTTGCTTTAGATACTCGCATATCTTTTAGACACTGAAGTAAAATAGTATTTATGCCTGGAAATGGACAGGCCTCTTCTACTGGGTGATTAGTGTGAGGATTTGAATCACTTTTCAAGATTTGACCTGGCTTTGGTTTTGTTTTTGCTATGGTTACCTTTTGTGTTTGTCAGCTTCAAAATGATCTAGTTAGCTTCTGTTTCGATGTGAGTCAGGGTAAAGGGGGTTGTTTCCAGTTTTATTGTTCCATCCTTAGCTTTTGTTGTTCCTTATACATTTGTACCACAGAGGGACTCTCTCTGCATGGCTCCATCTCTAGCAGTCAACTGCTTTTGCTTGTTTCTTAATGTTCACTAGACTCCTAGTGATGGCAGGTGTTTTCCGATATTGTGTCCAGCCTCAGTCTTTGGCAGGCCCTCTGTGACTGAACCTCAGGGGAAGGAGCTTTCTCAATAAATTTTTCCTTCTCTTTGTCAGCCAAACTCTGGCTCATATCTTTGGCCATTTCTGAAGAGAGCATTTCCTTCTCTCCAGTGGTAGGAAGCAGCTATTGGTATTTGAGGGTTTTTTTCACTGGCACCAAATACATGGTGTCTTTTTTTTTTATTTTATTTTTTTTAATTTTTATTTATTTATTTATTTTTTGGTGTCTTTTTTAACACCATTTCCCTGATTATCTGACATCAACCTGTGTCCTACAGTTCAGTTCTATTCTGCCACTATCCAAAGTTAGCCTCAGATTTACAGTTTTAACTGCTCAGTCCCACAAGACTACCCTTACTTCAGAGGGCACTTGCAAGTCCAAGGTCCCCAGGTTACCCACATTTTTGTATCATTTGACTACAAATTCAGGGGTTCTCACAATCCCCCCCTCAGGTTCAGTAATTTGCTAGAAGTACTCACAGAACTCAGGAAAAACACTTTACTTATTTTACCAGTTTATTATAAAGTATAGCTCAGGAACAGCCAGATGGAATAGATGCACAGGGCAAGATATGTGTGGGGGATGGTGAGGGAAGGTGCCTGTGAATGGGTATGAACTCCAAAGGTTCAGTGTTACCACCCTTACATACCTGGGGTTGAACAACTTGTTAAATATTTTAGCTGAATTCTTCTTATCCATATGTATATTGCCAGCATCTCGACTTCCCAGATTCTGTGACAGGAAAGCCAATGCTCGTATTCTGTCTTCTTGGAGGAGGTTCCTATCTTTTCATGGATTTCAGCCTTTTTGGTACTCTTTTGACCTTAGCTCTCTGATGGGTTCAAGAAAAGTTACGACTTTAGAGTTAATTTGGCTTTTTTTATTGTTAAGTTGGGGCCGGTGATCTTTCCAGCTTTCTATTTCTTAGGCGTAAGTAGAACTTGAGAGCATTCAATTTTGATGCATAAGAATTACTTGATTGATTCTTAATTTTTGAAAATCAAAATCAGTAAGAAATGTTTAAACTAACAACATTTGAGGTTGTAACAAACCAGAGCTCATTCATTATGAGGAGTGCCTTGTGATATATAATTATTTTAGTCTGTAGCTTCAAAATCAACTCTTTGATTTACTTGTCCTTCAGTTTTCTATTTGGAAGGGAATTCATTTTTTATTTTGTAAGATAAAATGGAGGCAAGAACAAGAAGGACTCAGGAAGAGATGGAAACTCTTTGCTACAAAATGAAATAGTGAATACCAGGAGTTTAATTATTGTTTAGCTTTCTTGTGTTCTGGTGGTTACTTCTTTCAAAACAATTTAAAATGGATTAATTTTTAATCCTCTCTCTTTTTCTGCAGGGGTGCCTTCCAGACAGGCCAAGGACCTCTTGATGCCCAAGTAAAGCTCTTAGAATTCACTTTGGAGCAGAATTTTGAGGTCGTTTCAGTTAGTACTATTTCTGCTGTGATAGAGTCTGTCACTTTTTTAGTGCACCACTATATCACTTGCTCAGACAAAGTAATGTCTCGAAGTGGATCAGATAGCTCAGTGGGTGCTCGAGCATGCTTTGGGGGACTCTTTGCCAACCTCATTCGTCCAGGTGATGCAAAAGCAGTTTGTGGTGAAATGACAAGAGATCAACTCATGTTTGATTTGTTAAAACTGGTTAACATTTTAGTACAGCTGCCTCTTTCGGGCAATAGGGAATACAGTGCAAGAGTGTCTGTGACCACCAATACGACAGACAGTGTTTCAGATGAAGAAAAAGTTTCAGGAGGCAAAGATGGTAATGGAAGCAGTAGTAGTATTCAAGGATCACCTGCATATGTTGCTGACTTAGTGTTAGCCAACCAACAGATAATGAGCCAGATTTTGTCAGCTCTGGGCCTGTGTAATAGCAGTGCCATGGCGATGATAATTGGTACGTATTAATATTAAGAATATTAATCTTATACTTGTTTCTAGTACTATATCTCTTTCCTTTCGCAATGTACGAATTCATTTTCTTTTTACTTTATAACACAGTTGCTTTTTTTGTAAACTTCTTAGCATGACTGATTTTTATTAGTGAAAACTTTTATAGAGTGGCTTCAATCAGTTGAAAATTTTTAAGTGTGAATTTTTTAAAAATTGGAAAATACTAACAAAATAACTTGTAGTGAATTAAGAAAAAAAAATCCGTCTTGGAAGTTAGGTACCATAATTTATAGTCATGTATCTCTAACCTTTTAAAGATGAAGAATTTCACATCAAATTTCGTATTAGGGAATGAGTAAGATTTATTTATTCACAGTTTTTTAAAAAGTGAAGTATAAAATTTTGTTCAAGTTTAACAGTTTCTATGACACATATATCAATGTAAAATTTATATATTGTTGCTTTACTTTTCTACCTATTTGAAAGCTAATATACTATGTTAATTTTTTTAGCTAATTAAACTTCTGTAAATTGTGACAAAATCCATTCCTGATATATTTTTGCTTATTAGTATTTCTTTTTTCATGTAAGGGAAACAACCATATCTTTTTGATTAAAAGTTTTGAAGTTTAGTTACATAATAGTATCACTTATTTTTCTCTCCTTTTCTTTTTGGTATGTATAATGATGTTCCTCAGTCATGTAATAGAGCAACTTTATTGTTACCAACAACAGAGGTATCTCCTATAAAAGATACCAAAAAACATCCTCTACTGAATGTTATGATAGATATTTTAATTTCTAGATATGTGTATATGTATACACACACGCACAGCTTTTATGTACCCATCCTTCAGTGGTTTGGGGGGAAAATGGTTTTTAAGATTCTCTATTTTAATTATTATTGGTTTTTAAGGGTATGCTTCTTAAAAATATGTAATCTTTTTATTTAAACTAGGGGCAAGTGGATTACATCTCACCAAACACGAAAACTTTCATGGTGGGTTAGATGCCATATCAGTTGGGGATGGATTATTTACCATACTGACAACACTTAGTAAAAAAGCTTCTACAGTTCACATGATGCTGCAGCCAATTTTAACCTACATGGCCTGTGGATATATGGGCAGACAGGTAAGTTCAATCCAGCAACAATTGCAGTAATTTAAGTAGTTACTAGCAATGGGAGCAGGGAATTATTTGTAAGACAGAGACAGAGTATTCTAGTTATATGTTGGAAAATGAACGGAGTCAGCAGGTGAGAACTATAGATTACTAGTAGAAGTTGGAGAGGAAAGTTTCCTTGAAACTGTCAAAGATGACTATAGTGATGTAAGAATAAAATGTTTAACATATTTTTAAATTTTAGATTTTCCTTCCATTGTCTTAAGAAGTAGCTCTTTCCTCTTCCCTAACCATAGCATAGTTGAAAACCAACATGTTCTTCATAGATGTTACATGTGAAAATTTAATATGAGTATTTATTTTCAAGCTTCAGTTACATATTTAGTTTCCTTTCAGTTAAAAGGGGTTAGGGTAATTTTAAAAGAGAAGTAGGTTAGAATGTTACTACTTTTTAAATTTCCTTTTTAAAAAATGAGATTTTAGGAGCCAGTGTGATTATTTTAATTTCTAGTCCATTTACCATTTTTTTCAAAAGCAGATTTTAAAACAATTTCTTAAGGAATCTTCTATATGTCAGCGTATAATTATCATTTTCATAAATATACATTGCATGTGTATATATATTTCCCCATTGGAAGATACAAAGATATTTGAGAAGGATACATTTTTAAATGAAAGTACTGTCTACTGGAAAACAAAATCAATGTACATTAATTTAAGGTAGAAAATGATAATAGTAGGTAAACACGCAAAAAATGCTGAGTTCAGAGAGGAGACTGTTCACTTCCTTTTTGATTCAGGTAAGATTTCCTCAATATTTTGGCAGACGTTTTGTATTTAGTGATTTAGGTTAAGGTTGCCATTTTATAATAATTAACTGTAAAAGAATATTACATTCAATAAGAAATTTAGTTGTCCTAATTCACAGGAAATTAATAATCACCTTTTAAAAATCACAGTATAACATGTATGGTTTTTTTTAGGGCTCTCTCGCTACTTGCCAGTTATCTGAACCATTATTGTGGTTCATTTTGAGAGTACTGGATACTAGTGATGCCTTGAAAGCATTCCACGATATGGGTAAGACAAAGTTCCAAAACTGTCATTTTAGTGTAATCATTCGATAGTACGTTATGTTCTTATTTTTGTTGTCTTCTGTGAAAATTGACTCAATGTCAAATCATCTATGTTAAGATAATTTTCATTTAGTATTCTCTTTAAATTTAGGTGGTGTTCAGCTCATTTGCAACAATATGGTTACTAGTACAAGGGCTATTGTAAACACTGCAAGAAGTATGGTATCAACTATTATGAAATTTCTTGACTCTGGTCCGAATAAAGCTGTTGACAGCACTTTGAAAACACGAATACTAGCTTCTGAGCCTGACAATGCAGAAGGGATCCATAACTTTGCACCCCTGGGTAAGAAAAGAGTTATTTCATCTTATGGGTATGAATTTAAGTAGTAGTTAATTGGCTGGTATGAAGCAAAAATAGTTGTCAAAGTAAGTTGATTGTGTTACAGTATCACCATTTTAATTACGAGCCATTGATTTTAAAGGTAGTGGTTTTCCAAACATTCTACTGATTAGAAGGAAGTTTTTAATTGTTCTTTAGTAGTAAAATTTGTTTTTATTTCTGAGTTTAAATAGAACACAATTTATGAAACTAAAGAGTAGATTCTTATGTCAGTTTTCATTGTAAATGTTAGTTTTAAAGGACTTGTTCCATCTTATTTTGAGTGGTACTTTTTTTTTATAAGAAGGTTCAGATTTATATAGTTATTCTTTTTTTCCATTCTACATAGTTTCTTTTTATATTTTTCTTTTCATACTTCTAACTCATGAATATTGACAATGTGGAATAAAGGTGATCATTTTCAAGTTGAAGCCTGTATTGGACATTGATTTTTACTTAAATCATTTGAGAATTACTGTGCTAGATTTGTTGTTGCTAGTTTAGTTTTCATTTGACATGTTAGTACATAGAAATTTGGCAGCAGTTAACAGTGAATTTGTCGCCTTGCCAGTTGACTGGATGTCCTGAGGTTTTGTGAATACTGTAACAAATTATGCTAAATGTATTAAGTACATTCATAGTATTAAGTGTTCATGTTTTTAGCTAATTTTTCTAGCGTATTTATTATGGTTTGAATAGTTCTTGATGCCTTATTGGGTTTCTTTTGCAAGTTTTTATTTTATTTAAAATACTTCTGTAGGTACAATCACATCTAGCAGTCCTACTGCCCAACCAGCTGAGGTGCTTTTGCAGGCCACGCCACCCCATAGAAGAGCTCGCTCTGCTGCTTGGTCCTACATCTTTCTGCCAGAGGAGGCTTGGTGCGACCTTACCATTCACCTTCCTGCAGCAGTGCTTCTTAAAGAGATACATATCCAACCTCACCTTGCATCTCTTGCAAGTGAGTAATATTTTTTGTAAAGATCCATCATGAAAATAAACTATAATTTAGAAGCATTTTAAAAATGAGAAAAATACTTAGCAAACAGTGATTAACTTAGATACAATTTCCAGATCGCTTAATTTTGAACAGTTTTAATATAATATTTAACACTACCACCAAATCATTTCCCATCAAATGAATGGACATGGCTATTCCCCTGAAACAAATAGAGTGTGTGATGAAATTTAAACAAATATATTCTAGTTATATATTATTTTGCCTTTCTTCTTCCCTCAAATTTATGAAGCTATCTATATAGCATTAAGATAAAATGAGTTAAGTTTATACAACTGTAGACAGCAGTCTTAGTTTTTCTAGGCTAGTCCTCAGTCCTAGCTCTGTAATGTGAAATTAGCATAGATTCCCCTTCCCATTGTAAGGTAATTACATCTGCAAAGAATTTTTTATCGAAATACTTTGTGATATTTTGAATATTTATGATCTTTAGATTTTTAATATTTTGAGTATCATTCATTTTATGCATTTTCATTGAATACATTTTGTTGTAACTTTGCAACGTTAAATAATTGAAAAGAAGTTTTAGAAAACAAGTTGTACATTAAAAGGAGCAGGAACTCCTTCAAGTATTCATGAAGGAATATGAAGTACTATTTTACATTTATGGTCCCCAAATTCTTTCAATATAAATATAATAATTTGTACAGAATTGTTGAAGTTGTCACAATCATTTATCTTCATTGATTGATTCTCATTGCTATCATATGTCACTCAGTAATTTAATGAAGAGCTGTAGGGAGTTTTGTAGACCCCTGGCATATTTGGAAGAATCAATTTTTCCACTTATTTGCAAGATTAGATTATTATACTATAATACAGTTGTGGAATCCACACGTTAGATAAAAATAGATGCGATGAATAAAATGGCAGAAGAAAAATAGACTAATGCACAGTGTTTTAGCAGGTCACAAATAACTATATTACATGGCAAAATATAAGTCAGTGTAAGACTTAGGGGATAATCTAAGATGAGGAGGAAGCTCCTTTTATTCGGAAGGAGAAATGATTCGTGTGAATGGTGGCTTTGGAGTGTAGCTAGAATTTGCACATAGGAATTGGGACAGGAAGGATGTTACAATGGAGAACTCTGTACATTATGAAAAATCAGTAGGTTAGGTGTTCTCCAGTACAAGTGTGCTTAATAATTTTGGTTTTGGATTGGAGCAGAAACTGAAGATATAGTGTGTTGCAGTGGAAATAACATAGCCTTTAGAATCAAACATGGGCTTGAATATAAAATGTGCCCTTTGTTCATTTGGGAGTTTGGATTATTTAATCTCTTTGTCAGTTTGTATTGACAGATTCAAAGAGATTAAATAATGTGGGTAATACTTATCTCAAAAGGTAAGGTTAAATTTTAAAATTGATGTGACTTGTCTAGTTCTCTGTGTAAATCAGGGGTGTAATTGGCATATAATAAAAGTTACTTCCTAATTTTACTGTTGAAATGAAAGTCAAAGTTCAAAGGTTGTTTTAGTTGATAGATAAATTTATTATATGGGCTTCCATGTTTGTGAGAAAGAAATTTTCCCATAACAGCTGCCAGTTATTACTTCATTGGGCCTCCTTAAATTTTAGCAGGAAATGGTTTTATTTTTAAATATTCTGGATGTTTGTTTAAATTTTGAAAGGCAAAAACAGATTAGAGGCAAAAGCAATTTCTAAACTCAACTGTTTAAAATCATAGCAATATGGTAGTAGTGAAATAATGAATTTGTGAAAAAGTACTTTTTAAGTTACATTCTTCCCAAATTATTTACAACAATAAACCATAGCATATTAATCACCATATTGTTGGTGATAATTCTAAGTAAAGTAGAAATAATAGAGTAATTGCCTATTTTTGTTTTCTTGGAGCGAATTAAGTACATGTGGATTGCATATCTTCAGTTACTCTTTTTTTTTAGGTTAATGTTAGAATTTTTTAAATACAATTTTTATTATACTGTGAATTTCATATAATAGCTGTAAAATCAATTACGGTGAAAGTCAGTGACAAAGTATGACTTGGTGTATACATTTTCTTTTTATGAGTTCATAATGAATATAACTGAAAGCTGCTGTTTTACTGGGATTGCCACTAAAATAGGAACTCTAGTTTACTTTTCCTTTAGTAATTGTTCAATTTTCTCTTCCTGTAGCCTGCCCATCCTCAGTGTCTGTTGAAGTAAGTGCAGATGGGGTAAATATGCTACCATTATCAACTCCTGTTGTCACAAGTGGTCTCACCTACATAAAAATTCAGCTTGTAAAAGCTGAAGTAGCTTCTGCTGTCTGCCTTAGACTTCATCGTCCACGAGATGCCAGCACATTAGGCCTTTCACAGATTAAATTACTGGGCCTCACCGCTTTTGGTACCACTTCTTCAGCAACAGTTAATAATCCTTTTCTTCCATCTGAAGATCAGGTATCCAAAACAAGGTATGTGGTTTCTCATTCTTAAGAAAAACCTTTCTGTGCTTTTCATGAAATTGTGTATTCTGTGGGTTTTTTTTTTTTTTTTTTTTAGAGTTTAGGAAATTCTTTGTTCCATAGGTATGCAAATAATATCATAATTTTATTAAGTGTAATAAAGAATAATTCTATAGAAGCAAAACCCTGAGGCTGGTTAAAATTGAGATTTATGTGTGTTTAGTCCTTGGGATGATCCACAGTGTGGTATATGTGGGTGTGGGTTCCAGTTCTTTGGATTGTAGTCTCATGTAAGCATTTCCAAATGCCTATCCCCAAGAAAACATCTGAAGCATACAAATTGATCATATAGATAGGCATCTAGCCCTATATGGTAATTCCTAAGTTGCCAGTCTGCAGAGGGTTAGATTTGAACCATACAAACTGACCAGACAAAGAAGGACCTTTAATTTACATTCTTCTGGTAACGTTTGATGGTTGAAAATTTTATAGACGGTCTTAATGTAAGTTTTACCTGACAAAAAAATTTAGGATTTCTTTTTTATTCTCGAGCTGCCAGGACTTTACGGTTTTGCAATTCTATGATCCTTTGCAGTTTATATTTATGCATATAAATATATGTATGTATAAAAACATTTCCTGACTAATTAAATAAAAAGGAAGTTCATAATTCCTAAATGCTACTAGCACTTAAGTATTTTTGTTATGTTATAGGGGAAACTTACTGTGTGTTTAATTCTTTATTGATGTTACAGTATTCTAAAAGTATTCTTTTTTAACGTAGATTGGTGCTACTTATGAAATACAACATGCTGATCTTTTCGTTTTTTTCTTTCTTTTTTTTCTGCTTTATAAGTCACAAGGAATTTTTTTTTTAATATGTATCCTCTCCTTGTTTTTTATTTAGATTCTTTTCCCATGTAGGTCATTACAGAGTATTGAGCAGAGTTCCCTTGCTATACAGCAGGTTCTTATTAGTTATCTATTTTATATATAGTAGTGTATATATGTCAGTCCCAATCTCCCAATTTATCCCTCCCCCCGCTTACCCCCTGGTAACCATAACTTTGTTTTCTACATCCATGACTCTACTTCTGTTTTGTGAATAAGTTCATTTGTACCCCCTTTTTTGAGACTCCACATATAAGCTATATTGTATGATATTTGTCTTTCTGTGTCTGACTTACTTCACTCAGTATGACAATCTCTAGGTCCATCCACAACATGCTGATCTTTGAGAAGTTTTGTTTTACCCCTGAAGTAATTTAAGCTACTTAAATTTACCCATATAGGCCATTTTGTGTTGTGTATTTCAGTATTGGATGGTTACGGTTATTACATCATTGCCTTACTCACATAAGTGATCTGGAAGGAATGATGGCAAGTGCAGCTGCACCTACTGCTAATCTGCTACAGACTTGTGCTGCCTTACTGATGTCTCCGTACTGTGGAATGCATTCACCCAACATTGAGGTTGTGCTTGTAAAGATAGGACTGCAGTCCACTAGAATTGGCCTGAAGCTTATAGACATTCTTCTGAGAAATTGTGCAGCATCAGGCAGTGATCCTACAGGTGACAATTTTGATATTTTAATTTTTACATATCTGCAAAATAATGACAGTTGAACTATGTGATATTTGTGATTAATCCTGTTTCTGAAATTAACTTCCATTATGGTGTCATTATTTTTGGAGTTTTGTTTTTTTGTTTTTGTTGTTGAAATTTACAGAAGTTATTTTTAATGAATAATTTAAGATTAAATTGAGCAAATCTTCTCATCCCATTTGCTTATGTAGCAAATTTTTCCTTTTGATTCTTTGTTGCAAGATTTGAATAGCCCTTTACTTTTTGGAAGACTGAATGGACTCTCTTCTGACTCTACGATAGATATTCTTTACCAGCTTGGAACAACTCAGGATCCTGGAACAAAAGACAGGTAGGTATGTGGTGATCTCAGTTTTCATATGAGGACACACATATACACAATCACATGTAGTGAATGTTACTTGGAATGCTTTTTTTTTCTTTTTTTTAAATTAATTAGTTTATTTATTGTTGGCTGCGTTGGGTCTTCGTTGCTGCTCGTGGGCTTTCTCTAGTTGCAGCGAGTGGGGGCTGCTCTTCATTGTGGTGCGCGGGCTTCTCATTGTGGTTGCTTCTCGTTGCAGAGCACAGGCTTCAGTAGTTGTGGCACGCAGGCTCAGTAGTTGTGGCTCGCGGGCTCTAGAGCACAGGCTCAGTAGTTGTGGCGCCTGGGCTTAGCTGCTCCGCAGCATGTGGGATCTTCCCAGACTAGGGCTCGAGCCCGTGTCCCTTGCATTGGCAGGTGGATTCTTAACTAGTGCACCACCAGGCAAGTCCTGGAATGCTTTCTTTTTAGATCTTTTCATAAAAGTTAAGCTTAGGTATTACTAAACATATAGAAGTATAGTGTCCATATTAGGTACTTGGACTATTTTGTTAATAGTAATAATCTTTGTTTTTATTGATTATATTATTCACGGACAACTTTTCATTAGACTCCTCACCCTCTTTCTCCTGCTTCCTACCACAAAGTGAAACACTATCATACCAAGTAAATAATATCTGAATGTTTCACCTAAATGTTTAGTGATCTTTCGGTATAGGTAATTTTAGATGAGTTTTACTAGTGTAGATCTTCCTTGATGTCTTTTACCTCCAAATTGATAGGGACTCCAAGTCATTTTGAAACATGTTTTTGTTGATAAATTTTTGAATGATACTTTGGCATTCTCTGGTTTTATGTATATCATCTGTATCTGGAGAACATATTTATAGAGTGTGTGATTCTATAAGTAATATAAATTATCTTCATGCTAGAGATTGTTTCCTGAGTTAATATCCTTTGAAGTATATTGAATATTTTATATCCAATTAATATTCTTTAATATTGTTATTAGTTTGTGTTTAAAGTGAAATCATTTGGTATGTTATTAAATGTCTTACTTCATAAATTATTAACAGATTATTTTTTGTGGGTGCTTACTCATTTTATAGCTATTTACCGAGTAGTTGCTATATGCTTGGCATTGTGCTAATACTGGAGAGGTAAAGTTTATTGAGTCCAGCTTGTGCCCTCAGGATTGGGAAGACAGAGCAGTGTCACTCATAAGGGAAGATTTACGTAGTTCAGACCTAAGGGTATGAATTAGAGTGCCAGACAGTGAAGGCATCTCGGAAAAATTGTTACTTAATCTCTGATAATGTAATAGCTTTCATTTAGTTTAGGGTCATTGCTTTCATGTTCTCTGGATTAAAAATATTTAAAGGACATATTTAACAAAGTATAATTAGTTTCAGCAGGATAACTTTAAAATATTAAATAGGCTGACTTCCTTTCCATTAAACTTTTTGCTTTATGTAAACTATGTGATACCTGTATTATATTTAAAAATATACTGGAGTATTTTTGACAAAGTAAATACGAATTTATGTCAAATCATAATGGTTAATGGGATTTAAAAAATACATTAAAAATATGTGCTAAATATTTTTCTAGGTTTCTTTAAATCTCTTGTGATTAGTTTTTAAATTTTTTTTATCATAAGAAGAAAATTGCACTTAAAATTATTTTCTTAGCATAAATGCAAATGTAAATATTTCAGAATGTTTCAGAACTAACATTAATGACAAGATTGTTGGCTGCTATTTTTCTAGAAGATGTTACTCTTCTGTAATTGCCTCATCTCCCTTCTTTTTCTATGACTTGTCCTTATGTCCTGTCATATGAAATTTAATACATCTTACCCTTCAGTCCTTCAGGGTAGAGAGAGGGATTAAGTAGTATTTTATACCTTCCAATTCCCATTTCTTTTACCCTGAAGCAGAGAATCTTGTGCTCTAAACTAGACATTTAAATGTAAACAAAAACAAAGATAAATACAGGGTTTTAAGAACTTGACAATAAATCTCACCTCCCACCCCCCCAAAATACAAACTCCAAAGCATTATTGCTTTAAAAAGCCTTTTGCTTTCATTTTGTGGTCTCCAGCTCTAGGGGACTGAGTGTAGAGTGGCACTTGAAAAAGAACATATGTTGGGGCTATTCTGTTGTCAGAGTGAAAGAGGGTGGGTGGCTGCTACTAGTATTTAATGCTTGGGGGCCAGAGTTGTGAAACATTTCATGCTGTGTTGCATGAAATTCTGCACAATGAAGAACTGGCCCCAGATCACTGCTCTGTGGTATGTGGATTTGTTACAAGGTGAGTGAAAATTTAAAGGAGAGAGTGAGTTTTTTTAAGCTGTGTATCCTGTAATTCTAGATATTTATATGTTCTGTCATAAATGAGGTAAGAATCAATGTTTATTTGCTGAATTAGACTTGAGTTATCTCAAACATTTTTGTTGCTTAAGATTGGTAGGGTTATTGGAAAATTAGAGTTACTATGACCTTATTGATTATATAATTCTTTTTCCCTCCTATTTTATTGATATATTAAAATTATTGAGAAAAATCAGTATATTATTCTGATAAATACATTGCTTACATGCAGTGGTGGTATTTATCTGTATTAAATGTCAGCTGGAGTATAATTGGTTATTTGAATTCATCTTCTTCTTTTAAGAATTCAGGCCTTGTTAAAATGGGTCAGTGATTCTGCAAGAGTGGCTGCTGTGAAAAGAAGTGGCAGGATGAGCTACATGTGCCCTAACTCTTCAACGATAGAGTACGGTCTTTTGATGCCATCTCCTTCTCACTTGCACTGTGTAGCAGCAATTCTGTGGCACAGTTATGAGCTGCTGGTAGAGTATGACTTACCAGCACTGCTAGACCGAGAGCTCTTTGAGTAAGTATGATTTGTGAAATTCTCTTTTCCCCCAGTACTAGATCACTTTAGGTTTTTACTTGATGAAACAGCATTTTACATTTTATTTATATAAAAATAATACTTCAAATAGTACTAGTTAAGTATAATCAGTGTAATTTTGAAATGAGATGCTACACAAATTTAACTAATTTATCTTCAGGTTTTAAGAAGCTACATTAGTGTCATTGCTGCTTTTCCCACCTAAAATTGGAATGTTTCATGTATTCTCCTGCAGGTCATAATGTTTATTCTCACCTGCAAATTTACCTGCCAGATTCTTTTATCTTTAATGTGCAACTTTGGAGGGAAAGTGTAACTAGAAATTTTGAGAGACTACTTTAGACAGTTTTTACAATTGGTTGTTTTTACTTCTTTCTAGATGGCTGTTATGATTGTTCTTTTGACAAGTAGTTTCCACTTAACCCACATTTCTTCACCATACTCAGTTAAGGCTTTGTTGAGCTGACTGCCTAATAACTGCTAAGTCTATAGCAAAATATAATATTTATCTCTGAAGAGTTCCATGACTCATAAAAGGTTGGCTTTTTGTCCTCTAGTTTGTCATTTTCATATTTGGTCCTATCAGTTGGCATAATCCATGACCTATTAGTGAAACTCACTAACAGTTTTCATTTTGCAGATATGAATTAAAGCCATTAATAATGTCGAATTCAGTCTAGACATTTCTTAGGTATAATTTTTTGTATTGTTTCTTTATGTCATTTTTTTGAGGTCACACAGAGAATGGTAGAACCATTTTGATATAGATCTCTTGGTTTTCTGTACTCATTTTACAAATCTAATCTAACTTCCAATCTACTGAAGTACTTAATGATGTCTATCACAATTAGTCTTCCTGAAACATTATAGTGTCATTATATTGAATGTCAAACTATATAATTTTCATGAAAGTGATTTCTAGTAGAAATAATTGATGAAGAGGTCTTTCTAAATATATGTATATATTGTTAACATGGTATCTTTTATTCCCTAGGTTACTTTTTAATTGGTCCATGTCTCTTCCCTGCAATATGGTTTTGAAGAAAGCTGTTGACAGTCTACTTTGCTCGATGTGTCACATACACCCAAGTTATTTTTCTTTGCTTATGGGCTGGATGGGAATTACCCCTCCTCCAATGCAGTGTCACCATGGACTGTCCATGACAGATGATAGCAAAAAGCAAGATCTTAGTTCATCTTTAACAGACGACTCTAAAAACGCACAAGCACCTCTTGCACTAACTGAATCACATTTGGCAACCCTTGCTTCCTCTTCTCAATCTCCAGAAGCTATCAAACAATTACTGGACTCAGGTTTGCCTTCTCTTCTTGTGAGGAGTCTGGCTAGTTTCTGTTTTAGCCACATTTCTTATTCTGAAAGCATTGCTCAATCAATAGATGTTTCCCAGGACAAACTCAGGCGGCATCACATTCCACAACAATGTAATAAGATGCCTATCACAGCAGACCTGGTTGCTCCTATTCTTAGGTTTTTGACAGAAGTTGGCAATAGCCATATTATGAAAGACTGGCTTGGTGGGTCTGAAGTCAATCCACTATGGACAGCACTTCTGTTTTTATTGTGTCACTCTGGGTCCACTTCTGGAGGACATAATTTAGGTGCACAACAGACCAGTGCAAGATCAGCTTCTCTTTCTTCAGCTGCTACAACAGGATTGACTACTCAACAGAGGACAGCAATAGAGAATGCAACTGTTGCATTCTTTCTGCAGTGCATTTCATGTCACCCTAATAATCAAAAGCTGATGGCCCAGGTAAGAGTAGAAAAACTGGCTTATGTTCCAGTGTCTTATTATTTTAATGTGCTGTCACATGGCACTCTTGAAATTAGTTCAGAAAGGGTCATGTATTAAGGCCAGGTGATGGTGAAGTTTGGGTTTGGGTGCATTTAAGGATTTGAATTTAAACCATAATTAAAATTAAGTACTGATATCTCCTCCCTCCTCTCCTCAACTGTTACATAAATCAGTTATTCTTTCTGATGAATGATGGGCAAATTCATGGAGATTCTAGCTAAAGATCATACATTCCTCCTTTTAAAAAACCGCCCCTAATCAAAAGAACAACGCTTCAGGGACTTTCCTGGTGGTCCAGTGGCTAAGACTCCATGCTCCCAATGCAAGGGGCCTGGGTTCGATCCCTGGTCAGGGAACTAGATCCCACATGCTGCAACTAAGAGTTCGCATGCTGCAGCTAAGAGCCGGCACAGCCAAATAAATACATAAATAAAAATATTAAAAAAAAAAAAAAAAAAAGCGAACAACGCTTCAGCTATTGGAACAGGATTGACCACTCGAAGGTGGCCATCAAGTGCCTCATCAGCATTGAGGCATTGCATTTTATAGTAACTGGATTGTTACAGCTGTTGATTTGCTTCTAATGAAGCAGACATTAGAATAAGTTTCAGATAGGAGACTCCTGACAAATCACATTAAAGGTATGAAAGATGATTTTATTGTATTAAGTCCACAGGGCCAAAAATCTTGAATGCTGGAGTTATCTCGAACATAATTCTAGTTGCTTTTTGCCAGTTTCTGCTGCTTTCTATCTGTTGTGATCTTCAGCAAGTTGTTTAAACTGTAAAATGGAGATAGTAATACCTGCCTCTCAAAAGGTTTTTTTTTTGAGGATTAAATATGATAATGTATATGAAGTGTCTAGCATAGAGCCTGTCTGAGACATGGTAGACACCAATAAATAGGAACCAGCTTCTTTTTTTACCCTCTTATTTGATAGTGCTTATTCAGGTTAAACTATTAATGAAGGATGAGCTATCATAATTTTCAAAAAATTCTGAATGATTTAACTTTAAGAAGAGGAAGATACTTTGTTGCCTAAAGTAATTAATTATTGGGAAACTGTATCTACTTAATGTGTGTAATTTGAAAGAAATGCTTAAATTACCACTTTTAACCAAGTCCTTGAATATGGACATTTGACAATTTGGTTTGTGCCTGTGGGTAGTATGAAACTTTGTGTTCCATTGCCTTCTGGCCTAATAACCAAAAATAAACTTTTTGTCTGCTTCCGTATATTCTTTAATTGCTGATTTGATGAATTCAAATACACTCATTAATCCACATTTTAAATTTCCTCTTTGTTCTTTAAAATATAAAGCTGCAAGTAAATACCTCATTTAACTTTTTAAATCTCTCACTTTGCCAGGTTCTCTGTGAACTATTTCAGACATCTCCTCAAAGAGGGAACCTTCCAACATCAGGGAACATTTCAGGGTTTGTACGTAGATTATTTTTGCAGCTGATGTTAGAGGATGAGAAAGTGACAATGTTTCTTCAGTCTCCCTGCCCAGTGAGTATTTAACAATTAAATTAAATCTTTATGATGAGCTGTGTGTAAAAGTATTTTATGTTTTCATGTCAGAGCTTTCAGTTATCTCTGTTCTAATTTCTAATGAAATGAAATGAAATTAGAAATTAGAGGTTGTGCTAGCAAAGTGAAACTAGCACAACCTTTATACTTAAGGATAGGACTTAAATATCTTAGCTAACCCTCTCTGTCCAGAATAACCTAGTTGTAACTTGCCATGAATAGTATAATTTGATTTGGGGGGGAAATTGACAGATTATTAGGTACGGTAGTGCTAATGCAAAAAAGTATGACGAACAAATCGCATGGCAGACATGCCACATTTGAAGAAATATATAAAATAAACTCTTTACATTTTTGTATGCATTACTGAATTGTTTATTTTTTTATGCTTTTGAAATTGTTATATAATGATATACATTTCAAAAAACCCTTCTTGATTTCTTTTAAATTTATTTCCAGCTGTACAAGGGTAGAATTAATGCTACTAGCCATGTCATCCAGCATCCAATGTATGGAGCGGGCCACAAGTTCCGTACACTTCATTTGCCGGTCTCAACAACATTATCAGAAGTTCTTGACAGAGTGTCAGGCAAGTCACATTTAAATATTTGTGTTTCTTTAACTTTATGTTAGATGTATATAGGAATTTTATTATTTTTATAACTTTATTGCTTTCACTCACTCACCAACCATTTAATGACTAGAAAAGGTCAAGGTAGCTTCACATTTAGAAGCATGATGCAGTGGACAAAATGTACAATACATTCCAGCACCTGTGATTCTTTTGCTGTGATGTGTGTTATGTGTAGTAATGACAGAATGGGCAGTTGGAAATGTACACAAGCTGTGGGAAGCCACTGATGGAATTTTCTCAGGATAAACCATCGGGCTGTTTTATAGTAGATGAATTACAGTATATTAGGTTGCATGACAATTCTAAGTGATAAACATTTACTAAATCTAGGGGAGAAATGAGTGGTCAGTAGGTAGAATCAACTGGTGACCTTACTGTTTTTAACAGTGAAGAAAGCAGAGAGAACGTTTCCCCTAGGTTTTTCAAGAGCTCTCCGATGATGCCTTTAAACAGGATATAAGTTATTAAAGTAAAAGCATTTTTTTGAGGTAGAATACAAATTGACTGTGGTTAGTTTGGGTTTACTGCCTCTCAGAAATCCTAATCAGTGATGAATTCATTGAGCATCTGCTACGTGTAAACACAGTAATTTCTTCTAGGGATGTAAAAGTGAGCAGGACATATATTCTGCCTCTCAAAGTATTTATGATCTTTTGTATGTTGTCAGAATAAAAAATAAACTGAAAAGTTTAAATGTTTGCATTTTAATTTAAATATAAGTCAGTGTGTTTCTGTCTGTATACATTAGAGAGGGGGTACCTAAGTCTTTAAGCAACACTGATAACTGAAAGAAGTTAGGAGTATCCAGAAAAAAAAAACTGGCGCTATTTGTTAGCTGGAAATATAAATCTAAACTTAGAATAAAAGACTGAGTTGAAGAGATTTGGGAGTTGTTACCATACATACATACATAGATGGTAAGTTAAACCACGTGAACAGATATGATCACTTTGAGAAAATAATGTAGAAAAGATTCTTTACCAGTTTTAGACACTGCATCTAACAGAAATGTGTGCATAAAATTATACTTTCCTTCATTTTTACATGTTACACAGTAAAATGTTAGAATATATTATAAATGTGTAACATTTTTTTCTTATTTGAAAATGTCCACCTTACCTGTTACAGCTAAACTTTTGTGAAAATTTGTCTTTACAAACTTTTTTCTAAATTTCAATTTTCTGAAATTGTGCCTTCTACATGATGAAGAAAAAATTTAAAATTAATTAATTGAAGGAAGGAAGTGGGGACGAGTACTAAAATTCAATTTTTGAGATTTCATACATTTAACTTAATAATGGAAAAGTATAGACATAGTACAAAATAATTGGAAATTTAACATTTTTATTTATCTTTAAATGAATACTATTTTCTAAAATGTCATGGTCTGTCATTTAGGATATTTAACAAAATAGCTCCCTTTATTACCTAAAAATTAACAAATAAAACTTACTGCTGTGGAAAAATAGTACATCCTAGTAAAGAGTCCAACAAAGTTATCCTGAGCAAATATCAGAAACTTCTAAGTGCTGAGTTTAACCTTTGTTTAGCAATGCTTTGGTACTTTAAGGTGTATTTGTGATTCTTAGTCATATCTTAGCCATATCTTAGGATATATTAACATGTGCATATGTATTTTATTAACATGTATGAAAACAGGTAATCCAAAATTATTTAAGCCATACTTTTACCCACTGCCTATAGCTTTCGACTTATACTGCTTTCAAATAATAAAGGTTATGTGTCTTTTTTTTTTTCAAATTCTGTATTGTTTTTAAGCAATTTGATTATCATCAAATAATATACCTTGTAGTTTTCTTCATGTTTCTTATGATTTGAGTTTTTGGACTTGAATCTGTGTGGGTGTATAAATTTCATCACATTTGGAAATTTTTTGGCTATTAGTTTCTCAAATATATTCTGTCTCCCCGTCACTTTCCTCTCTTTTGGTGATTCCAATGACACGTTTACTAGGCCTCTTGAAGTTGTTTCACAGCTCACTGAAGCTCTGTTCCATTTTCCCCCTGTATTTAAAATTTTTGATAACTTATATTGCTCTATCTTCAAACTGACTTCAGTGTCTAATCTGCTAGAAGTTATATCTGGTTCTTTTTTATATATGTCCTTGTCTTTATATAAAGTGTACAAGCTTTCTTCTAGTGTCTTGAATTTTTGTTTTTTGTTTGTTTGTTTGTTTTGGCCGCACCGCTCGGCACGTGGGATCTTAGTTCCCTGACCAGGGATTGAACCCGCGTCCTGTGGAGGGGAAGCGCGGAGCCTTAACCACTGGACTACCAGGGAAGTCCCTAGTGTCTTGAATATATTGATCTGTTTACGTTGATTTTTTTTTTTTTTCATTGTGGATTGTGTGTTACTGCTTTTTTAATTCGCCTAGAAAATTTCGTTGGATGCCAGACAATGTGATTTTTACTTTTCTGGGTGGTGGATATTTTTGTATTCTAATAAGTATTTTTTATTTCTTTCTGAGATGTAGTTATATTACTTAAAAACAGAACATTACTTTTAGGACCAGCTTTTCAGCTTTGTTAGGTGGGACCAGAGCAGCTGTTAATTTAGAGCAGAACTTACTGCGATGATGGAAATATTTTATAACCCTATACTATCTAGTGCAGTAGCTTTTAAGCATATAGAATGTGTCTGGTGAGACAAAGGAACTCGTGTTTTAATTTTAATGGACTTACTTTTAAGGAGGTACTGTAGTGGAATAGAAGCACGGTACCACATTTGAAAACAGAGGTCTGGGGTTAATTTGGCCCCACTGCTGAGGTTATACTCTTCTGAGAACTCTGTTAGAAATTCACTAGGCATTGGGAATACTAAGTATTCCAGCCCTCATTTTTAGAACGTGGGGTTCATCCCCTTGCTACTTTTTTTTTTTTTTTAATATTTATTTATTTTATTTATTTATTTTTAATTTTGTTTGGCTGTGTTGGGTCTTAGTTGCGGCATGCAGGATCTTTCTTTGCGGCACGCGGGCTCTTCGTTGCGGTGTGCGGGCTCCTTTCTAGTTGTGCTGTGCGGGTTTTCTCTCTAGTTGTGGCTTGCGGGCTCCAGGGCGCGTGGACTCTGTGGCACGCGAGCTCAGTAGTTGTGGCGCATGGGCTTAGTTGCCCTGCGGCATGTGGGATCTTAGTTCCCCAACCAGGGATTGAACCGGCATTCCCTGCATTGCAAGGTGGATTCTTTACCACTGGACCACCAGGGGAGTTCCCCCCTTGCTACTTTTTAAAAGTATTTTCCTTGCCCTTTAGGTGGTTTCCTTGTATGTAATGCTTGTCAGTATGCACTACAGATTAGAGGAGACCCTCTATAGATCACTGGGGCTCTCTCTCTGTGTAGATCTCTCCTCGTTGGCATTGTGCCCTGTGAACTGCAGCCAAACCTGCCTTTGTCTTCCTGGACTCCCATTTCTGTATCCTCACCTTGAGTGATGCCTGGGTTGTGCTGAGCTGTGGTCTGGGAAATTGCAGGAAATAAGCTGGTGCAATCCTAGCGCTTACTTCATTTGTTTCCACTCACCCAGGAATCACTGTCCTGCCTTCCTGATGCCCAGTATCTGAAAACTTTATTTCATATAGTTTCCTAATTTTTAGTTATTTCAGGTAGGACAGTAATCTGGTCATTGTTATTTCATTTTGGCCACAGGTGGAAATCCAAACCAGAACAATTTTAAGCAGTAAATTGAGCAAAGTCTTTCTCAGTGATACCTTTTAGTGTTTGAATGGCATTTATTGAGATAACACTATATATATTCTTGTTTTGTTATTTTTATTTAGTTAGGAGTCTTAGATAACAAAGTAATATAAAAATAAAGAATATAAATTCTTATCACCTAATGAACTATGATTGTGTGAATTTTTTATTACTTAAATATTTCCCTCTGACTTGTGTAACTCTTTTTGCCATTTGGGGTTACTTGCTTGTTTTTCTGAGAAAGTAAAATGTATTGTTGCATTATGTATTTATTACAGTAGTCCCCCTTTATCTTCAGGGGATACATTCCAAGACCCCCAGCTGATGCTTGAAACCACAGACAGTAGCGAACCCTGTATATATGTTTTTTCTTATCCATACGTATCTATGATAAATATGATAATGTATGTTAATCTCTTACTGTGCCCACAGTAAGAGATCAACAACAATAACTAATAATAAAATAGAACAATTACCTAATATACTGTAATAAAAGTTAGGTGAATGTGGTCTCTCTCTTTCAAAATAATCTTACTGTACTGTCTCACCCTCCTTCTTGTGATGATGAGAGATGATAAAATGCCTACGTGATGAGATGCAGTGAGGTGAATGACATAGGCATTGGGAACATAGGCTTAGGTTACTTTTGACCTTCTAACAATACATCCAAAGGAGGAACCAGAAGAGGGATCATCTGCTCCGGGTGATCCTGGGTTATCCAGCCATGACGACTGGCATCCATGACTGAATGTCAGAGCAGACAATGACATGGTTGGGAATTCCAAGTGGGATGGATCCAGTGAGATTTCGTCATTATAGTCAGAACAGCAAGCAATTTCAAAGCTATGAGTTGTTTATTTCCGGAATTTTTCATTTAATATCCTCAGACCGCAAGTAACTGAAACCACAGAAAATGAAACCATGGATTAAGGGGGAGCAGCTGTATTTACAGTGTTTAAATTTGTTTTTTTTTTTAATTTCACAAAAATAGAAATGGTCTAAAGGCAATCTGTAGTTTGGAAGAGGTTCTAGAAATTGAGATCACAGGGATATTTTCAGATATTCAAAGAAAGCTACAAAATAGGAAATAATACAAAAGATGCTGTTTTATCACTTGATCATTTCACCTTAACATTATAATAAAGCACTGGATCATAATTGTGTTAAGTTAGAAAAGTAAAAAGAGAGCCTGTATCAGTCATATCCACTTAGTGAAAAACATTCTTAATATTAGAACAGTTCATCCAGCTTTTTGAGCTTCTTTTTTTTTTTTTTAAACATCTTTATTGAAGTATAATTGCCTTACAATGGTGTGTTAGCTTCTGCTTTATAACAAAGTGAATCAGTTATACATATACAATATGTTCCCATTTCTCTTCCCTCTTGCATCTCCCTCCCTCCCACCCTCCCCATCCCACCCCTCTAGGTGGTCACAAAGCACCGAGCTGATCTCCCTGTGCTATGCGGCTGCTTCCCACTAGTTATCTATTTTACATTTGGTAGTGTATATATGTCCATGACACTCTCTTACCCTGTCACATCTCACCCCACCCCCTCCCCATATCCTCAAGTCCATTCTCTACTAGGTCTGTGTCTTTATTCCGGTCTTGCCACTAGGTTCTTCATGGCCTTTTTTTTTTTTTTCCCCTTAGATTCCGTATATATGTGTTAGCATACTGTATTTGTTTTTCTCTTTCGGACTTACTTCACTCTGTATGACAGACTCTAACTCCATCCACCTCATTACAAATACCTCCATTTCATTTCTTTTTATGGCTGAGTAATATTCCATTGTATATATGTGCCACATCTTCTTTATCCATTCCTCTGTCGATGGACATTTAGGTTGCTTCCATGTCCTGGCTATTGTAAATAGAGCTGCAATGAACATTTTGGTACATGACTCTTTTTGACCTATGGTTTTCTCAGGGTATATGCCCAGTAGTGGGATTGCTGGGTCGTATGGTAGTTCTATTTGTAGTTTTTTCAGGAACCTCCATACTGTTCTCCATAGTGGCTCTATCAATTTACATTCCCACCAACAGTGCAAGAGTGTTCCCTTTCCTCCACACCCTCTCCAGCATTTATTGTTTCTAGATTTTTTGATGATGGCCATTCTGACCGGTGTGAGATGATATCTCATTGTAGTTTTGATTTGCATTTCTCTAATGATTAATGATGTTGAGCATTCTTTCATGTGTCTGTAGGCCATCTGTATATCTTCTTTGGAGAAATGTCTATTTAGGTCTTCTGCCCATTTTTGGATTGGGTTGTTGGTTTTTTGGTTATTGAGCTGCATGAGCTGCTTGTAAATCTTGGAGATTAATCCTTTGTCAGTTGCTTCATTTGCAAATATTTTCTCCCATTCTGATGGTTGTCTTTTGGTCTTGTTTATGGTTTCCTTTGCTGTGCAAAAGCTTTTACGTTTCATTAGGTCCCATTTGTTTATTTGTGTTCTTATTTCCATTTCTCTGGGAGCTGGGTCAAAAAGAATCTTGCTGTGATGTATGTCATAGAGTGTTCTGCCTATGTTTTCCTCTAAGAGTTTGATAGTGTCTGCCCTTACACTTAGATCTTTAATCCATTTTGAGTTTATTTTTGTGCATGGTGTCAGGGAGTGTTCTAATTTCATACTTTTACATGTACCTGTCCAATTTTCCCAGCACCACTTATTGAAGAGGCTGTCTTTTCTCCACTGTATATGCTTGCCTCCTTTATCAAAGATAAGGTGACCATATGTGTGTGGGTTTATCTCTGGGCTTTCTATCCTGTTCCATTGATCTATATTTCTGTTTTTGTGCCAGTACCAAACTGTCTTGATTACTGAAGCTTTGTAATATAGTCTGAAGTCAGGGAGCCTGATGCCCCCAGCTCCATTTTTCGTTCTCAAGATTGCTTTGGCTATTCGGGGTCTTTTGTGTTTCCATACACATTGTGAAATTTTTTGTTCTAGTTCTGTGAAAAATGCCAGTGGTAGTTTGATAGGGATTGCATTGAATCTGTAGATTGCTTTTGGGTAGTAGAGTCATTTTCACAATGTTGATTCTTCCAATCCAGGAACATGCTATATCTCTCCATCTATTTGTATCATCTTTAATTTCTTTCATCAGTGTCTTATAATTTTCTGCATACAGGTCTTTTGTCTCCTTAGGTAGGTTTATTCCTAGATATTTTATTCTTTTTGTTGCAATGGTAAACGGGAGTGTTTTCTTAATTTCCCTTTCAGATTTTTCGTCATTAGTGTATAGAAATGCAAGAGATTTCTGTGCATTAATTTTGTATCCTGCTACTTTACCAAATTCATTGATTAGCTCTAGGAGTTTTCTGGTAGCATCTTTAGGATTCTCTATGTATAGTATCATGTCATCTGCAAATAGTGACAGCTTTACTTCTTCTTTTCCGATTTGGATTCCTTTTATTTCTTTGTCTTCTCTGATTGCTGTGGCTAACACTTCCAAAACTATGTTGAATAATAGTGGTGAGAGTGGGCAACCTTGTCTTGTTCCTGATCTTAGCGGAAATGGTTTCAGTTTTTCACCATTGAGGACAATGTTGGCTGTGGGTTTGTCATATATGGCCTTTATTATGTTGAGGAAATTTCCCTCTATGCCTACTTTCTGCAGGGCTTTTATCATAAATGGGTGTTGAATTTTGTCGAAAGCTTTCTCTGCATCTATTGAGATGATCATATGGTGTTTCTCCTTCAATGTGTTAATATGGTGTATCACATTGATTGATTTGCGTATGTTGAAGAATCCTTGCATTCCTGGGATAAACCCCACTTGATCATGGTGTGTGATCCTTTTAATGTGCTGTTGGATTCTGTTTGCTAGTATTTTGTTGAGGATTTTTGCATCTATGTTCATCAGTGATATTGGCCTGCAGTTTTCTTTCTTTGTGACATCTTTGTCTGGTTTTGGTATCAGGGTGATGGTGGCCTCGTAGAATGAGTTTGGGAGTGTTCCTCCCTCTGCAATATTTTGGAAGAGTTTGAGAAGGATAGGTGTTAGCTCTTCTCTACATGTTTGATAGAATTCGCCTGTGAAGCCATCTGGTCCTGGGCTTTTGTTTGTTGGAAGGTTTTTAATCACAGTTTCAATTTCAGTGCTTGTGATTGGTCTGTTCATATTTTCTATTTCTTCCTGATTCAGTCTCGGCAGTTTGTGCATTTCTAAGAATCTGTCCATTTCTTCCAGGTTGTCCATTTTATTGGCATAGAGTTGCTTGTAGTAATCTCTCATGATCTTTTGTATTTCTGCAGTGTCAGTGGTTACTTCTCCTTTTTCATTTCTAATTCTATTGATCTGAGTCTTCTCCCTTTTTCTCTTGATGAGTCTGGCTAATGGTTTATCAATTTTGTTTATCTTCTCAAAGAACCAGCTTTTAGTTTCATTGATTTTTGCTGTTGTTTCCTTCATTTCTCTTTCATTTATTTCTGACCTGATCTTTATAATTTCTTTCCTTCTGCTGGCTTTGGGGTTTTTTTGTTCTTCTTTCTCTAATTGCTTCAGGTGCAAGGTTAGGTTGTTTATTCGAGATGTTTCCTGTTTCTTGAGGTAGGCTTGTATTGCTATAAACTTCCCTCTTAGCACTGCTTTTGCTGCGTCCCATAGGTTTTGGGTCGTCGTATCTCCATTGTCATTTGTTTCTAGGTATTTTTTGATTTCCCCTTTGATTTCTTCAGTGATCACTTCGTTATTAAGTAGTGTGTTGTGTAGCCTCCATGTGTTTGTATTTTTTACAGATCTTTTCCTGTAATTGATATCTAGTCTCATAGCGTTGTGGTCGGAAAAGATACTTGATACGATTTCAATTTTCTTAAATTTACCGAGGCTTGATTTGTGACCCAAGATACGATCTATCCTGGAGAATGTTCCATGAGCACTTGAGAAAAATGTGTATTCTGTTGTTTTTGGGTGGAATGTCCTATAAATATCAATTAAGTCCATCTTGTTTAATGTATCATTTAAAGCTTGTGTTTCCTTATTTATTTTCATTTTGGATGATCTGTCCATTGGTGAAAGTGGGGTGTTAAAAGTCCCCTACTATGATTGTGTTGCTGTCGATTTCCCCTTTTATGGCTGTTAGTATTTGCCTTATGTATTGAGGTGCTCCTATGTTGGGTGCATAAATATTTACAATTGTTATAGCTTCCTCTTGGATCGATCCCTTGATCATTATATAGTGTCCTTCTTTGTCTCTTGTAATAGTCTTTATTTTAAAGTCTATTTTGTCTGATATGAGAATTGCTACTCCAGCTTTCTTTTGATTTCCATTTGCATGGAATATCTTTTTCCGTCCCCTCACTTTCAGTCTGTATGTGTCTCTAGGTCTGAAGTGGGTCTCTTGTAGACAGCATATATATGGGTCTTGTTTTTGTATCCATTCAGCCAGCCTGTGTCTTTTGGTGGGAGCATTTAATCCATTTACATTCAAGGTAATTATCGATATGTATGTTCCTATTCCCGTTTTCTTAAATGTTTTGGGTTTGTTATTGTAGGTGTTTTCCTTCTCTTGTGTTTCTTGCCTAGAGAAGTTCCTTTAGCATTTGTTGTAAAGCTGGTTTGGTGGTGCTGAACTCTCTCAGCTTTTGCTTGTCTGTAAAGGTTTTAATTTCTCCATCGAATCTGAATGCGATCCTTGCTGGGTTGAGTAATCTTGGTTGTAGGTTTTTCTCCTTCATCACTTTAAGTATATCCTGCCACTCCCTTCTGGCTTGCAGAGTTTCTGCTGAAAGATCAGCTGTTAACCTTATGGGGATTCCCTTGTGTGTTATTTGTTGTTTTTCCCTTGCTGCCTTTAATATGTTTTCCTTATATTTAATTTTTGACAGTTTGATTAATATGTGTCTTGGCGTGTTTCTCCTTGGGTTTATCCTGTATGGGACTCTCTGTGCTTCCAGGACTTGATTAACTATTTCCTTTCCCATATTAGGGAAGTTTTCAGCTATAATCTCTTCAAATATTTTCTCAGTCCCTTTCTTTTTCTCTTCTTCTTCTGGGACCCCTATAATTTGAGCTTCTTAATGGTTAAATAAGATCACTGTATGGTCATCATTTATTTCATGATTTGTAATAGCATGCCATATTCAAAAACATGAAAGAAAATATGATTTCAGAGTAATAACCATCTATGAAAGTCTTTAGTATTCATTCTTTTTTTGTTTTTAAAGGACTGCCCAAGGTCAGATAGCTAGTGAGTTACAGGGCTAACTTTTTTTTTTTAAATTAAAGTATTGTTTATTTATTTATTTATGGCTGTGTTGGGTCTTCGTTTCTGTGCGAGGGCTTTCTCTCGTTGTGGCAAGCGGGGGCCACTCTTCATCGCGGTGCGTGGGCCTCTCACTATCGTGGCATCTCTTGTTGCGGAGCACAGGCTCCAGACGCACAGGCCCAGTAATTGTGGCTCACGGGCCCAGCTGCTCCGCGGCACGTGGGATCTTCCCAGACCAGGGCTCGAACCCGTGTCCCCTGCATTGGCAGGCAGATTCTCAACCACTGTGCCACCAGGGAAGCCCTTTAGTATTCATTCTTAAAGTACTTGTAAGATATATCACTTTATCTAAGATTCCTAACCAAATAAAACAACAAAACCAGAAACCTCTGTTACTTAAATTTGTTCCTTTATACTCCCATTTGTAGAAAAAATAGAAGTCTAATGTAATGCATTAGGAGGAGTCCTGAGCTTGAATTCCATATTGCCCTTTACAGGTTGTATGAGTAACCTTGCTAATAAGGCTGTTTCCCTATTTTGAAAATAATATTCTTCCTTGGTTTGCATGTTGTGAGGACTGAAATCGATGTTAAGTGGCAAACAGATTGAACTATGCCTACAATAAAGCAAATGCTTTGGTTTTCAAAACTGCCTCTAGAGGTAGTACTATTGCAATACATAATATTTTCTAGAGATTGGAATTTAAGTATCCTGGCCTAAGGAGAGTGATGAGTCCCTTTCATTGATAAAATCAACGAGAATTGAATGTCAGATTTTCCTTAACAACATTCCTTCCAGACCATTTACATTGCCTTTGTATTAGTGATAATATAATCTTGTGTAAACGTCCCCAAGATATTTATTGCTTCCCTTCTTAACAATTTTGAAAAGCAATGTATTTTACATAAAAATTTCTTACAGATACACCAAGTATCACTGCTAAACTAATTAGTGAACAAAAAGATGACAAAGAAAAGAAAAACCATGAAGAGAAAGAAAAAGTTAAGGCAGAAAATGGATTTCAGGACAATTACAGTGTTGTTGTTGCTTCAGGTATGCTTGCTTGCTTTTTTTTTTTTTAATGATCTTGATTTTGTTTGGGTTTCTGTAAAATGTAACAATTTATATTTACAGGAACTTCATGTAATAAAAAGTATTAATGCAAAAAGCTGGCGTAATGATGTCTTAATATTAAATACACAATTATTGCACCAGAAATCCATTACTTTTCGGCACTGGAATTATTAAACTTATTTTGAGCTTAGTATATTTTAATCAGATACTCAGCATGTGTAAATAGATATTTCGTTTCAGCTTGACAGTGTACTGGGAATTATACTCTTAAAAGTTCACTAAGTGTTAAGGATTTTTTCTGTAACCTCCTATTTATTGATTGATTGATTGATTGCTGCATCGGGTCTTAGTTGCAGTGCGCGGGCTTCTCTCTAGTTGTGGCACGCGGACTTAGTTGCCCTGTGGCATGTGGGATCTTACTTCCCCAACCAGGGATTGAACCTGCATCCCCTGCATTGGAAAGAGGATTCTCAACCACTGGACCACCAGGGAAGTCCCTGTAACCTCCTTTTTAAAAAAAAAAAAAGAAAAAGTATTCACTAGTTTTCACTTATGACATTGTGCTCATTACATAAAATTAGAAAATAAAAGTCATCAAAAGAAAATTGGTTGAAAAATGAGTTTTTACTGTTAGATGCAGGAAGAAGAAAAAATGGCCATGATAAGTGATAATTTTGGAGGATATTTTCCTTAACAAAATTCTTAGTTCAGAAGAGAAAGCTCAGCCTAGATTACCTTACTCCTCAAATAGCAGACCTATGTATTGGTTTAATCCATCCTATCTCAGAGAAAAATTAAGAACACAAGATTTTCTGTACATATTTGCACAAAATTACATTCTAGTAAATGGATGGTCATCTATATGTATCTCAGAGAGTATAGGAGTTAATTTATACTTTCTTGGAAAATAGTTACACATGCAGCCAGTTATTCATGGAGTATAATAAATGACAGATAGAATCAAGAGAGTAGATATTTAATGAGAAGAAATATTTCTATCTTTTGGCGTTAGGAATGTGGCGCTTTAGTAGTATATTGTAGAAATACACTTATACTTCATGAATGTGCTGGCTATATAAAATCTTGGTGATTTTTTTTCTTTTAGGGCTGAAATCCCAATCTAAACGTGCTGTGTCATCTACACCACCTCGCCCACCATCCAGGAGAGGGAGGACAATGCCCGATAAAATAGGAAGTGCTTCCTCAGGAGCAGAGGCTGCCAACAAAATAATTACCGTCCCTGTGTTTCACCTGTTCCACAAACTCTTAGCTGGTAGTGTTCACAGTGATAAAACATATAAGAAATTCTAGTAATCTTACAAGTGTACAAATCAGATGTGTAATCAGGTGCTGTTGATGAGAGAAATAATTTATTGAGACTTTGTCCATATAGTTCCCTCCAAAAGAAGTGAGAACAAAAAGGGAGTAACCTATTTCATACCCTTTTTAACACTATAATGTTGCGTTTTTACACTTTACTTGCTTCCTAAATTTTGTTATGAATGTGCCATAAAATGATCAGTAAAATTAATGTTTTCATGTGTTCATAACAAGTTATATAGGATGCAATGTGAGGCTAATTTTAAAGAATTAGTTCTAGCTAATTAGCATCTTTCTTAAGAAAGATGTAGCCCTGATAGTTAAGCTTCTTCTCTACCTAAACATATTCTTTGACCAGTATACTTTCCGTTGGTCAAGGTGATAACCATTTTATCTCCATTTTTCTGCTGTATCATTATAATCAAATTGCCAACTAACTTTGACTGGATTTTACTTCTTAGCTTTACATTGTTGATTTAAAGCAGAGGTCAGTAAACTATCGCAGGTGGACCGAATGCTTCTTTTTGTAAAAACATTTTTATAGGAATACAGCTATGCCCATTCATTTATGCATTGTCCATAGCTGTTTTCATGCTACAGTAGAGTTAGTAGGTTGCAGCAGAGACCATATGGCCTCCATAGCTTAAAATATTTTTTATCTGGCCTTTTATGGAAAAGATTTACCAATCCCAGATTTATGGGAATGTTTCTTTTTTTTCTATTCACCATGGCTCAGAAGATCTTGGTGGGGTTTGGTTAGCAACTGATTAACACTTTGTATAGATATTTTTGTTCACATATGTCGGAAGTAGATTTGAGTTTTGTAAACTTCCTGTGGGCAGTTTTTAAATTGCTTTGAAATTGGTGTCAGAATCAAACCCTTACCTGTAATTTAATTTAGTAAAAGCATTAAGTAATTGAGTAAATTGAATCAAGTAAATGTCTCCCTCTTGGATTCCAGGTTTAACTTAGTTATGTCATTTTTAGGCCAGCCATTGCCAGCTGAAATGACGCTTGCCCAACTTTTAACTCTGCTATATGACCGAAAACTTCCTCAAGGTTACCGTTCAATAGATCTGACAGTTAAATTGGGTTCTAGAGTTATCACAGACCCAAGTCTGTCAAAAACAGATTCTTTTAAAAGACTGCACCCTGAAAAAGGTATGTGTATGATATTTCTTTAAAATTGCAGTCTGTAATCTGAGCAGGCAGGGATTTCTATAGCTGATGACTTAATGTACATTTTTGTTACATCAACTTGAGATACTTTTCTTTCTTTATGACTGAGTTATTTGTAAATATAGAAAATTGCCATTATTTCCATTGGAAATTAATGTTAATTCCTTGTGTAGCATCACTTATTTTTATGGGCCCATATGCTTTAATTTCTGCTTTAATTTTTTTTTTTTTCCTTTGGCCATGCTGTGTAGCTTGTGGGGTCTTAGTTCCCCGACCAGGGATTGAACCCGGGCCCTCAGCAGTGAAAGCATGGAGTCCTAACCACTGGACCACCAAGGAATTCCCTAATTTTTAAAAATATTATTTCTGCATGGGCCATGTGAATTGTTCATAATTTTATAATCAAAGTGAGAACCCCAATTTCGAATTTCCAATTTACTGATAATTTATATTGAGTGATATTGTGTGCTCATAAACATTTTTTACCTTAAACAAAAGTGGGATCATACATTTTCGTACCTTTTTATTTTTATATATTCAATTAAATATTTATAAATGTGCATTTTATTGCCTATTTTTAATATGGATATAACAATTTATCTGTTTCACAATTGTTGAAGGAATCTGTTTCTGATTTTTCACTACTATAAATGGTATTTAAGCAATGATTTTCGTAGTGTGGATATGGTGTCATCTTATTTATTGTCAATCTTTCTCATGATGAAAGATTCAATTATTAGCCTTTTGTACGCTTTAATAAATTTTAGTACATTTCCTTTGCCCAAATTTTCAGCAGGATCATTTGTCTGTTTTAATGTTCGTAGGGTCTGGTTATGTGTGAACGTAAACTTCTGGTTTTCCTCTGTGAGTGATTCGAAGTTAACCAATATGGTATAATTTTCAGTTTTCAGTAAGAAAAGTCTTTGTCATTATTCAGTTTTTCCTGATGGGATACTTTAGAGCATAACGTGCACATACGTTAATATTTTCTGGAGTCTCTGATGTTTTACTTATTTGCCCTAAAGGACAATACTTCTCAAACTTCAGTATGCTTGTAAATCACCTGGAACATTATAAAAATGCAGATTCCTACACAGTCTAGGATGGGACCCGAGAGTCTACATTTCAAAGGCTCTCAGGCTGATGCTGATGCTTACTAGTCCATGGACCATATACTTCAAGTAGTTAAGACTATAGGGAGCAACATCAGACGTTATTTAAGCATGTTTGTAGCATCTAGCCTAGATAGCTGTATCTGAATGACTTAAGATAATTATGCTCTTTTGTTGAGTAGAGAGATGACAACAATATTTGCTTTGTAAATGAAAAAGTATTATAAAAATAGATCCTCTCTTAGCTGTTATTTGCGATTATTCTTCTAGATCATGGAGATTTACTTGGTAGTTGTCCTGATGATGAGGCTCTCACTCCAAGTGATGAATGTATGGATGGGGTACTGGATGAATCTTTACTCGAAACCTGTCCCATTCAGTCACCCTTACAAGTTTTTGCAGGAATGGGTGGACTGGCTCTTATTGCGGAAAGACTACCCATGCTATATCCAGAAGTAATTCAGCAGGTAAGATAAGATTTCTAATTAACTATATCATTACATGGGAAAGACCTTCTGTTTTCTGGTTTGTGTTTAACTTAACGTTTGGAAGTACCCTTTCCCTTAAAGTCTTGGAGTAACGTATAAACCTTTCAAAGCTCAGCCTATATGGAGCTTTGTAAGAATTAATTTGGTAAAGAAACGTTGAAGACCAAGCAGATTTGCCAGGGGCATCACACTGTAGCATTTACTTTGATTTCATGGTCATCACACTGTAACATTTTTGTTTCTGTGCTTCTTAAGGTGTGATATTAATTACGGATATTACTGGAAATGGGAGAGTGAAATAGTAGTGTATACTTCTACCCAAATACACTATGTCTTTTGGCTTAACTTTTATTCCTTTTTAAGTGCCATTTCCATTTAAGTAGTTTTTAAAACATTAATTTAACTTCTTCCCCTGTTCATTAATGTTACTGTCACTGAGGTGTGTACTTTCGATGTTCTGTTGTTTATGAGGGGGGAGTGTGATGCATGGAGAGTCGTAAATACCAAGCTCTTTATTTCTGTTGATTGAGGTAGGGGAATTATTCTCTCTAATTTTATCTACTTGGGGGTGTGTGTGTGTGTGTGTGTGTGTGTGTGTGTGTGTGTGTGTATGCCTGCGTTAGTTTCCTAGGGCTGCTGTGACAAAGTACCACAAACTGCGTGGCTTAAAACAACCGAAATTTAATTTTCTTACAGCTCAGGAGGCTATAAGTCTGTGAAATCAAGGTGTCATCAGAGCCATGCTCACTGTGAAGGCTCTAGGGGATTCGCCTTCCTTGCCTCTTCTTAGCTTCTGGTTATTGCTGGCAATTAATGGCATTCATTGGTCTATAGCTGCATCACTCCAGTCTCTGCCTGCCTTTTCACATGGCCATCTTCCTTTTGTGTATCTGTGTGTCTCTGTATCTCCCTCTCCTTATAACAACACCGTCATTGGATTTAGGGTCCACTCTAAGCCATTATGACCTCATCTCTTAATTGATTACATCTGCAAAGACCCTATTTCCAAATAAGGTCACATTCACAGTTATTAGGGGTTAAGACTTGAGCATATCTTTGGGAGGATACAGTTCAATCCACAATAATACCTATTCAGTAAATGGTTATTACTTAACCTGCTCTTCAAAGAGCTTATGATATTTTTATTTTAAGATAATATAACCATGATATAAGATGACTGTCACAGAAAAATATGAGTAAAATTTTATTTCTTCCTAGAAAATGTCATGATACAGCCAAAAGTTTGAAATGGAAAAAACTCCCAACATTCTCAAGATTATTGTTGTTCAATGAAAATGACTTCCCTAATTCAGTATTCAGTATGCTTTATTATATTGAGTGGAAATTGGGTGCTGCTGTAATAAATACCTAAAAGAGTGGAAGTGACTTTAGAATTGGGTAGTGGTCAGAGTGTGGAAGAATTTTGAGGAGCATGATAAAAAGAGGTCTAGATTGCCTTGAACAGATGACTAGTAGAACTATGGATGGAAAGCCTTTGCCAGTGAGGGCCCAGATGAAAGTGAGGATCACAGTAGCGAGAACCTGTGTATCATAGAGAATACCTAAATTGGCTTAAGCAGACTGTTGGTAGAAATATGGATGTTAAAAGTACTAATGGTGCAGCTTAGAAAGAAATGAGGAACATGTTATTGGAAACTGGAGGAAAGGGGATCCCTGTCTTTTATTGGTAGAAATCCTAGCATATTTATGTCCTGAATGTGGAAGGCAGTACTTGTAAGTGATGAACTTGGATATTTAGCTGAATTTCCAACCCGAGTGTGAAGTTACCTGTTTTCTTCTTGGTGCTAATAGTAAAATGTGAGAGGAAAGAACTGTTGAGCAACAAGCAACCATCACTTGACAATCTGAGAAATTCTCAGTCTATCCAGATTGCAAAAGATGCTCAAATTAGAGATTTGCTGTCAGAAAAGCATGCTCTGGAGAAAAAGCCAAGGATGTGGCTGATCAGCCTTTGCTGGTGCCTCAGAAAAATCAAGATGCTAGCGCATTCAGTCACACAGAGTGCTATTTGAAGAGGTCAGTCATACTATTCATGGATCCCCTCGGCCATCTAAACAGAAGCCAAGAATAGAGAAAGTTGTGTGACAGTGGTAGCAAAGTCAAAGGAGGAGATGTGACTGTGGAAGCAGAGATTCAGATGAAGCAGCCAAAAGCCAAGGAACGTGAATAGCCTCTAGAAGCTGGAAAACACAAGGAACCCACACTCCCTGAGAGTCTCCAGAAGGAACACTTGATATTTAGGATCAAAAGCTTGGATTCTAGCTCCATAAGACTCTTTTTGGACTTCTGACCTCTAGATCTTTAGTATAATAAATTTGTGTTGTTTTAAGTAAGTCTGTGGTGATGTGTTACAGCAAACCGTATAGGAAATGAATACAGATTTTGGTCTGTACTTTCTTAGGATGTTTTTGTCTCGTTTTGGTATCAGGGTAATACCGTCTTATAGAATGGGTTGGGAATTTCTAATACTTCATATTAAGAAAACTGTTAGATGGATTTTTCTACAGATTAAACACTAAAGGTTACAAAATTAGTGATAGAGAAGATGCGTCAAAAGAAATCATCCAAACTGAAGCATAGAATGTATAAGGAATGAAAAGAACATAAGAGCTATATGGACATGTAGCTAGAAGTGAAAAATTCTGACGTGAATTTATGGTTGCAGAAAAAGAGTGGATTGAAACAGGGACAGAAAAGTACAGAAAGGAAGAAAATTTCCAGAACTGATATAAAACCTCAATCCAAAATTCAAGAAGCTCTGTAAACCCCAAGCAGGATATTCATGTCTAAGAACATTATGATAAACTGCTTAAAACAAAAACAAGAGAAGAGCTTAAAACCAGCCAAAAAAGCAGTCAACTCATTTCTTTTCAAAACAGTAACAATAACACTGACAACTAACCTTTCATCAGAAACCTTGGGAGCCAGGGAATTACATCTTTGAAATGTAAAAAGAAAAAAAATCTGCCATCCTAGAATTTTATACCCAGTGAAGAAAATTTTGTACATTTCCCTCAACCATTACTACTCTTTCCATAAAAGGTGAATTGGTAAGACAGAATAACAGGTATAGGATTAACTCTCCTGTACATATAAACTCTGGACAGACTATTTAAAAAAAAAAAATTGTTTAAAGGCTCTGGAGAGCGACTAAAAGTAGGCACATATTGAGGAGGATTTAAACACAAGAAGAATGAAACCACATTGGGCGAGATTAGTGTCTACGTGACTTTTCTCCTGAGAATACTCCTCAGTCTCTGTGGGGTAAGATGGTAGAACTCATGCAAAAGCTACAGAGGAGTTTGGTTCTTCCATCCTGGCTGGAAATTAAAAGGGGAGGAATTCAGAAAGGAGGGAGCCACAGATGGGGGAGCTCCAGAAATTCTGCACGTGAATTTCTGCACACGAATTTCTGCACAACCGTAGCTGGCTCCTAAATTATGGATACATGGGATTCTTGAGAGAAAACTAGAAGGGTGAAAGAGCTGTCCAGAGATTTCAGCGTCTATCCAGCATGGAGGAGACAATTTGCAGTTCTGTTCCTTCCAAGTTAGAGGTAAAAATCTTGGCTTTTCTCTTGGAATTGCAGATGAGTCACACATTAAGAGTATAGATGGCATCCCGGTATTCAGGGATTCACTTGAGAAATAAGAGCAAAACCAAAATAGACTCTCCCAATAAATTTACAGAAGGCCTCAAGGTGACCTATCAGTAATTTAACTATTTTCTAAAATAAAACTGAACACATTGCAGAGTGTGATTATAGAATTAAGAGTTATTACGACATCTCATCAACAGTGTACAGTGTATAATAGAAAAATTACCAGACATGCAAAGAAATAAGAAAATGTTACCTGCGGTTAACAGTAAAATAAGTCAGTGAACAGATCTTATTCACATTTTGCCAGTTGTCCCACTAATGTTCTCAAAGACAAAAGGAAAAAAATTCAATTTCTTTTGCATGATTTGAGGGAGGTAATGGTCAGAGATTCAGTTCAGGATCATATATTGCATTCAGTTGTCTCTTTAGTCTCCTTTAATCTGTAACAATTCTGTTACCTTTGTTTTTCATGACCATGGCATATAGAAGAGTACAGGCTAGAAGTTTTGTCTATATATGTAGTCACAGATATACATGTTTCTATATATTTTTTCCTAGATTTGTTTGCTTATAGGGCATGGAATCAGACTACCCCCAGCAGTGTGTACATACCTGTATACCATATCTTCTTTTTAAAATACCGTTTCCACTAAAATCAGTGCCCCTTGGAAAAATTCTAGGATTGGGGCAGAGAATGTACAAGATGAGCCTAGATACAGAAGCCTGCTTTAAGGGGGTTCCACTGACCAAATCTGATTCTACTTGGGCATCAGATAAAATGATAGTAACAGATTATAACTTATAGAGTAAAATTAGAATCCATACAGATATAAACTAATAAATGAATGAATAAATAGATGGAGAAGAAGGAAACGTTTTTGTGTACAGTTCAGTGCCAACTAATGTAGAAGGAACGATAGAATTAGAAAATCACCATTTGGCAACCACTGTAATAATTATTATTTCACGCAAGCATAAAAATGCTAACTCTTAATGATCAAAGTTTAGTGCGAGACAAGATGTTTATATAGTCTCAAAGAACCTGTCTACAGATACTTAACTAATTACAAAGGAGAAAATAGTAATTTTTAGAGTAGAGATACTTGGCAGACACCACCATACTCATGGTATCATGTAACTCATTTTAAAAAACATGTCCGGGCTTCCCTGGTGGCGCAGTGGTTGAGAATCCGCCTGCCAATGCAGGGAACGTGGGTTCGAGCCCTGGTCTGGGAAGATCCCACATGCCGCGGAGAAACTAGGCCCGTGAGCCACAATTGCTGAGCCTGCGCGTCTGGAGCCTGTGCTCCGCAGCGGGAGAGGCCGCGATAATGAGAGGCCCGCGCACCGCGATGAAGAGTGGCCCCACTTGCCGCAACTAGAGAGAAAGCCCTCACAGAGACGAAGACCCAACACAGCCATAAATTAATTAATTAATTAAATAAAATAAGTATTTTTTAAAAAATGTCCTTTTATTGATTTTAAAAAAAATTTTTATTTTATATTGGGGTATAGTTGATTAACAATGTTTTACTTTCAGGTATACACCAAAGTGATCAGTTATACATCCTTTATTGATTTTTATATTCTTATATTTTAAGGAGATCATTTGAATTCAGGTCTTTAATTTGAATCTGATGTTGAAACATACAAATAGCCAAACAAAATTGTTTTTTCTTTAGGTGAGCGCTCCAGTTGTAACATCTACCACTCAGGAGAAACCAAAGGATAGTGATCAGTTTGAATGGGTGACTATTGAACAATCAGGGGAATTAGTTTATGAAGCGCCAGAAACCATTGCTGCTGAACCTCCACCTATCAAGTCAGCAGTACAGACCATGTCTCCCATACCTGCCCATTCTTTGGCTGCTTTTGGATTATTTCTTCGTCTTCCGGGCTATGCTGAAGTGCTACTAAAAGAAAGAAAACATGCCCAGTGCCTTCTTCGCTTGGTTTTGGGAGTGACAGATGATGGAGAAGGAAGTAAGTGTTTAGTGTTATTAATGAAATTTAATGTAGGTAGGTTGTGTAAAATTACTCAGATCATTGCCTATTATTCATCATTTATTTATTTCATAGTTTAGCTACTAGATAATTTCTTATTGGCAACTTAGTTCCAATAATAGATATAATAAATCCTAAAGAAGCTTCATTTTCACTTCTTTATTCATTCAAAAGTTATATATTGAGTGCTACAAAACTGCTGGGCATCATTGGAGGCATTTAAAGATGAAGCAGGTATTTAGATCCTGCCATCAAGTAGCTAATGTGTTCCAGTAATAGCAATGAGGAATGTATATACACATATAGACTTAACAAGTTGTAAAAGCCTTGAGAGAAGTACAGTATTATGGAGGCTTACAAGTGTGAGATTATTTCCTTACTACCCAGCAATGTGAATAAAACAGCATTGTAGTTTTTAGTGGGGCCTTGAAGGAAATTGTCAGTGTAGGTTGAGAATGGTTATTTCAGAAAGAAGGAATGATTTGAGCAGTGTTTATATGCTCATATTATATGAGAGGGGATAAGTTGGCTGATGAAATTTGCATAAAGCAGGACTGAGAACTCATTTAAAAAGTTGTTATTGATAACAGATCATGGAAAGGCTTCTTAAGAACTTCAGATTTTATTCTGAATAGTAATTAAGATTTATTAAAATAAGTGAAGTAGTGATGTGATGAGAATCTTTTTAAAGAATTCTTCAGTGAATCTGGTAGCAATATTTAGATTAAAGAGAACAGAATGAAGAAAATATTATAACAATATACTATATGATAATCTATTTCATAATATAATAATAATAGAGAATAATAATAGAAAGCTATGGTGATTATTTCCATTGGGCTGGCAGTTGTGTTAACAGAAGGAAACAAAGAAAAATCATAGGGTAGCCTAGCAAGTACATTTTCATTTGGTTTACCTCTAATTCTTCAATAACCATTACATTTGATAATTAGTATTTTTTATCTTACTTTAAACTCATGTGGTTTTGATTAGAGGTGATATCTTTCACATGCCATTTAGAAAGTATACACTTTTAAACCCTGTACAACAAAGTATATATAATCCAATAAAATTATATGAATTTATTTGTGAATCCTATAACTCTGAAGCTATTGAATATTCATTGTATGCACTTTTTCTTTTGTATTTTCATATTGATGGAATTCTTCAAAAATGTTGACATAATTTTAAATGTTTTTGTAATAATTGTTATTAAATTACAGTGTCTATATACTAAATAAGTCCTGCTTGTTTGGTTTCATATATAAATTGTATATACTTATTTTAGGAGATTGGGAATTTCTAATTGCTTCATCTGATTTTTGAAGTACCTAGAGGGATAAGAACCACAGTATTTTAGGACTCTATTACGAGATAGTAGGTGTAACACTAAACTGAAAAGGATAAAGAATTGTCTTTAGGTCATTTCAAACTATTTCTAGTGAATATACAATAAATGTTTATTAAAAAGCATAATTCTGACATAACTTTTACAGTAGTTGTCTCATCTCCCATTCATGTAGGAGTGGGTTTTTGTTTGTTCTGTTTTGTTTTTTTACATTTAACTCTCCTCTCTAGCTAGAACATAGTAGAAAACTTTATTGCAAACAAAACAAAATTGTTTCACTCTTGCATTCATGGTTGAAACTACTTCCAAGGCAAGCAGTTACTTTCATACTCTTGTAAGAAACTTTCAATGCTTCTTTTTTAGTTGTTAGTTTTTCCCTTAAATTCTAGATTATAATAATTTTGACAGTCTGTAACTAATATCATATGAGTATACTTCAACTTTCTTTTGGAGTTTATGTATATGATGTCTTCTTACTGAGCTTTTCTAGACACTTTATTATTAAAGGTTAAGGTATCACTATTTCTGGTATTATTTTGTGGTTGTTTTCTAATAAGTATAATGATATAATTTTATATTACATTGCCATTATAAATTTGTGAGCTTGTGTGTTGTTCCTTATTGTGTTTTTAAATATTTTTAATTTTGAGTTCTCTCCTCCTTTTAATCTAGGTCATATCCTGCAATCTCCATCAGCCAATGTGCTCCCAACCCTTCCTTTCCATGTCCTTCGTAGCTTGTTTAGCACTACACCTTTGACGACTGACGATGGTGTGCTTCTGCGGAGGATGGCATTGGAAATTGGAGCACTACACCTCATACTTGTCTGTCTGTCTGCTCTGAGCCACCATGCCCCACGAGTTCCAAACTCTAGCCTCAATCAAACAGAGGTAGGTTCAGTTGTTTCTTTTTTTTTTTTTTTTTTTTTTAAAGAAGGTGTCATTTTATTTATATCTGTTTTTGGCTGCATTGGGTCTTCGTTGCTGCACGCTGGCTTTCTTTAGTTGAGGCGAGAGGGAGCTACTCTTCCCTTTGGTGCATGGGCTTCTCATTGCGGTGGCTTCTCTTGTTGCGGAGCATGGACTCTAGGTGCGTGGGCTTCAGTAGCTGTGGCATGTAGGCCCAGTAGTTGTGGCTCGCGAGCTCTAGAGCGCAGGCTCAGTAGTTGTGGCACACAGGCTTAGTTGCTCCGCCGCATGTGGGATCTTCCCGGACCAGGGACTGAACCTGTGTCCCCTGCATTGGCAGGTGGATTCTTAACCACTGCACCACCAGTAAAGTCCCAAATGAGCTTTTTAAAGATGTCTTTTAGAATAGTATCAAAAATAGAAAATATCGGACTTCCCTTGGGGGTCCAGTGGTTAAGACTCTGTGCTTCCAACGCAGGGGGTGCGGGTTCAATCCCTGGTCGGGGAACTATATCCCACATCCTTTGGGCGGCACGGCCAAAAGAAAAAGAAAATACCTATAAATAAATTTGAAAAATATGTGTAAGACATCTCATAAAATACATAAAACTTTTTAGAAAGACCATTATTAATTAGACTTTAATAAACTGAAGCATCTGTCCATGTTTACCTCTCACAGAGTAGAAAATATGGCATTTCATTAACATTTTTTCTTTTTGGCCATGGCAAAAAAAAAAAAAAGGAATACAGTGAACAATAGCTCAACGGCAAAAATATCAAGGCATCACCTAACAGAGACTGTTGTAGGAAATGACACCAAATAAGAAGGAAGAAGATAAATTATTAGGAAAAATAGTCCTTGTTCAACCCTTAATTTAGGAAAATAATTTCAATGATTCTGATGTTAGCCAGTCTCCAAACAAATCTGTCTTTAACTGGAAATCTGACAAACTTTGAATAAAATCTTCAAATATATATGGTTTTCTGATTTAATCTTAGTTTGATACTTCAGAAACACTTCAAGATAACAAAGGAGTAATCACTCTTAAGATTCTTTATGACAAAAACTTCAATGTATTCAAAGTTTAATTTCGTTCTAAAATTAAATAAGCATGCTTTATGTAAACTGACAGGTGATTATTAGATTTCTTAGCTTCTTTAGCAATGGCAAAACAGTGGTGAGCCAGTCCACATTACTCAGTTGAAGTTTCCTTTAATTGAAAACATATGACACCATTATAGATCCATCCTAAAAGATCTGGCTCATATCCCTATTCCTTTCACTGTTTTCTCTGTTTAATTTTGAATTATTGACTCTTTAGGCCCTAAAATGCTTTAACCTTTCTATTCCTGGGAAACATTGTTAAAGTTTCATTTATCCTTTCTTAAAAATAATTAATTAATTTTTATTTTTGTCTGCATTGGGTCTTTGTTGCTGCACGCAGGCTTTCTCTAGTTGCAAGGAGCGGGGCCTACTCTTCGTTGCGGTGTGCGGGCTTCTCATTGCGGCGGCTTCTCTTGTTGTGGAGCGTGGGCTCTAGGCACATGGGCTTCGGTAGTTGTGGTGCATGGGCTTAGTTGCTCCATGGCATGTGGGATCTTCCTGGACCAGGGCTCGAACCCATGTCCCCTGCGTTGGCAGGTGGATTCTTAACCACTGCGCCACCAGGGAAGTCCCCATTTATCTCTTCTTAAATATAAGCATTTGTTCCCCATTTTTCCCTTCCCCTGACCCTTGACAGCTATACTTTGCATTCTGTCTCTGTTTATTTACCTACTCTGGATATTTCATATAAATGGAATCATACAATATGTTACCTTTGTGTCTGTCTTCTTTGACCTAGCATAATGTTTTTGAGTTTCATCCAGGTAACGTGTATCAGTACTTCGTTATTCCTTATGGCTGAATAATATTCCATTGTATGTATAAACCACAGTTTGTTTATCCATTCAGCCATTGATGGGCTTTTGGGCTGACCCTTTGGCCATTGTGAATGGTCTTGCTATGAACATAAGAGTAACGTATTTGTTTGAGTATCAGTTTTTATGTCTTTGGATGTATACCTAGGAGTGGAATTGCTGGGTCACATTGTCTTTCTTTGTCTAATTTTTTAAGGAGTGCCAAACTGTTTTCCATAGCAGCTAAACTATTTAAATTCCTACTGATAAATTTTTTGACGATAAATGAAACCAAATAGTAATACATTTTTATTTTTTGTTATAAGCCACAAGTATCAAGCTCTCACAACCCTACATCAACAGAAGAACAGCAGCTCTATTGGGCCAAAGGGACTGGCTTTGGAACAGGCTCTACAGCTTCTGGATGGGATGTGGAACAAGCCTTAACTAAACAGAGGCTGGAAGAGGAACATGTTACCTGTCTCCTGCAGGTATATTTGCAAAGTTGATATTGTCAGTGATAATAGTTAAATTTTTTTTTTTTTGTATTGATTTTTAACTATTGTTGACTATCCATCTCATCCTAAGCTACTTTTATACAGCCCATTGTACTCCTTGCTCTCAGTACATTTAAGATACTGGACAAAGATTTCTCTTCCCTACTTGTAACTCTAAATTCTTCCCTCTTAGTTAGCTTCTTCACTGAGAGGAAAGTGACAAAGATGAAATTATCAAATAACTGGAATGTGCCATGTCTACTTTCTTCTGGTCAACTTCTCATCTAAAGTGCTATATCTGGACTCTTTAAAAAAATCTGTTTTTTATATCTTTGTTTCTCACATTGTTGTATAAGTTTTCTAGAACTGGGCAAGGTGAACTAGCTTATAAAGTCTTCAGTACCACAGAAATGAGAAGAGTACGTTCTTAAAGATTAGCTTTTGTTCCTGCATCAACTAATTGACTAAAATTAGTTGTCCATTTTTTTTTTTTTTAGAGCATTGGTGAAGTCTCTGAACATAATTTTTGCAGTTCTCGGATGATAAGCTTATTCTTGTATAAAATTCTAAGATTCCATCACCCTCAAACTATAAACTGAATCTATTCAATGAAATAAATAATCTCAGAGTTGCTACTAAGCTTTTAAGTTCATGTTCTTCGGTGGATTGCTTCTGTATGTCTGGTCATACACTACATCATCATGCAAAGCATACCCTCTTTTGAAAATCTAAAGAAAAAATGTCATTTTTAAAACATGTAGTATGAGGCATTGATTGAGTTGAAAATATATTCTCTTGGTATTCAGATTGACTAACATAAAACATGGGCTTTTAAACTACGAAGCTAGAACGCGATTTAAATCCAACAATTTTTATTTTTAGGTTCTTGCAAGTTATATAAATCCTGCAAGTGGTGCTGTAAATGGAGAAGCTCAGTCATCTCACGAGAGTAGAGGACAGAACAGTAATGCCCTTCCATCTGTTCTTCTAGAGCTTCTCAGTCAGTCCTGCCTCATCCCAGCCATGTCATCTTATCTACGAAATGACTCAGGTAAATCACACAGTAACTAGTCCTTTGAAATATCTTAGTGGATGAATACTTTTGTTTACTTATTTTATCATTATCAGTTTAAATAATAAGGTTCAATTAGAATATTTGAAATTATTCTTCCCTAATATATATAGGTGTGAGTTTGATGGATTTTTTTCTTAAAATTACTTGAGAAATGTTTAGTTGTTTTGGGGGGGGCCCCTAATTTGTTACTATGTAGTCATCTATAACATAGAATAAAAGTTTTCATTATCCCTTTGTTTTCAACTGTGATGAAAGTACATTTTTTTCTTTTAATAACCTGTAACTGAAAATGATAGGGCAAAGGCTAGCAGTTTCATGACAATATTCTGATCTGAATACGATTAATTGAATTTCTATGTGTTTTTAATGTTTTTCTCAAACATTAGAATTTCAGACAGTAGTTATTTGAAGAAAGGCAGATAGATGAATTATTCAAGTCCATAGATACTTGACAATGAGTATTAGTTTTTACAAATTCAGTAATAAAAGTACCATAGTTACTTACTTTGCCAGTATACAATTGATTATTGATTGAAACTAGTTTATTATTTCCTTGGTTGTGAAATTATCTTCCAAGAAATGTATTCTTTTCCTAAATAAGAATAGAAAGTTGATGTTTTATTTAGACATTCAGTGACATACAAGTATTGCCAAGAAAAACAAGCAGTTAACATCTCCTTTTAGCCAGGACCTTTAATTTTATTTATTCATTTTAAAATTTAAATATTTGCTCTGCTTCTTGTCTCTGCTTTTATTCATAGTCTTACTCAAGAAAATAAACACTTACACATTTAATTAGATTATTAAGGAAGAATAAGTAAGGAAAGCAATGGAAATGAATCTTGAAGTAGTCTATTTTGATTTGTGGTAGCAGTTCAAATGCAATTAGATGGATGGAAAATGTACCTGTATTTGAAAAGGGATTACTGCCCATATTCTCCACCTTCAAAAGATTATTGTGCTTCCAAACACACCATTTCCCAGCCTACCTCAAACTTTTTCATAAAAATATTGAGGTGTTATATAATTGATTTTTTTTTTTTTAGATTGACCTGTTTAATCCATCAGATTTGTCTTTTTGAAAAAATAGGTGTCAAATGCACAATATATTTTTTGATTAAGTAAAATATTTGGAGCTGTAAACACTTCAGATCAGTGCCGCAATTTAATATTAAATCGTTTAGAAAAATTGAACAGAGTAAGATAAGGTTTCTCTTTACTTCCTTCCACATTGTTAAAATATTATTAATCCTTTTACTTTCAAACTATATGACCTCTCAGAAATTTTTAATTTTGCCTTGTTCTGAAATTCAGTCCTTGTGTAACACTGAGCTTTTATCTTTATGGTTCAGAATCAAAAAGGAAATCTGGTATTACTTACTTTTACTGTTTAAAATAGTCTATTCAAGTAGGTGCACTTTCTGTTAAGTGTGTATTTTAATAAATAAGCTTTGATTCTGGTAAATATATGGAATTGCAGGGACTTAAGATAGTCTATCTTGGAACTATTTTAGAAATTTAATGTTTGCCTTTCCTTTGTGATTATTTTCCCAGAGTAAAGAAATTTCTTTGCCCAAGGTTGAGATTTATATGCTTGAATCTGGTACTTTGTCCAGTGGTATAATTTTTTTTTTTTTTTTAATTAATTAATTTTTTTATTTTTGGCTGTGTTGGGTCTTCGTTTCTGTGCGAGGGCTTTCTCCAGTTGCGGCGAGCGGGGGCCACTCTTCATCGCAGTGCGCGGGCCTCTCACTATCGTGGCCTCTCCCGTTGCGGAGCACAGGCTCCAGACGCGCAGGCTCAGTAGTTGTGGCTCACGGGCTTAGTTGCTCCGTGGCATGTGGGATCTTCCCAGATCAGGGCTCGAACCCGCGTCCCCTGCATTGGCAGGCAGACTCTCAACCACTGCGCCACCAGGGAAGCCCCTGTCCAGTGGTATAATTTTAATTGATAGATTTATATTTGAATGTGGTTACAAAAATTATTTTGAAATAAGATTTTAAGTTAAGGTAAGTTAATATAAAATAATTAACTTAGTTAAGATAAGTAGGTCAGATAATTGGCAGAACACCTCTTAAATGATGTTTTCATTTATCAGAGAAAATTTTTTGGAACTTGGGATATATTCAATCCATAGTTTTTAAGGAACAAGGTATATTATTTAAGTATGCCCATTTAGAATATTCTAAATATGAGTTATAGATGTATTTCAAGAAAATGTAGCTTAATATATTAGTAAATATGCTGCTTATATAAATTATCAATTTTGGTTAAAATGCTAATCTTTAAAGTGACATTTTAAAATCTGAACAAATTATCTAGTCAGTCTTCTTGGAATTTAGTAAAATTCTTATTTTATAAAATTAGTCTTAAGTCCATTTTCCGATTTTGTCATTGGTCTGTAGAATATTATTTTTGGCCTTTTGGGGGGTTGGGATAAGGTGGAGCATCCAGTACAGAATCTATTACTTCATGTAATTGTCATATCTTTGTTCTCCTTTAATGCAGAAAAGTTCCCAACTTTTCTTTGTCTTTCATGATATTGACATTTTTACAGAATACGGACTATTTTATAGCATATCCAGCAAGTTGGTTTTTAAGTGTGAGAGCAGTGCTAACAATTTCGTGTGAGATGTTATATTCAAGAGATGGTTTGCTTACGTTGCTAGCAGATGATATGCAAAAACACAAGCCTAATGTAATAAGCTCTTTCGAGAGCTATAGTAAAATACAGTTAGCCCTTGGGAGATTGGTTCCAGGACCCTCCACCAAAACCAAAATCCACAGGAGCTCAAGTCACTTATATCAAACGGCATAGTGTTTGCATATAAGCTCTGCACATCCTCCCGTATGCTCTAAATCAACTCTAGATTACTTATAATACCTAACACAATGTAAATGTTACATAAATAGTTATTATGCTGTATTGTTTAAGGAATAATGACAAGAAAAAAGTCTACAAGTTCAGTACAGAGACACTCATCATAGACCTAACTACATAGTACGCACCAGCAACAACATAATATTTTCTTCCTTTCAGCACGTGCCGACTGCTTTCATTTAATGAAAGAGAAATACATAGAATGTTTAAAATATAAGTACATATAGAAAATATAGTTATAAATAGAGAAAATATAAATTTATTCTTTTTCTCACACACACTGTGTTAACACTCACCGAAAACCTGGTTCTTCTCTTTTGTTAACTGTCATATGATGATGATGATGATGATGATTGCTGTCTGATGCCTATGGTGAGGTGACAGATGTGTAGCATGTAGGTAAGCAGTGAGACATCAGGCTAACTTGAACCTGCTGACAGGACATCTGTGTTGGAAGAACCAGCTTCTAATTGCAGATGTTGGTACTTTGAAGGAGGTCCAATAATAATGATGTCTTGATGTGTGGAGGTTGAGAGCTGAGGGTCTTGAAGTATTGAAGATCAAGGCTTCACAATTGCAGGTGCTTTAGTTAGAAACATTGTTGTAAGCTGTTTCTTCTCTTCTTTGCATCATCAAACAAATCTTGCAGTGGTTGTGCTTACGTTGTTATCCCTCGGGTGACACGGAGGCTTCATTCCATTGGAGGATGTACTCAGGATCATATCCTTTAACAATTCCACCTTTTGAAAAACTGCTGCAAATTTTTCAAGTGTCCACATTGATAGCCCTGCCTCTTCTAGACCTTCTGCTGCATCATCATCATCATCATGATCATCATCATCTGTCAAGGATTTCAGTAGATCTTTGAGTTCCTTGTTGGGAAAGGTTTCTCTATGTTTTTCTATGTGTTCCTTGTTGTCGTCCTCAAATCATGTCAGTGAAGTCTTCTCCACCAACTTCACTTGCAACATTCAAGATATTCCTGACTTCTGCATCAATAATGGGTAATCACTGACTACCCCACTCCATAATGGCTTCCAACATGCATTGACTGTCTTGGGCTTCAGGGCATCTGCAGCCTCTGCAGTAAGGACAGTTTCATCCACAGTTGCGAAGCTCTTCCATAAATCCATGACGCTGAAGTCAGGGTTAGTATCAAGGGCAGCAGGGATCCTCCCGAAGGTGAGGTGGGTGTAAGTCACCTCAGTAATGCACTTGATGATCCATTGGTCAAGTGGCTGTGGTAGTGAGGTAGTGTTAAGAGGCAGGAACATCACTTCCATGTTCTCGTTGGCAAAGCAGAGACATTGGAGATGGCTGGGAGCATTGTGAGGAGGACCTTATTGGCAGCCCCTTCTCTTTGAGGTATTTCTTCACTTCAGGAATGAAGCACTGGTGGAACCATCTCAACAGGATGGCTGTCACTCAAGCCTTCTTGTTGCATTGCCAACACACAGGCAGGCAGTTTTTGTTTTTAAGGGCCTGGGGATTGTTTGCTTCATAGATGAGGCCTGGCTTGATCGTGTGACCTGCTGTGTTGCCACACAGCACCAGTAAAGCTATCTTTCCAGGCCTAGAGCCCCCGGGGCCTGCTTGGTACTGTTATGGATGTAGGCATGATTGGACATCTTATTCCCGAACAAGCCTGTTTCATCACAGTTGAAGACTTTCTCTGGAAGGTAGCCTTTCTCTTCTGTGAGTTTCTTGAGCTCTTCTGGGAATGCCGATTCTCCTGTGATCTTTAAGTTCTTAAGACTGTAGCACTTTACGTAGCTAGCCAAGCATCCTTTACTAGCCTTAAACTTCCTCTCCTCAGCTCTCCTCAACCCCCTCACAGGAGTGCTCATAGAGGCCAAGTGCTTTTTCACACATTGTTTTGCCTTCGACGGGGATATGCTTCTGTGACGTGTCCTCTAGTCACACACGTGATGCTTTCTCAGTCTTTGCAGGCACTTTATCACGAACCAGAGAGACCATTTTTGCCATTGTAAGGGCAGCACTAACACTTCCACAAATTTTGACTTCTTTCCGCTTTATTTTATGAATGTTCAGTTTATTCTTATCAACCTCACCAGTCCAATTTGGCAGTCGACTTGCCACTTTTTAAGTGATCTAAGATTGTAATCTTCTCGTCAAGAGGTAGCACTTTATGTTCCCTCTTAGCCTTTGAGGTGTTGCTTTGACCACTTAATTGCTTCTTAGGAGCCTTTTTTTTTCATAGAAACAAAGGGTGCACCAGTAGTGAATGAGTGAGACTTGAGGCAAACAATGCTCATTAAGATAACTCTGTGTATAAAACAGTGAATTTGAAGCCACAGCTTCAAGGTAGGTAACTGAAACAAATAAGTGATTTATATGTTTGTATTAGGCTATTTTTATCTCTAGTATCATTTGTAAAAGGAATGATTAAAAATCTTAAAAGAAAGAAAGTTACTTTCATGAGATTTCTTAGGTAGATAGGAAAATCTTCATATGAAGGATGTGTTCATTTTAATTTCTCTCTCCCAACATTCTGAGTTCCATTTGTCACAGCCATGTTATTTTGAAAGCTGCGATGTGAACAAGGATCATTTTTCCTCAGGCTGCTGTCAGTTACATACATGCTATTGAGTAAGCCTTCAGTTACCCCACTGGCCACTAGATGGAGATCTCATTTCATTGCTAGAAATACTTTGTAAAAGTGTATGAATGTGAGAATTAGCAGGTAAAATGTTACCTTAGAGTCCCTCACCCTTATCATTCTCATTCCCGTTTTGGAAAATGACATGTTCCTGTCTTCAGAAAACAGCACCACTGAGCACATTAAATTACTTGCCATTAATATAGTAGAGCATGCTAGAAACTCTTTATCAAAGTGTTATAAAATCTCTCCCTTTTTAGTGCGTGTTTCATAGTGTCAGATTAGGAAAGAGCAAATGAAATCCAGAGAAATTTATTCAGTTGCCCACGTTTTACTGTTTAGCTGTAATGTGGCCATTGCTAAACTCACATATTTTCAAATTTTAAAAAAGATATAAATGGATTTTTTCACTATGGAAAAGAGAAATGAATAAATGTGATATGTTAGAGGAAGGAAGAAAGGAGAACAAGCACAAAACTTATTTTTTTTTTTTTTTTTTAAAGGTTAGGAGAAGCAGCTGAGATGACAGCTAACCTGACAGCCCTGCTTCTTTTTTTTAAATTTATTTATTTATTTATTTTTGGCTGTGTTGGGTCTTCGTTTCTGTGCGAGGGCTTTCTCTAGTTGCGGCGACGAGGGACCACTCTTCATCGCGGGGCGCGGGGCGCGGGCCTCTCACTGTCGCGGCCTCTCTTGTTGCGGAGCACAGGCTCCAGATGCGCAGGCTCAGTAGTTGTGGCTCACGGGCCTAGTTGCTCCGCGGCATGTGGGATCCTCCCAGACCAGGGCTCGAACCCGTGTCCCCTGCATTGGCAGGCAGACTCCCAACCACTGTGCCACCGGGGAAGCCCCAAAACTTTTTTTTTCATTGGGAACATTATAAAGTATCTACTGATTTGGCTGGCTGTTTTAGCTAAGTGATAGTATATACTAGTATTAAAATTTCCTCTTTTTCATAATATTGGTATGGTAGTTCTGTAACTAGCTATAATGGGACAAAAGCCATTATTGCCAGCTTTCTTATACCACCTGATTTTCCTCAGGAAAATGGATTTTGGGTTAAAATCCAATATATCTTTGGAATATATCTTAGGTTATATTCCTCAAAAATTCAGTATTTAAGTATAATTTTATGAGAGAATAAAGTTAATTTTGTTGTTATGGCAAATGTCTTAAATATGACCACATTCTTTTTTTTTTTTTTTTTAAACATCTTTATTGAAGTATAATTGCCTTACAATGGTGTGTTAGCTTCTGCTTTATAACAAAGTGAATCAGTTATACATATACAATATGTTCCCATTTCTCTTCCCTCTTGCATCTCCCTCCCTCCCACCCTCCCCATCCCACCCCTCTAGGTGGTCACAAAGCACCGAGCTGATCTCCCTGTGCTATGCGGCTGCTTCCCACTAGCTATCTATTTTACATTTGGTAGTGTATATATGTCCATGACACTCTCTTACCCTGTCACATCTCACCCCACCCCCTCCCCATATCCTCAAGTCCATTCTCTAGTAGGTCTGTGTCTTTATTCCCGTCTTGCCACTAGGTTCTTCATGGCCTTTTTTTTTTTTTCCTTAGATTCCGTATATATGTGTTAGCATACTGTATTTGTTTTTCTCTTTCGGACTTACTTCACTCTGTATGACAGACTCTAACTCCATCCACCTCATTACAAATACCTCCATTTCATTTCTTTTTATGGCTGAGTAATATTCCATTGTATATATGTGCCACATCTTCTTTATCCATTCCTCTGTCGATGGACATTTAGGTTGCTTCCATGTCCTGGCTATTGTAAATAGAGCTGCAATGAACATTTTGGTACATGACTCTTTTTGACCTATGGTTTTCTCAGGGTATATGCCCAGTAGTGGGATTGCTGGGTCGTATGGTAGTTCTATTTGTAGTTTTTTCAGGAACCTCCATACTGTTCTCCATAGTGGCTGTATCAATTTACATTCCCACCAACAGTGCAAGAGTGTTCCCTTTCCTCCACACCCTCTCCAGCATTTATTGTTTCTAGATTTTTTGATGATGGCCATTCTGACCGGTGTGAGATGATACCTCACTGTAGTTTTGATTTGCATTTCTCTAATGATTAATGATGTTGAGCATTCTTTCATGTGTCTGTAGGCCATCTGTATATCTTCTTTGGAGAAATGTCTATTTAGGTCTTCCGCCCATTTTTGGATTGGGTTGTTGGTTTTTTTGTTATTGAGCTGCATGAGCTGCTTGTAAATCTTGGAGATTAATCCTTTGTCAGTTGCTTCATTTGCAAATATTTTCTCCCATTCTGATGGTTGTCTTTTGGTCTTGTTTATGGTTTCCTTTGCTGTGCAAAAGCTTTTACGTTTCATTAGGTCCCATTTGTTTATTTGTGTTCTTATTTCCATTTCTCTGGGAGCTGGGTCAAAAAGAATCTTGCTGTGATGTATGTCATAGAGTGTTCTGCCTATGTTTTCCTCTAAGAGTTTGATAGTGTCTGCCCTTACACTTAGGTCTTTAATCCATTTTGAGTTTATTTTTGTGCATGGTGTCAGGGAGTGTTCTAATTTCATACTTTCACGTGTACCTGTCCAATTTTCCCAGCACCACTTACTGAAGAGGCTGTCTTTTCTCCACTGTATATGCTTGCCTCCTTTATCAAAGATAAGCTGACCATATGTGTGTGGGTTTATCTCCGGGCTTTCTATCCTGTTCCATTGATCTATATTTCTGTTTTTGTGCCAGTACCAAACTGTCTTGATTACTGAAGCTTTGTAATATAGTCTGAAGTCAGGGAGCCTGATGCCCCCAGCTCCATTTTTCGTTCTCAAGATTGCTTTGGCTATTCGGGGTCTTTTGTGTTTCCATACACATTGTGAAATTTTTTGTTCTAGTTCTGTGAAAAATGCCAGTGGTAGTTTGATAGGGATTGCATTGAATCTGTAGATTGCTTTTGGGTAGTAGAGTCATTTTCACAATGTTGATTCTTCCAATCCCGGAACATGGTATATCTCTCCATCTATTTGTATCATCTTTAATTTCTTTCATCAGTGTCTTATAATTTTCTGCATACAGGTCTTTTGTCTCCTTAGGTAGGTTTATTCCTAGATATTTTATTCTTTTTGTTGCAATGGTAAACGGGAGTGTTTTCTTAATTTCCCTTTCAGATTTTTCGTCATTAGTGTATAGAAATGCAAGAGATTTCTGTGCATTAATTTTGTATCCTGCTACTTTACCAAATTCATTGATTAGCTCTAGGAGTTTTCTGGTAGCATCTTTAGGATTCTCTATGTATAGTATCATGTCATCTGCAAATAGTGACAGCTTTACTTCTTCTTTTCCGATTTGGATTCCTTTTATTTCTTTGTCTTCTCTGATTGCTGTGGCTAACACTTCCAAAACTATGTTGAATAATAGTGGTGAGAGTGGGCAACCTTGTCTTGTTCCTGATCTTAGTGGAAATGGTTTCAGTTTTTCACCATTGAGGACAATGTTGGCTGTGGGTTTGTCATATATGGCCTTTATTATGTTGAGGAAAGTTCCCTCTATGCCTACTTTCTGCAGGGCTTTTATCATAAATGGGTGTTGAATTTTGTCGAAAGCTTTCTCTGCATCTATTGAGATGATCATATGGTGTTTCTCCTTCAATGTGTTAATATGGTGTATCACATTGATTGATTTGCGTATGTTGAAGAATCCTTGCATTCCTGGGATAAACCCCACTTGATCATGGTGTGTGATCCTTTTAATGTGCTGTTGGATTCTGTTTGCTAGTATTTTGTTGAGGATTTTTGCATCTATGTTCATCAGTGATATTGGCCTGCAGTTTTCTTTCTTTGTGACATCTTTGTCTGGTTTTGGTATCAGGGTGATGGTGGCCTCGTAGAATGAGTTTGGGAGTGTTCCTCCCTCTGCAATATTTTGGAAGAGTTTGAGAAGGATAGGTGTTAGCTCTTCTCTACATGTTTGATAGAATTCGCCTGTGAAGCCATCTGGTCCTGGGCTTTTGTTTGTTGGAAGGTTTTTAATCACAGTTTCAATTTCAGTGCTTGTGATTGGTCTGTTCATATTTTCTATTTCTTCCTGGTTCAGTCTCGGCAGTTTGTGCATTTCTAAGAATCTGTCCATTTCTTCCAGGTTGTCCATTTTATTGGCATAGAGTTGCTTGTAGTAATCTCTCATGATCTTTTGTATTTCTGCAGTGTCAGTGGTTACTTCTCCTTTTTCATTTCTAATTCTATTGATTTGAGTCTTCTCCCTTTTTCTCTTGATGAGTCTGGCTAATGGTTTATCAATTTTGTTTATCTTCTCAAAGAACCAGCTTTTAGTTTCATTGATTTTTGCTATTGTTTCCTTCATTTCTCTTTCATTTATTTCTGACCTGATCTTTATGATTTCTTTCCTTCTGCTGGCTTTGGGGTTTTTTTGTTCTTCTTTCTCTAATTGCTTCAGGTGCAAGGTTAGGTTGTTTATTCGAGATGTTTCCTGTTTCTTGAGGTAGGCTTGTATTGCTATAAACTTCCCTCTTAGCACTGCTTTTGCTGCGCCCCATAGGTTTTGGGTCGTCGTATCTCCATTGTCATTTGTTTCTAGGTATTTTTTGATTTCCCCTTCGATTTCTTCAGTGATCACTTCGTTATTAAGTAGTGTGTTGTGTAGCCTCCATGTGTTTGTATTTTTTACAGATCTTTTCCTGTAATTGATATCTAGTCTCATAGCGTTGTGGTCGGAAAAGATACTTGATACGATTTCAATTTTCTTAAATTTACCGAGGCTTGATTTGTGACCCAAGATACGATCTATCCTGGAGAATGTTCCATGAGCACTTGAGAAAAATGTGTATTCTGTTGTTTTTGGGTGGAATGTCCTATAAATATCAATTAAGTCCATCTTGTTTAATGTATCATTTAAAGCTTGTGTTTCCTTATTTATTTTCATTTTGGATGCTCTGTCCATTGGTGAAAGTGGGGTGTTAAAAGTCCCCTACTATGATTGTGTTGCTGTCGATTTCCCCTTTTATGGCTGTTAGTATTTGCCTTATGTATTGAGGTGCTCCTATGTTGGGTGCATAAATATTTACAATTGTTATACCTTCCTCTTGGATCGATCCCTTGATCATTACATAGTGTCCTTCTTTGTCTCTTGTAATAGTCTTTATTTTAAAGTCTATTTTGTCTGATATGAGAATTGCTACTCCAGCTTTCTTTTGATTCCCATTTGCATGGAATATCTTTTTCCATCCCCTCACTTTCAGTCTGTATGTGTCTCTAGGTCTGAAGTGGGTCTCTTGTAGACAGCATATATATGATGACCACATTCTTTAAATCCAAAAGTTATTACTAAAAAGATCCTTCAGAGTAAACGTACAGTTGGAACTGTTGCTATCTTTTCAGGTCTCAGGGCAGCAAATTCAGGAGGGCCTGTTGTTTGTTGAGGGCTTTGAAATTATATTAGTACTGTTACATGAAAATATTAGTGGTTTATCTGTAGAAAATATATTATTTTATCATTTACAAAAATAGTTATTTTGCTTGTTTTGTTGATACACATTGCCTGAAAACAAATAAGTAGAAATTATTGAGCTGTCATAACACATAGTTCTTAACATCATATCCTTATTTACGGTTTTCTTGGTAATAGTTCATTTGAAACTTTTGAGTTATATTGTATTTTATTGCCATTTCTTTACACTGTTTTAATAACGAGTCTGTCAGAAATGGGTGAAGATTTTAGAAGATTCTTCTGCTGAGTAAAGTTGCAGGTCACTTGGTTTTTAATTCCAAACTGTGTTATAATATGGCCCCAGTTTTCTTAAAAATATCTGAGTAGTACAAATAAAATCTGAAACACTTGCCTGCATTTATTATATTTTATTTCTGCATGTGAGTCAAAAACAAGATCCTGTCTGCCGTTTCATTCTCGGTAAAAGAGTACAGAGTACCAAAATTTTGAGCATGTTAGTGGCCACTCAGAGTATTTGGCACACGTAAGTGCTCATCAACAAATATTAGTTTCTTTTATCTAGAATTTTCCTGTTTGTCAAAGGTATTCTATTTCGAAATGTCTTTGGTATGGAATACATTACTCTATCTCTTAAATGATTATATTGCATAAATTTTATAAGGGGGGAGAGGTTGCTTAAATTAAACTTTATCTGGTTTCCAGTTGATTTGATTTGTATAGATTTGTAAGGGTAAAATATCTGGAACCTTTTAAAGATACCTTCCTTGTTTACCCAAAGTAGAGTGGTCCTTCTCTTCCTGTTAGTTGCCAGTGTATCTATTGTTTATATTTTCACTTCTCACATTGTAGTCTGTTTATAGTACACACCTTCTTAATAAAATTCCACCTAACCAACCTGCCAAATGAACTATAACTCTTCATTTCTTCTATAAATAACTTGACTTGTGCCATATATATATATATATAATTTCCCATTAATTAAATTTTAAGCCTATTAAGAGTTATATTTGTTTCCAAATTTATTTATGCCAGTTATATTGCCATTACATAGTTAAATATTACACATACTATATGCTTCTATGATACATTAGTGGAATACTTTTTTTTTTTTGTGGCTGCGCAGTGTGGCTTATGGGATCTTAGTTCCCTGACCAGGGATTGAACCTGCGCCGTGGCAGTGAAAGCGCCGAGCCCTAACCAGTGGAACAGCAGGGAATTCCCAGTAGAATACTTTTTAAAAGCATAAAAAGGGAATTGGCTAAAACAATCATTGAATTAGGCTTACATGAGAAACTGTAAAAGATTGTGTGTGTGTGTGTGTGTGTGTGTGTGTGTGTGTATCACGCCCCCAGTAGAATATCCTTCTTGCTGAGTAGAGCAAGTTGGCCTTGACTTGTGTAAAAAACATTCATACTTTGATATTCTGCCAAAAATCTTTGACCTCTTGATAGGGTTTCCGTTTATTTCATTATTTTGCCCTAGTGGCTGGCTTAACTGCCAACTTCAGCCAAAGTTTAACATATTCTAGGGTTGACATGAATCCCCAAAACAATTTGTTGGCTAAGGCTTGATTGAAAAGTATAAATTCAAGAAATTAAACAATGGTAAAATTGAAAAGGAAATGAAATATTGTATATGAATCATTACATACAGAAGTTATTTTTATCCAAGTATTTGTGTAAAACTCATTGATGTTTTCCTTACAGCGCTTGTATGTGATAGAATTATTACTAATTACATATTAAATTCATGGCTCTGCAGTAAAACAACTTCCAACTAACATTTTATTAATGTACAAATATTCTTGATGATGTATGCTCACTTAAGATATCCTTTCAGTAATCTCATTTGCAAAGATCTTTATTGCAGAGCCATGTTTTGTTTTTAAATGTATAGTATCAAGGAAGAGTTTTTGGTTCATTCGTTGAGTTACATTTTAGTGAGAATTTAAGATCCTAGATGAAAAAATTCTCCTTACTTTATTTCAGCCTTTTTTAAAAAAACTGTATGTTGTTCAAGTATAATTTCTACAACTATTGATCTGCTAGGGAAGAAAATAGTTTAGCGTTAGGAAGGATTATAAGTATAAAAGTCAAATTACTGGATTGGTACTTTGAAAAATGGAGCTGTGTTTTGAATAAGGTAGTTTACCAGACAGAACATATTTGTTACATGATTATCTTTTAAGATATGCACACTAGCCACGCTACTTGTAGGGATATTGATTGCATATAGTTATGGATTAAATTTTAGTATTCAGTTACTTGAAAGGATTTTTAATTTACAGAGAAATAATTTAAGGATCTCTCATTGCTTTATTTCCATGTGATATTTCCGTGAAATGTAGGATGACTTTATGTTTCAAGTTAGGCAAAGTAGGATGAATAAATTCTTTAATTGAAAATAAATATTTGAGCAATTTATTTTTTAATTTTCACATTAGTTTTTGAGTCCACTCAAATGAACATTCCATAAACAAGTATTACTTTATTAGATTGAGTTGAGGTTTTCGTACTCAACGAGAGGTGGGCCCCTCGTTTTGTATTACTGAAATTGATCAGAGAAATAAAGTCAACACGTGCTGAAGAACATCAGAAAAAAACAAGATGCTTTTTCTATGTAGTATTTATTTTCTTTGCAATCTTATAGTTACAAATACTTAACTACCAAAAAGTTGTTTTAAAGCATGCATTTCTTTTGAGATATTAAGTATAAATCCAAAGGAAGACAATGCTTTTGAGAATATTCAGCATTTATTGATACTGAATAAAACTTTATTTTTCTGTAGATTTTGTTAGTTTTCTTTCCCATGCTGAAAAAATTTCCCTTTCCTATATTAGGTAGATTATTAGAGGCTTAAAGTAAACATAAATATAAAAGCAATTGGAATGAAAATGATATATATTCAATATGTTCTTTTAGGAAAAAATCTGTTGCATTGTTGCTTTTGTGTCTTATTTCTATTACTGGATCTTGTGTGTTTTCTGGCATACAGAAATAAATCTTTATTATCCATATATTCACTGCAGTGCCTAGAGTAGGGCACTTACCCGGGTTACTGCCCTTAGAGCCAGGCACTTGCCCTGGAATGTTTGTCATAATCTTCTGGAAATATTCTTTTAAAGGTTATTCTTAGAAATCATTTTTGTTAGAGCTGGTTTTTGTCCTGAATGCAACCCCATGAAAGAGACTATCAGCTTGTGATATAGATATACACAATAACTATTACCAAGAGGTTAAGTACTATCCCAATAATGCCTAACATGGTCAAGACAGATTCTTCATTTTCTTCTTTCTCTTCTTTACATCCTCTGTTGTAGTGATGACAGGAGTACCCATTTTCCCAAAAAATCTCTTGGTCTAGAGAAGAAGAAAGTTGACTGTGAAACAAATCCTTAGGAAAGGTATCTTTGAACTATACAGAGAAATAGGAAATAAATTTATTGTACTTGTTTTTGTTGCATAATTTTTCAGCCTGCAGTTCTGTTTTACTCTGTTGAAGGTGGTGGAACATGATAGAAAATAGATGCATTTTAGTAGAACTTCAAATAATCTATTTTCATTTTAACAGTTGGATAGAATAATAGAAAATATATTGAAAAGGCACACAGATTCTGCCGTTTATATATTCTGGGTGTATATTTACTAGCTATAAATACATTTTTTAAGTCTTTTATGTATATTTAACTAAGCTGATATATTTAATGTGAATTACAGTTTATACCTAATATGTTATGTATGATCACCATATATTTTAGCCTAAAATAATGAAGTTACTAAATGTCTGAGTTTATTTTTTTGAAGTATAGTTGATGTATGATATTATATAAATTACAGATTTACAAAATAGTGATTCACAATTTTTAAAGCTTATACTCCATTTATAGTTATTATAAAATATTTTCTATAAGTGTCCAAGTTTTTTTTTTTTTTTAATCACTCATCAATTTTATACACATCAACGTAGACATGTCAATCCCAATCGCCCAATTCAGCACACCACCATCCCCACCCCACCGCGGTTTTCCCCCCTTGGTGTCCATACGTTTGTTCTCTACATCTGTGTCTCAACTTCTGCCCTGCAAACCGGTTCATCTGTACCATTTTTCTAGGTTCCACATACATGCGTTAATATACGATATTTGTTTTTCTCTTTCTGACATACTTCACTCTGTATAACAGTCTCTAGATCCATCAACGTCTCAACAAATGACTCAATTTCATTCCTTTTTATGGCTGAGTAATATTCCATTGTATGTATGTACCACATCTTCTTTATCCATTCGTCTGTCGATGGGCATTTAGGTTGCTTCCATGACCTGGCTATTGTAAATAGTGCTGCAGTGAACATTGGGGTGCATGTGTCTTTTTGAATTATGGTTTTCTCTGGGTATATGCCCAGTAGTGGGATTGCTGGATCATATGGTAATTCTATTTTTAGTTTTTTAAGGAACCTCCATATTGTTCTCCATAGTGGCTGTATCAATTTACATGCCCACCAACAGTGCAAAAGGGTTCCCTTTTCTCCACACCCTCTCCAGCATTTGTTGTTTGTAGATTTTCTGATGATGGCCATTCTAACTGGTGTGAGGGGATACCTCATTGTAGTTTTGATTTGCATTTCTCTAATAATTAGTGATGTAGAGCATCTTTTCATGTGCTTCTTGGCCATCTGTATGTCTTCTTAGGAGAAATGTCTATTTAGGTCTTCTGCCCATTTTTGGATTGGGTTGTTTGTTTCCTTAAAATTGAGCTGCATGAGCTGTTTATATATTTTGGAGATTAATCCTTTGTCCGTTGATTCGTTTGCAAATTTTCTCTCCCGTTCTGAGGGTTGTCTTTTCGTCTTGTTTATGGTTTCCTTTGCTGTGCAAAAGCTTTGAAGTTTCATGAGGTCCCATTTGTTTATTTTTGTTTTTATTTCCATTACTCTAGGAGGTGGATCAAAAAAGATTTTGCTGTGATTTATGTCAAAGAGTGTTCTTCCTATGTTTTCCTCTAAGAGATTTATAGTGTCCGGGCTTACATTTAGGTCTCGAATCCATTTTGAGTTTATTTTTGTGTATGGTGTTAGGGAGTGTTCTAATTTCATTCTTTTACGTGTAGCTGCCCAGTTTTACCAGCACCACTTATTGAAGCGACTGTCTTTTCTCCATTGTATATCTTTGCCTCCTTTGTCATAGATTAGTTGACCATAGGTGCGTAGGTTTATCTCTGGGCTTTCTATCCTGTTCCATTGATCTATGTTTCTGTTTTTGTGCCAGTACCATATTGTCTTGATTACTGTAGCTTTGTAGTATAGTCTGAAGTCAGGGAGACTGATTCCTCCAGCTCCGTTTTTTTCCCTCAAGACTGCTTTGGCTATTCGGGGTCTTTTGTGTCTCCATACAAATTTTAAGATGATTTGTTCTAGCTCCGTAAAAAATGCCATTGGTAATTTGATAGGGATTGCATTGAATCTGTAGATTGCTTTGGGTACTATAGTCATTTTCACAATGTTGATTCTTCCAATCCAAGAACATGGTATATCTCTCCATCTGTTGGTATCATCTTTAATTTCTTTCATCAGTGCCTTATAGTTTTCTGCATACAGGTCTTTTGTCTCCCTAGGTAGGTTTATTCCTAGGTATTTTATTCTTTTTGTTGCAATGGTAAATGGGAGTGTTTCCATAATTTCCCTTTCAGATTTTTCATCGTTAGTGTATAGGAATGCAAGAGATTTCTGTGCATTAATTTTGTATCCTGCAACTTTACCAAATTCATTGGTTAGCTCTAGTAGTTTTCTGGTGGCATTTTTAGGATTCTCTATGTATAGTATCATGTCATCTGCAAACAGTGACAGCTTTACTACTTCTTTTCCAATTTGTATTCCTTTTATTTCTTTTTCTTCTCTGATTGCCATGGCTAGGACTTCCAAACCTGTGTTGAATAGTAGTGGTGAGAGTGGACATCCTTGTCTCCTTCCTGATCTTAGAGGAAATGCTTTCAGTTTTTCACCATTGAGAATGATGTTTGCTGTGGGTTTGTTGTATATGGCCTTTATTATGTTGAGGTAGGTTCCCTCTATGCCCACTCTCTGGAGAGTTTTTATCATAAATGGGTGTTGAATTTTGTGAAAAGCTTTTTCTGCATCTATTGAGATGATCATATGGTTTTTATTCTTCAATTTGTTAATATGGTGTATCACATTGATTGATTTACGTATATTGAGGAATCCTTGCATCCCTGGGATAAATCTCACTTGATCGTGGTGTATGATCCTTTTAATGTGTTGTTGGATTCTGTTTGCTAGTATTTTGTTGAGGATTTTTGCATCTGTATTCATCAGTGATATTAGTCTGTAATTTTCTTTTTTTGTAGTATCTTTGTCTGGTTTTGGTATAGGGTGATGGTGGCCTCATAGAATGAGTGTGGGAGTGTTCCTGCCTCTGCAATTTTTTGTAAGAATTTGAGAAGGATGGGTGTTAGCTCTTCTCTAAATGTTTGATAGAATTCACCTGTGAAGCCATCTGATCCTGGACTTTTGTTTGTTGGAAGATTTTTAATCACAGTTTCAATTTCATTCCTTGTGATTGGTCTGTTCATATTTTCTGTTTCTTCCTGGTTCAGTCTTGGAAGGTTATACCTTTCTAAGAATTTTTCCCTTTCTTCCAGGTTGTCCATTTTTTTGGCATAGAGTTGCTTGTAGTAGTCTCTTAGGATGCTTTGTATTTCTGCGGTGTCATAACTTCTCCTTTTTCATTTCTAATTTTATTGATTTGAGTCCTCTCCCTCTTTTTCTTGATGAGTCTGGCTAATGGCTTATCAATTTAGTTTATCTTCTCAAAGAACCAGCTTTTAGTTTTATTGATATTTGCTATTGTTTTCTTTGTTTCTATTTCATTTATTTGTGCTCTGATCTTTATGATTTCTTTCCTTCTGCTTACTTTGGGTTTTGTTTGTTCTTCTTTCTCTAGTTCCTTTAGGTGTAAGGTTAGATTGTTTACTTGAGATTTTTCTTGTTTCTTTAGGTAGGCTTGTATAGCTATAAACTTCCCTCTTAGAACTGCTTTTGCTGCATCCCATAGGTTTTGGATCGTCGTGTTTTCATTGTCATTTGTCTCTAGGTATTTTTTGATTTCCTCTTTGATTTCTTCAGTGATCTCTTGGTTATTTAGTAACGTATTGTTTAGCCTCCATGTGTTTGTGCTTTTCACGTTTTTTTCCCTGTAATTCATTTGTAATCTCATAGCGTTGTGGTCAGAAAAGATGCTTGATATGATTTCAGTTTTCTTAAATTTACTGAGGCTTGATTTGTGGCCCAAGATGTGATCTATCCTGGAGAATGTTCCGTGCGCACTTGAGAAAAAAGTGTAATCTGCTGTTTTTGGATGGAATGTCCTATAAATATCAATTAAATCTATCTGGTCTATTGTGTCATTTAAAGCTTCTGTTTCCTTATTTATTTTCATTTTGGATGATCTGTCCATTGGTGTAAGTGAGATGTTAAAGTCCCCCACTATTATTGTGTTACTGTCGCTTTCCTCTTTTATAGCTGTTAGCAGTTGCCTTATGTATTGAGGTGCTCCTATGTTGGGTGCATGTATATTTATAATTGTTATATCTTCTTCTTGGAGTGATCCCTTGATCATTATGTAGTGTCCTTCCTTGTCTCTTGTAACATTCTTTATTTTAAAGTCTATTTTGTCTGATATGAGTATTGCTACTCCACCTTTCTTTTGATTTCCATTTGCATGGAATATCTTTTTCCATCCCCTCACTTTCAGTCTGTATGTGTCCCTAGGTCTGAAGAGTGGGTCTCTTGTAGACAGCACATACATGGGTCTTGTTTTTGTATCCATTCAGCAAGCCTGTGTCTTTTGGTTGGAGCATTTAATCCATTCACATTTAAGGTAATTATCGATATGTATGTTCCTATGACCATTTTCTGAATTGTTTTGGGTTTGTTTTTGTAGGTCCTTTTCTTCTCTTGTGTTTCCCACTTAGAGAAGTTCCTTTAGCATTTGTTGTAGAGCTGGTTTGGTCATGCTGAATTCTCTTAGCTTTTGCTTGTCTGTAAAGCTTTAGATTTCTCCATCAAATCTAAATGAGATCCTTGCAGGGTAGAGTAACCTTGGTTGTAGATTCTTCCCTTTCATCACTTTAAGTATATCATGCCACTCCCTTCTGGCTTGTAGAGTTTCTGCTGAGAAATCAGCTGTTAACCTTATGGGAGTTCCCTTGTATGTTATTTGTCGTTTTTCCCTTGCAGCTTTCAGTAATTTTTCTTTGTCTTTAAGTTTTGCCAATTTGATTACTATGTGTCTCGGCGTGTTTCTCCTTGGGTTTATCCTGTATGGGACTCTCTGCGCTTCCTGGACTTGAGTGGCTATTTCCTTTCCCATGTTAGGGAAGTTTTCGACTATAATCTCTTCAAATATTTTCTCTGGTCCTTTCTCTCTCTCTTCTCCTTCTGGGACCCCTATAATGCGAATGTTGTTGCGTTTAATGTTGTCCCAGAGGTCTCTTAGGCTGTCTTCATTTCTTTTCATTCTTTTTTCTTTATTCTGTTCTGCAGCAGTGAATTCCACCATTCTGTCTTCCAGGTCACTTATCCGTTCTTCTGTCTCACGTTATTCTGCTATTGATTCTTTCTAGTGTAGCTTTCATTTCAGTTATTATATTGTTCATCTCTGTTTGTTTGTCCTTTAATTCTTCTAGGTCTTTGTTAAACATTTCTTGCATCTTCTCGATCTTTGCCTCCATTCTTATTCCGAGGTCCTGGATCATCTTCACTATCATTATTCTGAATTCTTTTTCTGGATGGTTGCCTATCTCCACTTCATTTAGTTGTTTTTCTGGGGTTTTTTCTTGTTCCTTCATCTGGTATATAGCCCTGCCTTTTCATCTTGCCTACCTTTCTGTGAATGTGGTTTTTGTTCCACAGGCTGCAGGATTGTAGTTTTTCTTGCTTCTGCTGGCTGCCCTCTGGTGTTTGAGGCTCTCTAAGAGGCTTGATGGGAGGCTCTGGTGGTGGGTAGAGCTGCGTGTCCAAGTTTTAAAATAATTAAAAGAGAAGTGTTCCTTACCCTACATTGCATCAGGAAAAAAGTATTCCCAGTTATCCTGCTTTAGTCCACAGTAGTGATGAATGGACTTTTTCTCTTTGTGGAGAACTTCTGTTTGCACTCAGAGAAAAAGAAGTGAACAAAAAACCTGGACAAACTTCTTTATTGAACATGGCAAATGTTTTCAGTTCTCCAGAAGCGGTGGGTCTTTTCCATTAGTAATCTGTGGTAAATTTCACTGTAATTGTTTGGTAAGAATTGATGAGCTTCTGCCAGTAATAAGCCAAGCAGTAAATGTTTTCCATTTTTTCTTAGAATTATTTTTAGCTTTTATACATGCTGGATCGTGTGTTTCATGGAAAAAATGACTAATCTTTTTGATTATTTCTTATAAATTTCTTATCAACCTTTAAACTATTCTGTTTCTTTTCAGCCATTTGAATATCCTTTTCCCCATTGAAATGTTGTTTCAAATACAGAAGATGAGAATTTTATTCTTTTACCTAGTACTAGTAACTACTTTCAAATTAGATAATTTCTCTTACTGAAATAATTATATAGTAGTGTCACACACCTGTATCTGTAGTTGTTGATGATAATTCCAAGGTATTTTTCAGGCATTGCATAATTTAGCAAACAGGTTCATCTGAGGATCCGAAGGATAGTGTCTTTACTTGGTCGGTGGTAAGCAGTAACATTGAACATGCACTTGGCACTTGCTGAGTGAAGAAGTTGCCGCAAGCCACCCTTTGCAGACATGGAGTTGCATAACAGTGTTATGCCCCTGCTCTTGTTTGTCAGGCTGGTCACATTTAATCCTGTAGTAATGATGAAGTGTGCTGTGTGAGAAAACACCTAAGGTTTTCCGATGAAGCTCTGCATGGCCAAACATAGGATTAAGGAATTCAGGATAGAAACACTTGGTGTATTTTGTACTGGTTTGTATTTCATTAAGAGTTTGTTACATTTACTGACTCCTTTTGTTCGCTGACCACCCATACATGTTACTTTAAAAGTGCATATCTTATAAAAGAGAGCGAAAATTAGCTCTCCCTTAGTTTTCCAGATTCCCTTCTCCAGGGATATTCAGACCTAAGTCTTTAAAAGAAAAACACGAGTAATGTAAAATCAGATATGAATAATCATTTTCCAGTTTCCTGGCGTAAGCGTAGATTGCCGAATGCATTAATATCTGGGTAGAATTTGGCATTAAAATGAGCACACTTGTTTATGTAAATGACTTGTCAAGAAAATGCAAATATACAAAAACTTCCTATTTTAAGTTTAAAATGTGTATCATAAGAAATGACATAGTACTGAAATTTATTTAAATTTCTTTGTAAATCAGAGCTATAATGTTGTCTCGCCTGTTTTTACTATTTTCAGTCTCGTTGTCCACCGCCTGTTACCTTGCCTCCACAGCTTTTGCTTGCATCCCTCCTTGATATGAAGAGAGTATCTTCTCTTTCCATAATTTAAGATTCCCAGTTGGAATCCTCTCACTGCTAACTTAATTAAATAAGATAAACAACAATAGCATAAAAAGAAGTATCATGTTTCATTTATTTTAGAAGAGCTGTCTTATTTTCTCTACGCCCATTTATTTCCAGATTTTAAAGTGTTTTAAAAATTATCAACCCTTCTTGTTTGTCAGATTCTTTTCCCCCTCTCTTCAGTATTGAGTATCAGCATGGTAGGCTATCCTCGGCTTTATTCGTATAATGGAGATGTAGCTTCTCATTTTGTGGTTTTTCTTGTTGTTCTTGATAACTTCATAACCATTTAATTGCTTTTAAAAAATCAACCTGTCTTGGATTACTTGTATTCTTACGTAATTTTATGTAAAGTACTATAATTTTAGGTAGTTAATTTTTTTAAATTAATAGACTAATATTTTTAAAAAATTAATCAATAGACTACTAGTTTAAAAGCAGTTTTGGGTTTACAGAAAATTGAGCAGATAGTACATATTACCACCCCCTTCCACTCATAGTGTCCTGTTACATCTTATATTAGTGTGATACATGGTACAATTGATAAACAAATAGTGACATGACATTATTTTTAACTAAAGTCAGTAATTTACATTAGGGTTCACTCTTTGTGTTATACCGTTCTGTGGGTTTTGACAAATGCCTAGTGTTGTGCATTTCACCATTACAGTATTGTACAGAATAGTTTCACTGCCCTGAGAAATTTCCTGTGCTCTATTCATCGCACCCTCTCTCTCCCCACAGTGAAACCTCTGGTGACCACTGATATTTTTCCTGGCTCCATAGTTTTTCCTTTTCCAGAATGTCATATAGTTGGAATCATAACAGTGTATAACCTTTTCAGATTGGCTTCTTTTACTAAGCAATATACATTTAAGTTTCCTCCATGTCTTTTCTTGGTTTGGTAGCTCATTTCCTTTTATTGCAGAATAATATTCCACTGTATGGATATACAACAGTTTGTTTATCCAGTCACCTTTTGAAGAACAGCTTGATTGCTTCCAGTTTTGGGCAGTTATGAATAAAGCTGCTATAAACCTTCATGTACAGATTTTTGTTACTGTTTTTGTTCCATTGATCTATTTGTTCTTTCGCCAGCGCTACATTATCTTGATTATTGTAATTTTATACTGAGTTTCGAAGTCTGGTCATATCAGTCCTCCGACTTTGTTCTTCTTCTTCGTTATTGTGTTGGCTCTTCTGGGTATTCTGCCTTTCCATATAAATTTTAGAATCATTTGGTCAATATCCACAAAATAACTTGCTAGGGCTTTTATTGGGATGATATTTGTACTCTGTTCTTATTTTCATTGTATGCCACATGGAAGGGGATTGGGAAAAATAAAACACTGTGTGCAATACTTTGTTAAATAAGTTTATAAAGCAGTACAAATGGAAATTTTGGATAACTGGCTACATTTATAGTAATAGAAATTCTAATGTTTCAAATACTTAAATAGAGAAATGGAAGCCATTCAAAACTTGAGTGAAAGACAAAGTTTTTCCAAGACTTCATTCTTTTGCTGGTCCCAAGTTGGAAGAGGCTATATGAGTATGCATTTACATCTATGTTTGCATATATTTGAAAATCAAAACAGCATATTAGGGGGAAATGTTTGGAAAGCTTATTGTGTTCTTTGTCTCATATACAAAGTAGTATTATTAAGCAATTGAAGAAAATAAACATCCCAGAAGAAAAAGGAGCAAATGGTATATGAATAAGTACTTTAAGAAAATTAATAACAGCTTTATTGAAAGATAATTCACTTACCATACAATTTGCCCACTTAAAGGGCACATTCAGTGATTTTTGGCATGTTCACAGTTATGTGCAACTGTTACAACAGTCAAATTTAGAACATTTTTGTCAATTTAAAAAGAAACCACAGGTGGCTTCCCTGATGGCGCAGTGGTTAAGAATCCACCTGCCAATGCAAGGGACATGGCTTCGAGCCCTGGTCCAGGAAGATCCCACATGCCGTGGAGCAACTAAGCCCGTGCGCCACAACTACTGAGCCTGTGCTCTAGGGCCCACGAGCCACAACTGCTGAGCCTGTGTGCCATGACTACTGAAGCCCACGCATCTAGAGCCCGTGCTCTGCAACAAGAGAAACCACCACAGTAAGAAGCCCGCACACCACAACGAAGAGTAGCCCCCGCTCACCGTAACTAGAGAAAGCCCGTGCACAGCAACGAAGACCCAATGCAGCCATAAAGAAAGAGAGAGAGAGGAAGGAAGAGACGGAGGGAGGGAGGAAGAAAGGAAAGTAAAGAAAAAAAAGAAAAGAAAAGAAACGAAATGAAACCAGGGCTTCCCTGGTGGCGCAGTGGTTACTGCCAATGCCGGGAACGTGGGTTCGAGCCCTGGTCTGGGAAGATCCCACGTGCCGCGGAGCAACTAAGCCCATGCGCCACAACTGCTGAAGCCCATGCAACTAGAACCCGTGCTCCGCAACAAGAGAAGCCACTGCAGTGAGAAGCCTGCGCACCTCAACGAAGAGTAGCCCCTGCTCACCGCAACTAGAGAAAGCCCGCGCACGGTAACGAAAACCCAGCACAGCCAAAATAAATAAATTAATTAATTTAAAAAAAAAACACTATATACACCTTAGCTATCATCCCTCTTTCTCCTTAGCACCCCTCCAGCCTTAAGCAACCACTAATCTACTGTCTCTCTATGTATAGAGAGTTGCCCACTGTGAACATTTCATATAAATCAGATCATGTAATATGTAGTCTTTTGTTTAGCTTTTTAATCTCAGTACAGTGTTGTCGAGGTCCATTGATGTTGTTTCATGTATCAGTACTTGATTTCCTTTTTATGACTGGATAATATTTCACTTTATGGATATCTACTGCATTTTGCTTATTTATTCATCATTTGATAGACATTTGAGTTGTTTATACCTTTTGGCTATTGTGAATAACAGTGAACATGAGTGTACAAATATCTGTTTTCGTTCCTCCTTTCAATTCCTTTGGGTGTATACCTAGGAGTGGAAGTGCTGGTTCACATG